>NC_136060.1:514891100-515491100 GCF_964261635.1 Lissotriton helveticus
AGGTGTCAGGGATAACACCCGAAGACCCCGGAGTTCAACCTGCCTCGGTGCACAAACAAACAAACAGAAACACGGGCTTCTCGATGGTGGCGTCAAAGACCAAAGGTTTATTACTGCAGGGACACAGAAGTCACAGAAACTACACATGGGCAGTATCTAGGAGCCTGTTCAATTTGTACAAAGAGGGTTGCTCCTTATATACTGAATATTGGGCTTCAGGCAAATTTCTTTACATGTTAGCACATTCCAAAACCTTTGTATCTTAAACAATAAATATTTGGCGTTGCACAGGAATCGTCAACAATATCTGATGTCAAAACATTACGAACGAGGGGTTCCCACTATTCCATCATAATCCCATGTCAACTTTCCATTCAAGACCCGGACCGCCTCATCGTAAATTTCGTTACCTCCCCCTAATAAAGGCCCAGAAGGAAAGGAGCAGAGCCAGGTGCAGAAGATAGAAAAGTAGGATAAGAGATGTTTGTGGGTCGTAAATGGGCACGGTTACCAGCTTCGGCCGCCTAATCATGATCAGACCAACGAACACGAGAACCAGTATAGCAGGACTGGCCTCAGGCTGGGGAGGCAGCTCTTGCCGAGTCATGCTGCCACAGCGTTGCTGGCCTAAGGTGCACGTGTCACTAGCAAGGTGAATTGCCGGCTAAAGCCTACGTGTCCTTAAATGAAAAGAGGTCATTGCGTGTCCATTGACTATGTGAGGGCAAGGAATACAAAATGGCTTCTTTGTTCTAAGATGGATGCCACGGGTAGAACAGAAATGTGTTTGTAACAGGAGTGCTCTTGCTCGTAGCATAGCGAAAACACCAGGATATACTAAATGGATCATTTGCGGTTCACTGATACCAAAATTATGCATTTGCGACAATGTTACAAACACGGGTAAAATCGTCACGGAACCTCAGACCCTCCTTTTGCCCTTACATAGGCAATTACTCAGTCTATGTCTGAATCTAACTCTATGCTCATTAGGTCAGTGACATGTTGTTGCATCATCATTCTGTCTCGTGTCTTTTCTCCTAATGCAGGTGGTTTTCTGAAACAGGTTGCAGCACAGAGGCTACACAAAGCGGGACCACATTGGATAATAAGGCAGCATGAGAACAGAAATACTAGGATGACACCAATGACCATCAGAACCTTCCATCCCCACGCTGATACCAGAGTCCAAAACCACTCCATGAAGGACCAGTTTCCCTTGTCTACGTGTATAGAGTCGGAAATCTTGTGTAGCTTAGAGATCGCTTCATAGACGGTTGGAGCATTATTGGGAATAAAAACACAGCAGCTCGATTGGATCATTCTGCATACCCCACCTCGATCTGCAAGTATTACGTCTAGAACCATACGGTTCTGCAACGTCATGAGACGATCCGCCTGAAGCTCAGCTGTTAAGTTACTAAGGGCACCAGCAGTTTCTGTAATAGTAGATTCAACTACCCGTGTTAGTTGACGTAGATTTCTACTATTGGCCATAGGCCCCCAAAACGGAAGGAAACCTTTGAAGAAGTCTCCAGCTTCCTGACCAGCGGTATCTTCCTTGCTGAAGACACCTCTTGCTACTCTGGTCTTGTGATAATCTGAAGAAGCAGTGTATGTCGGAGGTAACAATCGAGCAATATAACATGAACCTGAGAAGTCAGCAGGCAGCCATGTATACGCTCTGTCTTGACAGATGAAGTAAGTACCCCTAGCAGTAAGGAAGGCAGGGGAGGAGTTAGACGGAAATACGTAAGTCTCAACGCACTCACTCCTCCCTAGCTGAGCTCTCAGATTTCTCCCATTTCCTTGCAAACAGACCTGACCTCGGTGAGGCACGACCCAGACTGAAGTGGAGCTTTTACGCTTGCTTTCTCCCAAACTAAGGCGATACTCGGTAGAGTTCCAACTCAAATACACCCGTAATTCATCTCTAGGGTAAGATGGAGTATTATTGACGTCTTTAATCATGTCAATTATTCCCTGGACTAAAGCTTTGTTGGCTGAGTTGTATTTAGTGGACCGTGGTGGACGCGGAGGATAGGTCTCAAGGGCATAGGAAAAAATGGTCTGAAAGGCCTGAATGATCCATTATAGCTAAAAGGCAAGACTAGATAGGGAATGCCTTTATCCATAGTGTGAGGTATCAAGCCACACACCCAGCAGTCTGTAGTATTAACTACCAGTTGGTGTTGATGCAAGAGCTGTACAAATGTATTGTTAATAAATTCAGAGCGTCGAGCTTGTTCGTGTTCAGGAAACGAGTGAAAAGAATGCATAGAAGAAACCGTAGAAGTAGTAGGATCAAGGGGAGGTACTGTAGTTACCGGCATAAAAATCAAATGCACACCAAAGATGATTCCACCCACCAACGTTATCAAAACAATTAAAAATGTAACTGCACATTGCATTAGAAAGCATTTGCTGTGAAGTATTCGGTACAGTCTATTTCTGCGAACATAAATTACATTCTTTCGTTGCAGCTCAGGAAGCTCCATCTTCTACAATCCGCTCGTGGCCACTGATGATGTGTACGTAGATGAAAATGCCTCTATCAGCCCTGGGAGTTCCCAGAACTAACAGAAAGATCGACCTTATGTCTGACCCCCGCAGATTCAACTAGGCACACAGCCACGACCCTACGGCTACCCAGACGGCAAGGCAAAATTTAAAACAACAAAATAATAGCAAACTTCCTGGCTGGAGGCAATGTATAGAAAATTCAAATCTGAAAAATAGGCAGTTTCCTGCTTTATTTGTCCATATTGCGAGGTCGCAAGTTGTATCTCAGTTTTGCAGGAGCTGTCTGATCTGGAAACAATATATTTTCAGCCGACGCTGCAATGTTCGCGTTTGCAGATGACAAATGTTCTTTTGGTGCAGATGGCAAATGTTCAGGGTTCAAAAGAGCAGTTTCAGGAGGAGAGTCAGAGTTTGATGTATCAGTGATCAGTTCTGCATCACTGAAAGGGATGAACCTGGGTATTTGTTCTGCTTCAGAGGCACTGATTCCTTTCTTTACCCAGTTGTTGTAAGGGAGTGGCAGAGGCACACGTTTGACATGTGTCGTGTGGATCCAATTCTTCCTTCCGGCCACTCGAATAGCAGTTCTCGTCGCCAATAGGACTTGGAAAGGGCCAACGAATCTGGGCTGAAGATTTTTCGTTCTTGCAAAATTTCTAATGACTACTTGATCCCCAGGTTTCAGCTGATGACCTGGACTCTCCGGTGGCTTTGGCAATGCATCGAAAACCTGTTGGTGAATAAGGCTCAATTTAGCAGTCAAGTCGAAAAGATAATCAATTAACATTGGGTATTCCAGCTGCTTAAATTCTTTCGGTCTAGGTACCCCCCAAACATTTGCAGGACGACCAAAAATTATTTCATATGGACTAAGCCCTACTCTAGAATGTACAGTTGCTCTTGTTGATAAAGCCAAAGGCAGTGCATCTGGCCAGGGCAAACCCGTGGATGCTTGTATCTTAGCAAGTTTCAGTTTAAGGGTACCATTGTAACCCTCAACTAAACCCGCGGACTGGGGATGGTTCGCACTGTGAAACTTTTGTCTAATCCCTAGGCCGGCACACACACTCTGCATAACTTTCCCTACGAACTCACTTCCGTTATCTGACCATACAATCCGTGGCATTCCGAATCTGGGGAAGTATTCTTTAAGAAGGATCTTGGCAGTGGACAAAGCAGTATTGTCCTTCAGTGGGTATGCTTCGATCCATCTGGAGAACGCACAAACTACCACTAGGACGTACTTTAGATTATTACAACGATCCATGTGAATGAAGTCTAGCTGGATCACTTCAAAGGGGCAGGAAGGAGGAGCGAAGTGACCTGCAGGTGTGGGGATTCCCTTGCCAGGATTATGCATCAAGCATACCATACAATTTCTCACCACTCTCTCTGCACACTTACTAATCCCATCATTCTTCCAAACTGGAGCCAACATCTTACAAATCCCTTTAGAACTGATGTGCGCTGCTCCATGTGCCATCGTTACTACTGCAAGCACATACGCATCAGGCAATATCCAACGCTGTTGTTCCGACAAGTCAATCCAACACCCACTCAAGTCCAATTTACCCGTGCTCTCTTTCCATGCACGCTTTTCCTCCTCAGTCGCCTCTTTCTGAATTTCTTTCACGCTTTCCACTGTGTCCTCACACATTCCAGACTCAGAAATCCATCTTGCAGACGTTGCAACATACATTCTACTCATCATATTTCTAGCTGTCTGTTTTGCAGTCTCATCAGCAAAAGCATTCCCACGACCAACATCATCCGTGATTGCTTTATGAGCACTGCATTTCACAATCGCAACTTCAGTCGGCACGGTTAGAGATTCCAACAAGTCATTAACTAGCTGGCCATGTTGAATCTTAGTCCCATGGGACGTAATGAAACCTCTCTCTTTCCACAAACGGCCAAAACTATGGGCCACGCCGAACGCGTACTGACTATCTGTGAACACATTCACTCTCTTTCCCTTAGCTAAAACGCACGCTCTTGTCAGCGCGATCAATTCTGCAGCCTGGGCAGAATTCTGACTCACTCTCGCAGTCTCCACAATCGTACTCAAAGTCGTTACTGCATAGGCAGCAGTTACATCACCATTCTCCAATTTGAAGCAAGACCCGTCAACATACAACGTGCCATCTGGATCTGATAATGGAGTATCTTTTAAATCAATTCGTCCTTTTGTTTCTTCCTCAGTTCTGAAACAACAGTCGTGTGGTTCGGAATCACTCGACTCTTGGCTAGTCGGCAACAATGTTGCTGGATTCAATACATTGCATCTTTTGATCTGAATATGACTTGCTAGCAATGTCAGTTCGTAACCTGATAATCTAGCACTGGTAAGGTGCTGCGTCTTGGTTCGGTTCATGAGTGTATCCACAGCATGAGGAACCATAACTACTAGCATGTTGTTCATTACCAAACCAGCAGATTGTCGAATGGAGGCTGCAGCTGCGGCTGTAGCTCTCAAGCAACTAGGCAACGCTCTAGCTACTGGATCTAATGTTGATGAAAAATACGCACAAGGGCGTTGTTTATCACCAAATTTCTGTGTCAAAACACTCAACGCACAACCTTCTCTCTCATGGACATAGAGCGTGAATGGTTTACTGTAATCGGGTGTACCCAATACAGGAGCTGAACACAGTGCATTTCGTAACTCAGAAAAACTCTCCTGACATTCGGCAGACCATGGCACTGGACTCGGAACATTTTTCCCAGTCAAAGCTACCAACGGTTTTGCCAAAAGAGAAAAATTTGGGATCCACTGCCTACAGTATGAGGTAATACCTAAAAAGGCACGTACTTCTCTCTGCGTGCTAGGAACATTCATCTGTGTAATTGCTTTTATTCTCTCTGGGGTCAACTTCCTTCCCTCCTTTGACAAGAGATGACCTAGGTAGGTCACTTCTTGGCAACAGTATTGCATTTTTGAAGGTGACACCTTGTGATTCAAATTTGACAAATGATGCAATAAAGAAATTGTAGCTGTTTTGCAAGTTTCCTTGTCATCGGCAGCCACTAGAAGATCATCGACATATTGTATTAAAGCAGAACCAGGAGGAAGTACAAATGAGTCTAACTGGCTTTTTAATACTTGACTGTAAATGGATGGGCTTTCACAATAACCTTGTGGAGCGCGTTTAAACCTGAAGCTTCGTCCTCCTAGAGAGAAACCGAAGATATCTCTGCTTTCCTCTGCTATCGGAATGCTGAAAAAGGCATTTTTCAAGTCGATAACTGAAAACCATGCCGCTGTAGCAGGAATTAACGTTAACAATGCAGTAATGTCTGGAACCACAGGAAACTGTGGAATCACAATTTTATTAGCCTCTCTAAGATCAAATACAAATCTATATACTGGAGGTTTTGTTGGGTCAGTTCGTTTCAGAATGGGCAGTACAGGACTATTACAGACATTACCTCTAGTTTCTTCTATAACGCCTTTCTTGATCAGATCTTGTACTATCAGTAGGAGCGCACGCTCACCTTCAGTAGAAATTCTGTATTGTGGAATTCGTGGAAATTTTACATTCGCTTTCAACGTTACTACATATGGTGGAATTTCTAAAAGACCTACATCATTAGGACCAGTCGCCCAAAGAGTATCAGGGAGTGAACGCAGCTCTGGTGGGAGTGCATCCATCGACAAGTACATTGGAGAGATGATTCTTTTACCCAACGTAAGCTGTACTCCTTCTGGAGAACAGTACAATGTCGCATATAGGCGTTTTAATAAGTCTAAACCAAGCAGATTTTCATTACAACCTGTCGTCAAAATCAGGGGTGCTTTCAATTGTCGGGGTCCAACAGAAATAGACAAAGGACCAGAAACAGGGTTGTGAACAGGGGCGCCTGAAAAACCTACTGAAACGTTTGTTGAGCCAGACAAAGGTGCGCCAGGGAGTTTCGCATGTATGATAGAACTTTTTGCTGCACCAGTATCCAACAGAAACGGTTCGACTATACCTGATGTTGCTACTGCGACATAAGGCCCACTCTGATCTACTGGAACTGATACTACTCCCTCTCTTTGTCCATGGCTGTCCTAGTACTCCCTTGGCTGAACTTCCTCACTAGCTTCATAGTAATCTTCAACATGATATTGTTGAGACCTATTCTGTTGGGCAGATTGTCCATTTCGTTGGTCGAAATAATTAGAAGGGCGATCACTTGTCTGTGGAGGCATAGCACCTCTTCCTCGACCTCTAGAATTCTGCATATAACCACCACGACCTCTCTGAGCTGCCGCAGTATTATTTTGTGCCCGTACCGGACACTCAGTCTTATAATGGCCTTCCATTTTGCAATAAGCACACTGATTCCATTGGTACTGTGGCCTCTGAGAATTATACTCCGTTCTTTGATATGACCCTTGCTGTGTATTGGTCTGATTGGTGCGAGGCGGATATGCTTGCTGTAAAAGAACTTTAGTTTTTAACTCTTTCGTCTTTTTATCTGATTTTTCTTTCTCCTCTTTGTCCCTATTTTCATAGTACTGGGCAGTAGCAAGTATTTGCGCAGTCGTAGAGACAGCCCACGCACTTTCAGAATTTTTTAATTTACCACTAAGTTCTGGCAACAGATTGTGCACAAATTTATCAACAAATAATCTCTGGCCTCCTTCTGTGCTCATATCCTGACCACTATGATCCACAAAAGTCTCCTCGAATCTTGTGAAAAAGTCGGAGACGCTTTCGTCTTTCTTCTGTTTGCACGCGGACAATTTGTCCCAGTTAACGCGTAATGCTGGCATTAGGGTTTTCATTAAATCGATTATTCTACCAGGCAAATTAGCAATTAAGGGTTCAGGTTTAGAACCACCTATTTGTTGACCATCCGCTGCAATTATAGCTGCCCAATCACCACCTAGGGCAACTGGATGATTCTCTTTACGAATTTTAGCCCAAATTGGTTGTGGTACTACATTACCAAATAGCAGATCTATGTCAGCTAGATTTAATACACAAGCGTCAACTGTCTGAGCCAACTCTTTGTAGTATCCTGCAGGATTTTTACGCGGATCTGGCAAGGCCTGTTTCACTGCTAATACTTCAGCTCGCTTCCATGGAATATGTATCCATACTCTCTGGAATTGGGCCGGAGCGGCTGCAATACCAAGGTTTACATTAGCTTGCACAGCTTCACGCCAAATTGGTGGAACCTCTCTCATTGGATATTGACGATTTTGTTTCGTACTACGTTTCTCTGACTCCCTCGGAGAACGAAGGGATGGGTCATTCCTATAACTTAAAACCAGTTCCATCGCTTCTTTTATATTTTGTCCAACTATCATACCTGCAGCAAACTCTTTCTGAACATTAATTAATTCTTCTAGATTTGATTCAGGGTCATCCTCTTCTAATTCCTCACGTAGAAGGAAGCACATTTCATCAAACACATATCGTTGTGTCGGTTCGTTCCATTGCATAAATGTATCTAATACATCTTGTACATTATATCTTCCAACTTTCGAAATCCATCTAAGAGCAGTGGAATCTAATATCCCTCTTTCTTCAGTACTGGGAAGCTGACTACGTCTCTGCACAGAGTCAGAGGTAGGAGTCTTAATCAGAGTTTTATAGAAGGGAGATAGAATATTAGAGACAGAATCAGTGATTCTCCGACGAACAGAAAGCGGAGTCATAATATTAGCAGAAGCAGTAAATAGAGTAGCAGTTGGAACAGATAGATTAGGAACAGTAGGAGTAGCGGGCAAAACAGCTTGTGAACTAGCAGGTGTGAGCGATACAGGTATAGGTAAAGAAGCCGGCAACCCTGAAAGAGGGGGTGCCGAAGGAACATTAATAGTGACCACAGGAGGTACAGGAACTTGATTCAGAGGAGCGGGAACACCAGGTTGTCCAGTAACCGGTAATTGAACATTCGGTATAGGTGGAGCCGTAGCACCCTGTGCATACGGTGGGGGTGATCGTAACAAGTAAGACAACAGGGGATCCTTTTCAGGGTCCTCTACTATCTTAGCTGTACTTGATGGTAAAGCAGGATAGCACTTGTCTATTGCTAAATTATGCTCTCTATTGGCCACCTCCATCGCTTTCTCAGACTCGTTGAGTTGTAGCTGCTTAGCAGACTGTTCTAAAGTCAACTCTTGCTCTTTCTGTTCTTTCTTCAACTTTTTAATTTCTCTCTGTTTAGATTCTTTTCGCCAATAACGGAAAGAATCAAACATTGCCGGCCGGGCTTTCTTCTTGAATAATTTCGTTTTTAAATTATCAAGAACTTGAGGTTCGAAACTACCATGCAGTGGCCAACTAAGGACACCATCTTTCTCTGTGTAGTGGATCCATACCTCGTTATAAGAGATAGGGCCCACACCAAATTTGCAATATAGATCATAAAGGGGAGTTCCAATCGGAGGAACCGAACACGAGTCCTCCAACTGGGAATCCCTGTTGCAACTAAAACAAGACAACATACAATTTTTCCGACTTACCATTTTATAACCCGGAACACAAAACAGACGAAACACAAATTAAAAGAAAGGTGCGCACTTGAACCAAGAACTTAGGCCTACCAGAACAGACAAACGTATCGATACCCGAACTGAACTGAATGATTATCGTAACCAGAATAACCAGCGATAATCTTATGAAACCGAACCAAAACAAAAACTAAAAGGATTATCCAAACAGGAGCAACCCTTACGAAGTAACCAACTATCAACCACTTAATACTTAACTGAGGCACTGAAGACGTCACCAAGGAGAAACCCGTCACGTCTCGCCGTACTAAGGACTGCACCTCGGGTCCAAGACAGGGCGACGGTCAAGGCAACGAACCACTGCAGCCGTCTGAACGGGAACCCTCGTGGAAGAGAACGTCGGGCCACTTTTGCGATATGCCGGGATCGATGAAGTGGGGCGCCTCCCTCTGAAATCTTCACACGAAGCTTCTCGAACTCTTCAGGCTTTTGGACCGGTACCGAATGACGTCGCCCCACGTTGGGCGCCAATTGGAGTTCTGGACTTTTTGGTTCCGTCCAGAGGTGTCAGGGATAACACCCGAAGACCCCGGAGTTCAACCTGCCTCGGTGCACAAACAAACAAACAGAAACACGGGCTTCTCGATGGTGGCGTCAAAGACCAAAGGTTTATTACTGCAGGGACACAGAAGTCACAGAAACTACACATGGGCAGTATCTAGGAGCCTGTTCAATTTGTACAAAGAGGGTTGCTCCTTATATACTGAATATTGGGCTTCAGGCAAATTTCTTTACATGTTAGCACATTCCAAAACCTTTGTATCTTAAACAATAAATATTTGGCGTTGCACAGGAATCGTCAACAATATCTGATGTCAAAACATTACGAACGAGGGGTTCCCACTATTCCATCATAATCCCATGTCAACTTTCCATTCAAGACCCGGACCGCCTCATCGTAAATTTCGTTACCTCCCCCTAATAAAGGCCCAGAAGGAAAGGAGCAGAGCCAGGTGCAGAAGATAGAAAAGTAGGATAAGAGATGTTTGTGGGTCGTAAATGGGCACGGTTACCAGCTTCGGCCGCCTAATCATGATCAGACCAACGAACACGAGAACCAGTATAGCAGGACTGGCCTCAGGCTGGGGAGGCAGCTCTTGCCGAGTCATGCTGCCACAGCGTTGCTGGCCTAAGGTGCACGTGTCACTAGCAAGGTGAATTGCCGGCTAAAGCCTACGTGTCCTTAAATGAAAAGAGGTCATTGCGTGTCCATTGACTATGTGAGGGCAAGGAATACAAAATGGCTTCTTTGTTCTAAGATGGATGCCACGGGTAGAACAGAAATGTGTTTGTAACAGGAGTGCTCTTGCTCGTAGCATAGCGAAAACACCAGGATATACTAAATGGATCATTTGCGGTTCACTGATACCAAAATTATGCATTTGCGACAATGTTACAAACACGGGTAAAATCGTCACGGAACCTCAAGTGAGGGCGATAGATAGAGTGAGGGCGATAGATAGAGGGAGGGAGGGAGATAGATAGATAGTGAGGGCAATAGATAGATAGAGTGAGGGTGATAGATAGAGTGAGGGCGATAGATAGAGTGAGGGCGATAGATAGAGTGAGGGCGATAGATAGAGTGAGGGCGATAGATAGAGTGAGGGCGATAGATAGAGTGAGGGCGATAGATAGAGTGAGGGCGATAGATAGAGTGAGGGCGATAGATAGAGTGAGGGCGATAGATAGAGTGAGGGCGATAGATAGAGTGAGGGCAGATAGAGTGAGGGCAGATAGAGTGAGGGCGATAGATAGATTTGATAGAGCGAGGGCGATAGATAGAGTGAGGGCGATAGATAGAGTGAGGGCGATAGATAGAGTGAGGGAGATAGATAGATAGAGTGAGGGTGATAGATAGAGTGAGGGCGATAGATAGAGTGAGGGCGATAGATAGAGTGAGGGCGATAGAGTGAGGGCGATAGAGTGAGGGCGATAGATAGAGTGAGGGCGATAGATAGAGTGAGGGCGATAGATAGAGTGAGGGCGATAGATAGAGTGAGGGAGATAGATAGAGTGAGGGAGATAGATAGAGTGAGGGAGATAGATAGAGTGAGGGCGATAGATAGAGTGAGGGCAATAGATAGAGTGAGGGCGATAGATAGAGTGAGGGCGATAGATAGAGTGAGGGCGATAGATAGAGTGAGGGCGATAGATAGAGGGAGAGAGGGAGGGAGATGGATAGAGTGAGGGCGATAGATAGATTGATAGAGTGAGGGCGATAGATAGATTGATAGAGTGAGGGCGATAGATAGATTGATAGAGTGAGGCCGATAGATAGAGTGAGGGCGATAGATAGAGTGAGGGCGATAGATAGAGGGAGGGAGGGAGATAGATAGATAGTGAGGGCAATAGATAGATAGAGTGAGGGTGATAGATAGATAGATAGAGTGAGGGCGATAGATAGAGTGAGGGCGATAGATAGAGTGAGGGAGATAGATAGAGTGAGGGAGATAGATAGAGTGAGGGCGATAGAGTGAGGGCGATAGATAGAGTGAGGGCGATAGATAGAGTGAGGGCGATAGATAGATAGAGGGAGGGAGGGAGATAGATGGATAGAGTGAGGGCGATAGATAGATTGATAGAGTGAGGGCGATAGATAGATTGATAAAGTGAGGGCGATAGATAGATAGATAGAGTGAGGGCGATAGATAGATAGAGTGAGGGCGATAGATAGATAGAGTGAGGGCGATAGATAGAGTGAGGGCGATAGATAGAGTGAGGGCGATAGATAGAGTGAGGGCGATAGATAGAGTGAGGGCGATAGATAGAGTGAGGGCGATAGAGAGATTGAGTGAGCGAGATAGATAGAGTGAGGGCGATAGATAGAGTGAGGGCGATAGATAGAGTGAGGGCGATAGATAGAGTGAGGGCGATAGATAGAGTGAGGGCGATAGATAGAGTGAGGGCGATAGATAGAGTGAGGGCGATAGATAGAGTGAGGGCGATAGATAGAGTGAGGGCGATAGATAGCGTGAGGGCGATAGATAGCGTGGGGCGATAGATAGAGTGAGGGCGATAGATAGAGTGAGGGCAGATAGAGTGAGGGCAGATAGAGTGAGGGCGATAGATAGATTTGATAGAGCGAGGGCGATAGATAGAGTGAGGGCGATAGATAGAGTGAGGGCGATAGATAGAGTGAGGGCAATAGATAGATAGATAGAGTGAGGGTGATAGATAGACAGATAGAGTGAGGGCGATAGATAGAGTGAGGGCGATAGATAGAGTGAGGGCGATAGAGAGATTGAGCGAGATAGATAGATAGATAGAGTGAGGGCGATAGATAGCGTGGGGCGATAGATAGAGTGAGGGCGATAGATAGAAAGAGAGATAGAGTGAGGGCAACAGATAGATAGAGTGAGGGCGATAGAGTGAGGGCGATAGATAGATTGATAGAGTGAGGCCGATAGATAGATAGATACATTGATAGAGTAAGGGCGATAGATAGATAGATAGAGTGAGGGCGATAGAGTGAGGGCGATAGAGTGAGGGCGATAGATAGAGTGAAGGCGATAGATAGATAGATAGATAGATAGATAGATAGATAGATAGATAGATAGATAGATAGATAGATAGAGTGAGGGCGATTAGATAGATAGAGTGAGGGCGATAGATAGATAGATACAGTTAGGGTGATAGATAGATAGAGTGAGGGCGATTAGATAGAGTGAGGCCAATAGGTAGATAGAGTGAGGGCGATAGATAGATAGCGTGAGGGCAAAAGATAGATAGATAGAGTGAGGGTGATAGATAGACAGATAGAGTGAGGGCGATAGATAGACAGATAGAGTGAGGGCGATAGACAGATAGAGTGAGGCCAATAGGTAGATAGAGTGAGGCCAATAGGTAGATAGAGTGAGGGCGACAGATAGATAGATTGATAGATAGAGTGAGGCCGATAGATAGATAGATGGATAGAGTGAGGCCGATAGATAGATAGATGGATAGAGTGAGGGCGATAGATAGAGTGAGGGCGATAGATAGAGTGAGGGCAATAGATAGATAGAGTGAGGGCGATAGATAGAGTGAGGGCGATAGATAGAGTGAGGGCGATAGATAGAGTGAGGGCGATAGATAGAGTGAGGGCGATAGATAGAGTGAGGGCGATAGATAGAGTGAGGGAGATAGATAGAGGGAGGGAGATAGATAGATAGTGAGGGCAATAGATAGATAGAGTGAGGGCGATAGATAGATTGATAGAGTGAGGGCGATAGATAGAGTGAGGGCGATAGAGTGAGGGAGATAGATAGAGTGAGGGCGATAGATAGAGTGAGGGCGATAGATAGAGTGAGGGCGATAGATAGAGTGAGGGCGATAGATAGAGTGAGGGCGATAGATAGAGGGAGGGAGATAGATAGATAGTGAGGGCAATAGATAGATAGAGTGAGGGCGATAGATAGAGTGAGGGCAAAAGATAGATAGATTGATAGATAGAGTGAGGCCGATAGATAGATAGATGGATAGAGTGAGGCCGATAGATAGATAGATGGATAGAGTGAGGGCGATAGATAGAGTGAGGGCGATAGATAGAGTGAGGGCAATAGATAGATAGAGTGAGGGCAATAGATAGATAGAGTGAGGGCGATAGATAGAGTGAGGGCGATAGATAGAGTGAGGGCGATAGATAGAGTGAGGGCGATAGATAGAGTGAGGGCGATAGATAGAGGGAGGGAGGGAGATAGATAGATAGTGAGGGCAATAGATAGATAGAGTGAGGGCGATAGATAGATTGATAGAGTGAGGGCGATAGATAGAGTGAGGGCGATAGAGTGAGGGAGATAGATAGAGTGAGGGCGATAGATAGAGTGAGGGCGATAGATAGAGTGAGGGCGATAGATAGAGTGAGGGCGATAGATAGAGTGAGGGCGATAGATAGAGGGAGGGAGATAGATAGATAGTGAGGGCAATAGATAGATAGAGTGAGGGCGATAGATAGATTGATAGAGTGAGGGCGATAGATAGATTGATAGAGTGAGGCCGATAGATAGATAGATACATTGATAGAGTAAGGGCGATAGATAGATAGATAGATAGATGAGTGAGGGCGATAGAGTGAGGACGATAGAGTGAAGGCGATAGATAGATAGATAGATAGATAGATAGATAGATAGATAGATAGAGTTAGGGCGATTAGATAGATAGAGTGAGGGCGATAGATAGATAGATAGAGCTAGGGTGATAGATAGATAGAGTGAGGGCGATTAGATCGATAGAGTGAGGGCGATAGATAGATAGAGTGAGGGCGATAGATAGAGTGAGGGCGATGGATAGATAGCGTGAGGGCAATAGATAGATAGATAGAGTGAGGGTGATAGATAGAGTGGGGGCGATAGATAGAGTGGGGGCGATAGAGAGATTGAGCGAGATAGATAGATAGATAGATAGATAGATAGATAGATAGATAGATAGATAGATAGAGTGAGCGATAGATAGCGTGGGGCGATAGATAGAGTGAGGGCGATAGAGTGAGGGCGATAGAGTGAGGGCGATAGAGTGAGGGCGATAGATAGATTGATAGAGTGAGGCCGATAGATAGATAGATACATTGATAGAGTAAGGGCGATAGATAGATAGATAGATAGAGTGAGGGCGATAGAGTGAGGGCGATAGAGTGAAGGCGATAGATAGATAGATAGATAGATAGATAGATAGATAGAGTGAGGGCGATTAGATAGATAGAGTGAGGGCGATAGATAGATAGAGTTAGGGTGATAGATAGATAGAGTGAGGGCGATTAGATAGATAGAGTGAGGGCGATAGATAGATAGAGTGAGGCCAATAGGTAGATAGAGTGAGGGCGATAGATAGAGTGGGGGCGATAGATAGAGTGGGGGCGATAGAGAGATTGAGCGAGATAGATAGATAGATAGATAGATAGATAGAGTGAGGGCGATAGATAGCGTGGGGCGATAGATAGAGTGAGGGCGATAGATAGATTGATAGAGTGAGGCCGATAGATAGATAGATACATTGATAGAGTAAGGGCGATAGATAGATAGATAGAGTGAAGGCGATAGATAGATAGAGTGAGGGCGATAGAGTGAGGGCGATAGAGTGAAGGCGATAGATAGATAGATAGATAGAGTTAGGGTGATAGATAGATAGATAGAGTGAGGGCGATTAGATAGATAGAGTGAGGGCGATTAGATAGAGTGAGGCCAATAGGTAGATAGAGTGAGGGCGATAGATAGCGTGAGGGCAATAGATAGATAGATAGAGTGAGGGTGATAGATAGACAGATAGAGTGAGGGCGATAGATAGACAGATAGAGTGAGGGCGATAGATAGACAGATAGAGTGAGGCAAATAGGTAGATAGAGTGAGGCCAATAGGTAGATAGAGTGAGGGCGACAGATAGAGTGAGGGCGACAGATAGATAGATAGAGTGAGGGAGATAGAGTGAGGGCGACAGATAGATAGAGTGAGGGTGATAGATAGATAGTGAGGGCAATAGATAGATAGATAGATAGATAGAGTGAGGGCGATAGCAAGATAGAGTGAGGTGATAGATAGATAGATAGATAGATAGATAGATAGATAGATAGATAGATAGAGTGAGGGCAATAGATAGAGTGAGGGCAAAAGATAGATAGATTGATAGATAGAGTGAGGCCGATAGATAGATAGATGGATAGAGTGAGGCCGATAGATAGATAGATGGATAGAGTGAGGGCGATAGATAGATAGATGGATAGAGTGAGGGCAATAGATAGAGTGAGGGCAAAAGATAGATAGATTGATAGATAGAGTGAGGCCGATAGATAGATAGATGGATAGAGTGAGGCCGATAGATAGATAGATGGATAGAGTGAGGGCGATAGATAGATAGATAGAGTGAGGGCAAAAGATTGAGTGAGGGCGATAGAGTGCAGGTGTTAGATAGATCGATAGATAGATAGAGCGAGAGAGATAGATAGAGTGAGGATGATAGATAGATAGTGAGGGCAATAGATAGATAGATAGAGTGAGGGCAATAGCAAGATAGAGTGTGGGCGATAGATAGAGTGAGGCAGATAGATAGATAGAGTGAGGGCGATAGATAGATAGACAGATAGAGTGAGGGCGATAGATCGATAGACAGATAGAGTGAGGGCGATAGATAGATAGATAGATAGATAGTTAGATAGTTGTGTGTGTTGTTGTGTGTGGTTGTGGTTGTGGTTGTGTGTGCGTGGTTGTGTGTGTGTGGTTGTGTGTGTTATGCTTTGTTTTGCTATGCTATGCTTTGTTGTGTTTGGTATGCTATGCTATGTTTTGCTAGGCTATGATATGTTTTGTTTTGTTATGCTATGTTTTGTTGTGTTTTGTTAAGCTATGCTTTGTTGTGTTTTGTTATGGTATGTGTTTTGTTATGCTATGCTATGTTTTGTTATGTTATGCTATCTTTTGTTATGCTATGCAATGTTTTGTTTTGCTATTCTATGCTTTGTTATGCTATGCTATGTTTTTTTGCTATCCTATGCTTTGCTTTGTTATGCTATGCAATGCTTTGTGTTTTGTTAAGCTATGCTATGTTTTGTTGTGTTTTGCTATGTTTTGTTATGCTATGTGTTGTTGTGTTTTGTTTTGCTATGCTATGTTTTGTTATGTTATGCTATGCTATGTTTTGTTATGCTATGCAATGTTTTGTTATGCTTTGTTTTATTATGCTATGCTATGTTTTGCTATCCTATGCTTTGTTTTGTTATGCTATGCTATTTTGTTGTGTTTGTTATGCTATGCTATGCTTTGTTATGCTATGCTATGTTATGTTGTGTTTTGCTATGCTATGCTTTGTTTTGCTATGCTATGTTTGGTTATGCTATGCTATGTTTTGCTATGCTTTGTTATGCTATGTTTTGTTATACTATGCTATATGTTGTGTTTTATTATGCTATGCTTTGTTTTGCTATGCTATGTTTTGATATGATATGCTATGTTTTGTTGTGTTTGATATGCTATGTTTTGCTATGCTATTATATGTTTTATTTTGCTGTGCTATGTTTTGTTAAGCTATGCTATGTTTTGTTGTGTTTTGCTATGTTTTGTTATGCTATGTGTTGTTGTGTTTTGTTATGCTATGTTTTGTCATGTTATGCTATGTGTTGTTGTGTTTTGTTATGCCAAGTTTTGTCATGTTATGCAATGTTTTGTTATGCTATGCTCTGTTTAGTTTTGCTATCCTATGCTTTGTTTTGTTATGCTATGCTATGTTTTGTTGTGTTTTGTTATGCTATGCTATGTTTTGTTGTGTTTTGATATGCTATGCTTTGTTATGCTATTTTTTGTTATGCTATGCTTTGTTGTGTTTTATTATGCTATGCTTTGTTTTGCTATGCTATGTTATGTTTTGTTATGCTATGCCAAGCGTTGTTTTGTTATGCTATGCTATGTTGTATTTTGTTATGCTATGCTATGTTTTGTTGTGTTTTGTTATGCTATGCTAGGTTTTGCTATGCTTTGCAATGCGATGTTTTGTTATGTATGCTATGTTTTGTTGTGTGTTGTTATGCTATGCTATGCTATGTTTTGTTGTGTTTTGCTGTTTTGTTATGCTATGCTTTGTTTTAAGTTATGTTATGCTATGTTTTGTTCTGCTATGTGTTGTTGTGTTTTGTTATGTTATGTTATGCTATGCTATGTTTAGTTTTGCTATCCTATGTTTTGTTTTGTTATGCTATGATTTGTTATGCTATGCTATGTTTTGTTGTTTTATTATGCTATGCTTTGTTTTGCTATGTTTTGTTATGCTATGTTTTGTTATGCTATGCTATGCTTTGTTATACTATGTTTTGTTATGCTTTGTTTTGTTATGCTATGTTGTGTTTTGTTATGCTATGTTTTGTTGTGTTTTCTTATGCTATGCTATGTTTTGCTATGCTTTGCAATGCTGTGTGTTATGTATGCTATGTTTTGTTATGCTGTTTTGTTATGCTATGCTTTGTGTTATGTTATGCTATGTTTTGTTATGTTATGCTGTTTTGTTCTGCTGTTTTGTGTTATGTTATGCTATGCTGTTTTGTTTTGTTATGCTATGCTTTGTTATGCTATGCTATGTTATGTTGTGTTTTGCTATGCTATGCTTTGTTTTGCTATGCTATGTTGTGTTATGCTATGTTTTGTTATGCTATGTTTTGTTATGCTATGCTATGCTTTGTTATGCTATGTTTTGCTGTGCTATGCTTTGTTATGCTATGCTATGTTTTGTTATGCTATGCTATATGTTGTGTTTTATTATGCTATGCTGTTTTGCTATGCTATGTTTTGACATCCTATGCTATGTTTTGTTGTGTTTGATATGCTATGTTTTGCTATGCTATTATATGTTTTGTTTAGCTGTGCTATGTTTTGTTGTGTTTTGTTAAGCTATGCTGTTTTGCTATGTTTTGTTATGCTATGTGTTGTTGTGTTTTGTTATGCTATGTTTTGTCATGTTATGCAATGTTTTGTTATGCTATGCTACGTTTTGTTTTGCTATCCTATGCTTTGTTTTGTTATGCTATGCTCTGTTTAGTTTTGCTATCCTATGCTTTGTTTTGTTATGCTATGCTATGTTTTGTTGTGTTTTGATATGCTATGCTTTGTTATGCTATGCTTTGTTGTGTTTTATTATGCTATGCTTTGTTTTGCTATGCTATGTTTTGTTATGCTATGCTTTGTTATGCTATGTTTTGTTATTCTATGCCAAGCGTTGTTTTGTTAGGCTATGCTATGTTGTGTTTTGTTATGCTATGCTATGTTGTATTTTGTTATGTATGCTATGTTTTGTTGTGTGTTGTTATGCTATGCTATGCTATGTTTTGTTGTATTTTGCTGTTTTGTTATGCTATGCTTTGTTTTAAGTTATGTTATGCTATGTAATGCTATGCTATGTTTTGTTGTGTTTTGTTATGCTATGCTATGTTGTGTTTTGCTATGCTATGTTTTGTTTTGTTATGCTATGTTTTGTTTTGCTATCCTATGCTTTGTTTTGCTGTGCTTTTGCTATCCTATGCTTTTGTTTGTTATGCTATGCTATGCTGTGTTTTGTTATGCTATGCTATGTTTTGTTATGCTATGCTGGTGAGGGTATGTGAGGGTGTGTGTGTGGGTGAGTGAGGGTGTGGGGGTGAGGGTGTGTGAGGGATTTTGAGGGTGATGGTGTGTGAGGGTGAGAGGGGGTGTGAGGGTGAGGGTGTGAGAGTGAGTGAGGGTGTGTGAGGGTGAGAGGGGGTGTGAGGGTGAGAGGGGGTGTGAGGGTGAGGGAGGTGAGGGTGTGTGAGAGTAAGGGGGTGTGAGGGTGAGGGGGGGTGAGGGTGAGTGAGGGTTAGAGGGTGAGGGGGTGTGAGGGTGAGTGAGGGGGTGTGAGGGTGAGTGAGGGTGTGTGAGGGTGAATGAGGGTGTGTGAGGGTATGTGAGGGTGAGAGTGGGTGAGGGGGTGTGTGGGTGAGGGGGTGTGAGGGTGAGGGGGTGTAAGGGTGAGAGGGTGTGAGGGTGAGAGGGTGTGAGGGTGAGGGGTTTGAGGGTGAGGGGTGTGAGGGTGAGGGGTGTGAGGGTGAGGGGTGTGAGGGTGAGGGGTGTGAGGGTGAGGGGTCTGAGGGGGTGTGAGGGTGAGGCGGTGTGAGGGTGAGGGGGTGTGAGGGTTAGAGGGTGAGTGATGGTGAGGGTGTGTGAAGGTGAGGGGGTGTGAGGGTGAGGGGGTGTGTGAGGGTGGGTGAGGGTGTGTGAGGGTGTGCGAGTGAGGGGGTGTGAGGGTGAGGAGGTGTGTGAGGGGTCGGGGGATGAGGGCGAGTGAGGGGGGTGAGGGCGTGAGTGTGAGTGAGGGTGAGTATCTCCAATGAATGTCCTGCTTCGCCTTCTTTGAAAATGTTCAGTGCTGCAAATAGAGCATGCCGCCCTAATTATCACAGCATGAGGCCCCAAAGAGATAATAATCACAGCATGCAGAGAGGCGCCCCACGCTGCTGGAGCACTCAACTGCACATTAAGTATAGTTAAGTGCTCCAGCAGCCTGGGGCGCCTGTTGACATGCTGTAAGTGGGGTCTCATGCTGTGATAATTGTTACTTGCGGTGCACAAGCTGTTCCACTGTGAAGCTCGTTCACAGACCTGAATCGGCTCGTGCCCATACTACAATCTGCTTGTGCACAGGTCTGTCTCCAGGTTTGTCTCCCTTGGAGGCAAACACGGTGACTATAGGTCTCGTTGGCGGCAGCGCTTCGCGCTGCAACGCCAGCGAGACCTAAAAAATGACTCAATATCTCCCTTCAAGTATCAAGAGTGGGGTAAAAAGGTGGCACTATATGCGGACGATCTAATGATCTTCACAGACAACTTCCAAAAGTCCGCCGCAGCAATAGACGAGACTATTGTAGAATTTGGGAAAGTATCTGGGTATGCAACCAACGAAGCTAAAACTGAATCCATGAGTTGGAACGTCTACCAAAATATCCCGTTTGCTAAAGACAAAATAAAATACCTGGGCGTAATACTGGTAAAGGAATTAGAAAAAGTTCCCCAGCTAAATCTCAATAGGGTTGTTGCTGAGACCAAAAAACTGCTCAAAGTATGGGACGGATTACCACTAAGCTTCCTGGGGAGATCAAACATGATTAAAATGTCCATACTCCCTAAATTTACGTATCTCTTCAATGTCATCCCACTGGAATTTAAAAGAGATTATCTAAAAAAGATCCAGGGAGAAATTGTGGGCTTTATATGGGCATCTAAAGGATCCAGGATTGCCTGGAATAAAATAAGGAGGAAAAAAGAACAAGGTGGAATAGCCAGCCCAGATCTTGTTGAATACTGCAGGGCTTTCCAATTTAAAAACGTGAGACCCTTATTAAAAAAATACGAGTTCTATCCTGATTTCCTTCAAACACTAACAAATAAAACTGACTGTTTTCTATTCAAATTCGGACACCCAAAATTCTTTAAAAAAGTAAAATTGAAGATCCTAATTGGCGCAGCAAAACTATGGTACCAAGTCAGAAGTTCTTTAAACATCCCTTACTACAGTTCTTTGGCTCCCATATGGGATTCCCCGGGCACACCAGAATGCCTAAAGGACTCTCTGGCACTGCCTCTAAAAACAGCCGGAATCAATGAATGGGGTCAGCTGATGACAGAGAACTCAATAAGACCATGGGAATACATAGTAGAAATCACCAATTCATCGGTGTCAAAATTCAAATATTACCAACTTACAAGCTGGGCAAGCTCATTAAAAGAAAAAAAAACGGGAAGAATAGATCTAGAAAAAGAAATGATGAAAACCACCCCAATAAAGAAGGAAATATCAAAATGGTACTGGGCTCAAATTACTGCAGGAGAAGAACATTTTGTACTCCCAGAATCACTTTGGAGAAAAGACGTAACAGAGCTGGACCTTCAAAACTTATGGCAGAAATCACTAGAAAAATGCTGGTCAACCATCAAACCAGCCCGCCTGAAGAGAAATCATCTATTCACAATACACAGGGCATACTGGACTCCTAAAAGACTATCAAAATTCAAAGGAACCAACGTAAAATCTTGCCCAAAATGTGGGCTAGAAAAAGCGGATGACCTGCATATGTTCCAAACTTGTTCTTCACTTGATTCCTTCTGGCAGGAAGTTGGTAAGACGGTAAGCCGGGTACTGGGAAAACATCTAGAAGTAAGTACAACTCTTATTATTTTTGGGATTGACACTAAGGTAGATATAAGTATAGAGAAGTTAACAAAAAAACTGGAAAATCTGTTGTTTGTCCTAATACTATTTGCAAGAAGGGAAATATGCTTAAATTGGGTTAAACCAGTACCACCCACACATAGTGATTGGCTAAATTTCATAACAAAAACACACAAAATGGATAGGAAAGGAAAGCCCACATAAAAAATATAACTTTTGGGAAATCTGGGAAACTCACCACACACTAGTTACACAAGGTAGTGTAGGAACTTGACCTATTTAAATAAATCCAATGATTAAAGCCGTGACAGTAAATTCAGACGGGAATCATTCTCGTCGAGTGGTCAGGATGACCAGCTCTCCCCTCGGATACAAAGAATTACTGATTGAAGGAAACAGGAGAGTTAAGAAATGACTCCACCCCAATAAAGGGAAACTCTCAGTTGTCAGGAACAGTAACGCTAAGAGAGTGCAGGTATAATATTGGATGTCATGTCTTCCCACTAGACTCCTTACACTCCTTATACATATCACGCGCAAAATGAGGATTAAAAAAAAAAAAGAGAGAAGTAACTATATTAACCCTAGAAACCGTTTCCAACTGCAATGCCTTTGTCGAAATCGTAGATTTTTCTATACTTAATGCTAAGTTCATCACTTCTGTAAGTGATGGGTTTTTACAACTCAGCAACCTTTCTTTGATCTTGAGCTAAGCACACTTAAATACAAATTGGTCCCTAATGTCACCTGCCAAAGGACCAAACCCACAAGTGGTTGCCAGCACTCTTAAAGCCGATATTTATTCCTTCACCTTTTCCTCCTCCATTTGCTTATGCTTGTAAAAGTTATGCCACTCCAGCATAATGTTAGGGTATCCGAATCCTCGCCATGAAATACAGTGAGTGAAAGAGACCACTCCGGGTTTACGTTTTAGAAATATCTTTATTCTTCTCCGGCTTCACCCATGACATGGAATGACTTTCAGGTCAGAAGGTCGAACCGCAACTGCCCTTCCAATAGAACCTTCCCACCAGTGCTTGCTCCACATGGGTGAATACCTTCAAAGCATTACAACAAAAGAACATTCAAAGACATACCCATACTACAGCCACCCCAATATACCACCTGATTCCGACCCAATCTCCCCACTCCAATCCAATCTACCCCACTTCAATCTAACCCACTTCAATCTACCCCGCTCCAATCTACCCCACTTCAATCTATCCCACTCCAATCTACCCCACTTCAATCTAACCCAGTGCTAACATAATATTCATTTCATAAAGGGTGAGTGCTTCCCTCTCCCTCTATTATTATTATTATTTTTAAATGGTGCGTACCAAAGGTTTGCTCGGTGCTTCACTTCTCCATCTAGCTCATTTTTTTCAAACACAAATTGTGCCTCAAAACCGAAATACTGGTTTATATTAATGCATTAAACTGTAGTTCTGAATATTTGTGAGGAGAAACAAAACACTGTACACGATTAGTTGTTCTGACCTAAAGAGAGGCCCAGTGCCACAGCAGGAAGATTTTCAGTTCAGGAACATTGTCTTTTCTTTACTTTTAGGTACTTGGAGCCATTCTGCATCGACAATACCTACTACCAATGGACAACAATATAAACACCAGATATGCCTTTCCTTTTCTGTATTTCGTCTGACAGCCTTAGTGTGGCATATGTCACCTTACAAATAACACAAAATTAATTAATTACTACACATCATTTCGAGACTGAAGTCCAACAGCCCCGATTCACCTAGTAGGGACTTTTTTCCAAACAGTTTAGTTTTTTCTCAAATTGTAGTTTCTTCAAACTCTCTCAGTTGCTAAATCTTAGTAACAATGTTTAACATCTTAATTACATTTCAGTAGGTATTCCTTAGGGATCGGGATGTATCTGGGGGTAAGGAAGCATTCCCTTATTTGTTTCGGTTCAGACATCTGACTGCGACAATATTGCAAGTGTGCTTGATACAGCTGCCCAAACCGTAATCCTATATTCGTCTCATATATGACTCTCAAGATCATCAGAAACTTAACTCCATCACTTCGGTCTGCCTGCGCCTACCGACGGGTGATTTACTTTGTTGCGTGTGGAGATGTTATGACTGGGCTGCTCTGATCAGGAAACTTTACTGACTTAAACTGTGCTTCACTTGGAGTTGAATATTTGTGCTACAGCAGGTGTTAATTCTCAAGAGACTAGTTAATAGACTGTGAATGCATGATGTTCAGTTGGACTTTTTTTTTTTTAATTTCTGCCATCTTTTGTATTTGGTAACTGCTGCACCCTCATTTCCAGCCCTTCATTCACAGCTGATCCAATACGGCTTGCCTTTAGCCTTGTGTTTAACAGATGACTCATGTAACCCTCATTTCCAGCCCTTCATTCACAGCTGATCCAATACGGCTTGCCTTTAGCCTTGTGTTTAACAGATGACTCATGTACCTTAACATGTCTGGCCAGGTTGACTGGGGTACACTAGCACATATTGTTTCACCCTTTGGGCCAATCTCTGGGAGTCAGATGTGTTCTCCCCCCCTGTTTTCATATGCTCTTTCAGGTGCTTTTGTAAGTGCATTTGATAGCAAAATCTCTTCCCACATTCAGTACATGTATACAGGCTTTTATAAGAAATCTCCTGATGGTTGTTTAGAGAACATAATCGGCTGTACGTCTTGCCACAGTTAGAACATGAGAAGCAGTTCTTCTTTGCATGCTTTTGCTGGTGTTTGCGTAATTGTGAAGCCCTAGTGAAGGATGCTTCACATTCACTGCACTGGTGTGGCTTGTTTCTGACATGTATCAGCTGGTGGATGGCGAGACAACTTGCTTTGGAGTAACTCTTCTTACATTCAGTGCATGTGTATGGTTTCTTCAAGGGGTGCATTTTATGATGCAGAATGAAGGAAGAGACATCACTGAAAGTCTCCCCACAATCCCTACACAGAAATACGTTCTCTCCTGCATGCGTTCCCTGATGGGCAGTCAGTTGTGAGTAGCCGCTGAACCCCTTCTTACAGATATTGCATGTATAAAGTGTCTCTAATACGTGCTTTCGAAGATGACTGTTCAAAAGCTTCTGCGTCCTAAATTCCTTCCCACATTCATGGCATTTATGCCACTTCTCACTTGAATGTATTTCACAGTGGGTCAAGAAGAACTTTTTATCTGTGTAACACTTTCCACATTCATCACAATGAAGTGTCTTATTTGGTTTGAATTTCTGCACAGATGACACAATATCAGAATTTATCCCAGGCTTAGAACTTGAAGATCTCCTAGTGTGAACTTCTTGGTGTTTGGTCAGCTCAAATTCCTTACTAAAACTATCCCCATGTTTAGCACATACATGTTCTTTCATATTTATGTGCCCGTTCCGCAGTTCACCAGATGACAACTGCCCAGTTAGGTACGGTTCAGCTTCAAGATCTGTGCCCTGTTTCTTTCCTGTGTGCATCGCCTTCTGTTGGTGATAAACTGACTCGTGCATGAAACTCATCTTGCACTGCACACATGCACAAAGACCCCCTTCCTCGCATGCTTTGGAATGTATTGCGTTGGTATAACATCCACTTAAACTATTCTCACAGTCCCTTGTGTTACACGGTGTCAACATGTCTATGGTCTCCTTCAGGACACTTACACAGTCTTTGTGTCCCTGAAGCGGCTTCATCTTCAAGCTTTTCTGCAGTCTGCTCAGGCTGGTTGCCCTCCACTCATAACACGGCTCATCAATCTTTGTGGCTTTCACTGACAACGGCTCACGTATATCCACTCCTACAGAACTATTTCTTCGATTACTGCCTGATCTGCCAACTGAGGTTTTGTTCTCTGCCAGATTTAAAGAAAAGGCAAACAAGTGATAAAGTGGGTGCAAAATAAGACTTTTTTGATTACAAATGGAATCACACAATATGTTATCTACAGAAGTTTGAAATACATCCTTCATTCTGATGTAATGTTGTTATTTACATATCTCCCAAGACACCAGTTGAGAAACTCTAAATAATTTCTATTGTAGCAGTTCTGTACATTGAACACTTCAATACCTGACAGGCAGGAAAGAAGTTAGACAAGAAACATACAACATGACAGCTGATAATGGAGCCAACCAACAAGCCTTATCTAGACTCCATCGTTATGCCTGCATTGTCAGTAGCCTGTGTCCTCTCTTTCAAAAACAGGTCTTATCCAATTTGGAAAGTGTTGTAGTCCAACATGAAAAAAAACACACAAAGATTTTGGATGGGAAAGCCTCAACCACATTATTATGGCCTGCTTCCTTATTAGCTAGTCCATCCCACCATGATAAGATATTACCATCATACTGGTATCCACATTAGGGTGAGTGAGATCAAAATAAATGATGTGGGATTCAAACTGAACCTAAAACTTCCTCTTCATTTACCCAAAGGAGTTCCTGTTATTTTAAGCATACTCAGGGCAGGGCTAAAATTCCGTATGATGTGAGGGCTGTTTTTTCTATTTTGCTTTGTATACATTAGAAACTAAGCTTATGCTAACATAAGCTGTGTTTACACTGTCCTACATTGTGAATTAATGTCATAATATATCATATGATAACTAGTGCTGATACTTCTTGTTCTAAATAATTGCAAGCTTTACACTGATTGATGGAGAGCATTCTCAGACGTTTTCGCATAATGTACCAACTACCATGCTTGAATAAACTGTGACGATGACTGAGCTCAATGTTATAGAACAATGAATCTTTGAATGTATTGTGTAGTAAAATATTGCTTCTTGCTTGTTCCTCATTGGTGCATATCCTGAGAAACATGTACTTGTATAGTAATATTTTGAAACCATGTTCCAAAGTTCTATGATAAGAACTGGCTTTCCTCTGTACCCCGGGAACCCTATTTCCTACTCTTTTATGGCAAATCTATGCCGGATTTCATACAGAACTTTACAAAGTTCTTTGTACTTATGAATTATATGCTTTGATACTAACATTATTGATGGCTGGTAACTGGTAATTTTTTTTTGTACATGATTAATTAAAACCTTTACTAAACAATTAAAACATTGCTAAAAACTACAAAAAATTCTCAGTTTTAATCATTATTGTAATTAAGAGTTCGAATGCTTCCGGGGGTCATCACAGGATCATTCAGTCTGACTTTTGTTGATCCGCATTCGGCGTGCTCTTATGTCTTTCTGCTACTAATTCAAAGAACTTTGTGACCCAACAGTTCAATTTTGGTTTTGTTGGGTTGAAACACAATTTGACCGCTTACCTGCATGTTCGAACGCCATGTAGTTTAAAAGATGGACGTAATGAATTGTAGCTCATAATTTAGGGCAGATGCAAATTACATGAATGACATCTTCGGGGGGCGTGGCTTGGCAGCCGATGGAGAAAGACGGGTGAGCGCTGAGCTCCGCGTCGGCCTCCCCTAGTAATCCTGGCGATACTACTCCTGGCGGCTTTGAAGCCCTAATTCTGCCCGCATCTCCTCCCGCTCACCTGGGGGCCTGATCGGAGGCGGTGGGCTCGGACCCGCGGCTACGTGGAACCCGCGCCGCACCGGTGACCTGTTGAGCGGCGCCGGCCATTTTGCGGCCTGGACGACCGGCCGCATCCCCGGCCTCGGGTGGACAGGAGGCCGGCCCGCGGTGGTGGCTGGCTGGCCGCCGGCGGCCACGAGGACCGGAGCTCCGAAGTGCCGGGCTCACCGCGGCGGCGGACCCCGGGCTGCCCTGCCGCAGCATATGTGAGGGAGCACGGCGGGGGCGCCTGGAGGCGAAGAGACCAGCCACTGCCATCGGCCCTGAAGGCCTGCTGAGCACCTACGGCGGAGCGCGAGACTGGGGTAAGGCCTGACCCTGCACGACCCACCAGAGTGGGGGCGGACCGACGCTGGCCCCTGACCGCTCGCCATAGAGGGACCCCGCTGAGAGCTAACAGCGGAACGCGGGACTGGGGTGGGGCCTGACCCTGCACAGATTGCCACAGCGGAAACAGACCGGCGCTAGCCCCTGGCCGCTTGCCATTGAGGGACCCTGCTGGCACCGGAGGGCCTGGCGACCCAACGCTGGGGACACTCGGGAAGGCCGGATCTCTTGGGGCCCTACCAGAGGCGGCAGCAGTGGGAGGCTGAGGCCCGGCTTGGGACCCTACGGACGTGACGGGCCCCGCTCTCCGGGACTGGCCCTTGTCCAGTGAGTTACTCCCCGACCCACCACGTGGTTGGGACCTTGGACGGCTGCCCCCGGCGCCATCTTGGGGCTGACTGCATTCGACATCGCTTCTGGACTCGGAGGAGCGGCGCACCAGGGGGGGTTCCTTGTGACCAGGGATCTGCAAGGCGGAGAGTGGTGACCTGGTGCCTCTAGGGAGGCGCTGGCTTTGGGGATCAGCGGTACCGGCGGGGGTGCGGTGTGAGGAGTGACCCTGGGACTTGTGGCCTAGAGAGTTGAAATTGGAGGTGGACGCCATCCCTGCCGTTACAGAGACTAGTCGGGACTACCATCATGGGGAAACGCCTACAGCCCCCCCCGGCTGCTGCCGGAGGAGCGACGAACGCCCAGGGCCCCTCACTGCCCGCTAATCCGGCGGCAGAACTGCCACAAAGCCAGCTGGAGCAGATCCTGAAGGCCATCGCCGACACCAGGGAGGCCCTGCATCACGACATTGGACAGGTGTCCACGAGCCTGGGCCTGTTGCGTGCGGACCATGGCAAGTTGGCCGACCGGGTCAAGCAGACCGAGATCCGGATAGACGCACTGGAGCCCGCGACGAAAGCGGCGGACACCCTGATGGGGGAGCTGCAGCAAAGGGTGCGACTACTAGAGCAAAGGGCGGAGGATGCTGAAGGGCGCAACCGCCGCAACAACATTCGCGTGGTGGGCCTGCCGGAGAAGATTGAGGGGACAGACATGCTAGGCTATCTGGAGGCCTGGCTGCGAGACAGGGTTGTACCGGAGGGTCTGTCGCCGTTCTACACTCTGGAGCGGGCTCATCTTGTGCCGGCTCGCCTCCCGGCCGAGGGTCGGCCGCCCCGCCCGGTGGTGGCGCGATTGCTGCACTACAGAGATTGGGACCTCATTCTACAAAAGGCACGAGCCCTGGGGCCTTATAAGGTGGGCAATGCCCAGGTCTCCATATATCCGGACTACTCCTTGGAAGTCCAGAGACAGAGGTCAACTTTCCTGGCGGTCAAGAAAGCTCTTCGGGAAGAGGGCATCCGCTACTCTCTTCTATTCCCAGCCCGCCTGCGGATCATGATGGATGGCAGATCTTCCTTCTACGACTCCCCCGACGACGTTTGGGACTGGCTAGAGTTATACAAAACCGGCGAGGAGGCGCATCACGCCCCTGGGGAACAACGGAGGGTGCCGCCTAGGCGGGGCAGGAGACCCAAGAAACGACCACCGAACATTCCAACACCTTCGATGTCACAAACTGTGCTGGAGCGCAGAGATGCCCTCCGGGCAGTCTCCACTATCTCGCAAACGAAGGATGCTGCATCGGCTGTGGAATCGGGATCCCGAGGAGACACTGACGGGGGGACCTCGGAGGAATCGGGGGCTGGAGGCCCCATACTGCCCCACGTCACGCCTGGGACTGCTGATGGTTTGCTGGACGAATGATGTTAATGCTCCCCTACAGTGGTATTGTATGACCTGAAGCGTTCCTGATCTAGGGTGGTATTGGGAGCTGTGCCACCCGGATGGGTCTGAAGCTGGTACTGGGCGGCTTATTCCTATAGTGGTTGATGCCTTACTCGGGGAGGAGATGCGGGGCACATGGGGCACATTGGGGAGAACTGACTGGGAGGAATGTGCTGTTCGCGGTATATTGGAAGAGGTGACAGGCCACCCCCTACTATCTCACACCTACTGTGGGACTCTGGTAGTTGCCAGAGACTGTTCTCTTTGGGAGTTAATCATTTGGATGGGTTTCTACTGTTTGGGACCTATTCTGGGGAGGGGTGGGACATGGGGCTGTTGGGGGATGTCGGGGTTTTGGTTGTTAGGGGTAGCCAGTGTGCATGCGATACTTGCTTTCATGGGGACTGTAATCTTTTTCCGAAATGGGGACCCTCCCTGAATTGAAGTGTGTGACCTGGAATGTGAGGGGTCTGAATTCCATGCTGAAACGTCATAAAGTTCATGCCTACCTTGTCCGCAGGGGAGTTCAGATTGCCTTTTTGCAAGAAACTCACATTGATCGTACTGAGGGGCGGGCTCTGCAGCGTAGATGGCGGGGACACATGTTTTACACTACCTACTCTGCCTTTGCAAGGGGGGCACTGATCTGGGTACGAGCGGGGATTCCCTTCCAGCCCTTGATAACGGTGGTTGACCCTGAGGGGAGGTTCGTAGCTGTACAGGGCCGCCTAGACGGGAGGGACGTGACGCTCTGCAGTGTCTACGCCCCGAATGTGGACCAGCCTGCCTTCTTTACACGGTTGTCTGGGAAACTGGCAACTGTCCTGGCTGGTACGGTCCTGCTTGGGGGGGATTTTAACACTGTACTGGACGTAGAACTAGATAGATCTCACCCACCACTGGCGCAGGCGTCAGCTCACAGACTAGCGAAGAGTAGGAGAGAGTGGCAAAGTGGCTGGGGCCTGGTTGATGCATGGCGGACCCAACACCCCACTGAAAGGGACTTCTCCTTTTACTCCCCCCCCCCCGCACGATCTGCATGTTCGCCTAGACAGCATTCTGTGTTCGTTGGACGCTCAGAGTCTGGTCCGCCACAGCGAATACTTGGCCAGGACGGTATCCGACCATAACCCTTGCTTGGTCACGGTTCAATGGATGAGGCGACGCCAAGCTATCCCGACGTGGCGATTGAACCCACTCACACTGGAAGATGGCTGATGTGCGCAATGGGGTGGAAGGTTACTTCGACGCTAATGCGGGTACGGCTTCCAGCAGGGCGCTCGAATGGGACGCCTTTAAGGCGGTGATTAGGGGCGTCTGTATCTCGGCCACCGCGCGAGTCCGCAAGACCCTCTTACAGGAGGTAGAACGCAGCGAGGACCGCTTGCGCGAAGAGGAGCGGCTCAGCCACACGAACCCTGAAGCGCACGGAGCGGTTTCGGCGGCGCGGGAGGTAGTGGCGACGACAATGGAAAAGCTGCGCTGCTTCGACTATAAGGAATTTATGGTCCGGGCTCATGCCGAGCGCGACAAGGTAGGCGCTCTACTGGCATGGTTGGCCAACCCTGAGACCCGTGGCTCCCCGATAGTGACGCTAGCTACCCCAGAGGGGAACATGGTTTATACGCAATCGGACATTAACGACCAGTTCCTCCAGTATTATACGCACCTTTATAGGAGCAGGATGCCGGATCTCCCGATGGAGCTGGAGGAGTTCCTGTTGGCGGCGCAGCTGCCCAAACTCGACCCGGAGCATGCGAACCACCTGGGCGGGGACATCTCCGAGGGAGAGATCAGAGTGGCCATCCAACACATGGCCCGCCGCAAGACTCCTGGTACAGATGGGCTGCCAATCGAATTTTATGCGGCCTACGCAGATGTACTGGTTCCACGCTTACAGGCGGTTTACCGAGAGGCCTGGGACTCGGGGTGCCTGCCGGCATCTACTCGCGAAGCGTTGGTGATACCCTTACTGAAACGGGGGGAGAAGCGAGCGGCCGTTCAGCGTACCGCCCGCTCTCCATGCTCACCACGGATTACAAGATCCTGAGCAAGGTCCTCGCGACGCGACTGTTGACCCACATGCGCACCCTGGTACATGGCGACCAGGCGGGTTTTATCCCGCAGCGCACCACTGCCACCTGTGTGCGCCGGTTGCTCCGAATCATGGGGGGAGAGGCCGCCACTCACCCGGGGGCAGCAGTCCTCTCGATTGACATCGAGAAGGCTTTCGATAGTGTTGAATGGCCGTACCTGCTCCGAGTACTGGAGGCCTTTGGATTGGGGAGCGCTTCGTGAAGTGGACTGCCTTGCTCTATGCCGCGGCCACGGCCCGGGTCAAAACAGGGGCCACCATTTCAGCCCCTTACGCGGTAGGTCGGGGGACCCGGCAGGGGTGCTCCCTGTCCCCCCTGTTATTTGCACTCGCTATAGAACCACTGGCTGCGCATGCCCGCCTGGGTCGGGCGTATGCAGGTCTTCCGCTGAGAGCCGACACCCACTACATATCCCTCTATGCGGACGACTGCCTACTGTTTCTGGCGGACGCGAGCGATTCCCTGCATGGAGCCAAGCGACTACTATCGGACTTTGGTCATCTTTCGGGACTGAGAGTCAACTGGGAGAAGTCGTGCCTCTTCCCGCTGACTCCGGGGGTTGATGACACCCAGCCTGAGGGAATATTGCGGTGGGAACACCATTGCCTCCCCTATTTGGGTACTCACATCTACCACTCACCATTGGCCCTCTTAGACGGCAACATCAACAGAGCAATTCGGAGTTTGCAGGGCTGCATGGGTTTCTGGCGGACACTACCGCTCTCGGTCGCGGGACGTGTCGCGTTATTGAAAATGGTGGCCCTTCCCCGACTGTTATATTTGTTTCGCACTCTGCCGATCTGGATTCCGGCGTCGGTTTTCAACAGACTCCGCTCCCTAACATCAGAGTTCATCTGGGGTTCGGGTAGAAGACGAGTAGCGCTGGCCACGATGATGCGCCCGAGAGCGGACAGGGGTCTCGCGGCACCGGATTTTGAGTGGTACTACTTGGCAGCACAGCTGCAGTGGCTCACCCAGGCGGTGGCTTTGGAGTTCCGAGGCCCAGAGGGAGTAGCGGGCAGACTATTCCCGAGACACATCATCTCCTTTATAATCATGGGCCAGAAACTGGACCTTGCCCAGCTCACACTTGAGGAACGCACGATTCGCAGCTGTTGGCTTTGGTGCCACAGGCGAGCTGGTGCCGCTCCCCCCTATGCACCTGAAATCCCGTTAGGGATGTGCACGGCCTTTCCGCACGGTGGCGACTGGTCGGCACTGGCGATCTGGGAGGAGCTTGGCTTGCAGATGATCGGCGACCTCTACAAGGATGGATCACTTGTGGAAAAGTAAATTTTGCCATGTTCTGTGTCCCTACGTGTCATCCATCATATGTTATGTGTGCATGATTAAATATGCATATGCATTCCCCATGTTCGATTAATGACGCAATTATAGTTGTGTCCACCTCTAGTATGCCAGTTTCCAGTTCTCGTGAATACTACGAATATCAGGCCTATGTAAAGCCACGTTGCCACGTTTCTCAGTGTGCACGTTATTCCATTATAAAGTCCCCGTTTCCAGGCCTCAAAAAGGGCCTGGACACCAGATTCAGCTCCTGTCTCCTAAAGCCTCGCTGAGGAGCGATACAGCCCCCACCTGTATCCTCGACCCTTCACTTACTTCCTGCCTTGCAGTGCCCGGTTCAGCCTGGCTCTGCCTCTGAGTCTGCCAAAAGTATGTTATGATTCCAGTTATCAGTTCAGTCCTCCTTCTCTGCATTCCTAAGCTACTGAACGGCATCAATAGTTTCCGTCATTGTCTAGCCTTCACGTCTCCACGTTAGAGAAATACTGCATTTAATGGTCATTTAATATTCTTCATCACGCACTACATGTAGAATAATGCATGGTCCAGTCTTAGAATCAAGTCAGCCTTTCCCCTCCTAACTTCTAGTTTATATCAACATGTTCTCTAAACATCAGATACTAGATACTGTTTAGGTACATGTCGCCCTGACTCTCCAGACTTCAGTCTCTGCTCCTAGCACAGAGTTCATAGCCCCCAGTTTCTCCTAGTGATACGTCATTGCTAGTTTGCGCGCACCATCAGGTTAGAGGTCCCGGCTCCTTAGGTAGCCCCCTCCATGGTTTCCGCCCCATTCATGACATATTCTGTTACGTTTGCATAACATGTCCCTGTATACGCCCTGTTACACCTCTTTTCACCCTTATCTTTCGCGACTGCTACGCGTCACACCCTTTGCTCCACCCACTGCTCCGCCTATCATATGTACTGTAATGCAACTGTTTTACTATATATGCTTGTGTATTGTTATTAAATGCTAACGCGCTCATCCCAGATCCAGCCCCAGCAGCTGCTGGGCCCTGCCATCCTATTCCTATGCAGGTTGTCCTGTTCCTGTCCTTTATGCTGTAATAAACCTGCAAACTCCTACTACCTCGAATCTTGACTCTTATTTATTGAGCTATCTGTTATTCATTTATACATTCAAAAATAGGGTATTATTTATTTATTTACCACATAATGGCGCCCGAACAGGGACTTGCCCTTTCCCCACGCGTCGGTGAAGCCACGCCGACCCCCTGACCCTCTGCAGTCGTGACGGAACTCTTCTGCGCACCGGCAGATATTTCTGCTTCAAGTATCCCTCAGGCCCACGGAGGAGACGGAGGAGGCGGTCCAGCATCCAAACGAGACGGTGGAGGAACGCGGCGAGTCCCGACCAGAGCCCAAGCCGAGAGTCCAAGGTCCGAGGTATCCGGAGGCCCACCCGTAACTGAAGTCCGAAGTTCGTCGTCCGTCGTCGTAGCAGTCCAGTCCAGTCCGAGGCCTTCCGTTCTTGCTGCCCGGTGAGTACCGTTACTGGGGTAGTATCTAGACAGGGTCAATCTAATTGACTCTGGTCTGTGGGTTGGTGGTACACAGACCCACAAAACGAAGTGTCCACTTCGGTGGATGCGGGTCCTGACGTGTCTCTTTATGAGACCGGTAAGTTTCGTACTGTTTCAGCAGTGCATCTAGTTCCTGTTCTAGTCAGTTCTGTTCTCGAGAAAATTCATGTATTCTGTGTTCCGTATTCCAGGTAGTATTCTGTCCGAACTGTTATTTTTAAATGTTCTTCATGTATTTTAATGTCGTGGTATGAATGGGGAATAAGTATCGTGTTTATTGTGTATTGTATTGTGTCTAGATTATAGTTCAGTCATGCCGCTCTTTTCGAAATTACGTCAGTTAAAAACCAGAAAGGGTCTGCTGGAAGCAGCAGTTCCAGTTCCGCCTAGGGACAGTCCAGGTCATTTCATGTATCAGAAGCATGGCATAAGCGCCATATTGTATCTAGATTTATGGGTAGAGTATACCAAACAGTTAGAAGAAAAGTATAGATGGCCCGTATCGGGTACATGGGATGCCGAATGCATCATGCGAGTAGAAGAAGCATTATGGAAAAAGAAAGCCAGACAGTCACAGAAAGATGCCATCGAGTTATGGCGCAAAGAAGCTCATAAAAGAACTGAAAAGGAAATCAGAAAGTCAGAATTAAGTAGAGAATCCTTAGAACGAGCACAAGAAAAAGAACTAATCGAGATAGGTGAACAAGTCAAAGCCGAACAGTCAGACAGACAGAGGCATGCCCTTATTAGGGGTATGTATCCTCTCTTTGCCGAGGGCTTGCCAAAAGCGACCCCAGAGGCATCCAGTAATTTCCCGCCACCATTAGTTCCGACCAAGCTACGTCACAAACAGACCGCAGCTGATATTTTTATTTCGTCCTATTTGGACGACACAGTCCCAGAATATGCAAATCCTGTTCGCGCTCCGCCAGTCCCTGTAAATCAGGCACTTCCCGCTCCTCCAGACACCGGAGTACCTGTTACGGTACCCCCGGTCCAGCCCGCCATACAAGTCCAGCCTACATTTCCATTTCCCACTCTGCCAGGACGAAGAGCCTCAGTAGACGACTCTAGTTTAGGGGCCGCAGGGGGAGGTACTACTCAAACCCCGCCGCCACACAAGCGTTTAACGACAGCCGAATTACATGCACAAGCGTCACAGCGTACGCCCAGACATCAGACTGTAGCAGAAATAAGAAAATCCCTTGCCGAATGCGGCTATGATCCAGTCCCAGGCGAGGATAATATGGTTTTATATTCATTCCGCGTAAGAAAGGTGACCGAGTATCTAGTCACCTTACCGAATATGAAAGAAGATCTAGACAGAATATATCGTTTCATCCGTACAGGGGATGATCCAGAAAGTATTAGCGAGGCCATGTCTCAAAGGAAAGCCGAGATCCAGCTCATGATATTAAAGTTTCTGATCAATTGTCTAATAAGAGAACAAGATTACCCGTCTAAAGATCCGGCCGAAATGAAAATCCTGACAAGGTGGAGTGATAATATAGCCGAGGGTAAGCACAAGACCGTCGGTGCTATGGAGAGTATGTACAAGAAAATCCGTAGAGAAATAATAAAATTACACGAACAGCGTAAAGCAGCACAAGTAAGCGAGAAAGAAAGTAACTCTGATACTGAAGAGGTAGAGGACGAGAATCCCGCCAGAATAGCGTATGTAGGAAAACCTAGATTTCCAGATCGCCATTTACGCCTAGAACACAAGTCTATTTTTCATTCTCCAGCACCAGAACAAGGTTCACTAGAACAAGTGTTTCAAGCTACCGATCACATTCTGAAATCACGAATCGGTTACAGTGAGTTAAGTACCATGCATGAACAAGAACTAGCCCGATCAGCAGTCCGATGGATTACTGATTCTATCACTTTTCCAGACGAAATAGTGGCACAGATGTTTCTGAAAATGCCCCCAGCCGAACAACGACTGGTGGGTATGTATATGATTCAGCACCTCTTTACATTGTATGAGGGTCAGCACTCTGATCCAGGCCCGTTACATGATATCCTGAACGAGTTACTCCAGTATAGATGGAGAGGTCTAGGTACCGATTTAATTAGTGTCGCTCTAGAACAGCGCCACAAATATAGAACGTTTCTGAACCCGCATTTTGTTCCTGCCTCACCCCCAGAAGGTAAACCATTTTACATGGAGAGACAGAATCCGTTACGAGAAGTCCACCCAGTCAGAGGAACGGGTGGCGAACTAGAACGAGTGTTTGTTTACACTCCGATTACAAAGATGGAACTCCTCGAGATGAAGAAATTAATTCCCTGTCATGACAAAGATCCAGCAGGGTTCCATAGAGAATTAAAAGACATGCTCCGTATGGGAGAATACACGTATCCAGATATAATTAAAATGTTAAAGGTTCTGCTGCCCGCAGGGGTGTATGAAAAGCTCAAGGAAAAAGAATGGGAGGTGGGGGAGAAAAAGATCGATTGGGAAGTTCTAGAAGCTGAAGATAAGGCACGAGTACCAGGTACCGGTCTTGGAGATAAATGTAAAGAATTACCGGAATTATTAATACAAGTTTTACCCAGATTATTGACAACTAGAAAAGAAGACTGGGATGCAATCTCAGCCTGTAAACAGAAACAAGACGAAGATATTAGTGATTTTTATTCTAGATTTGAAAAATGTTTTAGCATCAACAGTGGCCTCAAGACAAGTAGTGAGTCATACCCTCACCTTTTTGTTACTAAATTAGTCGAGAATTCAAGCCCACAAATTAAAAATCGAGTTTTGAAAGTCGAAAGTACTTGGCAAGCTAATACCCCGTCCCAGATGTTGCAGATGCTTCAATACCACCAGAATAGAATCAGAGAAGAACAAGAACACGAAAGAAAACGTATGAAAGACACGAAAATGAAAGTACTAGTTGCACAATCTGTTCCTCAAGACAGTCAGAAGAGGGGTCCGAATCAAGCCAGTCACCCTGCAGCTCCCGTTAAAGGGAACTGCAATTATTGTAAACAGCCAGGTCATTTTATAAATGAGTGTGCAGTTCTGAAACATAACATAGCTACTGGTAAGACTAAAGAAAGACCACGTCCGCCTAGACAAGAACAAGTTTCACAGATTCCTCAGCCACAGAATGCACAACAGACAGTTACCGCACCGCAGCCTATTGCTGCAACACAGCATGTTACACAGCAGATGTACCAGTATGCACAGTCTGAGTATCCAGAGTACCAACAGTATTCATGAAACAGCCTAGAGAGGGAGGTAGGCTTGCCTCTCATCGAGATACCTGTAGATCAAGAAGGTCCCTATGTTCACAGTCAAGTATTAGGGAAAGACAGAAAGTTTTTGATTGATACAGGGGCAAGTAGGACCACAATTAGTCACGCCGAAGTTCCAGGGGCTCCGCTCTCAGGCTCAAGAAATGTTTCCCTTGGATTTTCAGGAAAACCTATCGTAAATGAGATTTCAAAACCAGTTACTCTAGAAGTAGGTCCATTGTCCCGCACTACTGATCTGTTACTTACTAAGTCATGTCCAGAAAATCTATTAGGTTTTAAAACACTGAAAGAGTTAGGTGCAGTTATATGCTGTTCCCCAGAGGGAATACGATTGTTCCTACGTGACTTTAAGGGTCACTATGTATTACGAGATTTTGATTCAAGACTGTCTAATGTTCCGCAGCACTTATGGGCGCAAGGTCCAACTGATGTAGGTTACATGCAAATCACACCCTATCGTGTGACTCTCAAGCCAGGCGTAGTGTTACCACGAATCAGACAGTACAGATTGCCACCTGAGGCTGTAGCAGCCTTATCCAAAATTATTGACGAGCTTATTGCTCAAGGAGTGGTTGTAGAAACTGACTCCAATGTATGTAATTCTCCGATCATTCCAGTCATGAAACGTACTGATCCAAATGCACCCCCAGTATATCGATTAGTGATTGACCTACGAGAGCTTAATAAATGTATTATTCCGCAGTACCCAGTTGTCCCAGACATCTCTTCCCTATTGACAGCCATTGATTCCGAAGCCACGTTCTTTACTGTAATCGACCTCAAGAACGCATTTTTCAGTGTCCCTATTCATCCAGACAGCCAGTTCCTTTTCGGATTTTGTTTAAATGGAAGGAGCTATATGTTCACACGCGCTCCTCAAGGTTTCACAGAAAGTCCTAGTATTTATAGTCAAGCACTTAAAAGACAACTAGACAACATTCACATGCCAACTGACACTGCCCTGCTCCAGTATGTCGATGATCTACTGATCACAGCCCGTTCTGAACGTGCTTGCGAGCGAGCATCACTGACAGTTCTGTATTTCTTAGCCGAGATGGGGCACAAGGTGTCCCCTTCTAAGCTTCAATTCTGTGTCCAGCAAGTGGTCTACTTAGGACACTTACTGTCCAAGAGGGGTAGGCAGTTGACACCAGACCGTATCCAGTTAATAGCGAGTCTTCCTCAGCCCAAGACCCAGAAGGAGGTACGTGCTTTTATTGGCCTTACTTCTTATTGCAGACAATAGATTCCTCAGTATGCATTTCTAGCCAAGCCATTGATACAGTTAACGACACAGGAGGCAGCCGTATCGACTGTCCTCCCTTGGACATCTGAACATACACTTAGTTTCAATGAGTTAAAGAAAGCCCTATGCCAAGCTCCAGTTTTAGCTACACCGAACTACAGTAAGCCTTTTACACTTTTCGTCACTGAACGGGAAGGTACAGCATTATCTGTTCTCACACAAGATCAAGCAGGACAATACAAGCCCTGTGCTTATTTTTCGAGCACATTAGATCCTGTAGCCCAGGCTCTGCCTGCGTGCCTCAAGTCAGTTGCAGCCACAGCACTAGCTATCAGACAAAGTGATTCCATAGTCTTAGGACACTCCTTGACAGTACAAGTTCCACATTCCGTGGAAGTTCTTTTGAACCGAACACAAACTCAGCACTTGACAATTGCACGTTTAACAGGTTATGAATTGACATTGTTCCAGCCACACATAGAAATCAGACGCTGCAACATCCTGAACCCTGCTACACTGTTACCATCAGTTACTTCGAATTCTGCCACACATGACTGTGTGGAAGTAGTTAACATTACGACAAAGCCAAGACAAGATCTGACAGATATTCCGTTACCAGACCCCGACCTGACCCTTTATGTGGATGGTTCATGTATGAGAACAAGTACAGGAGAACTAGTCGCCGCGTATGCAGTGACTACCGACACTGAAGTTATTGAAACACACCGCATTGACACCCTGTCCGCTCAAGCAGCAGAGCTAGTTGCTCTGACACAAGCCTGCATACACGCCAAGAACTTGAAAGTTAATGTTTACACAGATTCACGTTACGCATTTGGAGTTGTACACGACTTCGGAGTGCTCTGGCAGGAGAGAGGTTTCATGACTTCTCATGGAACCAAGATTCAGCATGGTCTCCTTATTCAAGCTCTGTTAGATGCCATACACTTACCGACATCTATCGCTATCATGAAATGCAAAGCACATACGAAAGTTACTGACACCATTTCTCAAGGTAACGATCTAGCAGATCGCACAGCCAAGCTTACAGCACAGACTCCAGACATTCCAGTTAACATGACACACACTCCAGATCCGACTACATGCATGACAGTTAAGGACCCTACACAAGATGTCATAGATATCCAGTTACATGCTACTCCTGAAGAAATCAAGAAATGGTCCGAACAAGGAGGGGTCCAGACAGATCAAGGATGGTTAACGAAGGGTAGAGCCACATGGTTTCTCCCCGACTCTATGGTTCAAGTCATTATTAATACCGCACATAGTCCAGCACATTTAGGAGAAAAAGCTATGTTAGACAGTATCCAGAACATTTGGTTCAACAAGCATTTACGAGCTGCAGCCAAGCAGAAAGTCCGTACCTGTATGATATGTTGTCAGTTTAATCCAGGTAAAAGTGTCCCGGTGGAACAAGGTGGATTCCAGCCCCCTGACCACCCTTTTGAAGTCCTCCAGATGGATTATATTCAGATGGAGCGATGTCGAGGTTTCAAGTATGTCCTTGTAGTTGTATGCGCTTTGTCCAGGTGGACAGAAGCATATCCAGTCCCAGATTACACAGCCGCGACCACTGCCAAGCAGTTGGTTCGTGAGTTTTTCCCTCGTTATGGACTCCCTAGAGTCGTATATTCTGATAACGGTCAGCCATTCTCATCTGAACTCATGAAGCATGTTTCCCTGTTGCTAGGGTACCAGTGGAAGTTTCATTGTGTACGCCATCCTGAAGCAGCCGGTCTTGTAGAGAGACATAACCAGACTCTGAAAATCCGAATTGCAAAAGTGTGTAAAGAGAAAGGTGTGGACTGGCTAGTAGCTCTGCCAGTCGCTTTATTTTATATGCGCATGGTCGCACATTCCAGATCAGGTCTGTCCCCGTATGAGGTCGTATTCGGCCGCCCCCCTAACATGTGGGGTACTCCTAGACCCCGAAGTATTACCGATGTTTCAAGTAATATGCTGACAGATTACCTAGCTTCCTTGATGTCTGCCCTCAACTCATGTCGTTCACAGGTTGCCGCCGCATTTCCAGACAATACCGAGGTGGCACCGCATGAAATCGTTCCAGGATCCATGGTATTGGTGAGGAATTTCGACAGATCAAGTCCGCTGGAGCCTCGTTGGAAAGAGCCCCGACAGGTCCTCCTCACCACCCGTACAGCCGTGAAGTTGGAAGGTCGCAAAGGCTGGGTGCACCTTTCTCATGTAAAACAATTTAATGGACTGAAACCCGTCTTAAAGAACATTTCCCAGGATTTGAAGGATTGCCAAAATATTGTTCTCAAGGACTGTTCCGCAAAAGACATTGCTACAAACCCTCCCCTGTTAGAGAAAACTCCGCAACAGGAGTATAAACTCAAACTCCGGTCTAGTAAAATAAGTCAGTCAGTTTGATTGTCTAAGTCCTCCCCTAGGTGAAACGGTTAGACTGTTTCTGACATGTATAAAATAGACCCCCATAGTGAGAGAGTTAGTCAAAACTCAATCCGATGTATCATTTTTCTATGTTTCATATTGTTTCTCAGCATTATGATTTCCTGCACCAGTTATGCATTTTTCTTGTATTTCCCAGTTCTTCATGTAAATAAGTCTGCTAATGCTACAGTAGAGCACACGTTTAGTGATCTGCCTCCTCATGAACTCTCTTACCGCCTCGCTATGCGAAATAACTCATTCATCCGCATGTTACATTACTCACACCAGACCAGCAATGCCACTAATTGTTGGGTGTGTGGTCGACTCCCCCCTTTCCAGATGCCGAAGGGAGTTCTGCCACTTTTTCCTTATCCATTTTCACATAATGGTTCGTGTGGAGCATGGTCCACGTTAACGTCATCCTCAACAGATATGTCTTTTCTTAACAGTACATGTTTCCCAGACAAGCAAGGTCTCCCCCACAGAACAGGTTTAGATCTAGAAAATGAAGTGTATAATTTAGGTAATTATTCTTCGAATTTCATGGTCTTGAATGTTCAGTCTGATACTACTCCAGACTTACCTGCTATTTCAGTACTGCCAGTCAAAGGTGAATTATGTGTCCGAAATTATGGTTCCGTACATGTAGGACATAGTGATTGTACTACTATTGTCAAGTATAGTGACAGTGGGAAATCTATCTTCAAAGCTTCACGTCATTCTTATTTTATTTGTGGTCAAACTGCATATGTTCGTCTGCCCCTCGATTGGGAGGGAACCTGTTACATTGCCTTCCTACTGCCACCAGTTTTCCTAGCCCCACCTGATTATCATAGAAACACACATCTAGTACACATTAGACATAGAAGGGAGTCCCCAATTGTCGATTATACTGAAACTGCTCTAGAACAGTATACAGATTTCAATAGAGGTTTCTTCTTCTTTATAGGACCTATCCAGAATAGTAAGCTAATCCGTAGGTTAACCAGAACCCTCGAAGCTGTAGTAAATGAGACTGCCTCTGCTCTAGGTAACTTAACTGAAGAGCAATCTGCTATGAGATTTGTCGTTTTACAGAATCGTCTCGTCCTTGACGTCATACTGGCCGATAGGGGCGGGGCCTGTAGAGTCATCGGATCTAGTTGCTGCATTTTCATTCCAAATAACGCACCGTCTGTTTATTCAGCTATAACCAGACTCCATAAAATTGCCCATCTGATACACCAAGATCCAGGCACCTGGACATGGTCCGGTTGGTTCTAGAATATAATTTCCGCATGGGGATGGAAAATATTGTCCTTCCTAGGTATTGCAGTAGCGATCATATTCAGCTGCTGTCTCTGTATACAATGTGGCCCTGCGATTTGCGGTATTTGTGCTACCTCTTGTATTCCTAGTCCCAAGCCCCGTTCTAAATTCCGTTCCAGGATAATTCGAGACGAGCAAATGATACTGTATGAAATGATAGATGGTATCATGAATATTGATGTTTCCTGATGGAAACGTAGTGACAAGGAGGGAATGTGGAAAAGTAAATTTTGCCATGTTCTGTGTCCCTACGTGTCATCCATCATATGTTATGTGTGCATGATTAAATATGCATATGCATTCCCCATGTTCGATTAATGACGCAATTATAGTTGTGTCCACCTCTAGTATGCCAGTTTCCAGTTCTCGTGAATACTACGAATATCAGGCCTATTGTAACGGGGTGGGTGCGCCTACCATACATGACTGGTGGGACCCTCGCAATGCTGACCATCCACCGACTCCTTCCTTTCAGCCAGGTCAGCGGAACGAAGGACGGTGCTATCCGGAAGAAGATAACATCAGCGGCTCCTTTAACTGGGCGTATGCTGAGAGTAAGGAGGACCTGCCCCCGAGTGACGTAGGGGCAACGGGATTGGAGAAAAGCCGGGAAGTCTTGTACGTCGGGTGTGCAAGCACCCCGGAGGAGGAGGAGAGAAAGGCGGAAGTGAGCGGAACGGAGTACGGAGGCGGCGAGGAGAAGAGTGAGGAGAAGAGCGTGAAGAAGCCCAGCCCAGACGACCAACCCGGAAGGAACGAAGAGAAGCCAGGAGGCCAACGACCCTGCGGACCGCCGTGCCACGCTCCCGAGGGAGGAGTGTGGCTGTCACAGGTACGGCGGCGTTGGGCGGCTTGGTTGGGGAGGAGAAGAGAGAACGTGTAGATTGTGTACAGCCCCAGTTCGTACCTACCCTGTGTTGTGTTCCTTCCCCTTCCACGCATCCCTACCCCCCCTTCTTCTACCTACTTTTCCCTCCCCTTCACGAGCACCGAGAGCACTGGAGAGTGAAGCGGCACTGTACACTGGGTTTCCCTCACATCCCCCGGACCCCCCTGGTGAGACCTCATTGAGGACTGAACCCTAACGGCTCCCTTTTCTGTTGGTTCCCTTACATGCACCGGAGCCTGAAGCCACAGAGGGCCATCCATCTTCCAAAGCCACGGCAGAACCGCCTTAACCCCTTCCACGACCAAGGAAAGGAGAAAACAGACCTCCGCCACGGACCCCAGCGCGTTTGCCCGTGAAAGACTGACTCTGAGGAACAAAAAGACCTTAATGTCTAAACCTGTCAGGGTGTTAAAAATAAAGCCATCGTTAACCCCTCAACTTGGTGTCACGGTCGTCCCTAATCCCACGCCTACACTGGTGTCAGAAGTAGGATCTACCTCCACAGAACCGACCATGGCAATGGAGCAAGTAATCCAGACCCTCATAGACGGGCAACAAAAACTGGAGTGGGCAATAGGTCAGCAAATCAACACGGCGGATGCCGACAGAGAGTTGTTCAGAACGTCCATGACACAACAGATGGACAATCTCCATAAAGTAGTACAGACCCCAAGCGCAGCAGTACCCCGACTAGGAGGACATCACCCCTCGGGAGTGGCCCTGCAGAAATATATGACTGGGGAAGATCCGGACGCATTTCTGCTGAACTTTGAGCGGGCGGCGAGGGCATGTGGGTGGCCTGAGGAGAAATGGCCGTTCTTCCTGGCTCCCTTGTTGACAGGAGAAGCCCAGGCCGCCTATCAAGTGGCCAACCATTCCGGTACGACCTCATATGTCGACATCAAAGCAGTGATTTTGGACCATCTAGGCATGGATGCGGAGGCATACAGGCTCCGTTTCCGTAAAGAGAAAGGAATCACCGGTGAGAACCCCAAAACCATGTACCTGAGGGTGAAAATGGCAGCAGAGAAATGGCTGAGACCCGACATCCATACCAAGGAAGACATAATGACCAGTGTTATCCTTGAACAGTTCATGGAAGTACTGCCATATGGCACCCAAAGATGGCTCAGACAGCATCCGGGATTAACGGCCGCACAAGCCATTGAGATGGCCTCCAATTACAATAGGGCAGCTCCCAGGTCTTTTACATGGGATATGGACAAGAGCGGCAAGTCGAACCCGAGTACTGCCAAGCCGGAGAAAAAGAAACCAGTCCCCGAACCTCCTAAACCCCGACAATATCGACAGGAAGGACCTTCCCCCGTGAGAGGGCCCCAATGTTATGAGTGCGGAGAGTGGGGACACATAGCCCGAATGTGCTCCCATCGAAGAAGCACCGAGGAACCGATGGAGGTCGGCTACATACCTAAAGCCGTGATGTACTCGGCCGAAATGGGTCCTTCGTTCTACATACAGGTACGGATAAATCACAAACAAGTAAAGGCCCTCCTAGATTCAGGGTGCCGACAATCGGTAATACAGGGGAAACTGTTACGTCCTGACCAGATAGGCCGGAAGGACACCGTGCATATTAGATGCGTACACGGTGACGTAAAGTCGTACCCTCTAGCCCACATAACCATACACCCGATAGGTAGAGAGCCCTGTTTGGTGAAGGTGGGGGTGGTGGAGTCCTTGCCCGAAGAACTCATATTGGGGGTGGATAACCCTGATTTTTTGTCCCTTTTCAAACGGGAACTTGTAGATCACCCGACCGAAGCATACCTGTCGGTCGAACCATGGGTTTTAGATAGGGGTTTTAAGTTTGCGCAATCTAACGACCCTACCCTACTGAATGCGTGGGAAGCGGCTCATGTCGCGCAAAGCACCCCTACCCAGGGGTTCCCTAGGTTCAGGATAGTGAACGACTTACTGTACCGAGAAGGGAAAGCGGGCGATCCATCCCAGCTGGTCGTACCAAAAGAGTTCAGGGAACAGATCCTGTTTTACGCCCACGCTCACCTTACGGCCGGACACAGTGGGGCAGAAAAAACAACCCAGAACATAGTACGCTTATTCTTCTGGCCCGGGATATACAAAGAGGCGGAGACATACTGTAAGCAGTGTGAAGTCTGTCAGAAAAAGAACCTGACACGACCCCCAGCGGTACCCCTACAACCTCTGCCGATCATCGGCAACCCATGGGATAGAGTAGGGATGGATCTCATTGGTCCCTTACCCCGGACCACCAGAGGGCATACATACGCTCTAGTGGTGGTGGACTACAATACACGGTTCCCTGAGGCCTTTGCTCTCAGTGCACCGACCACAAAGAACGTAGCGGAAAAACTAGTAGAGCTGTTTTCCAGGGTGGGGTTTCCACGTGAGATCCTAACGGACCAAGGCACCCCGTTTGTTTCTAGGATGATGGGGGAGGTGTGCAAGTTGCTGGACCTCCACCACATCAGAACATCCGCCTACCATCCACAAACGGACGGCCTCGTGGAGAGGTACAACAGGACACTAAAAACCACTCTAAAAAAATTGTTGAGCGCTGAAAACAAGGATTGGGATAGGATGTTGCCCCTAGCCCTGTACGTAGTGAGAGCCCAAGTACAGAGCAGTCTAGGGTTTTCACCTTTTGAGCTCCTCTATGGACGGCAACCAAGATCCCTCCTTGAAATCACAAGGGAAGCCTGGGAGAGGGAGGAGGCGGCCGAACAAAGGAGTCTTCTGGAGTATACTCAACAACTGAGGTCCAGACTGGGAAAGCTCAGAGACTTAGCGTATTCAAACCTGGAAAAAAACCAACGAGGCCAGAAGCTGTATTATGACAAGGGCAAGAAGTGGAGAACCCTAGTAGTAGGGGACTGGGCCCTTGTACTCCTTCCTTCTTCGACACAAAAGTTTAAAAGTGAATGGAAGGGTCCATACAAAGTTCTAGACACCTATGGGAAAACAACCTACCAGTTACAAATGTCTCCCTCTCGAAGACAAACATTCCACATAAACCATCTCAAACGGTGGCTAGGACCACCTCCTAGAACCGCACATTTGGTGTTACCCTCCAACGTCCCAACCACCACTTTGGGAGATCTCCCGGTAAACACCGAGCTGAAGGAAGCAGAAAGAAAAGAACTGTTCCACACATTGAGCCCTTTTTCTGCTATATTCTCGGACACCCCGGGATGTACACATTTAGCAGAGCACCGGATTAAAACCAAGGAAGGACAGGTAGTGAAACAAAGGGCGTACCGCATACCGGCGGCAAAAAGGGCAGATGTGAGGAGGGAGGTACAGGACATGCTACGCCTGGGGGTAATACGACCTTCCAGGAGCAACTGGGCGTCTCCCATTGTCATGGTCCCGAAACCTGACGGGTCCACCCGTTTTTGTATGGACTTCCGTGCTTTGAATGCTATCTCGTCCTTCGATGCGTTCCCCATACCACGGGTGGACGAATTGATCGAACGGATAGGGGAGGCTCGTTTCATCACTACCCTTGACCTTACCAAGGGTTATTGGCAGGTCCCATTGAGGGAGGAGGACAGGCATAAAACCGCCTTCGCAACAGAGGATGGACTCTTTGAATTTAATGTACTCCCTTTTGGACTGCACGGTGCCCCTGCCACCTTTCAAAGGCTTATGAACAAGGTGTTAGCTCCCCATGTCCGATATAGTTCCGTATATCTGGATGATATAGTCATTTTTAGTACCACATGGGAGGAACACCTAGGACACCTGGCCAATGTGTTGAAGGCTCTACAGGAAGCGGGGTTGCACGTGAACGCACGAAAATCAAGAGCTGCTTTCCCCAAGGTGAAATACCTTGGTTTCATGCTTGGGGAAGGAGTGATAGCCCCACAAGAGGAGAAAATTAAAGCCATCACCCAGACCCCCTTTCCGTCTACAAAAAGGGAACTACGAGCGTTTCTAGGCCTAATTGGGTATTATCGACGCTTCGTTAAGGACTTTGCTGCCCTGTCCAGTCCCCTGACTGACCTACTCCAGAAAAACGTCAGGAACACCCTACCGATGCCTCCCACCGAAATAGCCCAAACCGCCTTTCAGGCGCTAAAGACAGCTATGACTACCAGTCCGGTCCTCATACCCCCGAATTTCGAAAAAACATTTTCCCTGGCTACTGATGCATCCGATTGCGGTATTGGTGCTGTGTTGTCCCAGGAAGGTGAGGATGGTGTGGAACACCCCATACTGTTTGTGAGTCGGAAACTACACCCAAGGGAACGTAAATATCCCACGGTGGAAAAAGAGTGCCTGGCCATCCGCTGGGCAGTCGACAAACTGCGTTACTACTTGGAAGGCAAGGCCTTCGTTCTCTTCTCAGACCATGCCCCACTGCAATGGATGCAGAAGAACAGGTCACAGAATGCAAGGATCCTAAGGTGGTTTCTGTTTCTACAACCATTCTCTTTCACAGTGATACACAGGAAAGGAAGGGACAATGGGAACGCAGACTTCCTTTCCAGGATGCCGATTCCCCCCAAACGGGAGAATCCAGGGGGGGAGGAGTGTAACGGGGTGGGTGCGCCTACCATACATGACTGGTGGGACCCTCGCAATGCTGACCATCCACCGACTCCTTCCTTTCAGCCAGGTCAGCGGAACGAAGGACGGTGCTATCCGGAAGAAGATAACATCAGCGGCTCCTTTAACTGGGCGTATGCTGAGAGTAAGGAGGACCTGCCCCCGAGTGACGTAGGGGCAACGGGATTGGAGAAAAGCCGGGAAGTCTTGTACGTCGGGTGTGCAAGCACCCCGGAGGAGGAGGAGAGAAAGGCGGAAGTGAGCGGAACGGAGTACGGAGGCGGCGAGGAGAAGAGTGAGGAGAAGAGCGTGAAGAAGCCCAGCCCAGACGACCAACCCGGAAGGAACGAAGAGAAGCCAGGAGGCCAACGACCCTGCGGACCGCCGTGCCACGCTCCCGAGGGAGGAGTGTGGCTGTCACAGGTACGGCGGCGTTGGGCGGCTTGGTTGGGGAGGAGAAGAGAGAACGTGTAGATTGTGTACAGCCCCAGTTCGTACCTACCCTGTGTTGTGTTCCTTCCCCTTCCACGCATCCCTACCCCCCCTTCTTCTACCTACTTTTCCCTCCCCTTCACGAGCACCGAGAGCACTGGAGAGTGAAGCGGCACTGTACACTGGGTTTCCCTCACATCCCCCGGACCCCCCTGGTGAGACCTCATTGAGGACTGAACCCTAACGGCTCCCTTTTCTGTTGGTTCCCTTACATGCACCGGAGCCTGAAGCCACAGAGGGCCATCCATCTTCCAAAGCCACGGCAGAACCGCCTTAACCCCTTCCACGACCAAGGAAAGGAGAAAACAGACCTCCGCCACGGACCCCAGCGCGTTTGCCCGTGAAAGACTGACTCTGAGGAACAAAAAGACCTTAATGTCTAAACCTGTCAGGGTGTTAAAAATAAAGCCATCGTTAACCCCTCAACTTGGTGTCACGGTCGTCCCTAATCCCACGCCTACACCTATGTAAAGCCACGTTGCCACGTTTCTCAGTGTGCACGTTATTCCATTATAAAGTCCCCGTTTCCAGGCCTCAAAAAGGGCCTGGACACCAGATTCAGCTCCTGTCTCCTAAAGCCTCGCTGAGGAGCGATACAGCCCCCACCTGTATCCTCGACCCTTCACTTACTTCCTGCCTTGCAGTGCCCGGTTCAGCCTGGCTCTGCCTCTGAGTCTGCCAAAAGTATGTTATGATTCCAGTTATCAGTTCAGTCCTCCTTCTCTGCATTCCTAAGCTACTGAACGGCATCAATAGTTTCCGTCATTGTCTAGCCTTCACGTCTCCACGTTAGAGAAATACTGCATTTAATGGTCATTTAATATTCTTCATCACGCACTACATGTAGAATAATGCATGGTCCAGTCTTAGAATCAAGTCAGCCTTTCCCCTCCTAACTTCTAGTTTATATCAACATGTTCTCTAAACATCAGATACTAGATACTGTTTAGGTACATGTCGCCCTGACTCTCCAGACTTCAGTCTCTGCTCCTAGCACAGAGTTCATAGCCCCCAGTTTCTCCTAGTGATACGTCATTGCTAGTTTGCGCGCACCATCAGGTTAGAGGTCCCGGCTCCTTAGGTAGCCCCCTCCATGGTTTCCGCCCCATTCATGACATATTCTGTTACGTTTGCATAACATGTCCCTGTATACGCCCTGTTACACCTCTTTTCACCCTTATCTTTCGCGACTGCTACGCGTCACACCCTTTGCTCCACCCACTGCTCCGCCTATCATATGTACTGTAATGCAACTGTTTTACTATATATGCTTGTGTATTGTTATTAAATGCTAACGCGCTCATCCCAGATCCAGCCCCAGCAGCTGCTGGGCCCTGCCATCCTATTCCTATGCAGGTTGTCCTGTTCCTGTCCTTTATGCTGTAATAAACCTGCAAACTCCTACTACCTCGAATCTTGACTCTTATTTATTGAGCTATCTGTTATTCATTTATACATTCAAAAATAGGGTATTATTTATTTATTTACCACACACTGCTCACGCTTCAAGAGCTGCGGGACGCTTATGACCTGCCGAGGGGGGGCTACCTACTGCACGCTTCGTTAGTGGCTGGTATTCGCCGCCACTGGAAGAGTGGGCTCACCGAACCGCCAACCTCGGAATGCTGCCAATATGTGGTGATGGCCGCTGGCACCTATAAGGTCGTCACATGCCTCTACTGACGGCTGTCGACTGCTGCCCTGAGACCCCTGGATGAGCTGCGAACCAAGTGGGAGGGGGACATTGGTCGACCTATTCCTGAGACGACATGGCCGCAGCTGCTGCGCCGAGCGTGGAAGGGCACTAGGAACGCCAGGTTTCAACTGGTCCAGTTTTTTACCCTGCACCGGGCGTACCTAACGCCAATTAAAATCTCGCAATATTTCGAGGGGGCATCCTCGCTATGTCCCAGGTGTAGGACAGCGGACGCGGACTTCGCTCACATGTTTTGGACCTGTAACACGCTGGCGGGATACTGGGAGGCGGTGATGTCCTGCCTGAATGCTGTCACGGACCGGCAGATCGATCCCGACATGGGCACCTGCCTATTGTTATGGTTCCCCCACACCCCACGCACTCGAGTCACCAGTAAATTCTACGACTTGGGTTTGATATTGGCCAAACGGGAAATCACCATGCACTGGAAATCTAACCAAGGTCCCAGCTACTTGCGGTGGAAGACTACTCTGGAGCGCTGGGCGAAGGCCGGGAGTACCTTGCGGCTGCGACAGGCCAGAAGCCTAGATAACGACAAGGCATTAGAGGTGGCTAGGGCGTGGGAAGCGCTAGTTGTGGCGCTCCAGCAGCCAGAGGGTGACATGAGCGAGGACGAGGGAGGGACGCCGGGATAAGGACACTGAGTTAAGGGATCCACCATGGTACTCACACTAGGTACACTAATGATAGCAGATCTGAGGGCGCGGGCACCACACCGACAGATGATACTCGCCCTTTACCGAGATTTCTACCAGGGAAGGGACCGTGTTAATATGCATGGAGGAGTATGACACACTGGCTAGGGGGGAGGGATACGGGGTGGGACAATCTGGTTGGGGGAATGTTCTATATAAATGGTGTCGTGTTGGAACTGTACTGATATATTGCCTTTTCGGCTACTGCCTTGATTATTTATCCTTGTATTGTACTTCCTGAACTCGACTGCCAATAAAAACTATTTTTACAAAAAAAAAATACATGAATGACATCTTCTTTGATAGCTTTGCACAAGCGACACTGTTGTGGGCAGTTTTTTCTTTCCCAAGGCGGCAAGTGAGGGGTAGCTGGAATTACCCCAAAGCGTAATTTTAAAAACTTTTTTTGTTTTAAAATTCATTCCAATGTTAAGGTACGCTTGAGGTTGCAGTGTTCCATAATCACCGAGTGTGATCCAGCCATGCGCTCTTTAGAGGAGATGATTTGTGATGATTTTTTCACGACTTTTTCGAAACGAAATGAGATCAGAAGGGGTGCCCCAGAGGTCGGACAGTCCCAAGGCTTGGAGTGAATCAAATAAGTAATCTCTGGCTGAGGATTTTCGGTGTCGGAGCAACTCTTCCCATAGATTTGAATTTAAAGGGCCGGCCTCAGCGCTACAAATCTTGTGGCAGCCAATAACATATGCGCTCCGTCTTTCCAGTGTTTGTTTTAAAAGGCAAAACTGTAGTCGAATTTGCGCTGGAAAAACATATCATGGCAGATTTGGCTATCACTATATCCAATAGTGTAGCGTCTTTACCTTTAAGAGGTTCACTTCCATATGTAAGGGTCGGCTGTAGCTTTGCTCGCAGAACCTGGAGCAAGAGGTTAAGCGTTAAATCGGGAAGTTTAACCTTTAAGGAAACATTATTGATGGCATATTTCCTCTATTTTGTTTGCTAATTCCTAAACCTTACACTCTCTAAATTGTGTCTGTCATGCTTTGAGAAAGCTACAGGCTTGACTAATGGAATTGAACTTAAATGTGTTAGAGATGGGTCCAGTTGGGGAGCACCAAAGTCCATATCGGGATTACACCGCTCCCAGTCCTATCCTTTGGCGGGGTTTGCCATAACTATTAAAGACTGGTTTGAGCACCGACAGATGAGAAATAATGTCTCATTCATCCTTTTCTAAAGCAAAAGCTGTGTTGCACACATGAATACAAACAACACACAACAGGAGTGCAGAAAAAAGTGAACATACTCTCATGATGTAGTCACCTACCCTACATTTACAGGGTTCCTAACCCAACTGTCTCATTGGAGGGGAATATCTTCTGTCGGCACACACTTTGAAATTGGGAAAAGGCTGCCTCCGTTTCGTTATCGATTGACCGTGATAATGTGGTTATAGAGTGGTGAGCGTCAATGAATGTGGGGCGCAGTGAGTGTGCATTGCAATGAGAGTGTCGTACTCAACGAGGTCAATGAACAGAAGGCCGATAGCCCCTGCATCACTTATTACAAAGACGCAGAATATGAACATGCTACATGACTGGCAGCATTTGGCTCAAGAGACATAAGATAAGACTACGGGACATTGCTAATCGATAGCTGGAACGATTTATGTGAGTAAATAAAGGTATTTGTGTACAGACCTTGTGCCTTGATGCCACAAGGCGGAACAAAAAGGGGTGGTGATGGACGGAGCATCTGAACCAATCAAACACTCACACCACAGTCAAAAGATCTGGGTCTGACCCTGTGCCTCATGGGAACAGTCCAGACCGAACTGCCACGCCATGCCTTCCCTGGACCGGAAACAAGCTTCCTAGGACCGGTTTCTGGCATTGCAGCCGTCTTCAGCCAGGCTTGCTTGAATCCTGTGGCAAAATGAGCACGGGACTCACGTCTGAGCATACCCTGCCACACTATGGCGGTCAAAAGCGGTACAAAAGGGGGTGGTGATGGACGGAGCATCTGAACCAATCAAACACCACAAGGGGCTTGAGCGGTTTGTTAAATGTGAGCTCCTATGTTTAAGTTGTGACTTTTAACTCACTCTGGGCCTGCTCATTTACCTTTGATCAGTGGAAAGGACTGAGGCAACAGTATGGTCTGGTGCAGAGTGGGTGTCGCAGGGATCAGGTTGTTGGGTCTGCGCATAGCTTCCTTTGGGCATGTGGACACCTGTCTTTTCTATGCTCCAGAGATTATGCTCTGACCATGCATGAAGCCACGCATTGCTACTGAGCTGGTTGGGCAAGTCTACGTACACCCGTCCGTGATCGAATAGGACAGCGTCCAGTGATTAATCTGGTTTTCTTAGGTACTCATGTGAAACCTTGCCTGCCTGCAATAACCCAGCACTGTCTCTAGATGACACAAGCTGATGACCACGTGCTTTAATATTGCTAACTCAGGTTTAGCCCTTCAAATCGGCCAAGCTGTGCCATTACGTTTACTCATTCAAACATGTACCATCCACACAAACACACACAGTTGATAAGAAACTTTATTGAATGGAACAGCAAGAATTAGGCATTTCTTTCTGTTATCAGAGGGTTGACCTAATGATGGTTCTAAGCCAGACCTGATCACTGCTACCCCGGAGTAATACAAAGACTTCTATCCAAACTGCCAGTCCAAAAAAGCTATCCGCCATGTGGCACCCATTTTTAAGAATCATTTATAGGTCACTCAATGGGAAGTCCCATATAGACCTGGCACACTACTGTTTTGTATAGGATTACGTGATTTTATTACATTAGTTATCCTCACTTATCAAACGCCTAATGATACGGGTAATTTGAATGACGAGATATTATATTTGATTAGCACCACTCTCTCCACCTGAGCTTGGCTTTTAGCAGTGGGAGATTTACATTTAAGGTTGACTGGCCTAATTATGGCCCACAGGGATTCAAACTTCACTGAGTTACTGACCTCCTTTAATCTTTTCAAACAAATTAAGGTTCCCACTAATGAGAAAGGTCACTCTCTGGATTACCTTTGGACCTTGGATTTTCCAATCCAGGATGTTAACATAACTCCCTGGCATTAGTATGACCAATCACTTATCAAGTGGTCAGTTCTTCGTAAGGTTACAACAGAAATTTTATTCAGACAAGATAACATCTTCTACCAACATTCATAAAACAGTTTTCCAGTTAGTAAAAGACCTCTCGGACACCAACCACCTTCAACTAAATATTACTCAAATTCATTTTATTGTAAATTAATTTAGGTCATTAAAATTTTACATAACATGATTGTGGCGAATAGCTACAATAGAAAATAAAAATAAAATAAATGGCACTATAAAATAGGATTTTTGCATAAGCGACATCTATCATGCTTCTTCGATGTCCCACTTCCCCATTTGCGTGATGGCTATATCTATACATTTTACCAACTGGAAAATGAGATATTAGTCAACGCCCATGAAGCATGCTGACATTGTTTTCCTGGTCCATCACATATTCATATGTTTAAGTGTAAGTCGCGGCCCAGATTTACAAATGTTAATTAGACTAGAGCGGCTACATATTAAGTGCATTAGGGATTCAGTTTTGTGCCCTCAAAGCCTTACAGAGTGTTCAGCATCACAGCACCAACTTTCCCTACGTTTGGCTGCTGAGAGCAACTGAAAGCAGAGTTGGAGAAGTTTTGTTTGTGTGCTTGTCTTCCAGTGAGTCCGAATCTGATATGGTGATCCCTAGAATTTGTACAGAGACCACAATAGGTTTTGATCACTTTACTTATGAATTAGTTCCGATTGTCCCAAAATGATTTTAATTTGTTTGCACTTTTAATTTTGTTTTAACATTTAGAAATACAGCATTACTTATCCCTTCTTCTTGTATGTTAAACTTTGTTAGAAATTTCTGTAGGTTTTGTATCAATTATATTTTCTTGCTTAAGTACAGGGTTATTCTCTGCCCAGAGAGTTGGTCTAACGGTGTCTTACTTCTTCAAAAAGAATTGTGTGATCAGCTTAATATTTACTTTTTCAACAAAATTACAATTTCAAGAGAGGGGATTGATACATTTAATTTTCCTTCCATAGACACAATGTTTTCATCTCAGGCCGTTTCTCTCAAGATTTCCCCTGCTTTTTTTCAATAAGGACTACATGAATTCTTTTGAAGCAACCATTTGCGGTCTTGAAACAACTCAGGCAAGCAATAGGAAGTCTGCTAATGCCCTGACTCAATGCATTTTTGGATAATGACATTGACCTGTTGGCGTTAAAAGATGCCAGAGCTACTACTCTCCTCAAGAAGCCAGGGGCGACACACTCCATTCTGGAAAACATTCAGACAATATCCCGGTTTCCTTTCGCTGCCAAGAAATTGGAAGGCTATGTTGCCAAACAATTGTACAACTACCTGTGAGACAAGCAGCACATAGTCGATGCTCTATTGGCTACCTCTGAGATAGCCCATATGGATCATTCAGAAATCTCAGAATAGGCATTCAAGGAGGCTTCAATTAAATCTTCCTACAAGAACTTTGAGATTTTCAATAATTATTTAGCTCTCCCTAGATTTCACATGACTAAGTTGGAAAGACGTTGCTACTCTAACCATGATAAACTTTTAATATTGCTCTCCTTACAAGCTTATGACTGAAAACACCTCTACTTAAATGTTGCATTTAGCTGAAAACTTGGTGCTTTAAAAGGTATTTATAGACCTTTAGGAAGGGATTGCCTGTACTGATTACCCTTGTAAAGCTCAGAGACCCCTGGTGGTAGGCAGCTCTAGAAATTCACAATATAACAAACACAACAGCGTTGCCTCAAGGCGCCACCGCCATGAGGAAGAAGATTCCTGAGCCCATGGCTCTCTCTTATGGGTCAAACAATAGTCCGCTGCCGACCACAACACGATGTAATCTAGATTGGGAAAGATCATGATTTAGATCCTCCTTGCATAAATTCCTCTTCACTTTATCAAATGTTTCTTTCTGACATAGAAGTTGAAGCAGGAAGGGAGTCGGGTAGCACTGGAGGCTACACCTGTCTGGGCAGCAACTGGTTTATGAAATCATCTCTGTGGCAGTTTTTTCATTCCCCCCCCCCATTCCCTGGTGATGTCCTTTGGCATCCACGTCTCTTGAGAAGTGCAGCTGATCACTCAAATGTTTGTAGGTGCCATATGGTAGGTGCCATCATTTTCCTCAATATTGTAAAGACAGGAGTAAAAATTAATCGAAAACACGGACTTCGTATGGATCACTCAAAGGTTGCCTTAGGATGGGCCGATGTGGCTGCTAACCTGCTAAATACTGCTTTCTGCTTGAAGGCAGGTTGGGGTGGAGTTTGAGACAGGTACGAATATGGACAAAACATTCCTCTTGTACAAAGGAAGGGTACTGGTGCCAACCTCCCCCAACCAGTGGCTGTTTGACCCTGCCGTAATATTCTTAAAATGATTGAGAGCAATAACAATGAACGTATTACAAATTGCACACTATTTACTGAATTTCACTTCAAGAAGTAAAAAAGGATTAGAGGCAGCCTACAGACGTACATACTTTGGGGGTGTGGGGCTGGATGAGATGGAGAAAGGCAGAGGGACGGAGGAGGGGAGGAGGCCCAGCCAAGGAGAGTGCCTTGAAGGGGAGCAGGATATACATTTTATATAAGGGGCAAGTTGTAAATTGAGGTTTTTTCTTTTCTTCTTTTTGTTAACTCATTCTAATATGCACCCGTTGTCATCCTTTAAACGAATTGCTGAATTCCAGGCAGAAAGTGTTGTTAACGAAGATGTTAAGTCCTTGCTATATGCTTTTCATAATATACAAACCAGCTTTTAAACTGATTGTTATAGCAAACCAAGGCAAGCACTTTAACTATCATTCATTTATAAATGAAGAACTCAGTGTGTTAAATATGGCTTCATAAAATTTTCTAATTATGTTTTTCAAATATGTATTGAAGGGCAGATTTTAAATTAAAAGCTGGACTCTCAGAAGGCTGTGCAACACTTAAAACAGAGCACTTGTAATAGCTTTGTACTCATGTACACAATAGTCTTTAGACTAAAAGGTCACATAAGAACATTTGTTGTTATAAGATATAAGATTTACATTAGCTGACAAAGTGAAGAGGTAGCTCTTCATTTGAATGCCACGCACTTGTATAAGGTTTGCGGTAATGTTCACAATATTTGGTTAATACAACAACGAGCAGAAATAAGGGCACTAGAGTAAAGAGATGTGTGTCTATGCAAATAGCCAAGTAATCCCTCCTGACATTAGCTAACTGTACCTAATACATTAAGCACAATAAATGAGACTTGGACAAAGTTATGTTGCATTAAATATACAAATGCATACTGTAGTGCTCACGGCACCGCTGGTGGAACATTTCCTGTCACTGGGACATTCTGAAAGGGACTACACTTGGCAGGTGATAGACACCTGGTACCCAGCACAAGGGGCGGCAACCAGCAATCCATACTCAATCGCTTACAATGCAAATGGATTTACAACTGCAAGACAACTGAAAAGGGACTAAGCACTCTTGATGAGTGGAACACCTACGTTTAATACCATTGTCATTTGTGCACTCCTGAACTTTTTCAAAATGCCCCATGCTCATGATCATTCTGTCGAGCCTCGCAATGGCTGCATTTACAATTGTTACAATTTATGGTAAATCCTGTACATGCCTGACAGTTGTTGCAATACGTGTTCTCCATGAAAAGACTGCACCTAGCCTGCAGGGGTTATCTAGGCTATGCATTCATGACCTATCCATATGATACAATGCATGTCACCTGTATAAGGACTACACATAGCCTGCAAGGGGTCTCTAGGCTATGCATTGACGACTTACCCACTAGTCCATGCGAGCTCTAACAGTATACCCCCACAGAATAGTTGTTGACTCCACTTTGAGCCCGTAGTGGAACTATGTAAAATAGCACTAAAGTATGCTATTTATTAGGAGCACCTACGTGTTAAAATGACTTCCTTTAATTATGTGCTCTACCATCAGCTCTACCATCAGCACTAATATTAAAAATTATTTGCCAGCACCGATGGTGTTAATAAATGTGCTCCACATAGCCAGCAGATAATGGCTTAACTCTGCCCATGAGAATTACTAGCAACATACAATATAATATAAATATTAGCACCTACACCACAGATATAGGCTCTCCACAAGGCACGCTCTGGCATCATTAACACCATTTGTATGCACACACAACTAGCACTGTTAGCAATACACCAGAGAGTTAGAGTCCCCTTAGCCCCCCAGCACCACCCCTTGACGTGCCTGGACCCAGGCGCGTGCGCGCATGGCAACACACTATCGAGGATAGTGACGCGGTTAGACCCATAGCACATGCGCGTAGACTGACCTGGCCCTGGAAGAAGATATCTTAGCGGCCAGCCAATCCACTTTTCCAACGCAGTGACAGCGTCTGGAGAGTACACCGCTAGGGCCAGGAAGGTCATTGCTGCAGCGGATTACGAGGATTAATTTAAATTAATTAATTAATTTAATTTAATTAATTTAAAACATTTATAGAGCGCGACTGTCACCTGGCAGGTATCCTGGCGCTGATAGCTACTCCTGGGGTTAATGACGGGAGGGGGGGGGAAGGGATTATGGCTGACTTGTTTAGAGGGGTGAAGGAAAGAGCCATGTTTTGATTCGTTTCCTGAAGGGGAGGAGATGAGGGATTTGACGAATGTCGACAGGCATACTGTTCCACAGCTTGGCTGCAGCTACTCTGAACGATCTTCCCCCCATCCTGGCCTTCTTATATCTGGGCACTCTCGCCAGGCAGGCAGTTGTGGACCTGAGTGTTCTGGTGGGGGTATACCAAGAGAACAGACGTTGAAGAGGTCTGGGTCCTGCACCATGTAATGCCTTAAAGACCAGGCAGAGGGCCTTGAAGGCAATGCGTTGCTTCAAGGGCAACCAGTGCAGCTCGGCCAGTGCAGCCGTGGCCGAGGATCTCCTGGTCCAGCCGAGAGCCAGTTTGGCTGCTGCTGACTGAACTCGTTGGAGTCTGTCCAGTAGAGTCGCAGGAGATTCAAGCAGCAGGCCATTACAGTAGTCAAGGCGACTAAGAATAGTACACCTGACTACTAATGCTCTGGCGGAAGAAGGTAGCAAAGGCAAGACCTTGCGCAGTGAGCGCATAAGGCCAGAGCAGGTAGCGACTGTTCTTGAGACCTGCGTTTCCATGCTCAGTTGGTGATTTAGCATGACGCCCAGGTTGCGGACACTGGTGACAGGTGGCGGGTTGTTAGAGTTTTCCGGGGGCCAGAACTCAGCGGGCAAAGGGCGGGGTATACGACTCGCAGGACAGAACAATACCTCGGTTTTCGAGGCATTGAACTGGAGGGAGTTCTGGTGCAACCAGCTCGCAGTGTCTCTTAGACAGTCATGGAAGGCTTGCAAGGGGATGGAATCTTCGCCTTCCCAAGAGAAGAGGAGCTGGGTGTCGTCCGCATAGTTTACTGTGGTCATGTTATGTGATTTAATTAACATGACCAATGGTTTCAAGTAGACATTAAAAAGAATCGGGCTGATAGAGGAGCCCTGGGGAACACCGTGCGGGACAGGGGAAAAGACCGATTGGAAAGGGGGAAGGGATACAGCCTGTTTTCTTTCGCTGAGGTAGGAGTGAAACCAAATCAGGGCTGAGCCATCGATCCCTGCCTCTCTCAACCGCTGGAGCAGAATCCCATGATTAACAGTATCGAATGCGGCAGACAGGTCTAATAAAATCAGGGCCACAGCTTGGCCCCTGTCTGCGCGCATTCGAAGCTCCTCCATGGCAGTGAGCACAGCAGTTTCAGTGCCGTGGGCTGGGCGAAAACCAAATTGGAATTCGTCCAGAATGTGGTGCTGCTCGAGGTGGGTTGAGAGGCATTTACTAACCCAACGTTCAAGCACCTTCACCGGGAAGGGCAGGAGTGATATGGGGCGGAAATTGGACAAACATTCTGGGTTTAGCGTGGGTTTCTTTAGTAGCGGGGTGATAAGCGCTTGCTTCCAAGGGCGGGGGACGAAGCCGCAGCTAAGGGATTGATTACAGATCATCCGGAGAGTGTGAAATAGTTCGTGCCCACATGCTTTCCAGATTTTCGGCGGTAGCGGATCAAGGGGGGATCCCGAGGTGATGCCCTGTGCAACACTTTCAAACTCTGTTTGAGAAATGAGAGGGAAAGCCAGTAGCCTATTCGCAGGAGGGCAGGCTGACCTCAGAGGGTCGAGATTGGTGGGGCTAACTTCGGGAAGGGAGAGATGAGTGTGTAATGAGGGCACTGCCAGATTGTTGATGATAGTCTCAATTTTGTCGGTAAAAAACTGAGCAAGGCTATCACAAAGGGACTGAGATGGAGGAATGGGGTTTTTGACGCAGTCAGGATGTAAGATATTGTCCAGGATCTGGAATATACTTTTTGGACTGTTGGCCGCATTGGCTATAGTGGCGCAGTAGTAATTCGCTTTACTCTCTGCGATGGCGGATTTGTAGTCACGGAGTGACTTTTTCCAGAGGATTTTATTGTTGTTGCAATAGCCATGTCTCCACTTTCTCTCAGCCTGTTTGCAGGCTGATTTGAGGGTTTTCAGAGAATCATTGTACCAGGGGGCAGGTGCTCTACCTTTAGGTTTACAGAGTTTAAGAGGGGCAACAGAGTCCGCGATGGAGGTAATTCTCAAGCTAAGGGATCTATAATTGTCTTCCACCGAGCTGGTGGGGGGAAAAACTGTCCTCCACCTTGAAGACTTTGGTGGAAATGCTGAGTTTTTCTAAAGCTTTCCAGTTCCGATAAGAGAATTGTGGTGGCGAGTGATTTTTAGGCTTACTTATTGTGGCATTATTGATATAAAGTTTGATGAGCGAGTGGTCTGTCCAGCTCATAGGTAGAATGTCACCTACTTGAGTTAGGCCCGGGCTTGAAAAAATAAGATCGAGCCGGTTACCTGCAGAGTGAGTGGGATCCTTTATCAGTTGGTGAAGTCCCACACTATCACAGGACCGCAGAAGGTTGTCTAAGCCTGTGTCTAGGCTGCCGTTTGGCCAGAGGTTAAAATCTCCTAGGAGTATAAGTTTATTATGAGAGGTAGCCATGTTAGTGGTAGTCGTGAGGAGTGCTTGCTGTTGCGAGAGAGAAAAAGCCCCAGGTGGGCGGTAGCAGATAATCACTGTAAAGGTGACTCCTTGGTGGCAGTTTATAGTTAGACCAAAGAGCTCGATTCCGGGTACAGGGTCAATTTCTAAGGTGTTCATTTGCCACGAGGCTCGAAAGATGACGCCAACTCCGCCACCGCGGCCTTTGGGTCTGGGGAGATGAAGAATATTAAAGTTTAGCGGACAAGCAGCTGCTAGGTCAGTTTCGCAGTTTGCATGTGTCCAAGTCTCAGTTAGAAAAAGTACATCCAGATGATGTGAATCTATGAGAAGATTGATTTCAGTGGCATGCTTCGGTAAGGAGCGGACATTCAAGAGGCCTCCTACGATTAGGTCCTTGTGGGTGAAGTCGGTTAATGGAGAAGCAGTCTCTTCAAAGGTGAGCTTACCTTCGTGCGCACACCTTTGAAGATTAAGCAGTGCATCCCGAGTATAGCAGGGAGAGTGTGGGCTGTATAGGGCAGGGTTTGTGGCGCTAGGCGCGTCCTCGTCGCGGACGAGCGCAGACGAGCTTGCCTTGGGCGCGACTTCGGCGCGCAATCGGCGTGCCCGCTGCGCTCGTCCGCTGCGCTTCCGGTATTGGCACATGATTTATGGTGGTCGCTAATGACGTAGGAGGGGGTGTGGCCAGCAAGAGATGGGCGTGGCTATCGTTCTCCCTCGGCGGTCAATGGCGCCAAGAACGAGTGGTTTTTGTTTTCCCAACAGCTAGTCTTCAGCTGCAGTGGGAATGAGGAGAATGTGCAAAACGGCAGGTATTCTTAAAATCAATACACAATTACAAGTTTTAAAAATAGCAATAAGAACCTCCCGGCTTTTCGTCTCAGGAGTTAGCAGTGCAATGGAGCGACGCGAGTGTCAGCGCGCCCTATTTATCACAACAGAGGGGGCGTGGCCAGCAAGAGATGGGCGTGGCTATCGTTCTCCCTCGGCGGTCAATGGCGCCAAGAACGAGTGGTTTTTGTTTTCCCAACAGCTAGTCTTCAGCTGCAGTGGGAATGAGGAGAATGTGCAAAACGGCAGGTATTCTTAAAATCAATACACAATTACAAGTTTTAAAAATAGCAATAAAAACCTCCCGGATCAAGTGCCCGCCCCTTAGAATCGGCCCCTTGCACTTAAATATGCATTATTGTAGATTGAGATCATCCGGGTCTTTTTCTAAAATACCGCCGGTTCTCTCCACAGATCACAACCCAAGGCATATTTCCACAATTGAAACAGTAATTCTTTTAGTGCCTCATATGTAATTTCATCACACGGTTTAGCTTCCGCATGGCAATACAACCCCCAGCTGCAACAATAGCGGTACCTTCAGCACGGTTTTAAACAATTGAAAATTCAGTAACCTTCCAAACAGTCGATAATGCTTTATGCTTGCCCGTAAGAATAGACTGGAAACGATTGACTACGGTCTAAATTAATGTATACTCGCTTCAGCTCATAAATAAGTAAGCATGGTGGTAATCTCCCAATATCCCCACAAGTATGGACACTTATGCCCTGTTTGCTTGCTTTTAGGACCTGATTTAGACGACTGACCCCGTCTGCAATCCCAATTTATCCCTTCAACTCTGACGAAGTAAGAATGTCCCAATTGTTTGTATAATCATATATTCTCCTAACCAGAACCAAGTGTGGGCCTTGATTTTTTACTCTTTCCTACAGCAAGCGCACACAAGCACCTGGAACGCATGAATTAAAATTGTGAAGCATCCCCTTTGTCAAGAAACTACAAATTAAGAGACTGAATTATACCCTTAATTACAATTGTAACCTTTTCAGCTATAGCTAAGCGGGCTTGATCATCACTTTCCCCTTGCACATCACAGATCCTTCCAACCTCGAGTGAAGCAATCACCACCCCTGAAACCAACGGAGAGAACTACGGACAATACCCCTGCTTTTCTAAAAATAGTAAGTGGAATTGCGCAACGCGGCGCTTAGTGGTACATTATAAATGATAGATGCCCCGCATACTGCAACTGCTTTTCACTTGGGACTAATTAGTATTTAGCATTTAAGAGTCCAAACACAGTATGCATGTCAACTGTTATTACCCTGACACTGGGAGCACAGAAGCACTGTTTTAACCAAGCATCCAGTAGGTCGCAGTGCTAATCTAAGCTTACCTTTACTCTAGTTTCAGACTGCTAATCCTGTCCTGATGATCTCGACTCAAAGATCGAAACGTCGTCGACCCCCCAATCAAAATCCCCTCATTGTATATATTTCGTGTGGATTTCTTTTTGTTGTCCATGTGATATTTTGTGTATTTGTACTCTCACTCAGTCACGTTACACACCTTGTCACTTATGTGAGCACCTGAATGTATCCTTATAATTTGATTCTGTTAATTGTAATTAAAACTACACAAGCTGCCCTACTTACTCTGTTCCCTATTGATTTAGTTTCTAGACAAAATAACACCTTGCTTCTCCTTGGACCTAATTAGGCCACTCCTGAAACATTGTCTTTCTTACATGTACTATAACCCCTGGTTCGCTTAATGGGGTACCCTTGTTTTCCATAACTACTGTATGTGATCAGCATGTTTGATTAGCCAATTAGTAATATGCATTAATTATTATTTAATATATGTTTATTTTGGATCATTGACATAACATCGACACTCAAAATAACAAACTACAAAATTAGCGAGACAAATATCGATAACAAATATCGATAATCTATACTTATTTAAAAAATACACAAATAGCGACAAAATTATCGACAAACATCAATATCACTAATAGCGATCAAAAAAATATCGGAACAACTAAAATCAAAAACATTAAACATTAAAAAGTACACAAATATCGATAAGAATATAGATCACACTAATACCGTCCCCCAAAAATATTGACACCTTAAAAATATTTTTCATAACACAATATATCACATAAATAATATAAACAATATCACAAACACAAACAAATATTAAATAAATAAATGTAACATTAAATACATTATAATTCAATACAATAACTAACATATTTAAACTCACCAAATGTATTATACTTACAAACACTATATATAAAATAAATATTTTTTAATATACATGCAATGCAAAATAAAAAACGAATAATTTACTATTACACTTTTAAATAAAGTAAGAAGAAAAAAAAGTTCAAATGAACGTTAATTAGCATTTCCTATATAAGGGAAAAACTGCCAAATTAATTGAAAATCTTAGTAACAAGCAATGAAAAATAAATAAAACTAAAATAACCCAATAACATTGAAAGCACAATTAAACAAACACTAAATAAACGAAAGAAAATGTAACATTTTATGCTCCAAAAACAAAACCAAGAATAAGGGAAATCTCTGCCTGATTGCTTCTGCAACACTGGACTTCATCATTGAAAGCTCTGAATACAACTTCAAAAAATAAGTAAAATATCTATTAATGGGGCCTATTCCAATCTGGGTAGAAAGGGCACCGAACGCAATCCGGCCGGAAAAAGTTCGAGCCGTATGCATTTTTTCCACCCGACTCGTACACCTGTACGCGCGAGCAATGCGATATTCACCAACCGAATAGTTTCCGGTTCCGAACCGCTCCGTACGACTCGTCCGTAAGCTGACCGTGCCGTGCAATGGATGCGAACTACGACCGAGCCAGTACAAAGCACGCGTCGGACAGCCGGTGCGAGCAGAAGTTTCTGGCTCGCAAAATGTCTGGGACGTTGCCTTTGGGGGTCCGCGTCGGACCCCCTGTCACCTGCAACCTTATGACTCGGACACCCAACACAGCCATGTATGGTGCGGATGGTACAGACGTGTACCCACTGTTGGGGGCACCCTTGTGCGAGACGTACCCATTCAATCAATGGGAGTCCATGTACGCGTCGTACGACCGGCTCCCATCGACTTCTATGGGAGTCCGACCGAACAGAGTCCAGCAGCATGCGGCCGCATTGTACTCGCTCGATCGGACTGCAGGACTCCGGCTCGGTCGGAAAACACTCCGGATCCGGCTCGGTTGGAGAGCTTTCCGACCAAGATTGGAATCGGCCCCTTAATATTACAACTGCATAAAAGAATTGTAAAGTACTTTTTATAATAACTAAATAATTAATGTATATTTATTTTTAATTATATCTCCTCTACCGAAACTTCAACACATACTCAACTACCTTCAAACATCATCCAAAAACCACCTTGCCAAAATAAATAAGTATAAATCTCACTTAAACTATTAAAACAAGTAAAATTCCCAACCCAAATCTCCAAATAACTATACAAACCCCAAAATGAAATAAACACATTTATTAAAATGTATATTTTTCTACTACAGGAAATCAAAAGAAACACTAAAGGCAAGCACCAACAGAAACACCTCTGTGTCAAAATAAGTTCAACATATTTAAACATGTAAGTATAATGTTGTATATAAAAACCTGTATCAAAATTTAAAATTACAATAAATGTAATATTTTTATATACATTTCTCATAGCATTTGAAACATCAGAATCACCGAAGATGCCAAATTTGTAACTTCCCAGAAAGGAAAAATGTTATATGGGATATGTCTACACCCAGGAGAAGCAGACAGGCAACAAAATTAATTGGAAATGCAACAAATATTATTCAAATGCATGTTACGGGAGAGTTACACCAAAAGAAACTACTGCGTTACATGTTAAGGAACATAACCACCCCATAACATAGCTGAAATAGAAGTGAAAGACACTTTAGACACTCTGAAAGAAGCTAGCATTAGCTCTCAAAATCCTACTACAGAAATATTAAAAGATGTACTCCCCAGAGTTCCCGAACATGTAACTGGCCAATTACCCTCTGTCTCAACATTGAAAAGGCTAATAGCTACAACAAAAAAGCAACTGCTACCACCCCACCTACCCCCAAAACTTTCAGTGAAATACAAATACCACCTGAACCCACTTTAAGTCATAATAAAGAGAAATTTCTACTTCATGACAATAAATCTAACGACAAAAGAATTAATTTATATGCAACTCCCACAAACTTAGTTAAACTTCAGAATTGTGAGAAATGGATGATGGACGGAACATTTAAAATACGCCCCAAACCATTTTACCAATTATATACAATCCATGGACTGTATCACAATACCAACATCCCCATTATAAATGCCTTGTTATCAAACACACTGGCCACTACTTATGTAGAACTTTCAACAAAAGTAAAGCAAGAAATTAATAATTACTATCCTCAAAAAAATATCATAGACTTTGAATAATCAATGATACAAGCCATCCTGAAGAACTACCATCACACAGCAATACAAAGTTGCTATTACCACTTTAATCAATGCAGTTGGCGACACCTTCAAAAATCTACGCTCCGTGTAGAATATGCAACAAAGAGCAATTTTGCATATGAAATTAAAAAACGAATTGCACTAGCATACGTCCCAATAACTGATGAAGCAGCACACCATAATCTCTTAATAGAAATCCCCTACTATCAATCAAATTAATTCGACTATTTCAAGGACACCTGGGTGAGAAGGCTTTACATATCTGGGGACAGGAGACAGCCCAAATTTCAAATTCCATGGTAGAATGTATATAAGAGAAGCAAAAACTAATAACACTGTGGAAGGATGGCATAACGCTTTTCAAGCCACAACAGGAAGAACCCCACCAACCCTACATAAGTCACTACAATCATTCCAAAAAGAACAAACCTACCAAGAACTAAAACTTGAACAGTCTAACACAGCTAGGTCCAAAACTAACAAAACAGGCTAAATCAATTTTCGAGCACCTACAACACAAAGTAAGACCCTATCCAAACACTAAAAGGCTAGAATATCTCAAAACAAAAGCTAAATCCCTACTTTAGAACATTACTAAAAAAACATAGGAAAATCGTAATTGTGAACTAAATTCTTAAATAAATATTCATTTGCAAAAATGTAAAATATAAATATTATGTCAATTCATTTTAACTTATTTTTAAAAATTGACATAATAAATATTTTATATATTTACAAACGTCAATACAAATGACTTTCCCCTCCCACTGTAAATAATTTAAAATTACTTTCGGGGTGATTACGATGGCGAAAGGCCCGCCCCCGCCAGCTGTGCAGTGGCGGGCCCTCCACCATCGCACAGCAATTTCCCCCCGCCAAATTAGGATGGCAGGGGGTAAATCGGACTGTGACTGTGGCGGGCGCTAAGACCGCCCGCCACAGGCAATCGTTCCGATTGCCTGGCGGAGAGGTCTGCATTTGTAAAATAGTTGCGTCCCCCAAATTACAATGCTGGTTGCAGCCAGCCTTTCTGTGGTGGTTAAACCATCATTGAAAGGCTGGTGGGGATTGGTTTCAGGGGCCCGTTGCGGGCACCCCTTGTGTAGGGGGAGGTGGTAGTACACTGGGGTACACATGGTACCCCCTACATTTGCCTGCACTACTTGGCAGGCACTGCGTGGTGCCTGCCACATAGTGCAGGCAAATGCACCACATGCATTTTTCCCATTATGGCGGGTGCTACAGCCAGCAGCACCCGTGCAATGGTAAAGATGCAAGATGCAACCGCCGCGGTGGCAGTCGCATCGTGATTTTACGTGCGGACCGCCATCATACATGCTGGCGGTCCCAGGCATCACCACAATGGCGGGCGGACTTCTGCCATCGTAATGACCCCCTTACTTTTTTGTTGCTGAAGAATTGAATCAAACTGCCATAATAAATCAAAATATGTAAAAATCCTAAAACTTACTTAAAATCCCCCCCAAAAATGGAAAATACAACTGTAAAAAATATAATGCGGCGACAACATATCCGTGAACTCCAATCCATTAAAATTGCGAAAAATGTAATTAAAAAAAGAAACGCTCCAGGAATACCCGAAAAAAAGGAAATGTTAAATAATTATTAGTTTACTTGAAACTAATACAGTTCCTTAAAAAAAAAAAATGCTACTCCCAACAGCAACTTTCAAAAAACAAAAACCTGTAATAAAATCAAACAGCACAATCCCACCCTCACGAATACTCAATAAAATCATTAACACACACACACTAATAACACCATACTCTAAACATATTTATACATATAATACATACCCTAACTATCAAAAACGTACCGCATTTCGCAAATGCAAAACTACTAACTAAACCGCACCAAAAACAAAATACAAACTATACATGCACTATACACTACCTAACTACCTTCACCCTACACCTAAATTAAGCCTAAAAGTAATGAAACTTATCTTAAGCGATGCAACGCAGCTTCAAACTGCGAGCCACTCCCCTTAGAAATGACCTAAAACAACACAGATAGCCATTTTTTAAACTAAGTTGTATTTTGTAGGCTAACTAAATGAAATAATAAAAATACTGTTTTACATTAAAGTCAATGTACATTAGAAATGCAATACAAAAAATGTTTAAAAAATAATTATTACTACTGTTTAAAAATGTTAGAGGATAATACTAAATATTAGAAAATAAATATGTATTATTATACATTAAAATAAAATATGTTAACTTCCCAATGTGATTTAAAAAAGCATAATGCTTGCTAAAAATGTGAAAAAATGTGTAAATGTTAAAAAATATTTTTCTTATTCAAAATGTTCTTACCTTAATTGTATTTACAACTTAATTATACAAACTATATTTATTAAATATGCAAAAAATATTTTAATGATACAATGAGAAAATTGAAACAAATGTATGTTATTAAAAATGTACACTGTATGTAGTTATGTAATGCATATTTACAATGTAAATAAATATTCTATAACTATTACCAATTAACTATGTCATAAACATGTATAAAAACCAGTGGACAATTACATCTTTCATTTTTAAAAAATGTGAATTTTTACCAAGTTCTACATTATAATAAAATTAACATTGTTTCACGCTGACTATACTTGAAAATGATATGTTCATGTTTGAATATGTACTAAATATGCAATGTAAGCAAAAATAATAATATTTCTCTTGATGACTATATATGAAAAAATGTTTACTAAAACAAAATACATATTTATTTGTCTGACTCTTCAAATGAAAATAAAAACTTTAATAAAATATAAATGTTTTGTTGTATTTAATTCCTATAATGTGTTCTGTATTTACAATAAAATAATTATCTTAAATTATACATCACACATATATGTTTTTAATACATATACATAACATACTATTACCACTTAAACATAGATTTGTATCATTAACCTTACTACAAAATAAAAAACTAATATTTCTACTATTCCCACTCTACACTTTATCAACTATGGGAAACTGCAGGACACTAAACATATATAATTTACTATTCCCACTCCAAATTGTATTAACTCAGGGAAGGCGCTGGGCACTAAACATATATAATTTACTATTCCCAATCCAAACTTGAAAAAAGTCAAGGAAGGCGTTGGTTAGTAAACATATATAATGTACTATTCCCAATCCAAACTAGAAAAAGTGAAGGCAGGTGCTCGACACTAAACATATATAATTTACTATTCCCACTTCAAACTGTATTAACTCAGGGAAGGCGCTGGACACCAAACATGTATAATTTCCAATTCCCACTCTAAACTAGAAAGTCAGGGAAGGTGCTGGACACTAAGCATGCATATTTTACTATTCCCACTCCAAACTACATTAACTCAGGGAAGGTGATGGACACTAAACATTTATAATGTACTATTCACACTCCAAACTTGAAAAAGTGAGGGAAGGTGCTGGACACTAAACATATATAATTTACTATTCCTACCCCAAACTATATTAACTCGGGAAAGGTTCTGGATACTAAACTTATTTTATTTACTATTCCCACTCCAAACTAGAAGAAGTCAGGGAATATGCTGGATAATGAATATATATAATTTACTATTCCCACTCCATACTGTATTAACTCAGGAAAGGTGCAGGACACTAAACAAATATAATTTACTATTCCCACTCCAAACTACATTAACTCAGGGAAGGTGCTAGACAGTAAACATATAATTTTCTATTCCCACCCTAAACTATATTAACTCAAGAAAAGTATACAAAAATATAATTTTTAAATGTAATATTGCCAAACAAATTATATAAAAACATATAAAATAATACACATTATACACATTTACATATTCCCATTTATTTTGTTTTGTAAATGTATTTTCAAAATTTTAAAATGTCCGTTTTTTATTTAAACTAATTTTTTTACACGTTCCACAAAATCACAATTTTCTTTTTTTTCCCAAAAATATTTTTTCAAATATATTAATTGATTTTAAAACTTTAAACTTATTTTAAAAATACCCCCATCAGCTACAACACCAACATCCCACTCCTAAAATCCCAAATTTATATTTTGTATTCAAATTTTTTCAGAGCAACACTCCCCACCCTTATCCCCTATCACCACAACATCCAACTCCTAAAAAAAATATATATTTTTAATATATTTGAATGAATTAAAAAAAAAAAATGTATATACTCCCCACCCTTATTCCCTATAAACCCAACATCCCGCTTCTAAAATACAATTTTAAATTTCATGAATATGAATTATAAATATTTTAGATTTAAAAATATTTTTTTAAAAACACTCTCAACCCTTTTCCCATATAAACCTAACATCCCGCTCCTAAAACCCAATTTTAAATTTCATTTATATCAATAAAAAGATTTAAAATGTAAAAAAAAATGTTCAAACACATCCCACCCTTATCCCCTAATAACCCAACATCCTGCTTCTAAAACATTTTTTATATAAAACATTTACAATTAAAAATGATTAATACATTTAAAATGATATACTATATTAAACAATTCAACATTTACAAAATGGATATTTAATAAGAATATTTGTAAAGATCGATATTTAACAATATTTTATATAACACAACAAATCGATATTCTTGAGGATATTTAAAACTCGATATTATGTCTACTTACCGTTTATTTCTAGATGCATGGCCTGACGTTTCGCGTAGAGCCGTCCAACACTGAGAAGTATAACAAGATCAGCCAAACCTCGTTGTAGGATAGGATAGGATATGTGCTTGTAAAGCGCTCAAAAACCGTGGCGTCTTGGCGCTGGTGTATATGGAAGTGGTACAGCGTACGTTACAAGAGCTAGATTAAGCCAAACAGCCAGGTTTTCAGATCTTTCCTAAAAGATTGACGATTTGACTGAAATCTCATGGCTGTTGGCATTTTATTCCACAACTTTGCTGCACAGTTTGAGAAAGTTCTTCCACCCCATCTCACTCTGGTGTGGTGTGGCTCACTGGTTAGAGGCGGCAGACCCGTAAGCAGAGAACGGCCCAGGCCCAGGGTTCAATTCCCGACGCGGCAGGGTCGTGGACCAGGGTCAAAACGGACTCAATAATTCTCGCCTCGGTGCCTACTCTAACCAGGGAACACACGCGGCAAATCTGGGCATTAAGCTTGCCTCATCTCTACAACGGCCCCCCACAGACGCCGGGGATGCTTGGTTTCACCTTGGAGATACCCAGAAAGGGACCATCTCACAGGGAAAACCAGGACGGGTTCCCCCAGCGGTCTTCAGCGCCAGGATACTCCTTGGAGTCGCAGTGCGCTTTACAAGTACACCCACATTTACATTTACACATTTACTCTCCTAATCCTGTCAATCTTGAGAAGGCCCAAAATACTGGATTTTACGGCGCAAGCGGGGGTATAGGGCATGAACTTTTTTGGATGTCCTTGGCTCCTCCCCCTTAGAATGCTTTATGAACCAGGCATAGAGCCTTTAATTCCACAAGTTGCTGTAATTCCAGCGGAGGTTGATTGACCTCTAGGTATTCAGAAGCAGCCTCACAGCCGCATTCTGCAATGACTGCAGCTTGCTCATCTGGGTTTTGTCAATCCCCAACAGCAAAGCATTGCAATAATCAAGTTTAGATAGTAAGAGAGCCACCACTACTGTCTTTTGTAATTCCTGCGCAATAAAAGGGAAAATCTTTTGCAGAGTTTTTATTAGAAAGAAGCAGGAAGAGGTAAGACTATTTACTTGAGCGGAGAAGTTTAGCTGGCTATCAAAGATGACCCGAGGTTTCTAACATTGGGCACAGGTGTGGGGCATTCTCCGGCTCTCACTGGCCACCAGGAGTCATTCCACAGGGATCGCCCCCGACCAAACTCAATAACCTCCGTCTTGTCTGTATTGATTTTCAGGAAGCTATGGTTCATCCAGGTCATGATCTCAGGAAGGCACGCATGAAACCTGACAGCTGTGTCTTCAGGCTGTTTGGCTATCGAAATAATAAGCTGAGAATCATCCGCATAGAATACCAGGGCAAAACCATGCTTCCTGATAAGCCTGGCCAAGGGAGTGACATAGATGTTAAACATCGTTGGTGATAAGGCTGATCCCTGTGGAACCCCACAGGGAAGATGGAAGCTGTCTGACTGCATGCCCTCCCAGTACAAGCTCTGCTCCCTCCCCTCCAAAAACTATGAGAGGAGGGTCAAAGCTGAGCCCTCAATCCCTACTTCCTGCAGCCGCTTCAGTGTCAAAAGCTGCTGACAGATCTAATAGTACGAGGACTGCTCTGCCTCCTCTATCCACTATTCTGCGGATCTCCTCGGTTGCTACAATCAGAGCAGATTCTGTAGAGTGGTATGATCGAAAGCTATGCGGAGTAGAGTACAGGAGGTTGTTGTGGTCCAGGTACTGTCAGTACCTGATTCACCGACTTCTCCAATATTTTAGCTGCTATGGGTATCCCAGCTATCAGGCGATCGTTTTTGGGCTCTGAGGGATCTAGGGTGGGGGGTTTTCAGGATTGGCCTAATCATAGCTTTCTTCCAACAGACTGAGTAGCTGCCTGATTCCAGCACTTGATTAATTAAAGGAGTCAGTTCATCTCCAATTCTCCTTGCGGCCAAATGCATAATTGCAGGGGGACAACGGTCTTTGGGTGAGCCAGATTTTATAGAAACAAGAAGTTTACATATCTCCTCGCGTGTGATTGCTGGGAAGCTTACTAATCTGCAAAGCACCCGCAGACCGCAAGAAGAGGCGGTAGGGCTCTCTCTCTGGTGCGGCAGCAGCGGGTCTCCGTTGACCCGAGATCGAGAGCGAGGCCGCTAGACTGCTAGGCAGAGGCAGCAGCGGGTGACCAGAGAGCACGGCGGCAAGACTGCCGGGACGCGGCAGCAGCAGACCCCGGGTGGCCCCTCCGCGACGATACAAGTAAGCCTCCATTCTACTATGAAGTGAAACGCTACGTGTCCCCACCCCTCAGGAGCTGCACACATCAGAGCATAATAACGCCGATAGCGCACAGCATCATGGCAACGCAGCCCTCATGCAACAAAGGGGGTCCTGATGAAACCAGCAGCAGAACAATCTGATTATGCCTGAAACTACCTCAGTGGCAACTTTGGGGTAAGGTAATGATACCTTTCTGTCACTTGACTTTATTTTGATCTGCATTCACACGTAGATCTACTCTCTTTTTAAGATGGCAGTGGCTCTGTGTTGTTTCGCTTTTAAAATGGCCGAGGCCATAAATAACAAAGACAAGGGCCTCCCCCATCCACTGGTCACTCCTAACCTTGTTTAATAGCCTCGCCTCTATATACAACTCGCTACAACTAAAATAGGACTATTTTACCACAACAATCCCTTCGGACAGTGAAACAAGACTACTTTGGATAGCCCACTGTTCCCCTTTAGCTTTATGGACAGCGAAATAGGACTACATGGACTCTACCACACCTAATGGACAAAGGACTACATAGCTAGTTAGCAAGACCTCACCCAATGAGTCGGCCATCTTAGACTGTCTCTTCCATAGAGGCATAACCCACACTCTCCGCGGATACAGACCTCTCCCACATATCACCTTAGGTCAGAACTTCTTTACATTCGTCCCTCTATATATTCCACTCTATTCTATCTCATAGCCCCGTGTATTTTCCTTCTTCTCTTTCCCCCACATCCTACGCTGAACCCGGCACCCCGGTGCAACCACCAGGAATACTGAGACCCAACCCCCCCCCGTTAGCCCTTCAGTCCATGATTACTTAGCCACCTCCTCATTTGCCGTCCTCACCCTTCCTTACCCTCCCACCCCCAAGCACTCCTCGCCACATTAGAACCCCCACGATTCTCATACACTCCTTGCGCCCCATGCCTTTTCACCTACTTTGCAACCACGAGGATACTTGAGATCCTACCCCCTGTCTCCACCTAAGTCCATGATTACTTAGCCACCTCCTTACTTGCTGTCGTCACCCTTCCATACCCTCCCTCCCCCTAGCACTCCTCGCCACATACCACTTACCTTTATGAGGCTCATACCCACCTTGCGCCCCATCCCAGTTCTCCCACTGGGCTGAACATAACATGGAGCTTACAGGCACACACACCTACAACATCATTTACAACCCCCCCCAACGTCTCAAAAAAAAAAAAATCAGCCAACCGATTCAAGCACATTTTTATAAAATATCACCCTGAAACTCTCTTCGCTGACCCCTATTTCTCACCAAACAGGATGACAACCACTGGTATCATTTTCCACACGAGACGTAGTGCTCAATGGAGGAAAGCATTCCTAGATGCACTATTGATCTCTTCCACGAGGAAAACCGCGCATGTTCTTGTTATTTGTATTTCCCCCTCTCATCTCTTCCAAGCGACTGCAGCCATCACCATCTACAATAACGGAACTATCCTCATTCAAGCCACTGACCGTAATTTAAATCTCTTGGTCAACATCTTCCCCATCATTAAACAAGCATTTACAATGCAATGGTCTCGTCTTTGTTAAAGTTAGAGCTATTGGCATTGCAAATGGCATTTTTTTCATTTTTTGTTTTTTTAAAACAAATAAATGGTAAATGTAAATTGACCATTGTCATTTACAATGGCAATAGGTGAGCATTAGAGAGTAGTAGAGAGTATTAGCAGACACAGAGCTCCACGCACACACAGAGAGCCCAACACACACACACAGAGCCCAACACACACACACAGAGCCCAACACACACACACAGAGCCCAACACACACACAGAGCCCAACACACAAAGCCCAACACACACACACAGAGCCCAACACATACACAGACAGAGCCCCACACACACACAGAGCCACACACACACACAGAGCCACACACACACACACAGAGAGCCACACACAGACACACACAGAGAGCCACACACACACACAGAGCCCCCCCACACACACAGAGCCCCCCCCACACACACACAGAGCCCCATACACACAGAGCCCCCCCACACACACACAGAGCTCCCCCCACACACACAGACCCACACACACACACAGAGCCAAACACACACACAGAGCCAAACACACACACAGAGCCCCACACACACGCAGAGCCCCCCAACACACACACACGCAGAGCCCCCCAACACACACACACACAGAGCCCCACACACAGAGCCCCACATACACACACACACACACATCCACACACACACACACACACACAGAGCCCCACATACACACACACACAGAGCCCCCACACACACACACAGAGCCACATCCATACACACAGAGCCCCCCCACGCACAGAGCCATAAGTTGGCAGGGTATGCTCAGATGCGAGTCCCTTGCTCACTTTGCCACTGGATTCAAGCAAGCCTGGCTGAAGACGGCTGTAATGCCAGAAACCGGTCCTAGGAAGCTTGTTTCCGGTCCAGGGAAGGCATGGCTTGGTAGTTCAGGCTGGACTGTTCCCATGAGGCACAGGGTCAGACTGATTTGCATATGACCATGTCTGAACTGGGGTGGCAGAGTGGGCTAAAGAACGGTGATGGATTAAACCCAGATCTGTTGACTCGGTGTGAGTGTTTGATTGGTTCAGTTGCTCCGTCCATCACCCCCCCCCTTTTTGTACCGCTTTGTTCGCCATAAGTTGGCAGGGTATGCTCAGACGTGAGTCCCTTGCTCACTTTGCCACTGGATTCAAGGAAGCCTGGCTGAAGACGGCTGTAATGCCAGAAACCGGTCCTAGGAAGCTAGTTTCCGGTCCAGGGAAGGCATGGCTTGGCAGTTCGGGCTGGACTGTTCCCATGAGGCACAGGGTCAGACTGATTTGCATATGGCCATGTCTGAACTGGGGTGGCAGAGTGAGCTAAAGAATGGTGATGGATTAAACCCAGATCTGTTGACTGGGTGTAAGTGTTTGATTGGTTCAGATGCTCCGTCTATCACCACCCCCTTTTGTACCGCAAAGAAGGGGTTGAGGCATAACAAAAACAGACAAGGGCAATCTTGTGGCCTAACGGCTAGAGCGGTCGACTGGGATGCTCAACATCCTGGGATAATGGGCACATCACTTAACATCCTGAGACTATGGGCAAATCACTTAATCTCCCCGTGCTAATAGAAAAAATGAATGTGACCGTCTGTAATGCAAGTGGTGCTCATGTAAAGCGCTCAGATCCCTTCCCGTCAAATTTGCGCAACTGAAAACAACATTCACCCCTTTAAGCATAATTTAACAATGTTTCTGTATTAGGGCAGCAATCTCACCTTTCACACCAGTAATGGAAGAGACGAATTCAAAGCAAAAAATAACAAGCATTTACAATGCAATAGGTCTCCCAGCTTTAAAGTTTGAGCTATTGGCATTGTATATTACAATGTGTTACATTAACTTGTTATCAAACTCTGAATTGTTGTATAAAGATGATTTGCAAACTGTCAAATGTTGCTGAATAGTAAGCAACGTTGTGAATAATATTGTTTTCTAGTCATCCTTGGGTACCAGAGTACTTCACTTGAGGCAGCTCACTACTCTGCACTCACTACTCTGCACTCACTACTCTGCACTCACTACTCTGCACTCACTACTCTGCACTCACTGCTCACTACTCTGCACTCACTACTCACTACTCTGCACTCACTACTCTGCACTCACTACTCACTACTCTGCACTCACTACTCACTACTCTGCACTCACTACTCTGCACTCACTGCTCACTACTCTGCACTCACTACTCACTACTCTGCACTCACTACTCTGCACTCACTACTCACTACTCTGCACTCACTGCTCACTACTCTGCACTCACTACTCACTACTCTGCACTCACTACTTTGCACTCACTACTCACTACTCACTACTCTGCACTCACTACTCACTACTCTGCACTCACTACTCGGCACTCACTACTCACTACTCTCCATTCACTACTCTGCATTCACTACTCTGCGCTCTCTGTAAGCTCACTGAAAAGTTTAGTTGTGCTATTGAATGGTCAAAGATCCTCTGTTCAATGGTACTCATTTTATCGACCTTAGAAGGATGAAAAGCCATGTAAACTCATGTGGAATCAAACAAGTGAACATGTGAGTATAGGAGAGCAAACACAGATCCTTGGAGTAGGCACATTAGCTCCTTTGGCCACCAGTGTAATACATAACTGTTACTATACCACATGACCCAGTAAGATAACGGTGTTCGGACAGTGTAGTGACACACACAGTAGTGTGTTTTACTGCTACTGCCTGTCTTCAGAGCAGCCTGTGACCGAAAAGGGGGCTCTCTGTAAGCTCACTGAAAGTTTAGTTGTGCTATGTGCTATTGAATGGTCAAAGATCCTCTGTTCAATGGTACTCATTTTATCGACCTTAGAAGGATGAAAAGCCATGTAAACTCATGTGGAATCAAACAAGTGAACATGTGAGTATAGGAGAGCAAACACAGATCCTTGGAGTAGGCACATTAGCTCCTTTGGCCACCAGTGTAATACATAACTGTTACCATACCACATGTCCCAGTAAGATAACGGTGTTCGGACAGTGTAGTGACACACACAGTGGTGTGTTTTACTGCTACTGCCTGTCTTCAGAGCAGCCTGTGACTGAAAAGGGGGCTCTCTGTAAGCTCACTGAAAAGTTTAGTTGTGCTATTGAATGGTCAAAGATCCTTTGTTCAATGGTACTCATTTTATCGACCTTAGAAGGATGAAAAGCCATGTAAACTCATGTGGAATCAAACAAGTGAACATGTGAGTATAGGAGAGCAAACACAGATCCTTGGAGTAGGCACATTAGCTCCTTTGGCCACCAGTGTAATACATAACTGTTACCATACCACATGACCCAGTAAGATAACGGTGTTCGGACAGTGTACTGACACACACAGTAGTGTGTTTTACTGCTACTGCCTGTCTTCAGAGCAGCCTGTGACCGAAAAGGGGGCTCTCTGTAAGCTCACTGAAAGTTTAGTTGTGCTATTGAATGGTCAAAGATCCTCTGTTCAATGGTACTCATTTTATCGACCTTAGAAGGATGAAAAGCCATGTAAACTCATGTGGAATCAAACAAGTGAACATGTGAGTATAGGAGAGCAAACACAGATCCTTGGAGTAGGCACATTAGCTCCTTTGGCCACCAGTGTAATACATAACTGTTACCATACCACATGTCCCAGTAAGATAACGGTGTTCAAACAGTGTAGTGACACACACAGTGGTGTGTTTTACTGCTACTGCCTGTCTTCAGAGCAGCCTGTGACCGAAAAGGGGGCTCTCTGTAAGCTCACTGACTCCTAGCAGTCACTGCAAACCATCCTGAGTGCTCGGTGGCAGCTATATAAGGTATATAAATATTCCATTGCCACCAGTTGACCCCGTGATACTCCGGTCCTAATGGAAGCAGCCCCTTTGAAAGTCAGCAGTATAGTATTATATTGATATAGCTCTCCCTGCCAGTGTACCTCCCTGAACCCGCGGCGCGCGCCGGTATATAGGAGTGCAGCTGACCTGCTGTGGCTGCTATTAATAAATACAATTGATGCTTCATCGTTCTGAGCTGCCTGTGCCCTCTGCCTTTAGTGAGCTGTGCAGCCGCTGCCTGGCTGCTTCTGCTCTGTTTTCAGCCTTGGCTGGCAGCGATGGGGTTAACGCTGCTCAAGCAGGAGTAGTGTTCGCCGCTGGATCTGGAAAGCGCATGCGTGCAATCACACGCATGCGCGCTAAACGGCCAGAAGTGGGATCACAGACCGGCAGAGACGGGCAGCGGGCAACGAGAGGAGAAACCGGCGGAATCCAAGGACTGCACGGAAGAGAACAGGACCGGACAACTTAGTTGTAGGAGGTAGGAGGGGGTATCGGTGCACGTGTGTGTGTGTATGCTCGTGTGTGTATGTATGTGTGCGACGGCGGGGGGGCCTCGGCGCACTCGTGTGTGTGTATGCATGGGAGAGTGTGTGTCTCTGTATGTATGTATGTATGTATGTGCGTGCGTGCGTGCATGGGTGCTCGTGTGTGTGTCTGTGTCTGTGTGAATGCGCATGCGTGTAGGAGCTTCCCAGGAGACAGCAGCTGGCCACAGCGCTCGTTCGCGTGCGCGTGGCCAGCTCTAATCGCCTCCTCGGAGAGAAAATGCGCGCGCCAGGTGCTGTCTCCTGGGAAGCAGAGTCAGCGACAAAAGATCTCCTGGCGGACACAGCGCTGACGCGCTGTTAAACGCCAGGAGACCTAAAAAGTATGACTGTGCAAAAAAGTAGGATAAATTGCAAGTGTACGTGTCAGAGTAAAAACAGCCGTACTGAGGAAGCATTGCTTAATGAACGAGCTGCCTGGCTAATATGGATTGCCTAAGGCAAGACAGAATTTTGAATGGTGATGCATTACGCGCAGCAACCAATTTCCTGAGGAAAAAGGTAAGTAAAGAAAATGATGGATTATGTCGTAGAACAATGAGGATGCCAAGGGGATTTATTTACCTACAAAGGAAAGCTGAATATGCTGGCTAAAAACAAACCCATTGTGTCGATAAAATGGAGGAAGAATCTCGAACATGTATTTGTTGCAGAAAACTTATACGGCCAACCAACGCTCTCTTTGTCTAGTCACCTGTGGCATATCTAGAAGGCTCCTCTAGCCCAGAACAGATAGTGCTCCACTTAACTTAGAAAGCACAATAAATCAGTACCCTAGCCAGTGATGGACTGAAACCGCGTTGAACACTGTGTGTGTTCTACATGTACAATCAGTGAGGCCGAACGAGAGGTGCTGCCGGGAGTACTACATGTACAGTCAGGCAGAACGAGAAGTGCTGCCGGGAGTACTACATATACAGTTACTGAGGCCGAACGAGAGGTGCTGCTGGGAGTACTACATGTACAGTCAGGCAGAACGAGAAGTGCTGCTGGGAGTACTACATATACAGTTACTGAGGCCGAACGAGACGTGCTGCCGGGAGAACCACATGTACAGTCAGTGAGGCCGAATGAGAGGTGCTGCCGGGAGTACTACATGTACAGTCAGGCAGAACGAGAAGTGCTGCCGGGAGTACTAATAAGTATGCATAACAGCAGTAAAGCTGTTTTAATAGTAAAAACAAACATTTCCTCTACTAAAATAATGAAAAGAAGTTAAAATAAATGAAACATATGCTTAAAAATCCACTGAATAAAAAAAAAAAATGATTCCTGAATCATTAGTTGCTCTGAACGAGTTCGAGACCCGCCCTGAAGCCCACGATGGCACATGGACTACACAAACATCAAAGAACCGCAGTCTGTAGTAAAGTACTTGCACAGACATGCACATTCATTCATCTCGCGCACACGCAGTAATTTCGGAAATCAACAAAATACACCGAAAGATGTCAATTACTACTTTTAGCGAGTCGACCAGAGCTGCGTCATCGTTTTCCATTCCGATCAAACGCGAATTATTGCTCCACGGCGGCCTAAAACAAATATACTGGAAAAAGCCTCCAGCTGCTTTTGTCATCATTGTGTGGCTTCTGCGCCTTTGGAGTAACAAGAAAAAACAAGCAGAGAACAAATGCAAGAAAAAACAAGCAGAGAACAAAGGCAAGAAAAAACAAGCAGAGAACAGAGGCAAGAAAAAACACGATCACAAGCAGGGAACAGAGGCAAGAAAAAACTATCACAAGCAGAGAACAGAGGCAAGAAAAAACACGCAGAGAACAGAGGCAAGAAAAAACACGCAGAGAACAGAGGCAAGAAAAACACGCAGAGAACAGAGGCAAGAAAAAACACGCAGAGAACAGAGGCAAGAAAAAACACGGTCACAAGCAGGGAAAAGAGGCAAGAAAAAACGATCACAAGCAGAGAACAGAGGCAAGATTATAGACCATTTTTGATAGAGGCAAACACGTACCAATGTAGGGACCCGCCTACTGGACCCAACTACACACACACACACACGTGCACCGAGCACGCACCTTGGAGATCTGCTCCAGGGCAAACGCCGCGTCGCAGTAGCTCGGCCGCTGCAGGTACTCAAGGGGCGGCCGGACGGCAGTGGCTCCTCTCCGGCGGCTGCCCCGGTTCCTCAGGCGGCTGCTCAGCCCCAGAGGCGGCCCCGCTGCTCTCCCGCTCGAGAAGCACCACCATAGTAGGAACGCGGGACTGCTCTTCAGAGCATTGGCGGCGTGCAGGCGGCTCGGGCTGGGCTGGCGGTGGCTGGCACTGCTGGTCCTCATGCTGCTCTCGGCAGAGGAAGGGGGGGAGGGGCCGACGGAAGGCGGGCGCATGCAGCGGGGGAGCCTTCTCTACTCTCGGCCAAGGAAGGGGAGAGGAGGAGCCGGCGGAAGGCGGGCGCATGCAGCTCACAGAGGAACCCGCGCAAATTAAATTTTTAAATAAAACATAAATAATTAAAGGAGCGGGGTGGCGCCCGTAGAGTGTGGAGAGGGGACTGGCGGCGGGATTAAAGGGCGCGTGCTCACTGGAACGGAGGTGTCTGAGGGGGCTGTTGAGGGAGCAGCCTTACCTCCCTACGCCGCTTCTTTTAATACTCTAAACAAGCATCGGGAAGATGGGCAGCAGGAGTCTTCGATCTTCTGCCCGTTCACCTCTGCACAGACCTCGGCATGGGAGACAGGAAGTGCGGGAGCGCTCGGTCCGCTGCTCCTCTAAGCATTGGGTGAAAATCATATCCTGGCGGGCTTCCAGGCCATGTACAATAAATAAATAAAGCGTCAATAAGAGCCCCTTAACGAGACACCTCAGGCGGCAGTTTTGCCAAATTCAGAAAAACAACAGACAAACAAGCAAAATGGTGGCAGCAGCTGCGGATAAGCCCCGTCCTTTTCAGACTGGGGGGCGTGTTTTTTGTTGAGTGACTCAAGACGTCACGGAAAGGACAGCAAAAAACACGCCCCTCAATCAGCAATGGACGGGGCTTAAAGTTACAGACAAAGCTCTTCTCCAATGGCTGGCCGCCGTTTAGGAAGCCAGCCAATGGAGAAGAGCTAGCTCATTTACCTCCCTACTAGAAAACATAAAATCTCTGCAGCAAGACTGCGCAAGCGCAGCCTACGCTAGCAGAGACCTAAAAACTAGTGTCTAAACCCCAAGCCACTACCCAATCTACTCCCATCGCCAGTACACAAGATGTCACATCTCCCATACCGTCCGACAACCTCGCTCCTCTACCACCCCATTCACGACTTACACCTGACTCATACCATACATCCACCCAGACTACCCCTCCCACCAACACACCTCACATCACCTAACCTAACCCACACATTCTACCTCCCAGCACGCGTGAGACCGCATACGCTCCCCCATTAGACACTGAACCCCATCAGTATAAGAGCATAGCTCCCCTTCCACCTAACATCCTCCCCCCTATAACCATCTCTCCCATTACTTCATCCTTGCCTCATAATGCTACGTATTACATTTACTCCCCCATCACAGCCACCCCCTCCCAGGTCAGTTGTTTGCACACAATAGGACACCCCACTACCATTCTGAAGACCCGCTGCCCACAGAACACACCCCGCTTCCAATTACCCTTCCACATCAACACTACAGACAGCCACCCCCACATCTCCGCTATCGACATCCACAACCCATCCATCCACACCCGCAACATTACCTCCAACACTACTTACTTCTGCACCTGATCACATCCCCAACCAGACCACCCCGCAAACATCCACATGCATAACACAACCATCTTCACCTACACCTCATTCATCCACTTTCACAACATTGCCGCCAACACTACACACACCTGCACCTGATCACACACCCAACACTAACACTTTGCAGTCATTCACTTGCATGACACAGTCCCCAACCTCACGCATAACCGCACCAGACCCAAGACTGGAGGAGTTTATGACCACACTTCACCAAATCATAAAGGAACTCCAATCTGTTAAGGAGGTGATGTCGAGACAATCATGGCGCTCTACTCCCTCAAGAACATCTACATCTAGCGAGCGCCCTAATCAACCCACTCTCATCTCGAAACTTACTCTTCCCAGATGGGAAACAGTCCCCTCCTGTAATATCTTAACACGCCCATTGCAAAGAATCAATCCGTTCTCTGAGAGCGATCTTACCTCTCTACTACACTCTTATGAAACCACTCTTACCAACCCCTTAACTCCCATTCAGATGTCCATACCTACTATCCCCCTAACCCATTCAGGTCCTCTACACACAACAATAGAGGAATTATCGACAACAACCTAAGAAGAGTCCCTCTCATTCAGGATCCTACTTCTTCCCTCATCACACTCCATCTTAAATGCACACTCCTAAACTGTAGATCTGCTCTAGACATGCAGCGGATATAGCTGAACTCATCATCTCACAGGAGCTGGATCTGATCATTTTAACCGAAACCTGGCTAACGGAGTCCTCCACTCCATTCATCGACATTCTAGTGCCCCGTCACTACGACATCATTAGATTAGATAGAATCGATAAGATAGGGGGCGGTATCGCCTGTATACATCATAGCAACATCACTGTAAACAGAGCCATATCCCCCGTTTTCCCCTCTTGCGAATATATTTGCCTTGACATTAGCAGCAACGGCAAACCAGTATGCTCGCTACACATCATCTATCATCCTCCTGGAGACAACCTCATCTTCACCGAACACCTCATGGATATGGTTTCAAAATGGATATGGTTTCAACGAACTCCGGGCGGCAAAATACCCAAACATTCCTGGGCGACTTCAATCTCCACTGGAACGACCACAACAACGCAGTGGTCAATAGTCTCAAACTCTTCCTTGATGATTTAGCCCTCACCCAAATCTGCAACAGCCCTACACAAAAAAAGGCTCAATCCTGGATTTAATAATCTCCAAAATTGACGTCATTCAGTTGGAGTCGATCCAACCCTATGACTGGTCAGACCATTATATTATCACCTTTTTTTAGCAACGAAACATTGAAGTTTAAATCAGTTCAATCCACAAAACCAAACATTTGGAAAAGAGACTTGAAAAAACTCAACCCCAACACATTACCCTCTTCCAGCTACAGCCTTCTTCTGCCCCCTGTAGAATCTTCCGACGTCCATGATCTCACCAACCACTACCTCAATTCTATGACTTTGATCATTAACGAGATAGCCCCCCTTCAACTAAAGAGAGTTTCCACTAAAGACTCTAAGCCCTGGTACAACGGTCTACTTTATGAGGACAGATGGTCTCTCAGATCTCATGAACGCATTTGGAGAGCAGCCCCATCTTCTAACCACCTCAAGTTACTGAGGAAAAAGAGAAATGCTTATTATAGAAAGATCAAGCGCAAGTAAGCTGACTTTTTCAGCCACCAACTAGACCAAGCAAGACATTTTCAAAAACATTTTGAAATAATCAGAACCCAATCTAAGGACGCTCCTCAACGGCTACAAGACATAGCCCGCCCACAACCAAACTGTGAAGATTTCTCTGCCTTCTTTACTCAGAAGACTGACAACATCAAGAAGGATCTCCTAAATGACCTATTACTACACTCTGGTCCTCTCACAAACCCCTCCCCTCCACTCCCAACTGCACCACACCAAATCCCCTCAAAGTTTGACTTAAAAAACAACGCAGCCTGGTCATCCTTTGCTACTTACACTGAGGAAGCCTTAGGCAAGATTCTTAATGCCCTGAAGCCGGCCAATCACCTCAACGACCCTCTCCCGGCAAATGAGGTTAAAGACTTAACCCCATGGCTGCTGCCTCTCTGGACCAAAATCATTAACAGTTCCCTCCAACAAGGCTGCATCCCGGACTCCCTCAAAGTTGGACAGGTATCGCCCATCCTAAAGAAACCCACAGCCGACCCTACTGACTTAAGCAACTATTGTCCTATCTCCAATATTCCTACCTTTGCCAAACTACTCGAAAAATGTGTTCACCAACAATTGACTAAACATATTGATCACTTTGACCTTCTTAACAAACACCAATCAGGCTTCAGAGCAGGTCACAGCACTGAATCAGCCATGACACACATTATTGACGATGCGCTGCAAATCCTCGATCAGAACGGATCATGCCTTCTCATCCTGCTAGACCTATCCTCAGCCTTTGATACGGTCAAACACGACAATCTGATAGATCTTCTGAAACAGTACCAGTTACACTGGGGGTACCGCAAGAGTCCTCACTATCTCTGACATTGTTTAACCTGTTCCTGAAACCTCTCACCGAATTGCTACATGCGTCTAACGGGCAATATCACATGTACGCCGAAGACACACAACTCTACCTTAAGATTCACACCCTAGAATACATTAACGTGCTTAACACAATGCTCAGGAACACCCAGACTTGGCTGACAGACAACCATCTCAAATTGAACGCTCTAAAGTCCAAATTTCTCCTTATAGTTCCACCCGCCAAAATCCCCATTACGCAAGACTTGATCAAACAGATTACTGCACTCAACGTTCAACCAAACATTGTAGACTCAGCTAAATCCTTAGGAATAAGTCTTGACAGCAACCTCACTATGCAGAAACACATTAGCAATGCAACAAAGGGAGCAAACTTCCAGATAAACACACTGAGGAAGCTGAAACCCTTTCTACCAGTCAAGCTGGCAGTACAAGAGCTAGTTATCCCTCGAGTGGAATACGGAAGTGTCGCTCTGTGTTGCCTTCCAAAAGCTACAACAGCTCCCCTAAGAGCCTCAATAAATGCTGCAGCGAGACTCATCACTGGTTTGAAAAGAAGTTCCCATATTTCCACAGACTTAAAAGCTCTAAATTGGCTACCTCTTGAAGCCAGAATTCACCTAAAAATAGCGTGCATGACGCATAGGACTATACATCACAAGACACCCAGCTACCTCGCACAGAAGTTGACAATCTCTGGTGGGACAAGATCCTCAAGAAGTGCAGAAATCCTGCTTTTAAAACCTCAAAGATTCAACAGGAAGAAAACATATAAATGAACCTTTTCTGGGATGGCTCCCAGGATATAGAATACACTTCCCCCAGAAACCAGACTGAATGCTTCTACCGCATCTTTCAAAAAGGAAGTAAAAGCGATTCTCATGGCAAAATTCATCTGATCATAAACTATAGAAACTCCGAGATCAATCGCACCCTTACTAGAAATCCTTATTACGACATGGGTCCATCCAGACACTCTAGTCACTTTATCTGACTGCGACCTGATACAATTGCCATGTTTTTGTTTTTGTACCCTAATGCTTCCCTTTGCACGAGTTTTTATGTATATGTGACTTACCTACATTTATCCGTTTGTATAATTATCCAGATTTAATGTAAAGCGCTCTGATATCCGCAAGGATCTTTTTCGCGCTCTACAAGACCTTCAAAAATAAAAAAATAAAAAATAGTGTATTTTGTTCCAGCGTCATCCAGTGGTTGATCTGGCTTATCTGGGCCCGTTCGGGTATTCAAGAGGTTGTCATAAATTACTTGGACCTTGTTCTGAAAATATGTGGCCAATTTATTGCACATACCTTGGTATGGTTGCAACATATTTGCTTGCTGAGATTTAGACAGCAGTGTGACCGTTTTAAAATGTTCCTTAGTGGAATTACCAGCTTCCTCGATCTTGGTTGTATAGCATAGTCTTTTTGCAGGAATGATTGCGTCCTTATACTGTTGGAGGGCAAGATTGTAGATTGTTTTCTTGTCTTTACTATATTCTTGTCTCTAAAGACGCGCCGCTCGCCTGCAATTAACTTTTAAACCCTTCAGCTCAGAGCTGAACCAAGATGACGTAGGCTTTAGTCTCTTAACCGTCACCAATAGTTTGTATAAGACTCCAGATGCGTCATTAGTGCCTGTTAGAAAGCGGCCCTAGGTCCAGGTGGGCGATAAATCACAAGTCCCTAAAAATTAAAGAGGTTCTTTCATTTTATGGTAAAATACAGCGCCTCCGCCGGTAGGTCCGAGATCGCTTCCACTGGCAACTTTAAATGGTCCCGGTATATTATCGCTATCCTCTTACCTTCCTCCCTGTCTTGTGAGGTGACTGCATAGCCCTTCGGTAACACTATATTCCAGTCTGGACCCGAGGCATTACCTGTCCAGGTCTCTGTCAGGAAGCCTCTATCAGGTGTTGTATTTTGGATCAAGTCTTCAATCTGATATTTATGTTTCCCTACGGACCGCACATTCAACAGAACGCATTGTATATGCTGTTCCTGAGCTAGTTTAGGGACCCTATGTAGGTCTTGCCCAGGGAGTTATTAAAGGTGTCTCCCGCATCCGGCATTCAGGCGTCCCCCCCCTCCTCCCAGCTTGGTCAAGACTGTTAACAGTACCTTGACTCGGCCAATAGGAGCATTTTGGGCAAGCAAGCTCACCTGTGTTCTTGTCTTGCAGAAACATGTTATGCAGTCTGCATGAGCCTGAGTCTAGATCCAACAACTGCTGTCTGCTATATGATTCAGATTTAAAACGGCCAGGGGTTCTGGCGCTGGTCGCGCTCCGGGCGCAGACGGGCATGACTTTGGCGAGGCACGCCTGCTTCGCGGGCACACGCGTGTCCCCTAAATAGTGTCTGAAGAGCAACAACTAGCGCATCAACCCTGGTGCAGTGCGGACCCGTCTAACATCCGGGTACCGCCAGAGGCGAGCGGGAAGAATAGAAAATACAAAACGCAGAGTGGGAGTAGCAAGGTAATTGTTTAAAACCAATTTATCCCAAAGATTTCAAAATGGTCCTAAAAGTTAGACGAAGTATTTAACAAAGCAACTGTGTGTGCAAAAATGTCTAGCAGCAAATACAAGCAATAAAAGGAAACTCAGCAACCACAAACACTTACACTGTGCGCGGTCGCCCCAGTGTGCCTTAAATAGTGTCTGAAGAGCAACAACTAGCACGTCAACCCTGGTGCAGTGCGGACCAGTCTAACATCCGGGTACCGCCAGGGTCGAGCGGGAAGTGCAGCAAATAAAAAACACGGAGTGGGAGTAGCAAGGCAATTCTTTAAAACTTATTTATCCCAAAGATTTAAAAATTGTGATAAAGTTAGACGAAGTATTTAACAAAGCAACTGTGTGTGCAAAAACGCAAAAATGTCTAGCAGCAAATTCAAGCAATAAAAGGAAACTCAGCAACCACAAACACTTACACCGTGTGCAGTGTAGGGAGTCTACCAGTCTTGGTTAACCGGACGTATCATGGAGGTATCCACCACTGAGGTATGGACAGGCTCCACCTTGTTGTAGAGTCTACCATTCTTGGCTGGCTGGCGTATCACGTAGAAGCAACCAACATGGAGGTGTAGGCAGCATCCATCTTGTTGTAGAGTTTCTCCCAGTCTTGGCTGGCCTGACATATCACGGAGGCAACCAATACGGAGGAGTGGGCAGGCTCCACCTTGTTGTAGAGACTACTAGTCTTGGCTGGCCTGACGTATTGTGTAGAGGCATCCAACACTGAGGAGTACACAACATGCACCTTGTTGAACGAGTGTACCAGTCTTGGCTGTTGTGATGTATCATGTAGAGACATCCAACACTGAGGTGCGGACAGGATACATCTTGTTGTAGAGTCTCCCAGCCATGGCAGACCCAATGTATTGTGTAGAGGCGTCAAACACTGAGGTGTGGATAGGATTCACCTTGTTATAGAGTCTACCAGTCTTGGCTGGCCTGATGTTAGTCTTAGGCGCTGGTGGTATTCCTTCAGGGCGTCCCGGTAGCTGTTTAGGTCTTCTGTGATGTTATGGTTTCCCCAGGTTTTCTCGAGTCATCTGCAGGAGTGGCTGGCTACTTTGAGTTCAGTGGTGAACCATGAGGCTTTCAGAGGTCGTTGTTTGCCGGGGTGGCGGAGGGGTGCGAGCTTGTCGGCACAGCTGGAGATCCAGCGGTAAAATTCCTTGGCTGCGGAGTTGGCGTCGGTAATGGCGCAGGGTGGGTCTAGGAGGAGGGTGGTGTTCAGGTGCTCCTCTGATCTTGCTCCCGTTCCTACGAGGCGGGTGGGGGGGGTCTGGATCCGGTGGAAGTGTTGAAGGTGAAGTGTATGTAGTGGTGGTCCATCCAGGGGGGCTGTGAGGTGTGGCTGAACTGGATGTTTGTCCCTCCTGCGCGGATGGTTTCGAGGGTGTGTCCTACTCTGTGCGTGGGGGTGGTGACGAGCTGCTTCAGTCCGAGATTGAAGAGAGTGATTGAGTCGGGTCACTGCGGTTTTCAAGGTGCCTGCGGATGCAGGGGAGTGACTCCTTCACCCCAAGGGAGATAACTTCAGTTGTCCTCAATGCTCGACAGGTCCTGCACGGAGCCTGTATGGTGCAATTTGCAAGTGGTATGGCAAGCAGATATGATTATCTCCCATGTATGTGCCAAATAGCCGGGGTCTGCACACGACTCCTACATACTGTGCAACAGCATCATCCCACAACTGATGGAAAATCTGCATCTGGAGTATGTGTGGCTTGTTGGTGAGTGAGCTGTATCACATAGTGTGCTGTATGAGTGACATGCTGTTCTCCTCAACTTTTTGTATTACAAACTTGGTCTGAGTTGCTCACAACTAGGTGACTCTGCGCATCCCAACCGGCCTTGGTTGCTGAGCCCACTGATGAATCCAACGACCCCAGGGGAAGTCCGCTTCAATGATACCCAAGGGAGGACACGTCGTGTAGTGGAGCATGCTTTTCGAATTCTGAAGGCTAGATTTTGATGTCTGGACAAGAGTGGTGGTGCACTACTCTACTCTCCCCAAAAGGTGTCAGATCATAGTTGCATGCTGCATGCTCCACAACCTGGCCTTGTACAAAGAGATCCCCCTGCTCCTGGACGATGATGAGCAGCAGATGCCCCCCGCTGCAAATCCACACATAACCAGTGATGAGGATAGTGGAGAAGAGGAAGGTGTTGACATGCATCAACAGCTCATCGGCAACTACTTCCCTCGAATGTAAGCTACCGTTGAACAACTATGACATTGTATGTTGGCTTTGATGTTATTGGCGAAGCATAGATGAGGTGTTTGGATGCTGGCTGTTGTTGGCTCACTGCTAATGGCTGATGTGTGTGGCACAGTGTATTGGTTTCCACTTACCATATGTGTATGGTGTTGGTATTGTTATGTGTGATGAATCATGTACGGTGTTGACTAGTGTTGTGTTGTTGCTGTAATGGCATCACCTGACAACTCAAGGTCATCCTCTTGTGTCTTTCTAGGTTCCTTCGCTCTATCAATGTTTTGTCACAATCAGAGCTTGTGGTACATTGCAATCAGAGTTGACTGTGTACATACTGTGATAAACATGCAACTGACACAAAGGAATAGGTGTGTAAATAGTGTTTATTTTCGATTCGATTGTCAACAGATTATCCTGAGCACCAGCAAGAGTACGTAAAACTTCTAAGTCCGAATCTTCTGGTATTTGGTTAGGTTTATTTCCTACGAAACTTCTTGAGAAGACACAGCCTCTCATCTCAGAAGGCACAGAATATGCTTCATATAGCCACAGCCAACAAGTGTTTCGTCAGAGTTGATGGGTATACATCACTGACTTCATCAGGGGTATAAGTCACATAAACATGAGTCTACACTCTTCCTCAAATACTTCAAGTACTCCGTCACCTCAACACCCTAGTGGGTACATTCCTCAGACAGATACCCACTGTGGGGTTCATCTGCCACACCTCATACAGTGAAAGAGAAAAATGAAATGTGGTGTAGTATAGAACAGAAAAACAACAAAAACATCTAAACTGGAGGGTTTTAGAAAAAATGGCCACTCGTATGTATAGCAAGAAGACAACATGCATAATAGCACAGTTGTGAAGTATATGTTTAACACGAGTACAAGTAAAACCCAGTGTGGAGTATAACTATCCAGTGCCATAATTGATATCTGGGCTCACCTCTTATGAAATTTCAAAAGGTCCGAGCATCTGTAAATTACGCTCAACATAATAAAGACAAAATGCATGTATATAATGACATCATGTCCCGTGGTCCCATGCTCCCATTATTCACACTAACATAACCTGACCGTTTGCATAAATAGAATTGGTCTCACCTCATTTAATATCAGTCTTCATGTCCTAATAAAGAATATCCATATGAATGTCCATTCGCCTGTGGTGGATAACATATATATATATATACACACGTTACAGAAGTGTGACAAATCTGGCATCACCAGACCGTTCCTCTCTCGCTATTGTCCATTCATAAATTAAAAGTACCACACAAAAGCAGACAACCTTATCAATTTCCTCTAATATTCTTAAAAATCTCCTGTAAGTTAATCCATTAAACATGGGACCATAAAAAACAAATGGTAATAAATATGAGACCATTCGCTACGTGTTGCGTCATTACCATCAACTGACAGTCGACATCTCTTCTTACAGACCTGCCTATACGCTGCTTCTCACCCAGTTTACCGAAACAATATAGATTTGTACACCCAAACATCGGAGGGACATATGGACACCCCCAACAACACTACTACAACACATTTCATTTCCCCCTCTTTCACGGTTTGAGGCGTGGCAGATGAACCCCACAGTGGGTATCTGTCTGAGGAATTTACACACCAGGGTGTTGAGGCGATGGAGTACTTAAGGTATTTGAGGAAGAGCGTAGACTCATGATGTTTATTTGACTTATAGCCCTGATTAAGTCTCTGATATATACCCATCAACTCTGACGAAACACGTGTTGGCTGTGGCTATATGAAGAATATTCGGTGGCTTCTGAAGACGAGAGGCTGTGGCTTCTGAGGAAATACAAGAAGATGCAGACTTATAATTTTTACGTACTCTTGCTTGAGCTCAGGATAATCTGTTGAATATATAGGATAGCATTTTTCCAGCTCTTTCTGGTGGGCAATAGTGGCAGCCCTCTTCCTTGGAGCACAAAAGTAATGATGTGGTGTATTTGATGGTGGGAGAATATTAGAAAGTTTGCGCAAGAGGCCCTGCCATGTTCTTGTTTAATTCTATTAGATTGTGTTACAAGTAAAGTGGATATAAGGTAATTTGTGCATAGTGAGTGTGTGAGCTGTCAGTGATGGTAAAGGAGACAGAGTAGTCCCCACATTAATGGAATTACACAGTCCAACAAACTCCTGCCATCAACATGGCAATGTGGGATTGGATAAATAACAAAGTCAATGTTCAATGCAGAGCCCAAAATACTAGCAAAACTACTAGCAAACAGACTGGTACAAGTAATAAGCGGGTTGGTACATCCTGACCAGTCGGGCTTTATGCCAAACCGAAACACTGTACTAAACTTACGTAGAGTGCACGGAGTGATGGGGAGAATAGCCACAATCCAGGAGGCAGCAATAATAGTTTCATTGGATGTCGTCATGGCATTTTACACCATCGAATGGCTGTAACTCTTCGCAGTTCTAACAAAAATGGGGTTTGGCCCTGGTTTTTTCCAATGGGTCAGACTCCTCTACTCGGAACCCCTGGCTCAAGTAGTAGTTAATAACAAAAAATCTGTAACGTTTGCGCTCAGCTGTGGGACCCGCCAGGGCTGCCCACTGCCCCCCTCCTCTTTGCCCTCGCCCTGGAACCGCTGGGGGCATGGATTCGAAGGGATACGAGGACTGAGATGGTCGGCAACATGGGAGGTTCGTCTCTCCTTGTATGCAGATAACATTCTCCTGTTCTTGGCCTCCCCAAAAGCATCACTTGGAAGGGTGCTAGATATCTTTGCAACCTTTGGCAGATATTCTGGGTACTCAATAAATTGGAGTAAGTCCCTCTTATATGTCATCAGCGGAGTTCCGCCGCCCCCACCCAGGGACTGCCCTATACAAATAACTGCAGTGGGCTTTAAATATCTAGTTATTTTTATCACATCAAACCACAAACTCCAATTTGAACGCAACCTACTCCCACCCTTACCAAGACTGAAGCGAGATATAATAAGCTGGAGAGCGCGTCCACTCTCACTGTTGGGCAGAGCAGCGCTTTTCAAAATGATGTCACTATCCTATTTCCTCTACGCGCTGCAAAACTCCCCAGATCTAGTTCCTGCACGATATTTCAACGAGATAGAGGGCCTGCAGAGAGACCTACTCTGGAATGAGAGACCCCATATAGCATTGACTAAACTTGCCCTAAATTGGTATGATGGAGGGATTAGTCTTCCAGATCTAAAAAAAATAGTATTGCACTGCCCACCTAGCCGCCATCACCCATGGCACTTACCGTTGCGCTGATAACCCAGGATATGCTATGGATAGGTGGCTATTGCAGAGAGAGAACACAGGGCATTATACTCCAGAGCCCAGTGGCTCCCCCTGACAGGGCAGACTAAGCACTCAGTTCAAATACGGCACGCAGCGAACAGAAGCCCAGGGTGGCAGCAGAAACTTACATTGGCGATTCCCCTGTGGGATTCCGAAATACTGGGCAACCTGAGGATCTCGAAAGGGTTAGACAAATGAGATCTAATTGAAATCTCAAAAATAGGGGACCTATGGGTGAAAGGCGATATGATAACGTTCGCCTCACTGCAACAAGAATAGGAGGTATTCAACTCAGAGTACTTTAGCTACCTGCAAGTTCGTCACAAACTACAGACACGCCTGCAAAGAGGTTCCTCCCCCACCAGAATCCTCGCCCCCCCCCCCCCCCCCACCCCCCCCGAGGACAGGCTGCTGGACGGCTACCTACCAAAGAAAGCTATATCCCTGACCTATAAAAAATTATCCAATAATACCCTTGCCCCCGTCCAGCAAACAAGAGAAAAATGGGAGCGAGACGGCCTAGAACTAGATGACGAGGAGTGGCAGGAGGCAGTAGCCTCCCCAAGGGAAGCAGCAATCTTTGCCAGATTGCGACTCGTCCAACTCAAAATACTGCACAGATTATACATCACGGGGCCTGGTCTGGTCCAAATGGGTACGACGGAGACGGGAGAGTCTAGAAGGCAATGAGGCCTAGAGGGCACATTCATGCATATTTTATGGGAATGTGAATGCGTTCAGCACTACTGGCGCAAATTACATGATATTCTGAGTGAAGTGCTTACACTTGCTATTCACCCTGAAGCTAAAAGGTGCCTTCTGCCTACGGATCTGAACAGCAAAGACAAGATATGGGTCACCCTAGGCCTAATGGTAGCAAAGAGAAACATTGCGCAATTGTGGAGGGCTGCACAATCACCCAGAACAGGCATGGACTGGTGTATGTTCAGGGAAAAAACTGTATGAAAAAGAGGTCTTCCATTTGGAATTATGGAATGCTTACGAGGAAATATCTGTAACCCCTCAAACATCCTCCTAATTTATGATCCACCCTCACCATAAATGTTGTATCCAAACATGAACTACTATTCTGCAAATATTAAAACTGTGATTATTAAGGTGATTTTGACTTAATTCCTCTCAAATGAAGACTGAATGGTCAATTCGTTATGTTTAATAAAAAGAACTGTTAAAAAACACAAAGTCAATGTTCAGTGCAACACCGGTGACATCAATGCTGGCTCAGCGACTTGGCTTTGATTGGTGGTTTGCCACGTGATCCTCCCATGTTTCTCGGACGGCCCCTCCTGCGTTTGGCAGGGGGGGCCTCTGCTGCAGGCTCAGAGGTGTCTGAGGAGTCATTGTCTTGCAACTCACCCCTCTCTGTGGCCACAGCTGAAGTGGTGGGTGTTTCAGAAGGCTGGCCACTGGAGTGGGGTTGAGCAGTCATTTGGGCAGCATGTACTTCCCTCAGAACACCCACAAGCTGGCCCATGAGACACACAAGTTGGCCCATTTGTGTGCCCATGGACCGCTGCAGCAGGCGGAGCTCACGCAGTTCTTCTACAACCTGGCCCATCTGTCCCTGGTTCTGTTGACATGCAGCAAGGACTCTTTCGATGGTGGCCTGGGCTTCTGTCTCAGTATCCTCATGTAATTGTCCCCCCGTTGCCCTCCCACCTGCCCTGCTGACATGGACCTGTGGCATTGGCTGTTGACACACCCACACACTATCTCCGGCATCATCAGCTTGTGTGGTGGTGTTGGTAACCACCGAGCCAGGGACAGTGTTGCAGGCAGCAGTGTTGATGGTGGCGGTGGCTACAGCACAGGTCGTTGTAGCAGGGGTTAGCGTAGTGGTTGTCGCTGGTGTGTTGATAGTTGTGGTGGTGGTGGCGGCGGTGGTGGGGACAATGAGGGCCGGAGACGAGGTGCGCCCTGACAGTCCTAAGGGGCCAGGTTGTTGCTCCTCATCCAAGAAACATAGAGAATCAGCATTAGAGAGTTCACGTTCCGGGGGCGGAGACTGGCTCTGTTGGTTGGTGTTGTTTTCAACAGCTGTTGCTTGGGGATCTTCTGTTGAACAGAGGTTACAATGTCAGTTAAGTGCACTCCACAACCTTGGTGTCACACTTTTGGATGTTACATTTGATACGTCAAACATTTTACATTGCAATCACTTGGTATTGGTAAAAGATAATCAGCATCATGACATGTTGAGGTACATACATTATTGTTATTAGTGTGACATGTAAATAACAACCACGTGACATGTACAGATAGTGTGTTTACAAAGACGTCATCATCTAACAACTTGGTGCACATCAACTATTGTTTATGCGTGGATTTAGTTGACTTTTCAGAGAATCTGTTTCAGCTACGCCAAAACTTAATTTGATTATTTATATGTTATTTCAAATCATGTGGTTTTGTTTGTTTGACAGATTGACCGTGCATATGTGGTGTTCATATGAGCAAACATTGCATTCTGTGCTGTGCATGCTTGGGCCCTGAATTTATTTCACATGTGACTTGCTGGGTCAAAGTGTAATTTCTGTGACAGTTACATGTGCTTAGCTGTCTGCACACTGGATAAAACATTTGGATCTATACAGAGTTGGCTGACATGTGAGGGATGTGATAGTCATATGGCTCCATGCATTTTGAGAAGGATGACAGGGTGCATGCACTGTCTGTCTATCTGTCAGGAAGCACGGCAGAGGGAAATGGCTGCCACCTGGTTCTGGGTGAGGGGAGTGTTCCATCCTGCTCAGTTGTGGGACAAGGGTGCCTGATGGGAGTTGCAGTGCTGGCTGCCTGTACACACACACACACAGCCCTCCACGTTGAGATGGCTACCTACCTGTAAGGTTGAGGAGAGCGATGAAATGGCTGCCACATGGTTCTGAGAGGGGGAGTGTTCCATCCTGCTCAGCTGTGGGACAAGGGTGCCTGGTGGGAGTTGTAGTGCTGGCTGCCTGTACACACACACAGCCCTCCATGCTGAAAAGGCTACCTCCCTGTGAAGTTGAGCAGAGGAAGGGGATAGGTTACACATGGCTCTGTGGTGGTGGGGGGCGGGGTGTTCCATCCTGCTCAGCTGTGGGACAAGTGTGCCTGGTGGGGGTTGTAGTGCTGGCTACCTGTACACACACACACACACGCACACCCCTCCCTGTTGAGACAGCTACCTCTCCCTGTGAAGTTGAGCAGAGAAAGGGAATAGGTTACACATGGCTCTTGGGTGGGGGGGGGGGGAGGGAGTGTTCCTTCCTGCTCAGGGGTGATGCAAGAGAGCATGAGAAGGCTACCTACCTGTAAGGTTGAGGAGAGCAATGAAATGGCTGCCGCATGGTGCTGGGTGGGGGGGGGGGGGAAAGAGTGTCCATCCTGCTCAGCTGTGGGACAAAGGTGCCTGGTGGGAGTTGCAGTGTTGGCTAGCTATCCACAAACGCCCCTCCCTGTTGAGATGGCTACCTACCTGTAAGTTTGCGGAGAGCAATGAAATGGCTGCCACATGGTTCTGAGAGGGGGAGTGTTCCATCCTTGTCAGGAGTGATGCAAGAAAGCACGAGAAGGCTACCTACCTGTAAGGTTGAAGAGAGCAATGAAATGGCTGCCACATGGTTCGGGGAGGTGGGGGTGGGTGGGGGGAGAGTTCCATCCTGCTTAGCTGTGGGACAAGGGTGCCTGGCGGGAGTTGTAGTGCTGACTGCCTGTACACACACACCCCTCCATGCTGAGAAGGCTACCTCCCTGCGAAGTTGAGCAGAGGAAGGGAATAGGTTACACATGGCTCTTGGGAGGGGGGGGGGGCGGGGTGGTGTTCCATCCTGCTCGGCTGTGGGACAAGGGTGCCTGGTGGGGGTTGTAGTGCTGGCTACCTGTACACATACCCCCCTGGAAATATTGCTAGCTACCTTTGAGGTGAATCAGAGGAAGGAAATGTTAGATATGTGAGACATGTTTTGGGAAGAGTGTGGTGTACGTAAGTGCATTAAGGTCTCGGAAAGTTAGCTTTATAGTTATGCATGACAATACATGGCAGTGTGATGGGATACATTTGTTACTACTTACCAGCCTCCACTCCCCCGGGTATTCCTGTGAGACTCTTGATGCAGAATGGCAAGCACCTTCTCCTCCCATTCAGTGAATGTTAGTGGTGGAATGGGAGGGCCACCGCCAGTCCTCTGAGCCACCTCATGGTTCCTGTTGGCATGGTATTTCACCCTGGTCTTGAGGTCATGCCACCTCTTCTTGATGTCACGCAGTGTGCGCAGGGTGGTCCCTACTGCATTGACTTTGTTGACTATCCTTTCCCACATTTGATTTTTTCTGACTAGTGTTGTCTGTTGGACCATGCTTCCAAACAAATGTAGTTCTACTCTGATTATTTCGTCTACCATCACTGACAACTCACTGTCTGTGAATTTGGGCATTTTTATCTGTGACAAGGTATGCGATGTGCAAATGGGTGACAAGTGCAGGTGAGAAGTTGGTGGTGGAGATGTGCGAGGTGGTTGTTGGAAGTGTTTGTGTGGGTAGTTGTGATGTGTGATGATTTGCCTCTCCTTTCTGCTGTGTTGTTTTGCCCTTCACTGATGGAGTTGTGCAAAGGATGCGGGTCAGGGAAGGGGTTGGGTTTATACTCAGCTATGTGGGTGTGACCAAATGGGTGATTCATGTCCGGTGTGTTCTCTATGTTGACCTGGGATTTGTATCTTTTTAAATGCAATGGGGGTGTGTCAAATGTTTTTGAAGGCAGCAGGAAAAAAATCAGCCACACTTGGAGGCATTTTGGTGTGGTTGCATTCGACTGCCATTCTTCTTTCCGCACGACAGCAGCGGTCTGAACGCAATAATCGTTTCGCCAGCTCAGCCATTCATCTTTTGGGTGCCCGCAGCGGTCAGAAGACGTATCGTTCCGCTTGCTCTGCCATCTTATCATAATTTCACTTGCGGCCATTCTGCTTGTGGTTCGGCGTTTTTGGTGTTTTCCGCAGCAATTTTTTCTGTCGAGGTCGGCTTTTGTGATTTTCAGGATGGTGCAGTCGGATTTTTGTGGAATATGACCGCCGCGGTTGGATTTTTCAATCATTGCATCGTAATGTGACCGCTGTTTTTGCAGTGGAACATGCAGGCATTTTTTTTCTGCAACCACGGCGGTCGGAGGGCTTTTCCGTCCGCCATCATAATGACCCCCATAGTTTATCAACTATACCAACCTATTTGTTCATCAAACATGGTCTACGAACAGCATCCTCTATCCGGCCCCCATTATCTCCAGGTGTACTTAACATTAGACTGGTCTAATAAGAATCTATTAATAATTCAGTTTAGCAGCGCTGACCATTACTAACAGCAATTTCTGGAAACTTGCTACATTACTATATATTACATTATATGTATATCTTTTTCAAGATGGAGGCAAACGACAATTCATCACATACATAGTCCTTTGAGTATGCCAACCGATTCGGTCATCATCTGTTGCCTATGAAAAGCATCCTCTACCTGCCTGCGCTACCCGGGTACGGAGGACGGAGTCAGCACAAGACGCAGACAGGACCACACAAAGGTATTTCTCCATTATAGTGGCAGTGGCACGCTTTGCACCCCACGCTTAAACTGCCTACTACTCTCTTCTTTGCTCCCCACAAACAGAGAGAGTCCAGCCACCCGTCCCCCGATGGAGCACGATCATTTCCTAACTGAGGTACTGGTTTCTATCGTGATTCTATATACGTCTGCTTACATCATTAGGCTTAACGCGCGCAAGATTACAGTTGTAACTTTTACCAGCACTAAGCGCAAACATTTTACCATAATAGATAATGAGCAATTACTGCATTGCCAGCAGAAACCATACGTTTATTCAGTTTCCCTTCTCTTAGTAGTACTTAGAGACCTTATAGTCCAACACTTGTCCTCACATGCGCAACATAACTGCTGTAACTTCTACCAGCACTTTGCACATTAGATGCATATTTTGCTTTATAAGATGAGCATAACTATCAGGTTGCCCACAGTCACAGTACATTTGTCCGGTTAAACTTCTTAGTAGCACTTGGCGACCTTATAGCTGAAAAGAATTGCAATTTAAAAAAGCACACCGATTTGCCCCATTTAGATCATAGCGACTAAGTGCCTGTTTAGTTACATGGTATTTTTCCTTTTCCTAGTTACAGATACCAATGACTTCTATAACTCACAAGTGAGCGAACAAGCTCATCCATGCAGAAGGGTAAGTGTACTACTCACTCCTACACGACACTGCACAGTGGCGTGTCTACTTGGTCCTGAAGAAGGTCCGCCGACCCGATTGGGCACGAAGGGGCTGAAACATGTCAACCAGCTACAACCTTCACCAGGTGCTATAGATTAGTAACACTTCTACTTTGCACCGCTCTTTGCTTTTAGTCTTACCCCATCCTTAAGAAAATAAAATCCATATTGACAGATGGGGGTAATTTTAACTGCACTCTAATCACACCCTCACTTTCTCAAATCACAACTGTTGTAAGAAACCAGTTGGTCATCCAGCATAAAAGACCCAATGATGATGATTTTCACATAACCTACCAGGCGGAGAACCAAGATATACCGCACCGATGGTTAATTCGTGAATGAGGGTTTTAAGACCACGAGACCCCAGACCCTGGTAACACACAGGACATGTGATTTATTCCTCACTGATTTCGAATATACTGGATGGAAGCCAAATGAATCCCAGCTTCTCTCTCCCCCCCTCTTGATCCAAAGAAGTGTATTAATACTGTGGTATTGATTTTAATACCTGGGTATAAATGGCAGTATCATATTCAAATTTAGTTATGCAATGAAACGTAAAACTTTTGTTTTTTTTTTAACAAAGTAACACCCTCCAGTGGGGACGGGAGAGCGAGTGTAATAGTACACAGGTATTAATTTTAATACCCGAGAATTAAAGTTTTTTTAAACGAATACAATTAAAATAAGGGTTAAAAGAAAAATGTAAAGAGTTTAAAAAATAATCTTTTTTTACATTAGAACATAGTGTAACACTAAAAAATAATTTTTAGAATAAGAATTTTGACTAAAAAAACATGTTAGCAAATCAAACATTTTTATTAAAAATAAAAACAGATATTTTAAAAAAAAACAAAGTACAAAATTTATTAAACATACATTTAGATTTCTTTACATAACAGATCATATTTTTTTAAACCTTTCCCATTTATTTCAAATGGAAGAAATTGTCCTTTTTCTATTTTTACAAGTTTGTGCATCTGTTTAGACAGTTGGTGGATCATCGCGGTCAAGATCGGAAGCAAGGAAGATCTTCGTCCAGGTAAGCACAATTTAAGTTATTAATCCAAGTATATAGGTGTCCATCTCTAATGTAAAGAAGGGGGGTAGGAGGTAGTTAGAGGATGTGTTGTAATTTTGTAAATGAATATGTTTTTTAGCTACAAATTCATTCCAGGTTGGGTTCATGTGCCCTCGTCGCGATAGTTGCCTTTTTTCAAAAACAGGTTTAAAATTGTAGACAATAAAAATGTAATTCTATAATTTTAAACCACTTTCAAATGAAAGTGATTTTCAACTTATTTTGCAACGCGTTTTAAAAAGGATTAGCTTCCTTTCTTTTAAAAATTGGCAACGCTTGATAAAGACCATGTGGCTGTTCTGGAGTAAGGCCAATTTAGTTGCCTCTTTTTTTAAGGGCTTTTTTTGACAAGACTGCTTCACTTTGAATTTCAGGATTTATTTTTGGGGATTTAAGACAATGGTGTCACTTTTTTGGGGGAATACTCCAGTTTGCCAACGAAGGAGGAACCAAATTTGAAACATGAGAAGATGACTGGCAAAGAAATAAACTGCAGGATCTCCTGTTTGGATTTCTTTTTTAGATTGTGAATAATGTTTTAGGATGGAGGAATTTTTTTAAAGTGCTTTTTTGGGGGGGAGGTGTTCATATGGAACTAATGTGGATTTTTTTTTACTGACATGGGAATTTGCTCAGATGGATACTCATGGTAACAAATGGATTTAAAAATTCACCACGAGTTGAAAAAAAAAAAAAAGGACTACTTTAGGTAGGAACCCCAACATTCCTTTAATTTAGAAGAAAAAGAAATTGCAAAAATTCCAAACCATTTGGTTTGTTGTTTAAAAACCGGCAAGTAATGTGGTTAGTTAGTATTAGAAATGTAATATGTAAGCAATACTGTCAAGGTAGTCTGAAGCCCCCATCAATGAAAATTCTTGAATTTTATCCAATAGTCTTTCAGACATTTCGTTACTTTTTTTAGACACACGTGGATTTAGGCTACCCGACAGTGATTGCGCAAGCCTCAATTCCTGGCAACCTTGTTCCTTCTTCAAAATTTCCAGAACATTATAGAAATTTGGGTGAGGTTTACCTATTAATTTGTTGAAGGAATTGTGCCATCCCTCAATGGAATTGTTAGTTTTCACACCACCTTCCAAGCAAGTCGCGTAGCAGTTCCACCATTCAATGGGAAACCTTGGCTTCCTCCTGCAACCAGACCTGCATAGTCGGCCAATCCACGTATCTTCAAAGTAATTTAGTAATTGAGCCAATTTCGCTTCATTTTGGGTAAAAAAATCTGATTCTGTAATTGAAGTGTAGAAATCATCTACACTGCCAGGTGGTACGAAACATAATGCAGTTAATTTTCTTAACTCAAATTGTAGTTTGCTGCTTGATAAATACTCCTCAACCAAGGACGATTTTTGTACTTTTTGCCAAAATGCATGAGAAAAGTGAAAAAAACATCCTTGAATTTGGGCATCAGGGTATAAATTAGTGACTGTGTTAATCATTGTCAATTCAAAATCTATAATTACTTTTGCAGGACTTTTATTCAAAATTTTGGTTTTGATCACTGTTAAAAATTCCGTGTATGTTGAGGAATTTTTGTCAGGAAGTAAAGCATACACCAGAGGAATAGTTGTGTTATTCTTGATGGCATGAATAGTATAAATTTGGGTGAATGGATGGGGTGTTGATTTAAAAGTTCCATCCATCATCCAAATTGGACTATTCTCCAGGGTTGCTAGGTTATGGGTAGTGCTAAAAATTAAAATTCTTTTTTGAGGGTTTTTATTGTCATGTAGGAGAAAAGGTTCATTGGAGAAAGTTACAGTTAGGTGAGGGGGGATGTTAATGTCTTCATAGGTTTGGGGGGTTACAGAGTGGGGATTGTTTGCCAGTTTTTGCCTCTGAACCATCCTCCTGAGGTTGAGGACAGAGGGCATGCTGCCAGCAACATGTATGGGAATATTTTGTGTAACCTCTCTTAATATTGCACCACAGGGTTCATCGGAGGTGTGTGCAAGACGCTTAATTTGTTGAACATTTTCTCTTACTTCTATTTCCATTGCTGAGGCAGAGTGGTTATGCTCTGTTGTCCTAATAACGGTATCTTCCAGTGTAACCGCTCTGCCAGTGCAATGGGAAGAAAAATATTGCACACACCTCCAATGACGCCTGGGTTCAGTCATTCTATCCTTACAGTAGAGATAGCCATCATATTTGAGAAGCTGGTTCCCTTTACGGGATGGAACATAATTTGCTTGTCGTGGCGACGCCATTGTAGGTAAATCTGTGGGAAAAAGAAAAATTGTTTAGGTATATGCGTTTTAAAATTTTGCAAAATGCTAATTTGTGTTTTTACTGCAAAGAAAAAGATGTATTTGTTATTTGATGTATGCTATGGAGAAAGGAAACCATTAAAAACCTGTTGGAGGAAAATATTTTGAGTTCTTTATTATAATAATTCTTATTTGTAAAGCACAAACATATCATCTCCTTTATGGTTTCGAGGTGCTGGGGGCCGTCGGGGAGATTAAGTGAGCGATTGCCCAAAGTCACATGATGCTGAGCTGCCGCCAGCAAAGGGGATCGAACCGCGAGTCTCATCCTCCGGAGTCAGCCACCCTGGCTGCTGTGACACAATTTTCGCCCCTGTAGTTTGGTTTTGTTATTTTTACAGTATGGGTTAAGGTTTTGAATAATAATGTTTTAGTTACCTGAGGTTGATGTGGTATTTGCTTATTGGGCGAATGTAGAAAAGGATTGTTGTCCTAGAATATTCTGCCGCAGGTGAAGAATTTGACACTTCTGGATTTGTTATATTTCTGCGTTGTAGAAAGCTGGCTCTGTATATACTATACCAAAGTAAGGTACAGTGTGCACAGTGTCCAGGGGATCCCCAGCGGCTTTACAGAGGTTACAGCAGATAATGCCTTTCGTGGTACTGTGGATCAGCAGTCAGGCTTATTAGACGGCTGTGTTAAGCATTTGTTGTACACTCAGGCAAGAAATGATTAAACACACTCAAAGACTAAATCCAACACCAATTGTTTTGCATAAAAAGTTATTACTTAGTTATTTTATTCTAGAACCAAGAGGAACTCAGTTGCATGGAGGTAACAGTTTTTAATAATAGCAGTACATTTCAAATATGTAGGAAGGTGGCTACCTGACTATGGTTACCCCAGATTTTTTTGCCTGTGTTTAGCTGGTTTTTTGACTTAGTTGACCTGGTTCCCTGCTAATCAGGGCCCCAGGCCATCTGCTCTCTCTGTAAAATGGACTCCATGTACCCTAGGTACATACCAATTGGAAATGGACTCCTTGTCAGCCCCTGTAGAATGCACTATAGGTGCACAGGGCATAGGAGCCACTAAGGCCTACCAGGGGCTGCAGCATATCTTTTGCCACCCCTGGCTGGTTCTTAAATTGACACAACTGGCTGATCACTCAGCTGGGGTAAGGTGGTGTACACACCCCTTGCTTAGATATAGTATACCTATGTCTAAACCTATATCTGGACACATGTAAACCTGTGAGCCACTCCTATAGTCAGGCCTCATCAATCCTGGAGGCTGAGTGCGTGGTTTTATGTGAGATGGAGCTCTAGCATGAGCTGAGCCTGTCTGCAGCCGTCGGGAACAAATCCCTAAGCTGTTTCAGGATAAGGCCATACCATATACTATTAAGTGCCTTATAATCCTCGCGGTTATTTAGCAACTTTGGTTTGGCTTTATCAAAACATGTCGTGTAAGGTGTCATACGCTTTGGAATACCATCCCCTCGCCAGTTCTGGCGACGGGGATGGCATTCCACCCCTCTAGAGGGGTAAGACATGTTACTTTGCTTTAATGCGGTTAATTTCTCCAAAGACCTTAAGATCCACAAAATGGATGCCTCTGCCACAGACAAATGTCTGGACCCCTGGAGCTGACCGAAACTCAGTCAAGGGGGTCCTGGACAAAGGGTTTCCTGTCACAGGAGGGTGTCACCGCCCTCCAGACAGGAGATAGTGTATTGTAGCAGGGAGGTTTGAAAGAAACCAGACACTGCCTGGGGCGCACAAGGCTGCCCCTTGCATAATCCGGCCAAACCGGTTCTGGGGCACTCCAGCCCTCGTGCCAGGGCGGCCTGGATCAAAGGAAGGGGGTGTATCCACCCACTTCCTGGGTCCCACCCATAGGAGGGGACCTAGCAGGCAATCACGCCCACCAGATTCGAATAAGAGTGGGAGCAGTGCCAATGCACATCAGATTTCCTGGAAGAAACATTTGAAACGATATTCTGGACCCTTCGCCCTCCATCTCAACGTGGAAGCCCGAAGAATCTCCCTTGTGGTCAAGGAGTGACCACCCTGCAGCAGCAGGCACCATCCAGCCCTCGACGTCTACTTAGTTGCAGTTCCCGCCGGAACTCGAGCGACTGAGATCGACGAGATCAAGCCTGCCCAGCTTCTAACAGCCCGATCCACAGTCCCTGCAAAGCTGAGACCCGTGGAGGCGACCGGAAGCGTGGGGCACGCCATCTTGAAGTGACCACGAGACGCTGACCGTGCAGCCCACGAGTGACCCTCGAAGCTGTACACCGGGGTTTGAGAAGCCCCCACCCTGAGCTACTCCTGAGCCGAAGTTCAGCCCTCCACACTCGACGAGTGCTGCGTGGGGCCCTTTGGCACGATTTGGCTCAACGCGTTGGCCCGGTCACTTGCCCGCTGGCTTGTGGTCCCTGTGCCGACGAACTACCTAAGAAGACTTGTGATTCTGGTTGCTCCAGATCCACACCAGCTCCCCTGAAAAGGAGCCCCGACTCTGACCTTCCTGGTCCGAGTGAGAAGCAATCTTCCGATCCTGCGTGGATTGCTCTTACCAAGGCTTGTTTGCTCCAAACTTGAAGCCGACTGCACCGACGGTGAGAGCCTGCGTGGGACAGATCGTGACCTGCTCCTGGACGTCGCAGATGCCCCAGAGCCCACGTGACAGCGGAGAGAAGCTCCTCGACGACCACCTGATTGCGCCCGACATTGCCTGGTTCCGTCCTGGTTCCACCCTGGTCACTGCTGAGTGACCCAGACTCTGTCCCCTCTGCTTTCAGGTACTCTACAACTTGAGTCCACCCTTGGACTCCACCGGACACTTCATCTTTAACCCGCCTGCAGCCCTTTCAGCTCCAAGCACCAAGAGCCTGCGTGTCAAAACCCGACGCCACTTCGACCCTGTGCACCCACTTCCTGTGGGTGAGGTAACTTTGCTCCGCCGGTGTTCCCACACTGGTGCACACCTCTAGGGTCTGTGAGTTAAGTTTTGTTCCTCTAGGTTCAGCGGAAGTGTCCTTAAACTTTAACTCTTTGACTTTTACGCACCATTGGCTAACATTGGTGCATGCGTGCGCTTTCCGCACATCTCCCGAATCCCGAGGGCCATTCCCGACTTCAGCATTGCTTGTCCTGACTGCTCCCAGCGATTCCCTAGGCCCTAGGCCTAACCACTGCTCGAGTGGCATCTCTTATACCACTTGTTTAGTATATGGTTTGAGTGGCCACCCGCCCTCATCCATAATTGTGCAACTTGTATGTTTAAACAGTGCTTTTTGATTTAACGCTTGTGCCCCTTTATTCATAAAGAATACTGGGGATTGTTTTTAGTAATAAATACATATATTTTTATAATATATACTTGTGTGGTGTCCTTTCATTTGATATTACAGGATTGTATGTGGTAAAACAGCTCGCTTAACACGACCTCTTAAGTTAAGCCTTTAGGCTGCTTAGTCCATGCTACCCCTAGGATAGCTTGTCTAATAAGGTTGACTTACAACCAGACACCATAAGGGATTGTTTGGTCAGGTAGTAGGTGGTTCCAGAATTGGAAACATCCCCTACCAGGCCAACTTCTCACAAAATACAGTAGGTATTGTGTTGTACAAGGCACAGAAATACTTTACAGGAGTATTAAAAAAATAAACTGGTAATGTCAATCAAACAGTAGCAACCTTAGCAAATGTAATAGACATTCAGTTCAATAGGCAGAAATGCAATCCTATTTAAGGAACACAGTGAGTGCTTGACTTACACATTCAGTCTTCATGGGTTTAGACCAATACTGAGCAAGGGTCAGATCAAGGTAAGTACTGCACCAAGAGCAGCGCTGGGGCAGCCATGCTCAGAGGTCACTGGGCCTAATGTTAGTCAATGGAGACCGGAGACACCCACCAGAGGTTCTGTTTGCAGGTAATTTCCCACGTTTCAAGGAACAGACTCTGGGGGTTAAAATAAGTACCAAACATACATCACCAGCGGCACAGGGTTGGCTGGGTGCAGGGTACTAATCAGCGTTGCAAGTGAATAGGGAATCTAGGTTGCGCAAAGAGGCTGCAGGCTCAGACCAGGAGGCTGGAAGAAGGTGGCCAACAGCTGGGCAGGTAAGTTGAGGTGTCAATGGCTGCCCGAGCACTGTCGGCAGGATGCACGGGTGCCTTTTGGTGTCGAATTCTCTTTACAGGAGCTGGCCGCGGTCAGGGGGACCCTTCGTGAAGAGGCTGCAGGAATCTTCGAAGAGTCCAGGAGAGGTCACCCTCCAATAGAGTCGAGGTCGGGATTGCTTGGGGGACTTCCTTGAACAGGTGAGCAACTCAGACTCGGATTGTGGGCATCGAGGGCGGAGTGGGGAGTAGACGTGGATCTGGAGTCCTCGCAGTTGGTTTCTTCTGGACAGGGCAGCTGTCCTCTGGAGATCTGTCTTTGTTGAAGAGTGGCAGTCTCCCTCGAGTTTCTGGAAGTCGCTGGCCACAGGACAGACGTCATCTTCGCAGGTTCTTTAAGCTGGAGACAGGCCGGTAGGGCTGGGGAAAAGTCAGTAGTGGTCTTCAGGCTTTTCTCCATGGCATCTTCTTTGTCCTTCGTATGTTTTAGGAATCTGAGAATCAAGGTTCAGCAGTGGCCCTAAATATTGAATTTAGGGGTGCTACAAGTACTGGCAGGTAGTAGCCAATGGGCTACTTGCCTTTAGGGTGACCGCATCCTTTGTATGCCCCCTCCTTTTGGGGAGCGGGCATACCCCTAATCCGATGGCTAGAATCCTCACACCCAATATGGAGGATTATCAAAGGAGGGGTGTCACTTCCGCTCAGGGCACCTTAGTGGTGTCCCTGGCAAAAAGGGGACACACCGCTCCTGCTAATTTTCCCGCCTACCCTGCAGCCACAGGTGGGGCTTTGTCTGGGCAGCGGGCATCCCCACTACCTGGAGAGGCCCTGGCTAACATAACAAAGGGCAGGAAGCCTTTGAGCCTCGCTGCTCTTGAATGCTGTTAATGCTTGGGGGTAGGTATGAAGTACCTACACCCACAGCAGGCTTTGTTTCTGACCGACGAAAGCACCAGGCTCCCACCTCAGGGGATCATAAACATGTCTGCGCATGACCGGTTGGTGCAGACTAGTCAGCTACACACAAGGGAGTTGGGTGTTTTTCAGGGGGCATCTCTAAGATGCCCTCTAAGTGCATGTTGTAATAAATCCCACACTGGCATCAGCGTAGGTTTATTGTGCTGAGAAGTCAGATACCAAACTTCTTAGCATTCAGTTATGCCATCATGGAGCTGTGGAGTTCGTAATGACAAACTCCCATCCCATTTACTCAATATGGCTTCACTACACCTACAATGTCTGAGAATGGACACAGACAGTAGGGGCGTATTGCTCATGCAACTATACTCTCACCTGTGGTACAGTGCACCTCGATTTAAGGCTGAAAGGCCTACAAGAGGGGTGGCTTACCTATGCCATAGACAGGGTTTTCTAGGCATTGCATAAAGGGATGTGTGCCATGTCTACTCTTCAGTTTTAGCTTCACCAAACCACGCTGTCTGCAATGGCAGGGTATATGTATTAGGTGAGGGGTCTTTGAGGGTGGCACAACACATACTGCAGCCCTAAGAGACCCTCTCTGGTCACAAGGCCCTTGGTACCACGGGTACCTTCTACAAAGGACTTGTATGTGGTCAGAGGTGTGCCAATTGTGGAAACAATGGTACACTTAAGGGAAAAGAACACAGGTACTGGGGCCTGGTTAGCAGGGACTCAGAACACAGTCAAAGTTGCATCAGATACCAGGCAAAAAGTGGTGGGGTACTGCAACAGAACCCCATTTTCCTACATGCGCGACGAGAGAAATGGAATGATACGCTGGTGTCTAGAGATACGATTTAGAAAGACGGCATTACCTGAAAAGTATGAACTTTGTGTGAAAAGCTGAACTACCAATATGTGGTAATGGCCCTGTTGCATTCAAGCAGTGCGTTTCTACCCACTTTTGGCGAAACTGTAGAGTACCACGTCAGTGTCGGGTGGTGGTGGGGGTGGGTGGGAGACTCTGAATGGGCTAGCAGGACTGCCACTAGGCTGTGAGCTGTAGTAGAGGCTACTTTGGTCGGGGGAAGGCCTGGGGGCTCGAAGGTGTGCTGCCGGGCAGCCTGACTGGGATTGTGACGCTGTGGGCTGAGTGCCGTTGTGCCAGATTACGGGCCTTGGCAGGACCTAAGCGGGGCAGAACCGGGCTGACAGGCAAGCAGATCTCTCATCCGTAGATTGGGGACCACAAATCAGCGGGGAACATCGATCCCAGTATATTTAGCCCCAAGCACGGCAACTTATCAGTACTAAAGGACCCAGCGGTCACAGAAACAACGTAGGTGGTTTGAACTCCACTGCCACTCAAGCCGAAGGCCATCAATGTAACCCTCCTGAACACTGACAATGCAGCAAAATGGGGAAAAATGACCCCAAGCAAGCTGCCATTTGAAAACAATAGGGTCACTTGCCTGATGGAGACAGGAACTGACCCAGAACCTGACTGGCTCCAGGGAGAGTGGGGGATGTCAGGAGAACGATCTCCGCGCGATACTGCTGGAGGTCAGCCTTAAAAACCTTGACTCCAAACTAGACACCCTGACCTCCAGATTGGATCAGGAGAAAAAAACAGGTGGACACTCATGAAACTAGACTAGATCAACCCGAACACTGTGCATCTGATGCACACAACTATCAGGTGGAATCCAAGGAACAGCTCCAAATGGAAAAGATTCTAAACTTAATCGTAGCCAAAAATGAGGATTTGGAAGCTCGCACAAGATGGAATAACCTCAGGTTACAGTCATCCCAGAAACCACAGCTATCTCCAAAATGGAACTGTGTGGAGACTGCTGCATGACTTGTTTGGTCCATAACATTCACCTGTTATTTAATGTGGAGTAAGCACACCGCTCTCTGGGCCCCAGACCGCCAGTTGGTACCACACCGAGGCGCATCATAGCACGCTTGCTAAACTATTGTGACCAAGACACACTCTTGTAACTTGCAAGGGAGCGCGGAGTCATAAGTCATCAAGGCAACACCATATCGTTCTATCCGGACTTTACACCTCTGTTACAAGCAGCCCACCAAGATTTCATACCGGTAAAGCGCATTCTCTACCAGGCGAAGATCCCCTACACCTTGTTTGAAAATATCTTTTGATGGACAATCTCATTTCTTTACAGATGCAAAATAGGCTCTTAAATTTGCAAAACATGTCGAAGGGTAAAAACAACCCCATAAGTCACCAACGCACACCTGAGCTGAACCTGGACTGAGTGATAATGACTGAAGATATCCCCCGCATTTAATCAATATCCCACAGGTTCATCTGCTGAAACCTTGGTACCCTCGTTGTATTACACTGTTACTATCATAATAGGATATTAGCACAAGACCTATAACGAATGATATGCAACTCCCTACGCTCAGTATTGTCTCTACTCATTCATTGATCGACCACCCCGCCTCCCAGGCATGGTAGAATGCTGGTGTTACAAGACCCGCCAGGGAAAACTCCCAAGTGCACTAGAGATTAAAGTTAAATGTTGATTGGCGGGGTGGCAGGAGGGGAAGGAATACAAATATAGTTGGGTGGGTCGGTGTGGGGGAAGGGACAATTATTATTGTTTGTTGGGGGGGCACACACAGGCATCAAAGACAGATTGCAGATGTCGACACACACACACACACACACACGGTTGCACATCCAGGAATGTTCACACAGCACGGAACCCCAAACTTGACCCAATCCATGACCCGTTCGCACTACAAAAACCCAAATACCATTGATCACCCTCCTAACTTGGAACATCAAAGGGTTTAACGATTAAAGGAAACTACGACACACACAGTCATACCTACTCTGACATAAAATTGATATCTGTTTCATACAAGAAACACACCTCAAAAATACATATAGTCCTAAACAACATAACAGTCGTTAGAGGGGTGGGGGGGGTGGAGGGAGGAGATGTGTCCTCATCCATGTACTCCAATCATGCCAGAGGCGTGGCCATATTAATGTGCTGTGAGCTTGTCCGAATGAGGTCGCACACTGCTCGTACCATCAGCGTGTGACCCCGAAGCATGATGGTCGATGTAGTCGGTATCAGCGGGTGCGCTTCTACCCGAGTGTTGAGTCTTGAGGGTGTTCACTGGTGTGCTTGCCATCCCTGAACACGTGTTGAGCGTTCATTAACGCTCATCAGCAGGGATTAGGCGTGTGCACGGGGTTGCTGCTTGGGCTGCCGAAAATATTCATAGGTCCAGATACCTCTTAAGGCGCGCAGGTGCGTTATCTCGAGGTCGTCACCTCCACCGGCTCAAGGGAGCCTGTATAAATAGTATGTCCGAATGAGGTCGCACACTGCTCGTCCCATCAGCGTGTGACCCCGAAGCATGACGGTCGATGTAGTCGGTATCAGCGGGTGCGCTTCTACTCGAGTGTTGAGTCACCTCCACCGGCTCAAGGGAGCCTGTATAAATAGTATGTGGCAAGCACACCAGTGAACTCTCAAGACTCAACACTCGGGTAGAAGCGCACCCGCTGATACCGACTACATCGACCATCATGCTCCGGGGTCACACGCTGATGGGACGAGCAGTGTGCGACCTCATTCGGACATACTATTTATACAGGCTCCCTTGAGCCGGTGGAGGTGACTACCTCGAGATAACGCACCTGCGCGCCTTAAGAGGTATCTGGACCTACGAATATTTTCGGCAGCCCACGCAGCAACCCCGTGCACACGCCTAATCCCTGCTGATGAGCGTTAATGAACGCGAAACACGTGTCCAGGGATGGCAAGCACACCAGTGAACACCCTCAAGATTCAACACTCGGGTAGAAGCGCACCCGCTGATACGGACTACATCGACCATCATGCTCGGGGGCACACGCTGATGGGACGAGCAGTGTGCGACCTCATTCGGACATGCTGTGAGCTTAGCTGGACCACATCTCAATCTATCATTGACCCTGAAGACAGAAATGTCATTGCAGGTAGAACACTGGGAATGACTCGCATTGTCCTGGTGACAACAGATCTCGCCACCGACGGGACCGGACGCCATCTGAACACGGATCGTGGCTCAACCGCTCACTAAACCACCCCCACCTCTGACACGGACCTTCGGTGCAGAGACAGATTTACTTGACCACGGATTCTGCTATGCATTTTTATCCTTAAGGGTACCTATTTCATTCTACATCCTGACACAGACCAGAACCTTGCGGATCTCATTGCCTTGGCAAGATTGTGCATCCTAACACGGACCTGAATTTTTGCGGATACCATTATTTTACCTTGGCGAGATTACAATACCTTTCAATCACCCTGAAGAAGCCCATGTTTGGGAAAAACGCATTGGCTGTGAACTTATGAAAACCCAGTATTTCTGCAATAAAGACACACCAAGGCTACAAACAGCGACATGGACTCATTCTTTCGAAACAGAGACCTTGTAACTTACTGTCTATACATGTTGCCTCTCATACACTCTGTATGAATGGCAACAGATGGACCCAACATCAATGACCCGGATTTCCTTCACACTGTCTGGTCGAAAATTACACTCCTAGGTTATTACACGATAATCTGGGAAGGAGACTTCAATGCTATTTTAGATGATAAACTTTACCGCTCGGGATCCGCAGGTAGCTTACACCACAAAACAAATAAGAAATTGATAATCCATCACTCAGGAACAGGGACTGGTAGATATTTGGTTAACTTGGCACCCAGGGATAAAAGAGGGCAACTGCATATCGATGCACCACAACGCCTGGTCCAGACTGGAATTCTGGTTGGTGTCCAGAGATGCAGCGGCCTGATCAATGAGATAAGACATTTGCCACAGATACTAGCAGACCATGCCCTAGTCATCCTTAAATAATCCATACCCCAGACTGCCCCCACGTCTTTAGCTGGCGACTACCACAAAACAAGATGCTAGATAGGGTTTTTAGGGAAGAGGTCCATAACGAGACAGTGCAGCATTTCTTGCTTAACGAGGGTCCAGTTATCTTCCCTCGCTGTACTCTGGGATGCCTTTAAGGTTGTGATCAGAGGGGCAAGCATAGCAAAAAAAGCCAGGGTGCTGAGGTCGATTAGGCAGACCCTGACAACTGGAACATCATATCCAGAACACTGAAGAGGCTTATTACCACACTGGCAGTACCCTGGCCACTCTCTGGAGGAAAATCACTAAATACGGGAGAAGGCACAAAGGGAGACCCTTTTTTTAAGGTAAATTTGCCAGAGCCAGATGCTATGGTAAATGAGATCGACCTGGCAGAACTTTGGCCACAATACTTAGACACCCACCCTCTTCTTCACACATCACTGAACTCCTGGACACAGACTCCCGTCCGGTAAAAGAGCCACACGCTATTCTAGATCTCCTTGCAGACTTTTATGCTACATTATACACCTCCACAACTGACAACTCGTCTCCTGGCCATCACCAATTCCTGGACTCAATGAAGCTATTCTGGCTGATTAAGGCCCACCGCACTTACCTGGATAACCGTTTAACCACTGAAGACATCATTCAGGTAATACACAGCTTACCAGCGTAGAAAGCCCCAGGACTGGGCGGTCGGTCAGCCTCCTTTTACAAAACATATGCAGCTCTGCTGGCTCCTCACCTTCTCGTAACCTACCAAGAATCACTGGACACCAGGCTTTACCACCATTCAATAATAAGAACACTACTAAAACTGGGCAAACCAGCAAACATCAGACTCCTATCGCCCGCTATCTCTCAATAACTTGATAATAAAATCTTGGCAAGTTACTTGCTAATAGATTACAGCCCCTTCTCCCACTCATTGCCAGACCTGATCAATCTGGGTTCATTCCAGGCTGCTCCACAGCACACAATATACGCACCTTCTATGAATCACTATATCACTTAGACCCTCAAGAGCAGGCCCTTGCCGCCTTCCTTGACGCCACAAAGGAGTCAGACTCCCTAGAGTGGCCCTACTTACTCACTTCCCCAGCCAGAATGGGCTTAAACACTACATACATCTAATTAGTACAGTTACTTTGCACGAATCCCACTGCAAGACTGAAAACAAACTGCTTACTTCCTGAGCCATTCCAAGTATCCGGGGCACGTGTCAGCAATGTCCCCTGTTCCCCCACCTCCTTTTTGTGGTAGCAATGGAGCCCCTGGCGGCTAGACTACGCCAACATCACACAACTAGAGTTCTAGGATTCACTACCAGAGGATGAATTGTCTCACTATACGTGGACGATATCACCGTTCACATAGACAGGCCCGAGGAGAATCTGAACCATGTGTTGAGAGATCACCCAGTTTAGGGGACTGTCTGGCATAAACATTAACTGGTCCATATCGGTTATACTTCCCCTTACGGACGCCACCCCCCCTCTTTACACTGGAGGCCATTCCCTACCCTGGGCAACAGACCCAATCAAATACCTGGGAACCCGATGAAATACGTGGGAGTCTGGCGAAGTCGCGACACACTCTGGAGCATGAACTACAGCCGCGCAGTGGACTGGCTGGAGGGGAAGATATTGGTTTGGTCCAGGCTGCTCCAGTCACTAGCGGGCAGGATCGCCATGGCAAAAACGGCAGTCCTGCCTAAATTCTTAGATTTGTAAACCTACCCTTGTTGCTCACTTTCACATTCTTCAAACTGCTTCGCTCCCTGATGGTTTCATTGGCATGGGTGGGCAAACCACGTATATTGTGGGAACTACTGACACTACCACTCAAACAAGGCGGTTTGGGTGCACCGGACCTTGCATTGTATGCCTACTGTGCACAAGCCCAGTTTCTACATCATAGGTTACACCAGACTCCATTTCACCCTCACATCGCGGTGGAAAAAGAAAGAGCTGCACCCACCCCACTAGAGGTCGCTGTTTACCACACTTACAAATGTCCCAGAGGAGAAGTAAACACAGTGAAAGTCTGAAATGGGCATGGGCGGGACTGAGCAGATGAGCCAGTCTCTCGATACTCTATGCCCACTCAGTTCCACTTGCATATATATTCCTCAGCTTCCTCCCTTGCACGATAGCGGGGCCATTGAAAGGGCAAGACGACTTGGCTTTAACACTATTGGATCTCTCTACCCAGACAGCTCTTTTATCAACCCACATGGGGAACCCCGCCCCGTTATAGCAAACCTGCTCTTAAACTATCAAATCCGTGCAACTTGTCATAAGTTGCATGCTACCTTACCGACTGCTCCCCCTGTTCTGTCAAACCTTGAACACTTGCTAACAGAACCCTCTCCCAAAACAATTATCACGCAACTATATAACGTAACTCACCGAACATCTCTGGTGACAATGGCCAGGGCTCAAGCCATCTGGTGTGCCGTCCTAGACCCCGCCCCTTGCAGATGAGCAATGGACCTTTTGCTGCACCCAGCTTGAGCACCTATCTCCAAACTACAAAGATTAATTAATTTTAAATTCCTCCACCGCATCTGTCGAACCCCACTACAAATGTTCAAAATTGGCCAAAGACCAACAACCACAGACCACATTCCTACTCTTAGCATAGCTATGTTTCAACTTTGCCAAATACTGGGTCAGGGTGTACGAGATACTCCACGAGATCACGGCGACTGACTTGGAACGCACCCCACTAGTGGCTTTACTGGGCTATGTTAAAAATGTACCATCTACATCACGTTGCATACTTGCCATGATGCTCATAATGGCCAAATGCAGAATTGCCATGCATTGGGCCCAAAAAATAGCTCCCTCAATAGACACTTGGATTCAAGATATCACGCACTGCCAGGAACAGTCTTCTGGGAATTAATGCCCCTAGCACCCAGACCCATAGATATCTGGGCTCCCTTCATTTACTGGGTGACAGTAAGAAACAGACACCTGTCCAGCCCGACGTACCCCTAAACTAGTCGACATTTGCACAGGAATCGCTCCCACTTTATTAAAGGAACAGGCAATGGCCTCAATATAGATAGCCCAAATTAGAAACACATCAGGTAATGGGTAGAGCAAAGTATAACTCGTATGTGTATGTAAAATTGACCTTAATTGTCTGCCATACAGAATGCTGTGTCTTCGACAACATGGAAAACGCTGCTGATTTTTCTGTGATGATGCCCTGTAACTATTCAACATCACAACTGTTTTGAAACACTGTATGGGTATAAATGAATTAAAAAAAAAACATTTTTTTAAAAGTTTGTTGTAATGTACTATATCGTTTTAGATTTGTTTTCTTGTGTTTAACTATTTGGATGACAAAAGTGAATCACAGAATCCTAACGTCGGAAACCTGCACCTAAGTGGCGTTCAAGAAAGCCCCTTCGTTTGAGGAAGTGTGTTTATCTAAAACGATACTCATATACATTTTTTTTTATTGTGGTAGAGTGAAAGGATTATAATGGTACAACTAATTGCAAATCACTTTATTTGATAAAATGAAGGAACTGTAGATTTTACTTGTTAAAATGGAGATTCGTATCACTGTACCTGTCCAATAACTTTCCGAGCTCTTGAATGTTGGCCTATCAGATGTTCATTTTGCATTAAGTGATTATACACTATCTTGGGGTTAACTGATGCCATCAGAAGAAATATTAGTGACAGTAAAAGATGCCCACAAATAAATAGAATTCTTTATTGCAATTACTACCTCTTACTTTAAGTTAGTTATTTATCTAAAATATAGCTTCAGAATGTACTTGAAGGTTGTAGTGTATACTTTCATTGGTTGCCTTGCAGCTGGAGAAAAATACCACTAGTCCACCGTATAAATAATTATCACTTAAAGAAAACAAAAGAGAAAGCCCGGGTATAGTTAACCCTCTCATCAGCAACCCGTACCACCCATCAGATCCCCAGTCGGGCTCTACAGTGTGGGAGCGTAATGCAGGTCTAGAGTGCTTTAATTTGTTATAACCTTTTTGAGTGTCTTATTTCTGCATTTGGGAAGGGATGACATTTTGGTCCTGGCATCCGCTTTCTGAAGCCCAAGATTAAACTGTAATTCAGGGGCTTCAAAGAATGTGTGGAAGAGGTGTGGCGCAGCGGCCAGGGTGCTTGACTCCGGACCACGGGGTCCACGGTTCGATCCCCGGTGCCGGCGGCAGGTCAGCCCAGCACCATGTGACTCTGGGCAATAGCTCACTTAATCTTCCCGAGGGCCCCCAGCGCCGGGAAACCACTTCGGAGGTAGCTGTGTGCTATGCAAATTCAAGGTTATCATTATTAATATTATTACAATGTATTATGTTACTCAGAGATTGGCACTCCGAGATAACTATCTCGTGGATATGACAAGCCCCTTTCCCGGTCCCATCAAGAACTGCTTGTTAAAGTACTCTTCTTGGACAGTCATTAGAAGGAACCAGGATGTTTCTTCACCCAGCAGCATAGTCCTTGTTGGATTTCAACCACTAGGTCTTGCCTTGTGGAACAGGGCAGTCGGTCATGTATTGAATCTTGGTCAATAACACTGTAGGATAGGAATTGCACTAAAACTTACTCTATGCTGGCACTTCTGTTTCCAACAGGCTACCTGCTTCTATTAGTGGGCGTTTTGCTGTCCCGGGAATCTTCCTTCTGCCAGTACAGCCATTGTGGTGGCATGCCTATACTATTTGGGTTCGCAAAACCAACTAGCACTGTGGAAAGACATAACTCTGTAGTCCATGCCACTCCAAGCAAGAATGCTTTCTGAGTGACTTGTAGAAGAAACCGAGGTCTTGCATTGCACGTGATAACACCTTTGAGAGGCATTGTCAGAAACCATCCCTTGATAATAGGCTCATCAGGATTTGCAAATCCCTGTGGAGTATTAGAGTTGGAGCACGTGCAGTTAATTAAAGACGCCTCAAAGGTCAAGTCGGTTTGGCATAACATTCAAATAGTGGACCCCACCAGTTTCTAGGAAGCTGAGAGTGAGACAAGATTGTTGTACTTATTGAATCGCTGTGAAAGTTGTGCTACAAGGTGTTCTGTAAGCAGTTTGTTGTCAAGTTACAATGGACTGCGCTGCTGATTTTAGGTGCTTATTTGGTTGCAGCCTAATAATATATCGTATCCTTATATAGGCATAGAAATCAGAACCATATTAAGACATAGCTCAAGTAGTCCTAATACGGCTTGGTTACTTTCACTGGTTCCGAAAATCTACAACGATTTCTTGGAATAACTCGCCTTCAGCAGTCAGGGACTTCCCCCTGCATGAATATTAATTTATCCAAGAAATCATGGAGTTTTTTTAGAGAATTAAGTCTCCAATGACGTTATGTCCACCCTTACGTCAAACTCAGCACCTTCAAGATATAAATATGTCCGCACTTGTCCAAACGAACACACAGTGGTTTGGAGCAGTTCGACTATCTACTTGCCCGACGCACCCTGCTGCTGCAAGTGCCGAAGGAAGCCGACCCTCCAACTGACGCACTGAGAGAGGCTGTACTTTCTCCTGCCGAGAAATCCAGCTCCAGTGTTTCCAGGCTACCCTTGCAGGTTGCTGGGAAATCGAGTCCTGAGAGAGAGATACCAGACCTCCTACATTCTAAAACCAAGGTACGGAGCTGATTAGAGCCTAAGAGAATTCTTGGATTAGATTCTTGGCAAACAAATACTAAAACTAAGCTACAACTTACTTACTCCCTCCCTTGTACTAAGCCTAGGTTAGGTACACTGGGGCAGGCGTATTTTAGAAGCACCAGTTGAGTACTTTTAGTCATTATTTATCACTGTATGTATTTTATGCATTTTAGGTATCTTATGGCTTAGAAACCATATCATGCTTTTGTAATATTATTTTATAATACTCTTTGTACTGTACGCTTTGTACTTTACCGCAAGTATTACAATTGCAGCAGTTCATTTCTTATGCTTGAGAAAGAAGACTGTTCAATAAATTATTTTATTGAAAACGGCCGTCTCTCTATTTTCTCTCCACCTCTGGTGAAACGTAGAATGCTCGATTGACTGAGTGAAATAACTATCCATTGTTTCCGCGACTCTAGAGATATATTTCTTATTCTTGGGAAACAAAGTTGTCATGTTTTGAGCGGTTGTCAGAAACTAAATCCTTTCTTGTTTATTCGAGAAAGTTTCTAGTGACCTCTGAGCTAGCTCGCACACACACAATTAAGTTTAGTATATTCTGTAGAGACCTAGTTGACCTCAGTCCTACGTCTAAACTGCAGGATACACTATTCCAATGCGCAGAGCCTATTGGGAATATAGGAACTACACTACATTTTCAGGGCACATTATGTGAGCTCTGCTCTGGTGGGTGTCGCCTCTGAATCGCTATGTAGGAGGTTCACTTTGTGGCGTAGGTTCTCAGGTTGCAACCGCATCTGAATTTTTTGTGTATTAATAGATAATAATAATAATAATAATAGGGAAGCTTATAAAGCGCCTGGTTACGCGCACCGGCGTGTCCCCGCGCTATGGTGTGATGGCTGCAACAGGATCCAAACAGGGGTGGCGCACCAACTGCTGAACATATAAGTAGGTTTTAAGTTTAGACCGGAACCTGGTCTCAGAGGGCTCAAGATGCAGTTCAAGCAGTAATTTATTCCAATTAAGCGCTGCCAGATACCTAAACGATCTTCCCCCCCCTGCGCGCTTTTGCTACCATGGGAATTTTCACCAATCCCGAGCCCGCAGATCTTAGGGCACTGGACGGTTCATAGCGCGCTATCAGGCTCTGCAGCGGCTGTGGCGCCCTGCCATTCAGAATGCGGTGGCAGGTACAGAGTGCTTTGTACTCCACTCTGCTCCTCACCGGGAGCCAGTGAAGAGTCTGAAGTGCCATATTTGAAGGTGCTCTCTTGCGTAGCCTCAGGATCAGGCGTGCCGCGGCATTCTGCAATACCTGAAGGCGACCGATGCTCTTCCCTGGTGCCCCCAGATACAGCAGATTCCCATAGTCCTATCTCGCGGTCACCAGTGCATGCACCAGTGTCTTGCGCGCTTCAGTTGGTAGAAGCTCTAGAACTTTCCTCAGACTTTTCAAGACACCGAAGCAAACACCGACCACACGATTGATTTGGGATCCAAAGGTGAGGCCTGCATCGAACCATACTCCCAGATTCCTGGCTTCTTGGCAAGGCGTCGGTGCCGGCCCTAGGCGGGGTGGCCACCACCCACGCCGACTGTCCTCCCCCCACTATGAGCACCTCCGTCTTGCCGCCGTTAAGTTTCAGACAATTAGTGGACATCCAGACAGCAAGATCTTGCATGCATGTTCTGAAATTGTCCGCGGCAAGACAGGGTGCGCCCGATAGGGAGATGACCAGCTGCGTGTCATCGGCGTAGGACACTATTCGTAAGCCGTGGCTCTCAACAATAGTTGCAACAGGGGCAACATATAGGTTGAATAAAGTTGGGCTCAGGGACGATATTCCCCCTTTATTCAGACACTGTAGCAAGGTGGAATGTGCTACAGTGTCGAAGGCAGCGCTGAGATCCAACAGGATCAGGGCCATAGTTTGTCCCTCATCTGCACCCTGCCTCAAGGTCTCAGTTGCCATGAGTAGGGCCGACTCGGTTGAGTGGCGGGGCCTAAAACCAAACTGAGTGGCATGGAGTAAATTCGCCTCCTCCACATATTGCATCAGCTGGAGATTCACAACCTTCTCAGCCACTTTGGACATATAGGGCAAAAGAGCTATAGGACGAAGATTTTCTAATGTCTCAAAACTGATGTTTGATTTTTTTCGGAGGGGGAGCACGACTGCTTGTTTCCAGCCACTAGGCAGCATACTGGTCCTAAAGGAGACATCCAAAATATGCCTTATATAGGGTTCAAGAGCCCCTAGACTATCCCCAAGCCGCCCGGGTGACACAGGGTCATGAGGAGAACCCGACTTCACCGATCTGCATATCCCAATTAGCTCTTCAGGAGAGGGGGTGAGGAAGCGGGTTAAGGCGCACCGGTCCTCTGCTCCCCCCGGTGCTTCAGCGGTCTCTGCCCCCGTGGCGGGTTGACCCGGGAAAGATGAGTAAATCTTTGCAACCGTATCCGAGAAATAATCTGCTATACGGGTGCATGTTTCAACTGATCAAATCTCCGGTCCTACCGATGATTTTATGGTCGCGAGGGACTTATAGATGCAGAAAAGCTCTTTAGCAGAGTTCTCTGCCTCCAAGATCCTCTCAGCGTAGAAGGCCGTTTTCGCCTTCTTAATCATCCTATGGTATATTCGCCTATTTGCCAGATAGGTCTCTCTAGCCTAACTGTCGAAGGATGCCCTCCACTGCCTTTCCGCCCGTTTGCATTTTACTTTTGTCAGCCGCAATTCTTCATCGAACCACGGCGCCGTTCTCTTAGTGCGGCTACCGGCCGTGGTCTGATAGAGCGGAGTAGTGTCTAACGCCTCTGAGATGCGTTTATTGAAATTGTTATTAGCCGTCTCAACATCCTCCCCACCTGGCTGACCACCTGCTAACAGTGCCTTGTTGAACCTTTCCCGGGAGAATTTAGCCCATTTCCTGCTTTGATGGTTCATGGGTGCCTGGTTAGGCCCTTTCGTGTCTGAGATATATATCGCAAACGGCACAAGGAAATGGTCCGTCCAGGGAATCGGCACTGCCGGAAATACCTCAACCTCCCCCCAATTCGCAAATATAGGGTCCAATAAATGGCCCTGTTGATGGGTGGGGGTCAATACTTTCAATTCCAGCTGCAAGGCCTGGATATCCCTGCGGAACTCCTCGACCCCTTTGTCTGCCGGGCAGTTCAGATGAATGTTGAGATCCCCCAACACCATGAACTTATCCCTACGCAAAGCAGCCTCAGTAACGCCCTCCAACAGGCTCTCCGTAAACTTGGTATAGGGCCCAGGTGGTCTGTAAATAAGGTAACCTTTAACCGTGGTGCCCCCATCGATTTTTATGGTGAAAGTGCCTGCCTCGCTGTCCTGGACTGACACTGGCTCCATTTGACATCCCAGGTTCTGTTTAAAAATAATTGCAATCCCCCCTCCTCTCCCAAGAGGCCTATCTTGCTTCACCATCGAATAATTTTCAGGCATTGCCTCAATAATGTCCGAATCAGAGTATTTGTCCAACCACGTTTCTGTAAGGAACAGCAGGTCAAATTGCTTGTCCGTGAGCAGATCAAATACATCAAGCCTATGCTTACGCAATGACCTCACGTTCAGCAAACCACATGACAGATTGGCTCGCTTGCAATTGCCCTCTGAACCTGTTGTAAATCGAAACTGACAGCATCTACACCCAACATTTTCGCCCACATCTATACTATGTAGGCATGAGTTGGGGATATCTGTGCGGAGGCTAAGAAGTCGATCTCTGTTCCAGTAAGTTTTGCCTCCTGGGCCAGGGGTTATCGCCCTAGCCCGCGCCCGGCCGATATGGGGATAAGGAGGATGATCGAGGCTGCTCGACGTTAATGCCAGGTTCTTTATCAGCAAATAAGGCAGGAACATGCTGGTCACATCTTCATGAACTTCGTGATGTATAGATTGAGCAGCACCACTTTGTCCTTCTCGAGAGATTGCCACAAGCTTGGTTGTAATTAAGACACCCTGAATTTGCATTATGTCATGTCCTTGCTAGGCAAAGTGTACCTTACAACTGGCAATTAATTCCCCCCCTCCCCTTTTCCCCACATCTATTACATGAGTGCTGCTCTGACAAATGTTTTACTGATCAATGTGCAAAACAAACAAAAAAAGTTAATAAAAACGATTCAAACAAAAACAAAAAACAAAATTTTAAATTGCCATTTCCGAGAAAAATTATTTGGTACTTTAGTATTCCTTTTTTTACAAACGATAATTTATAAGGTTATCATTGTAAAAATATTAACTTATTTACCTTCTGATATGAGGAACAATGAAAGGCAGAAGTTGTTCACCACAAAAGTAATTTTACTCAAAGAAAAAAAAATTCTAATAACGCATATTAAATATATATTTTTAACTTATTTGAAAGTATCTTTTAAACGAATATTCCTATCGATTTACCTTTTTATCTTGCAAGACGGCAGTATTTACCACAGGATGTGGGTGTCAATTCACAGCTCCCAACGATGCGTGTGGTCACGAAGGGATTCAGAGTACCACTGAGTACAAATTGGTGGGTGGCAGTTTATATATGTATTTTGTGTGGTGTTAAAGCGGCATTTAATTCTGAGAGAATGTGCATTTATTTTTAAAGGTTTAAAAAAAAAGGCTTTATATTGCGTTCGAGCCGTAGAATGATGGCCATTTTAGAGAGCTAGAACATGTTTACATCGGTTGAAGGACTGCATTTGTAATGATCCCTCACAATCTGTTTTAGTTGGAAATAACGCTGTTGAACAAGAGTAATTTTTAATGGTTTTTGTAAGTTTGGTGTACTCGACTTTTTGACCATGAAACTGCATTAAAAATGATTATTTTGTAAGGGGAAAGTTTTTTATATGTGTATAAAATTCTATGAGTATAATGCAATAGCAGTGTGAGCCCAAAGAGGTCGCACTACTGTACAATTGTGTTATAGTAGATCTATTTTATGCTCAACGTTTCGGGACCCCTCAGCCCTGCAGTCACCAAACAATGCAAAACAAACAAATGAAAAGGGGCATTTTAACAGAAACCATACAGTTCTATATCAACATACTCTCATTTTTAGGGTCCAATCAAAATCCTCCGGAGAAACCAACAGCAGGCCGTTTTGCTCGTTATTTTGTTCGCGTACTCCGACGAAGGAGATATGAACTGGGGGTAATACACCATCCATCGTATTAGCTTGATACTGGACTGGATTTCTGCTTTTTTACTTCACTGAATGCAACCGTTGCAGTCCTTTCTACTACCCAACCGTTGCATTCCTTTCTACTACCCAACCCGGATGAAGTCTGCATGGATGAAACGCGTTGGCTGGGCTGATGTGCAATTGTGAATATAATATAATTAAACTTGAATTAAAATTGACATACAAGACTCCTACGGATTTTAATTGGACACTAAAATAGAGAATATGTGGATAAAGAACTGTATGGATTCTGTTAAAATGCTATGAGTTAAGCCAAACTGATTATATAATCTTCTGCTCCTTTTGATTTAGGTTTGTACAAAATTCTATGTTTAATTAAGTAGAATGTATGCGTATGCATTGTAACAAAATGCATGATTAAGGTACACATTGTAATAAGCGTGGTTGAGACATGTTTAATGTATTTAATAAAATTGTGTGGTTCAGATGTGTGGTAGAAACTGGCGTTGTAGAGGTGAGGTAGTTGATGCGCTTGCGTTGTAAAGGCATGCGTGGTTTAGGACTTCGTGGTTCCATCATACAACCTTAGTCAAGAGTCTGCACCACACCATCTCCATCTACTAACTCAATCGTTAAAGGTTCAAGTGGCAATGACGGACACAGGTCGTCAAGTAGACCAATCTATTGCCGATCTTGTGTCCTCCTATTTTCATAAAGGTCACCAGCGGCCCAGAATATCATCATTGGCCTAACCATTACCCAGGAATACTATAATCTCAGCGAGAAATCCGGGAAATAAGACCACCGTAGCTGCTCTGGTGAAACCCGAAGCCAAAGTTAGTTTTACATTCTTCACCAAGAAGATGGAATTTATTCCAAATTTTGTTCCAAAAGGCAAGCATGAAATTTTAAATAGGAGCACAATCTTAAAACGACTTGGATCATTGGAGGCCTCGAGTTACATTAACACATCAGACTTGGAAGAAATAGAATTTAAGACCAACCCAAACCTGAGAGGAAAAGAAAATACAATAACCACCTGTTCTTCCCCAGAAATAGCCAACCATATTTGGCAGCTCAAAGATCCATTTCTTGGGGCATTGAGATGTTGTAAGTGCTTCCACCTGGCTAGCCAAGCCCATTGTTAACAAGTGCGCAAAATCCCATTGGGTCATGCTTAGGGATTTTGAGAGGCGCTTTCAGCTCAGAGTTTCAAAGGTATCGATATGACCTCTCTAACGTTATTAAGTGTTCAAACAGAGGGTCACTACCTTGAAGTGAGCGCTCAATCACAGCAGATCTACAGAGAGGGATCACGGCCTGCATCCACCCAGCCAATCACTTGTGAGTGACATTCCAGTGGAGATCAAAAAGCAAACAATCCAGCGTTTAGAAACAGCCTCAATCATAACTCTGGAGGAGGGTTAAATGCGGCACCTGGAACTATTATAACCCAGTGCGATGACCTCGACCCGTTACGAGGATCTGAGGGCCATATGCCCGTACGGTCTCCCTTCCAGCAAGTGAAGCATATTTACCCAACTCAGAGTAAACAGAAAGCAGATACAAGGGCGGCTCATATAAAATGGGGTATTGTTGTCGACCAACCTGTCCACCCTGTTGACTTACCTACTGTCTCCTATGGCCGCACCATTAACACTTGTGCTATCTATAAACGTTCACTCCTTTCATGGAATGTGGCAGCTAGAAGTGGAAAAATTGAGAACCGGGAACTTTAGCTGTAAACTCTATTCAGGAGACCTAGGCTGTGCTATCAATGAGTTTAAAACATTTAATGTGGCATCTACCCCATCACCCTCTGTTTGTCCCGGGGGGGAAGGGGAGGGGATTCGGGCTTGACAACATACATTTCCACCATGATCAATGCCTAATACATCCTTTACAAGGCCGACACACCATTCTACCAGATACTCTGCCTCAAACTTGTGGATGGCTCACGGTTGGTTATTGTGACCTTATATCATAACATTTCTAAAGCTGACAGAGGATGAGTTTTCCTTTAACTGGAATTTGATCAGGATTTTGTCAAACCGAAAGGAGGCAATGAGTTGGGTTTGTTGCGTGGGGGTGATTATGAAGTCTGTCTTTACCTAATAATTTAGCAGGATGCTTGTGGCCTCACAGATGTAAATGGGAACCCTACGATTCACTTCCCTCATGATATGCTTGGCAACAACTTAAATCATCTGATGATGAAGTTCGCTATAGGCTTTGCAGAGGAGAATAGAGACGTAAATGGTACCTTACCCACCACATTGGTGGATAAGGGTGAGGGTTCAAGCATAGATGTTATGTTACTATCTGTCAATTTAGTTAACATGGTAGGGGACTATTAAACACATAATTTTGAAATGAGTGACCATCTTCCTTAAAGTATAACCATAGGCATCCCTAATTGGCAGGTGGTGTATTGCCCAGTCAGACGAGTTACTGACTTCTCCACCCAAAGAAAGAAGGGCGCTCAAATCAAATGGGAGTTTGTAAATGACGAGACATTTGTGTCCTAGCTTGTTTAAGACAATTGTACCACATTTGATGTATGTCTAGACACAGAGGTTGACTCGGCTAGTATAACATCACCATATCCGAGACCACTAAAGCAGCACTATGTAGGCCATTCAACAGGAATTTAGCTCAGGGGGGTGGGGTGTTCCCAATGTGTTCTAGAACCCACAAAGGACTAATTGCCTCCCTCGGGGACCCTCGGTCAGCTCCCAAGGTTGCCCAATGTAGGAAGGCCTATACGAAGGCTATTGTGGATAGGCAAAATGCATTAAAATCAAAGGCGTGGGAAGACCTAAAGGAAGCCATCTTTAGGGGGGAGGATGTAGCCTAACAGCTAGAGCAGTCAACCTAGAAGCTGGGGCATCAGTTTTGAGTCTCGGCAAGGACACTTAACATCCTGCGAATCTGGGCAAATCAGGTATCTTTCCATGCCTACCAAAAATGAATGTGTCCTTCTGTAACGTAACTGGTGCTCATGTAAAACGCTCTCATACCTTCGGGTCGCGTTCGCGCTATATAAAACACTTTTTAAAAAAATTACATGATCAGAAAGACTTCTGGGCTGTTCTAAACCAACCATTCCATTAAGACCGTGCAGAACTTTTAATTGAAATAGCCATATAAGGGCATGAATGGGCCACTTTTTGGGGGCAGTCTACACTTCTAGAGGAGAGTGAGGGGTAGGGGAAAGGGAGCTATCCCATCCAGTAAAGGAAGACTTCTTCCCCAATGACAGTCCTTCCATGGAAGGAGTGATGGAGGCTATGAGGTCTAGCCCCAGTGGTAAAGCCACAGGTCCCGACGGGGTCCTTTTAGATCTATTCAAGAGACATCCCGAATTATGGGCCCCATTGTTAACCAATGTCTTTCGGGCAGTAAGCTCCTCTACCAAAATCTCATCATAGCCGACTCGTTAATCATCCCAATCTTTAGGAAAGGGAATCGAGAGGACCCTAGTTGTTACCGCCTGATCTCTAACCTGGACTCAACGTTGAAGGTCCTGGGCTGTGTTACTCTCCTGCCTTGAGGCGTGGGCCGAGAAGACCTGTACCATGTCAGACATTCAGTGTGGGTGCGGGAGAGGGCTTGGGACAGAGGACCAATTTCTTAACGTATCCCTCCTGTAGGAAAAGTATACAATCGCCAAGACAGGTTCTCAATTTTTAGGTTTTATGGATATGTCAAGTGCCTTTGATTGTGTTTCCCACAGTAAACTGAGGGACATTATAGAAATGTTGAACATGACCATATCCATTATTAACCTGATTAGGGAAATTTACAGTAACTCCAAAGCCTGAGTACGGTTTGGGCTGATTGGAAATGCTCTGAGGAGTTTGGAGTGAGCAGGGGTGTGCCCTTGTACCATTTCTCTTCGATCTTTATATTAACCATCTGGAGAGGAAGTTGGGGTCAACGTGCAGGGACAGGCCCCAGGTTGTCCAGCGTCCCGTACTTGCAGAGATGTATGCGGATAACACGGTCCTTTGGGCCGCACCCCTTAGGCACTGCAGCGTCTATTGGATGCGTTCTGCACCTTTATGCCGGGGTTGAATTTGAAGATCAATATAACCAAGACCTTTGTTACGTCTTGCGGACAAAAAAATCACTGTGAAACCCAGATGCATGCCAACCCACTAAAACAAACGGGCAATTTGAATTATATGGGGGTAACCTTTAACCTTAGAGGCTTGTGGCTTCGCTAGCTAGAAGTTAAAAAATAACCAACAAGCGAGGAGCATTAATACCCTCCTCTCCTATGCAGCCAAACTAGGCAAAAGATCAAATGCACATACGTTGAAAATCTATCTGGCAGAATGCATCAGTGTGACACCCGATGGGACAGGGGTATGGGGTATCCAGTCAGCTCCATTAAATATTAGTCAATTAGAACAATGCCGTAAGCCTAGTGCTTGGGTAAAGCAGCGAAAGGTCCAATTATGTCCAAACCTACCTTCCACCATGGAGCAAATGGCAGTTCAATAGGTTGATGTTCAATACAAATGGCTTTGGTAGACTTATCACTGAAAGCACAATTACCACACAAACTCACCTGGCGCTCAACAGATATCCTGTGAGCCAAGGTATGGCAGAGGCATACACAGTATACTGTGTATGCCTGCCATACCTTGGCTCGCAGGAAACCTCTTAGAGGTGGATCTTGTGGTTTATATATACCATTGACTGGAGGAGGGTGCATCCACCAGAGTGCCTTCTAGCACTACCTCTTCACTCCCTAATTTGATTTTTTGTTTGCTCAACAGATATCAACACCAGGCCACCAAACACTTTCACTGACTCGCCTTTTGGTGTACGATAAAGCCATATGTTCTTCATGGGCTATGTCCACAATTACCTTTCTTGAATGGCAGTATAACCACGTACAATGATGCCATGTTCCACCGCCAATTCCTCTTATACTTTGAAGTACACCATAATGTCACCAATGACATTCCTCTCTTCTGGCCAGCCATGTAAAATCCTTTCCATAACTTTTGTTTGAGCACTTTATCATTTTCCATCTCCTTTGCCCATTTTGACTCTAAAATGGTGGGAAAGTTGACATCCTGCAAGGTGAACGCTACTTCACAATCTTCCTTATCTATCAATCACTCTAGCAACGTCTGTTGCATAATCAACAGGCAAACGAGATATGCAATCAGCATGTACGTGGTTTTTCCCATGAACATATTCCAATTGATACTGGAAATTTAGTACTCTGAATGTCAATCTCACTAATCTTGCAGACAGAACACCCACCCCCAGGTGCCTACATGTAAATTAATGGCTTATGGTAAGTCTTGATGACAAACTTCGTGCCCCACAAAAATGTTCTGCTCCCCACACGCACGCTACAAGCCCCCTTTCGATTACAGAGTAATTTTTATTGCTTCTCTGAACACTCTGGAAGCATAGGCAACTATCCACACCTCGCCACGATCTCTCTGCACAGAAATCCACAATTGCTGGAATCAACCATCACAACACATTGTTTCCCGGCAACAAAAGGTTTCAGGCAGGGTGCATTAACAATGAACTCGTTCAATTTCTGAAAAGCACACGACCATCTCACTCCAATTAAACATCACAGTTTTTTTAGTAAGCATCTAAATGGTTCAACGTTATCAGCATAATTGGGAATAAACTTTGAGCAAAATTCTGTTAGTCCCAAAAAGGCCACTCATTGCTCCTTTGAGGTGGGAATGGGAGCTTGTACAACATTCTCAACATGGTTCATCTTGTGCTTTATGCCTGAACTGCTGATGGAGTGACCTAGATACTAAACTTCAGTTTGCCTAAATTTGCATTCATCGGGTCGTAAGTTGAGACCCCCGTCAGTTAATGCCATCAAGACTTTCTTTAAATTATGATCATGTTCAATGACACCTTTGCCAAAGACCAGTGTATCATCCTGGAAAGCAACTGCTCCATTAAGCCCGTTTAAGGTTCCTCTCATTAACCTCTGGAAAACAGCTTTAGCACTGGCAATCCCAAACGGCATACAACAGAATTTAAACAAACTCTCCGGGGTTATAAAAGCAGTTAAATATCTTGATTCCTCCTCTAAGACCACTTGGTGGTACGCACTAGCCCAATCGGGAGGGGAAAAAATATTTTGGCACCTGATAGAGTGGGGACCATCTCATGAGGGTTAGGTAAAGGGTGGCAATGCACACATATGGCATTGTTGAGGCTGCACAAGTCAACACAGAGTCTCAGCTCACCAGAAGATTTGACCAACAAAACAATCAGAGAAACCAATGGTGAGAATTCCATAGGTTTGATGATTTTTTTTTCACAGAGATCATGGAATATGTCTTAAGGTTTACTTCTATATGGCAAACGGAACGTTACGCACACTATGGCGAACAGGAACAGCATTCTCACACAAATGTATGCGATGTTTAAAACCACAGTACTCTCCCGACGTAGCACTGAAAACTTCAGGAATCGGATTTTAGTTCTGGTACTGCAGTATCTTTGTTTGCAGAAGTATCAGCTACAGTATACACAGGAGGAAAAGCAGTAGGATCTAATTTGATTACCATTTCTACGTGGTGAGGCCAATCTAAAAGAGATTGCCCTCGTTTGGCTACATATATTTTCCCATAAGTTTGACGCCCAGGCAATTCTATTCAGGCCCAAAAAAAACCTAAAAGGTCAATTTTGAGGTCAGTGTAACCTCCCGGAGGAATAAGTGGTTTACTAGGCCAGTTCTTTTCTTGGACAGCATAGGAAATTATGGTACACAAAGCGCAAGAGTCTACAAGTACGCGTAATGTAACTCCAAAGATGTTGATTTCACATGAAGGAAACTTAGTGGAGTGCAATTCTTCCCGAACACTCAGTACAGTATGGATGTCAGCTTCAATACCATTATTGGAGCGGTCATACCCTTCATGACTTTGTATAAAGTTAATCTTTTTAGGGGCAGATCTGCACACCCTGCTAAAATGTCCTTTCTAGCTACATTTTGAACATATTTTGTCCACAGCAGGACACATTTTTGCATTACCCGAGTGTGTATTGCCACCATACCTATAACACAGAAGTACATTATTTCTTCTATCCTGTTTCTGCCACTTGTGTCTTACATCATTAAAATGCAAGGCATCCTTTTTTTGAATAAGAGTGTTTCTCATTTTAGAGTTATCTTTGCGTACAACTCGAATATAATTTTTTTCAACGCTTATTTCCTGCCCAAATTTCTCAGAACGCTCAATAGCAGCGCTGAGCGACATATCTGTTCTTGTCAACAACCGCTCTTGTATTTTCTTATTGTTGGTCCTCATCAGGATTTGGTCCCCAAGTACTTGTTCATACGAGATATGCTCAAAATCACATGTGACAGCTAATGATCTGAGTGAGTACTAAAAACAGTTTTCATTAGACTCATCAGAACATTGTTCCCTCTAGTAAAATATACATCTTTCTATTAAAAGGTTAGTTTTCTTCCCATATAATTAAGTTGTTTGGAAGCATACTGATAGACATTCACATTGCCGGGACTGAATGAAACAGGTAAATGATTGAATTCCTTCAACTCTATACCACCTAGACAATGTTTAAGTTACGCCATTTTCCTCTCATGTCCCCTTTCATCTCCTTCAAGTACATCTACATATGCCAGAAGAACAAGTTACTTACCTTCGGTAACGATGTATCTTTAAGAGACATATATTAGTTATAGATTCCTTACCTTAGAATTACCCCCAGGTGTTAGGCTTGATCCAGAGAATTTTTCTTCAGCAGTACCCCAGCGCTTCTGTAGGTGGCTTTGGTCATGATCGCCAACATGACGTCGCGGTGCCTACTTAGACACCGGCCCTGCATGCCAACGTCCATTCTGACACTACTTTCCACGGCAGAAGCGTAGAGCCATGAAAGACACAGACCACTGGTTCCCCATACAAGGGCCCTACAAAGGAGTCCCTACCCCTAGAAGTTAGTCCGCAGAGCGGGGAGGATGGGTGGGTCGGTAAGAAATCTATAACTAATCTATGTCTCTTACAGATACATCGTTACCGAAGTTAAGTAACTGGTTCATATAAAAGACGATTAGTTATAGATTCCTTACCATAGATGTAGTCAGAAAGACACCCCTGATGCTGCACCCACTGGAACTTCACAGCCCGCATATGCTATCTGGTATGATCCACCAGCAGAATACAGGAGGCCATGAGACCCAACAGACTTATTCTCACCAAAATCCGGGATAGAGGCTGAAACATCAGGATCATAGGCCAAATATCCCGGACTCGCTGCTCGGGAGGATAGGCCCGAAACTGCATTGCGTGCAGAACTGCTCCGATGAAAGGAAGCGTCTGAGAGGGAGTCATGTGTGACTTCGGAATGTTTAAAGTGAACTCCAGCGAGTGCAGGAGACCCGCCATAGTCAGGAGGTGGGAGATGACCGCCTGAGGCAAGCCCGCCTTCAACAGCCAGTCGTCAAGATAGGGGAAGACTGGAACCCCTGATCTGCGCAGATGATCTGCGACCACCGCCATCACCTTCATGAAAACCCAAGTGGCACTGGTAAGGCTGAAGGGGAACACAGTGAACTGAAAATGTTCGTGACCTACCGTGAACCGCAGGTAACGTCTGTGGGCTGACAGGACGGGGTTGTGGAAATAGGTATCCTGAAAGTCCAACGACACCATCCAGTCCCTGCCAAGGTTAGAATTTTGAACTTCCTTTCGGAGGAAGCGGTTGACGTCCCTGCGGTCTAAGATAGGTCGCAGGCCTTTGTCCTTCTTGGGCACCAGAAAGTAGCAGGAATAGCAACCACAAACTACTTCTGGAGCCGGGACCCTCTCGATAGCTCCCTTGGCCAAGAGAGCTCAAACTTCCTGGTGGAGAAGCGCCAAGTGATCCTCCGACATGCGATCAAAAGACGGAGGCATGGAGGGAGGGGTAGTCTCAAAGGGGAGGGAGTAGCATCTTCGACTATCTGCAAACCCAACCTGTCTTACGTGATGGATTGCTAGTAGGGGAGGTGATGGTGAATTCTGACACCCACTGGCAGCTGAAGAGCCTGAAAGGACAGACTAGGAGGGTTTGGCAGCTGTTGCAGGGTGTGGGGGTGGACTGGCCAGCCCGCTGGTTCCCAGCCCCGTGTCGCTGGGTCCCACGTCCGTGGCCACGCAGAGGCTGGGCAGCTTGCATGGGCTAGTGGCTGGACTGGGTCGGATGTGGTGGGGTGCCCCTTCCGAAGCCACGAAAGGCAGACTGTGGTGGACGGGAGGCCGCAGCAAGGTCCAAGGATCTGGCAGTAGCCCGAGAATCCTTAAAGTGCTACAGCGCAGAGTCAGCATTGTCACCAAAAAGGCGAAGGCCATTGAAGGGCATGTCCAGCAAGGTTGACTGAACATCCCTCAAAAAACCAGACGTCCTCAACCAGGCGTAGCGCAGAAGGGCTACCAACGTGGCAATTTTTCTGCCCAAAGAGTCAGTGGTATCCAGTCCACAGCGGATTGTGAATTTTGCTGCATCTCTCCCATCCGCCACTGCCTGGGAGAGAGTGGCCCGGGCCTCCTTCGGGCACTGAGGCAGCACATGTGCAACCGTACCCTAGCCTGTATGGGTATAGCAGCCCAAGAGGCATACAGTATTCACAGACCGCAGCGCCAAGCAGGAGGAAGAGAACATGCGCTTCCCAAGATGATCCAGCTTCTTCGTTTCCCTCTCCGGGGGTGCAGAAGGGATTGAGCCCTTGGAAGAAGAGGCTTGGCCCACCAAGTCAGGGGAAGGGGGTTGAGTGAGGAAAATGGGATCGCCCGGAGCCAGCAGGCAATTGGCTGGGCTTGGACCAAGTGCCCAAAACAACGTCCATGAGGGTTTCATTGAAGGGCAAGAGTGTTCAGAAGAAGTTGCTGCCTGCTGATTCACCTCTGTCAGGACGATAGTCTTGACTGCCACTGTAGAGAGCACCAGGCCCAAAGCCTCTGCTGCCCTACGCACCACCACTGGACGCTCCCTCCCCCTTAGCCACGGTAATGGGAGAAAGCATGCCAAGGTCTGGGGAGGTATCCAGACCACTGGCGTCACCCGATTCCTCTCTCCAGCCCAGTTCTTCCAGCTGGTCTGTTAAGGGGTTCAGCGACCCCTCCCAGTCCTCACCACCACCCTCAGGTCGATAGGGAACACCTGGGATGAACAAGGGAACAAAAGTATGCTCTGGGTCCATCTTGGGGATAAGAAGGGAGACTGCTTCGGCCGGGGGCACGGCCGGCGCAGTAATCGCTGGGGCAGGCGTCGATCTGGGTCCAGGCCTGGATCCATAGGGACCCTCTGGAGCCACCAGCATCGAAGGCCCAGGGCCCCCAAACGGCTCCGCGGGGCCCGAAGGCACACCAGCAGAGACAGACTGCCCAAACACGACTAGATGGGGGCCCTGGCTCAATTCTATTAAGGATCCGGAGGCAAGGATGATCCCACCCATTATGTTGTATCTATCTGTATCTGTGATTATGCATTAGTTGATATCTAATGCTTTACTATTCCTTGTTCCCTTCCCCCTATAATAGGTCTTTGGTGAGATCAGTTTTACGGTTTACAATTTTGATTCCCTGCTAGGAACTGGTCACAAGCAAATGTCGCATCAACAGTGTCCCAAGGAAATCGAGATTCCCTGGTTGGTGAGGATATTATTTCTGGTGGAGACGCTCCTAATGTTCATCGGAAGATTATCGGCTCCCGTTGGACCGAGTTCCGGTTCCTGCCCCTTTTGCGACTGATGGTGCTGTTGGCTGATGGTTGATGCCCTGTCATTGCAGGGTCGTATCCCGGCATTGCTGGGTTTTTCAGACTTTTTATAGCAGCAGTGTGAGGCGTGCAGCAGTGTGAGGCGTGCAGCAGTGTGAGGCGTGCAGCAGTGTGAGGCGTGCAGCAGTGTGAGGCATGCAGCAGTGTGTGGCATGCAGCAGTGTGGGGCATGCAGCAGTGTGGGGCGTGCAGCAGTGTGAGTAATGCAGCAGTGTGCAGGAGTGTGAGGCGTGCAGCAGTGTGCAGCATGCAGCAGAGTGAGGCGTGCAGCAGTGTGCAGCATGCAGCAGAGTGAGGCGTGCGGCAGTGTGAGGCGTGCGGCAGTGCGAGGCGTGCGGCAGTGCGAGGCGTGCGGCAGTGCGAGGCGTGCGGCAGTGCGAGGCGTGCGGCAGTGCGAGGCGTGCGGCAGTGCGAGGCGTGCGGCAGTGCGAGGCGTGCGGCAGTGCGAGGCGTGCGGCAGTGCGAGGCGTGCGGCAGTGTGCGGCGTGCGGCAGTGTGCGGCAGTGTGCGGCGTGCGGCAGTGTGCGGCAGCGTGCGGCGTGCAGCAGTGTGAGGCGTGCAGCAGTGTGAGGCGTGCAGCAGTGTGAGGCGTGCAGCAGTGTGAGGCGTGCAGCAGTGTGAGGCGTGCAGCAGTGGGAGTAATGCAGCAGTGGGAGTAATGCAGCAGTGTGCAGGAGTGTGAGGCGTGCAGCAGTGTGCAGCATGCAACAGTGTGAGTAATGCGGCAGTGTGCAGCAGTGTGAGGCGTGCAGCAGTGTGCAGCATGCAGCAGAGTGAGGCATGTGGCAGTGTGCAGCATGCAGCAGTGTGAGTAATGCAGCAGTGTGAGGCGTGCAGCAGTGTGCAGCAGTGTGCAGCATGCGGCAGTGTGAGGCATGCGGCAGTGTGCAGCAGTATGAGGCGTGCGGCAGTGTGCGGCGTGCAGCAGTGTGCGGCGTGCAGCAGTGTGCGGCGTGCAGCAGTGTGAGGCGTGCAGCAGTGTGAGGCGTGCAGCAGTGTGAGTAATGCAGCAGTGGCAGTAATGCAGCAGTGGGAGTAATGCAGCAGTGTGCAGGAGTGTGAGGCGTGCAGCAGTGTGCAGCATGCAGCAGTGAGAGGCGTGCAGCAGTATGAGTAGTGCAGCAGTGTGCAGCGTGAGGCGTGCAGCAGTGTGAGGCGTGCAGCAGTGTGCAGGTAGGAATGACATAGGTGAGAAGAGAAAAGAAGAAAATACAAAAAGATTAAACAGGGTGTAGTGGGGTGAGTGAGACAAGGAGTGAGACAAAGCTAAGCCCATAGAGAAGAGAGAGGAGGTTGGAAAGATAGAGGCTGAAGAAGAGATTTAGAGAAGCACAGAGACAGAGAAAGGAAGGAAAGAAAGAAAAACGTGAAAATGGGGAAAAGAGTGGAATTAAAAGATTGTGTTGAGTGGTAACGTGGCATGAGAGTGGAGGGGGAGAGGGAAAAGTAGAAAGATTAAACAAGCGCTCGCGGGCAGCAGGGGTGCGATGTCGGGCACCAGTTGAAGCTGAGCAGAGGAAAGGCAGGCTGGGCACAGGCACGAGCAGAAGGTCCTGTTTATGACCTGCGGAGCGCGTGAAGTGGATGCTGGCAATGGCTTTGATGTTCTGATGCGAGGCTCAGACAAATGGTGGTTTGTGCACGCGCATAGATCACATGAACTGTGGCTAATCCGCCCTTGGCAGACTTTTCGAACTGCTTACTAGAAATCTCGACAACAAACATTGCTAAAAGCAATGCTTTAGGTCGAGACCTAAAAAATTACTCACCTGTGACCAGGAGAGATCCCAGTGCTGGATCTTTGTGCCCAGCACTGACCCTACAAAGCAAGTACAACTGTGATTTTCCGATAACCTGATTTCCTCCCATAGGAAAACATTGCTTGGTTTTTGCCAGAATTTCTTCTAAGTGTCGATTTTCCAAACTTAAAAATACTCTATGAAAATCGCCTGTGTAACAAAAAAGCTTTCTTTTCACTGTTTACAGGAAGTGCACCAGGGCTGAATCCAGGATCCAGCCCTGAGTAAGAAAAACGTGTAAAGCGATTTTATTGCATTTACTTAAAACTTCCCATTGAGCTCAATGTTATAATTGTGTTTAACTTGTGTTGCATATTGAAACAACTGTATCGATTGCATTTAAAAGTCTACTGCTATTTGAAAGTATTCAATTGCAACATCTCATTCTGAGGAAGTATTTTCATACCGAATTGTCGTTCTAAAATCAAACAATATATTTGTATATACAAAACCATTGGCCTTGAGTTCAGTTCTTGAGTGTGTGAGACCATTTGCTGAGTACAACAAATGCTTTACACTGTCCTCCGATACTGCCTTACTGCTCCACCAAGCTACCACTTTAGAGAGTACGGTTATAGCTAACTTCAGCCTCTGCCAAACCTCTGGGGACTGTTGACTCTGTGCACACTGTACCTTACTTTGGTCCAGTGTATACAGAGCCACTTTTACAGATATCATGTTAGCCACACCCGTTATTTCCAAAGTATTTGTCACTTAATTTGATCGGAGAGTTGTGGCAAATTCCAAGATTATTCCCATTCCTTGATACTACTACTGTCTACTGGTCACCTAAACAACTATCATTTTGGTGCTTATGAGGTACTGTACTATTATTTTCTCCAATTTCAAATTCAGCTTTTTAAGACTACGGTGACTACTTTTATTATTTTACAGTCGTCGTACTCTACTTCTCCCTTCTTTCACCAGTTCCTTCCCTGTTTTACATAGACGACCGTGACTACTTTTATTATTTTCCTATATATTTTTCTTTCGTTGTGCGTTTATTGTTCTTATTATGTCTGGCATTGTACCTCCTCCCGCCTTTCTTAATTCCCCTGGGGAACCACCCATGGATTGGAAAACATGGGAAGCTATGTATCTGAAAGAGACTATTAGTTATAGATTACTTACCTTAGAATTACCCCAGGCAACTGGCTCCGGCGAGCATTTCTTCAGCAGTACCCCTGCGCGTCGGTCGACTTCACGTCCGTTGTCGGCGCCTTGGTCAGCGGGATGACGTCGCAGTGCCTACATAGACGCCGACCCTGCATGCTGACATCAGTTCTTTCTTTTTCCGTGCCAGCCTAGTGCAGATCCGAAGAGAGAGTGACCCTTAGTCATTCTTTGACAAAACTTTTTAGGTCTCGCCTGTCGATGCGCATGCGCATCGAGCTTGCGAGCCTATTGCGGCTTAAACAACCTTTAACTAGCAAGCAAGGAATCGTGGCGATTCCTTGCAGTGCCCGTGACTTTTAAGCTCAATGCGCATGTGCATTGAGCTTAAAAGCGCGTGCACAGCCGCCCGCATTCCTCCGACACCTTTGAAGTGAAGCTTAGCTTCACTTCAAAGGCCCGGCTTCTTCACACCCACATGCCGCTCTCCCCGCTCCGCCCCCTCCCCTGCCCGCCGTGTGACCTCGGCCACAATAGCCGTCTTAGCTTGAGATTGCTCTTCCACAGAATTCACTCGCACTTTCACCTGTGCAGATTTCTAAAAAGTCGGCGTAGATTGCAATGAGTGTGCCTGCCATGGTGTTCTTCCTATTACAGAACTAGCGTTGACTGCCTAGGTACACGGAGGCTGCATTCTCAAAAAAAGCCAAGGAAATATCACTGCGACTCTTTGGTACAGCGGGAGAGAAGCTACAATAAAATTCACTGCTTGCTGCAAACTCTCCCCATAATGCTTTGCAGGGCCTCGCCTTTAAAATATATTTTCAACCATATCCCTGCCGAGGCTGTTCTTACAGCGTACCTGTTCTTCTCAGTTAAACATTGCCACAATAGCCGTCTTAGCTTGAGATTGCTCTTCCACAGAATTCACTCGCACTTTCACCTGTGCAGAGAATTCCTGTGCTTGTGAAGGGTGGCATGATGGGACAGAACCTGCCTCCTCCTTCAAAGACAGTTTGAAAGGATGCAGCAGTCTGCCAAGTCTTTTCACTCTGTAACTTAGTAGTGCAAATGGTGCTGTGTTTCGGCCCTTCCGTTAGTTTTTGCCCTGCCCCTGCCCCCGCCTCAACCCCCCCCCCCCCACTGGGAGCCCATCACTTCATCTGCATCAGGGTGCGCTTCCTGATGTAAGTACTGTTTACCGAGCATGGAGCTTGTAAACCTTTAATTCACGTGCTTTTCCTGGATTGCTCTTTAAGCCTGAAAACAATATGTTTCCCGTGAAGGGCGGAACTAGCTGTGTTTATGAGCGGAGCTGCATTCAGAAAAGGGAGTGTTATTTTATTTTATTTTTTTTACGGAGTGCGTAATTGGGCTTATTCCACGCATTTGTGTGATTTACCGCTTTAAAGACTGAAAGACTCTTTTCCTTTGATAATTGATTTTTGCCAACTTCATTCTTGTGTGCTGGAATCTTCTGGCTCTTGCAGCTTGATGCGTCATCAGCCGGCGTTAGTTTTTGCCCTGCCCCTGCCCCCGCCTCAACCCCCCCCTCCCCCCCCCCCACTGGGAGCCCCTCACTTCATCTGCATCAGGGTGCGCTTCCTGATGTAAGTACTGTTTACCGAGCATGGAGCTTGTAAACCTTTCATTCACGTGCTTTTCCTGGATTGATCTTTAAGCCTGAAAACAATATGTTTCCCGTGAAGGGCGGAACTAGCTGTGTTTATGAGCGGAGCTGCATTCTGAAAAGGGAGTGTTATTTTATTTTATTTCATTTTTTTTACGGAGTGCGTAATTGGGCTTATTCCACGCATTTGTGTGATTTACCGCTTTAAAGACTGAAAGACTCTTTTCCTTTGATAATTGATTTTTGCCAACTTCATTCTTGTGTGCTGGAATCTTCTGGCTCTTGCAGCTTGATGTGTCATCAGCCGGGTTGGGTCCTTCCCCACCCAAAACAGAGCCAGCAAATCTGTGCCTCGCCAAGTATGCAACGTCAGCACGAGTGCTGGGATATGGCCCTTTGCTGCCAAACAGCTCTCCGATGAGGCCTGGCCGCAACTTATCCTGCTCTGAAGGCATGGATCTTTTCAGAGCCCAGCACATCAAAGGGCTTCTCCTCCCCTAATTATTCATGGCCGGCCACAGGCCGGCCGTACTTTCAGTTTCCCGAAACGGCTTCTCCTCACCTAATTAGGGGAGGAGAAGCCCTTTGATGTGCTTCACACCAATGCGCCTCACAGTCATTCCTAAGTCAGTACTCTGCCTCTGCCCAAGACCTGCCTTCTAACACTTTGAGCCTCGCAGGCAGGCCTGGCCAATTGCTGCTTGTTTGTATTTGCTTCGGCTGCCATTCTCAGACTCCACGATCTGCTCATGTGACATGGTTGCTCCACAAGACGCTTTACACATTACACTCATCTGCCTGAAGTGGGAGAGCATATGTCATAAGTACATATGTCCTCTTCTTTTGCCTCTGAGTTTTAAACAAGCAAAGCTGGTCCTTCTGTACTTGCAGTTTCACTTCTAATGTGTGTTGTTATTTATCATGATGTTTAGCTGAGGTGTATCACGCTCGTTCATGAGTTTGATCTTTTCATACTGTGAAATGTTTTCTAAGTTGTTTTTGATTGTCTTACCGCTGGAGGTCTCCCTGTGCTACATTTAGCCACTCACACATGCAACGCCACTCACACATGCAACGCCACTCACACATGCAACGCCACTCACACACGCAACGCCACTCACACACGCTACGCCACTCACACACGCTACGCCACTCACACACGCTACGCCACTCACACACGCTACGCCACTCACACACGCTACGCCACTCACACACGCAACGCCACTCACACACGCCACTCATCCACGCAACGCCACTCATCCACGCAACGCCACTCATCCACGCAACGCCACTCATCCACGCAACGCCACTCATCCACGCAACGCCACTCATCCACGCAACGCCATTCATCCATTTGCAAAAAGAAAAAAGTCTAACTATTCTATTGCGAGACCTATTGCATTTCCAATGCTTGTTTATACTTTTGTCTGCGCTTTTTTCGAGTCTTCGACTCCTGGTACTCGAGGGATGTCCCATCGTCAACCTTGATTCAAGCCTTGTGACTGTCACAAGCTGATGTCCATGACAGATTCGCACCTCGTGTGCCTCTGGTGCCTGGAGTGTGACCACAACCCGAAGTCATGCTCTGACTGTCGGCCATGAACCCAAAGTCTTTGCACGATCGGTCCCGAAAGCTTTTGGAGGCCCGGCAGTCGGCTCTGTGTCGCTCCCGGACTTGCTCAAGATGAAGGACTCGAGACCGGTTGCGAAGTCATCACACCTCATCCAAGTCTTCACACTACTCTGGTAAGTCGAAGCACAAGAAGAAAGCGAAGAAGCACCGTCGCTCTTCGCCTTCCCCCCCGTCGGTTGAATGACACGACGAGGGACCCGGAGCATCGTCGCTCTACGACCGTGTCTCCGGCACACAACTCAGGGATGACTGTGCTTCCCCCAGTTTCTGGTAGCTGGGGCATCCCCTACCCGGCTTCATACATTCTACGAAGCCCTCCACAGTGTGTTTGAGCACCTTGCAAGCACGGCAGAGGCTACTGGGTGAAAGGGTTTCTGCAAAGCAATTAATAACTGTCCCCTCATATCATCACGAAATTCAGCAGAACTTAGCTCATAAGCTTCCAAACACTGCAGCTCGCAAAGTTTGGGATTATCCAGGAAAGCAGGATAGGAAATGGTTGAGAAATTACATTTGGTGCGTCGAGATATCGAAAAAGTATCTCCCTCAGGAGAAAGAATCCACCCTGCGAGATCCAAAGCTCGGATGTCTGACACCCTCTTACAAGATATGAGGCAAAATAGCATAGTAAATTTGCCCAATAGTTGTTTTCACAATAGATTTGTATTGCCTGGTCAAGACTCCAAATACGTAGGACCACAGTTATATCCCACAGAATACTTAGGAAGTGGAGGACGGACCTTACGGATGCCTCTCAACAACTTACAGGCGAAGGGGTGTTCGCTCACAGGTTTAGCAACAGGCAAATGACCTGTCGAAATGGCGGACTTAAAATTGTGAACAGCTCTATACACCGTACCTGTGGAAGTCAGAGATGACAAGAAATTTATGAACAAACAGGATCTGCACCCTGTTCACGGCACCAGCCGCACCAGCATTTCCAAGCGGAACAGTATTGCTTATGTGTGCTGGAAAACCAGGCCTGACTGATCAGTCATTACTCTCCTTCGAACGTCCAGGGATGCTCCATCTATCCCTGAAACCCTCCAAGATACTAGAAAGAGGTGTTGCGACAAAATCAACGGATGAGGAGATCCACCTAAATCCAGAAGGAGATTCCAGCGAACGGAATCAGAATCGGACAGGAATAGGCTAGCTTCAGTCAAACTGGAAACCATGCCTGCGCTTTCCAAAAAGGTGTCACCAGCACCAGTCGGCTCGTTGGCAACGCAACTGCGTTAACACTCTGGGGATCATCAGGAATTGGGGTGTCGTGTATTTCTATAGGTTCTGAATCGATCCCCCTATTCCTGACCCTATTCTGGTTAAACTACCTAGCTAGTTAACTAACAGTCAGCCCATGAGGCAAGAAAACCCCCATGATGCAGATACCGTTATCTGACGCAGTCACACTACGGCACAGGAACGTGTTATCTGATTAGGTCATAACGCTTGAGATCTAATTAGACAAGCGACATTCCTCCAGCCCCTGATAAGGCATACGACGTTCTCATAACAAATCAAACCTATGACAACCTGGATAATCCGTGCGGCCATTGTTTTGATTTCACAGAGAACTTTAGTAAAGAATGTGCTAACGAGCAAGTCGTATGACATCTTTATTGACGTACCTATGTCCATCCTTACGTCAATCCCGGCACCTTTAAGGTATAAATATTGCCGACCTTGCCCTATGCAAACACACGCGTGGTGACAAGACAGAGCAGCCATACTTGCCGAAGCCGAGAGCAGAAGCAGACCCCGCAGGCAACAGCCCCGCCTTCCTGACGCGCTGAGAGACGCGCTGCTATCTCAAGCCGAGAGACCCAGCACCGGCGCTTCCGGGTAGCCCTCGCAGGCAGCCTGGAATATCGAGAGCAGAGAAAGAGATACCATTCCTCATTCATCCTAAATTCCAGGTACAGAACTGAATAACCCCTCACAGAGAATTCTTTAGTTATTCACTTGGCAAAAACAAACTTAACTTAAACTGTAACTTTCTATTCCCGCCCACGCATTAGACTTAGGTCAGGTACACGGGGTAGGCGTATTTAGAAACACCAGTTGAGTACGTTTAGTCAAAATGTATATGTGTATGTAAATATATTTTAATCATTTTAAACATCATATGGCTCAGAAACCATATCAATGTTTTTACAGTATTATTTTATACTATTGCTTCTAATGTATGCACTTTACTTAACAATAAGTATTGCAATAATATCGATCCATTTCTCTTGTACGAGAAAAGAGACTGATCAATAAATAACATCTTTTATTGAACACGCCCGTCTCTTCCTTTTCTCTACATTCTGATGAGACTAAGAATGCACGTACTGACTGAGTAAAATAATTGCCTTGTGCTCACACGACTCTTGAGATTGACTCTTGATTAGGGGAGAGCAAAGTTGTCATGTTCTATGGTTGTCAGAAACTAAATCCCTTCTTGTCTAATCAGGGGAGTTAATCCTTCCTTGAACATTCGAGAAAGTTTCTAGCGAACTCTGAGCTTAGCTGGCAAACCCAAAAATTAAGTCTAGTATCGACAGTAGTAGACCTAGTTAACGTCTGGCCTAGGCCTTTACTGCTGTAGGTACTATTCCAATGCGCAGAGCCTATTGGGAAAATAGGAACTACACTACATGGCGCCCAACGCGTTTGGAAAGGGCGATAAAACTAACGTAAGACATTTAGAGTAACTCAGTCGTGCTTTCTCACTCAGACCCCTTTTCCCAAATACTCCAAAGACGTCTGGAGTTATGTTATGTTAATTGTTTATTTCTATAGCGCGCGGCTACTCAAAGAGAGTGTCCCGGCGCTTTATTGGAGAAAGAGACAAAACTGCAACATACTAACATAACAACAGATAAAAAAAAACTAACAGAAGAGTGGGCCAAAGATTCACGGAAGACCGGCTACTGAGTGAACAGCCAAGTTTTAAGGCCTTTCCTAAAAGCCAGTAGACTGGTGGCTCCCCGCAGGGCCAGTGGTAAAGAGTTCCACAACTGAGATGCCAACAGTCCAAAAGAGCGGCCTCCGAGGCGCGCTTTCTTTACCCGGGGGACAACAGCAAGGTACAGGGCTTCCGACCTCAGAGACCTAGTCGGATGATAAAAGACCAGCCTCTTTTGGAGGTACTTGGCTCCCTCCTTGTGAAGAGCTTTGTAGGCCAAGGTCAACGCCTTAAAGGCGATCCTCTTGCGGATAGGAAGCCAATGTAAAGTTGCCAGCAAGCCCGAGGCCCTGGAGCGCCTACCAAGGCCAAAGATTGCCCTGGCAGCGGCGTTCTGTACCACTTGAAGCCGCTGCAGCAAGTACTCTGGAAGGCCCAGGTAAAGAACGTTGGAATAATCCAACCTGGACCCAATCAGAGCCTGGACTGTCAGCGTCCTATGTTCCACGGATAACAGAGGAAGGAACCTCCGCAGCATCCTGAGGATGCCAAAGCAAATGCCCGACACCCCCAGGATCTGGGATTTCAAGGTAAGCCTGTTATCCATCTTCACCCCCAGATTCTTAGCAACCTGAGAGGAGCAGGACGGAGGGAACATATCCAGTGGCCACCAGGTCTGCCAATCTGGCTCTGTGTCGCACCCAAAGAAAAGTACTTCGGACTTGTCGGAATTGCACTTAAGGCTGTTTAGATGGAACCAATGAAAAACAGCCCCAAGGCAATCCCGAATACTCTCCCCATCAAAGTCGCCTCCTCTCTTACAAGAGAAGAGGAGCTGGGTGTCGTCCGCGTAGGATACGATCTGGGCACCATGCGACTCCACCAACGCCGCCAAAGGGGTCATAATGATGTTAAAGAGGGTCGGGCTCAAAATAGAGCCCTGAGGGACCCCGACTCCCAGAGGCGGCATCACGGCGGAATCAGGCGGGGCCCAGATCGATTGCCGGCGGCCGGCTAGGAAAGAGGAAAACCAGTCGAACACCGTCCCCCGTAAGCCTATCTCGAAAAGTCTAGCGAGAAGACCATCATGTGGAACGGTGTCGAACGCCGCCGACAGGTCTAACATCACCAGCATGACTTTGCCCCCAGAGTCCAGAACCCCTTTAATGGTTTCCGAGACTTCCAGGAGCGCTGTCTCAGTACTGAGATGGGGACGAAAGGTGAAAGGTTATTATATCCTCCAAAACCTCGCAGGAGGGAACTCCTATGTATGGTTCTTGGTCTAGTCAACGTTGAAGGATAAAACAGTTCCAGAATATTTTGCATCTAATCTTTGTTCCATAAAGAAACCTGATCTGCAAATAAACATAATACCATCCTGTCTGTAAAATGGCAGAGAGTGATGATGAAAGAGAGGCAGTTAGATTAGCAACTGAAATCGCAGATGCTGATGCTACCATGCAAACAGCAGACCCGGATATAATACTCATCCAGGTCGCCAAAAGGAGATCTATAACTTTAAAACTTATAGAAAATGGACTGACACCTAGAGGTGGCACAGTCATATTCGTAATTGAGGCACACGAATATCGGCAGACAGAGGTATACTATACATGGATACATTTTCCAGCAGCAAATGCTGTAACAAAGTACTTCCACTATTACAAAATAGAGGTTCCACCCGACATTTACACTCCTTTCGAGGAGGTGGAAGTACCACTCAAATTCCAAGAGCATTTGCTCTTATTTGATGGCGCCCTAATACATAACAATCACATTACAAGGCTCGGTCCTTTAGGAAGACCAGGAGCAACGTGGCCGGTCTTAGCCGGATACACACCACATCCAGACATCGAAAGAATGCCTGCAGCAGAGCTGTTAATACAGCTAAAACAACTACTAAAAATTCACAGACAATTAGTTCAGTATGTAATGCGGACTTCAACAATTCAGCCAGCGATTAAACTTCCACAGCTGACCCCTCACCAGGGGAACACAAATAAAATTACACCACAGAACATCCAATCCTGCCTAGGTAAAGTTCCAGCTAAACGGGAACAGATACCATTCTGGTTGGCACAGAAAATTACCCAAATAGAGGCGGTGTTTCCTGACACCACCCCGCTGGAAAAACACAGGATTCTGACTATATGTCTCCCAATGGGAATCGCACCACACATTGAGGACTGTGACACTTGGGGTACAGTCTTTGCTTCCATCTATACAAAAACGCACGGTGTTCCATCCATTTCGGTAATACCAGATGTGCTAAAACAAATTCAAGATGAATACGGTCCAGAACCTGCTTTAACTCTTGGTATGAAATTACTGAAAGACTTCAAGCAGGTCTCGGCTATATTATTAGCCAACATAAAAGGTGAAGCAGCAAACGTGGCGATCCGCCAGAGGTTAAAAGAGACAGATATAGCAGACCAACCAGCTGAAATTGCCAGAATCATAGAAAAATCCTATGAAGAACTAGGCAGAGATAGTCTAGGTGGAATACCAGTAAAACCGCAACTGACTAAAAGTCCAGAAAAAATATTTTTTAATAATAATAACTCACCAAAAAAGAACTGGGATGGGAACAAACAATCCAATCCTAAAGAAAAGAAATTCCAGTCCAGAGGAAGGTCTCCTAGGCGAAGAGAGAAATCTCCAAACCCAAGACAAAGGTCACCCCAGAGTGACCCCTCTGGGAATAGATATAACCTTAGAAATAGGGATAATATTAAAAAACCTGATAGATATGAAGACATTGATACACGTCCCTCTCAATCTTTTCAGAATTCCTCGCAGAAATCGGAAAGAAGAGGACGATCAGAAGAGCACGCCAAGTCCAAAGACAAGGAACCTGCTCAACTGAAAAAGAAATCACAATTTCCAAAAAAGAAGGTAGCCAGTATCAAGGTAGTTAACAATGCCGAGAATACTGAGGACACAACTGAAAAACGGAGAGTGGGCTCAGACAATGCTAGACAGCGCAGCAGAGGTGAGCATAGCTCGCAAAGTCCTTATGAATCATCTGGAGACAGTGGACACGAATGAATACCTTCAAGTGGAAACTGCAGATCCCAGAGTTAGCAAGCCCCACAAAATATACGAGATAACATTACGTATAGAGGGAGATAAGACTAGGAAAATTAGGGGACTAATTTGGGATAACCTCTCCAAAGGCTATGACATCCTTCTAGCTGAAAAAGACTGGCCACCAGAGTTTGTCAGGGAGTGCCCTCATGGCGAAGAAGTAATTATGCCTGCCTTCTCGAATCAAATACCGATTCATAAAAAATATACACTTGCTAGAAAGTGGGCAGTGGCCTTAGCACCTGCTTTATATAAAAATCATGTAGGATGGGATGAGGATTCTCCTCCTCACAAAGTCCAGTTAAAATCACAACCAACTGCACAAAGGCAGTACCCAATCAAGCAAGAAGCTAAAAAACAAGTAAATGAAATACTAGATCAGCTAGAATACCAGGGGGTGATTGAAACTTGCACCTCACAAATGAACAATCCTTTGTTTCCGGTCTCCAAACCAGACAATTCATATCGCCTAGTTTTGGATTACCGACACCTTAACACATGTTGCAAAACTTTTGCAGTGCAAAACTCACACAGTGCTGCACTAATGAATAACATAGTGCGCAAAAAATACAAAACAACCTTGGACATCTCCAATGGATTCTTTTGTCAAAACATAGCACCAGAGAGCAGATATTTAACAGCTTTCTCAGTAAATGGCACTCAAAAACAATTCTGTCGGTTAGCCCAGGGGTACAAGAACAGCCCGGGGGTATTCTCAGCGAGAGTAACAGAATTACTACAACAATATGATGATGAAGCATTATCTTATGTCGATGACATTTACTTAACAGATGATGACTTGGAGACTCACTTGAAAAGAGTGAACACCATAATACTTGGTTTCGCTGCAGAGGGTTACAAATTCAACTTTAAAAAGTCCAGAATTGCCCATCTGACGGTCCTATTCTTAGGATATGAGTTATCAAGTGAAGGTAAAAGCCTGGCAGACAATTTCCTAGAGAAATGTGCCGTAATCCAAGCTCCTAAAACACTAAAAAACCTACAGTCAATTCTAGGCTTCCTAAATTTCGGAAGAACATATATTGCAAATTACGCAGAAAGGGTCAAACCCCTTTATGATCTAATTAAACCAGACTTTAAAAGATCCAGTTGGACTCAAGCACACACAGAAATTTTGAGATCCTTACAAACAGACATGCTAATTAAAACAAAATTAGAAACCCGTGATAATACACGCAACCTTGTGATCCGAGTCATCCCAGGGAAATGCGGATTCACATACCTGACCTCTAATGAGGGAGAAAAGGTACCAATTGCATTCAAATCACATTTGTACACAAAAGCTGAACAGAGATTCAGCAACAAAGGAAAAATGGTTCAAGCAGTTCAAACCGCAATAGCTAGAGAAAAAGACATAGCTGACGGTAGACATATCACAGTCAGAACAGCTGAATCAGCCTTCGAGGCACTAACACCGTGTAATTTACCAACAACAACATTGAATCCGGAATGGATACAATGGGTGAATTCAATCACAACGGACAAAGTATACTACTACTTTGATCCAGAATTAGAAGAATTGAAAAATCTAAAATATGAAAAGACGTATCCTCTGCCAATCGACATTCTGCCTCTACGACATTACGCCTGTGTAATCTATACAGACGGACATGCTCAACCCTCCGTTTGGGGAGAACATGCATACAATCCCACATGTGAGATTACAAAAGAAGTGTGGCGCGGAGGTAAACTAAAACCTCTATTAACAAAGACACACTCAGTAGAAACCAATTCAGAACAACAAACTGAAATATTAGCTTTGAAAATGGCGCTAGATAATGCGGATCGCGAATTCCCGACACTTATAGTGTCAGATTCATATTACTGCGTCAAAGCATATAACAAGGATTTGCAGACATGGATTCAGAACGGTTACAAAGATGACACAGATGCACCAATAAAGCAGAGACTGCTCTGGGAACAAGTAGCTCTTTTGAAAAAAGAACTACCAAAGACTCACGTGACACACTCACTGAGTCACCAGCGTGATGGCGTTCACGTTGTAGGGAATTCATTGGCTGAAACAGCCGCAGCGGCAGCCAGTAAACCGGCTCCCGTAGATCGAAAAAAGCGTACATTAAAATACATTGACGGCGAAACATTGCTGGCGGTGAAAACGTCATCAAAAGGCGACTGCTCAGCGTTACCGATCAATTATCCACTCAATTATACATACATAATCGATGCAAACTCCGTCCCTTTTGCTCGAATCCCTGGAGTGGGGGATAGAGTGATTCCAAACATGGACAGGAGAAACTTGTTAATCGCAGACGCACACATGGGCGAGGGTCACAGACACCTTAAATTAAAAGATTCTCTGGAAGAATTACAATCACGGTACTGGTGGCCAGGCATGAGCCTGCACTACACCATGTTTGTAAAAAACTGCCCAAACTGCAACAGAGATCGCAGTGGGGAGAGAAGCAGTTTAATACCTCGTCGTATCAAGGCAGATAATATTACCAGCAAAAAGAATGGCTTGCGATTAACATATACAGGCTAGTTTCCACTTATAATGTAGATCACCAGCACTTGGCTGACGTCCGGACTATTATACAAGATTTGCGAGTCTAAATGGCATATACGCTAAGAGCATGCTACGTTCGACCATTTCTTTCACTCAAGCAAACCAGCCTGGGGGGGAAACATGGCCAAATGAGCACAGCCCAGCGGGAATCTTCTCACTTCCTTCCTGAGGGTATGGGACGGTGTAAAGAAAAAACCAAGGCAGAAAGCAATCTATAATAGAAAGGATATTAGGTTCGGGAGCTGGGTGGGTCAAACATCTAATAAGTGTCCAACGTAGTCTAAATAACTTGCCAAGAAATTCTCTGAAGGGATTCAGTCCGTACGAATTATTATTCGGAACTAGGATGTTGATCTCTGACCTTGATAGTCAGACTTCAGTGGTAATAGAAAAAACCTTTGATGTCAAAGACCGTTTGGCTATTTTGCAGGACTTAAACAAAACAAGAAAAGACCTGAGCAACATACAGTTGAAACAACAGCCAACGACCACTGAAGATTCACCACCTGTCCCAGCAAGACCTGTCTGGATTCCAAAAGTCGGGGATCTAGTCAGGGAGAAGATCGCGGTAAAGAAGGAATTTGGGCCTTCTTACAGAAAAGCAGTTCCTGTCTTGTCTGTCAACGGGACAAGATCAGTTGTACTACCGCCACTTGCTGGAAAAAAGGAGAACCGAGTTGTATCCATCGACCTGGTAAAACCACAACATGTGGCCGATAACAAACAGTAGGCCAAGTGGACTCCCAATAAGTAGCAGAACACCAAGGTTTGCTACCAGTACAGAGGTCCTATCAAAGAGGCTCATCACATTCGAAACGCCTACAGAAGAACAACAAGGACTATGCAACAATGCAATAGAACTAAGACCTCTGAAAACCCAAATAAAGACATTTAGCAGAGAGACACCAATCTATACTGAAGTACCAAGTGAAAATGCAAAAAACAAAAATCCTGAACCAATTGGAACAATTGACAGAACTGCATCTGGTTACTTCATCAACTTCGATGATTCCTCTGACGGCTTCAGTGAACAAAAGACACAGCCATCATCAAAATCCTTTAAAGACAAAGCTAAGGAACTTTTGAAACAACTGAAAGAAACATATCTGGTTTCTCCATGGATTGAATTTTGGGTGGGTTTTGGTGCATTTATCCTCATACTTTGGCTCATCATGGTATTTACTTTGGGACGCTTCATTGAGGGAAAATATGCTAAAATGGACACAGCAAGTCAGAACATCAACTTGGTCCTCAAACCACACACATCTTCACACGTCAAGAAACGAGAACTTTCTTCAGAACTTTCTTCAGCCAACTTCACAGCAATTCCAATACCTGGTGGGGTAGCCTGGGACAACACTGACTATGAAATTTATGGTCCGGTCGAGATCCTGAAATATCCACACCAAATCAAGATCTCCTTGAGTGATTTTGCAAAACCAAACTCATTTGCTGATGATTGGGACTTTGAAAGTATAAATAATATGATGTCTGACTTAGTAATGTCTGCTAAATTTACAAAACATGATTATTTGCAGGGTTCTACAAATTATGATAGTATGTATTGCTATAACCATTATGGTAACCATTTCTTGCATAAATCTGCACAACCTAGAAATGTTTTAAATTATAATCAATGGGAACATTGTGCTACACCTCCAAAAGGGAGCTCTAGAACCGTTTATGACAAATATTCATATTTTTCAGGTTTTAACATAACTAATGCTGAAACATTTTATTACAAATTGTCAAACAAGACAGGGATGAAAACCATGATAACCAACACAAAATTGATATATTCAGATTCATTCTTTGAAAAAATGAATACTTTTGGATTTGATTATTGGGACAAAAATGTTGATTTAAAAAGTGTTTGGGGTACAAAAGAATGGCAAATACAGGGTTTAGAAGCTTTGTTTAGAGCCTGCATGATCCCAGAACAAATGATATTTTTAAATGACACTGTTCAACAAACCACCTGTCTTGGCTTAGCCAAAATCAAAGATTTAAATAACCTGTCTATTCCAAAGCCGACAATGTTTAGCAATAGCTCTGAAACAGATGAAGAAATAGACATAAACCATATACTTAACCAAAACAGAACACATCCTGATTGGAAACAATGGTTGATCTGGCCCACAGATACAAATCACTGTCAAGATAGATTCCTGAATAAAACACAGGGTTTCAAAATGACCAGGCCAGACCCTAGATATCCCCAAAGACATCACCCAGGGATAATAACAACCTACAGTGTGGGCAAATTATGCCTTCAATGGCTACAAACTTCCACACTGCCTGAAATTAAGCAACACCTAACTTTACTTACTGATGGTGCTGACTTGCGTGATTTCATACTGGGACCACGCAAACAGCGTCAAAAGCGTTTCATAGCAGCCTCTGTATATGCAGCATACAATGAGGCCTGGAAGGTTACTCAAATTGAAACAGCAGAGAGAATACGTGAAATTGATCGTATTAATTTGGAAAAATCACTTTCTGTAGTGGACAATGGGTTAATGACTCTGTCCTCCAGAATTTTTTCATTGGACAGCATTGTGTCTTCAGCAATCGATATATTATCGCAAGACTTACTGTTATTACAACATGGACAGTCACAATTGCGTTCTATTGTACAGCTTGGCTGGACGTTACAAAATCTGCGTTCAGGCTACGTGCCTTGGCGTTTAATCAACACAACGTCACTATTCCAAATCTTTAACCTTACTGATAGACAAATCGGTATGGCGCAGAAGGGTGCTGATTATACAATCTTGAGCATTGAAAAACTAGAAAGATTACCAATGACAATGTCAGAACGACCTGTCAGTGAATGGATAATCCACGGAATCATAAATATTCCAATCTCAACCTTCAGGTTTCAATACTGCCAAAAATATATACAGGCTGGCATGTACGAGAAACTGGGAAAGGGGTACCTTAAAACAACTTGGAACCTGCCCTATTCACATGCATGTGTCAGTAACAAAGGACAGAAAGTGTTCCTTAGTGGCAACAATTGTGCTATGTCACTAAGCGGCACGCTTCTGTGTAACGGTATTAGTTTGCACGGAGCCTGTGAAGGGAATTCATACAACCTTTCATGTCACCAGCAAGGCGCACCTGCAACTGAAATAGAACCATTCTTTCAAAGACTCTATAATGGGAGTTACATTCTTATTGTAGACCGCAGATGCTGTAGTCTTATGCCCGGGACTCCTTATCTCGTCACTACGACGGCGAAGGTCAAGTGCTGTGGACGTTCTTTATTCCCCAGCTCCTTTCCAGACAGGGAGGCAAGGGCATGGCCCGGTTTGAAAATTACTTCTATTCGAATAGATACTTTAAGCAGAATGAAAACAGTGCTTCTTCAGACGCCTACAAGGCTCACGTCATCTAAAGAAACGTATGATCTACAAGTCGCAAGGACGACTGCAGAGATACATACATTATTATCAACTAATTCCCCCGTACATTTCGCGGAAATCCTGAGCGAAATCTTAAATATTTCTGATACCACTGGGGTCTCAAAGGTATTTAAGACAGTATTTTCGATGGCATTAACACCATTCAAAGCCATACTGGGTATTTTTCCAGATTTCGTCCATTCGATTTTTGGCGGACTTCCCCTGATCCTGGGACTAATTGCAGGAATCCTATTCCTAGTCCTTATTTTTCGTTATGGCAACCCATGTCACAGATCAAACTCTCGCGACAATGGAAGATACGATCCTAGCCATTGGATACCGGGACCGGATATCAAAAATCCTGGGACTCTCCCGGCTTAGAGACCTAAACATGACTTGGTTTCTATCATTTCGACCAATGTGGCAAAGGTGTGTTTTACCTGTACTAAGGTGTCTGCTATGCGGAGAAGAATGCGTGTTAGACACCTGTCTGACGCTACAATCGGATGCGCCGGTGGATGCAGATACACTGTTGGTTCCTACCAAGGTTCACGCACTGTGCTGCCCTCAAAGGCTGCCAATTCTGATGACGGCATTCCTGGAATCTTCACCACTACGATTGAAGAGTAGTGAAGTTCAAGATGAAAGCAGCATCGAACAGGTACGACCTTCTGTCAGCAATGCAAATCAGAATGTCAATGGAGACAATCATGCGCACGAATGCATGGTTACCCCTATTTCCGACTTAGAGGAACTTTCCCATGAAGCTGTTGACAGTTTTTTCGAAAGCCTGAATGATATGATGTTCTCTCCGGAACAGAAATAGAGACTTTTGAGTAAACTCGCACACGGCGTTCCCTGAATTCGGCCTTCAACTTTAAAAATAAAGTCACATGAACAATTACAATCCAGTTCACGGACAGCAACTTTTTTCAGCAAGCCCTTAAAATATTTTTCTATATATTTTTTCCCCGGGACACTGATCTTCTGCTTAAAGTAAGAAAACTATTCCTAGAGAACTAAGATTTCTATTTTTAGATACTTTATAGACTTTATATAGACTTTAGCTGCCCGCTGGTATGTTCACAAAATATATTATGTGATGAAATGGTTTCGACTTTTCTTTCTGTATAGCCATATTAAGAGCCATTTCATGTGTATTTCTCATATACCAACAAGCAATAATGCATAAAATGCGTGCTTACTTTTGCATTTAATTCATAGCTTAAGTGCATACAATATATATGACTGCAATTTTTCAGTATATTTGAAAATTTCAAAATGCATTTATGTATTTTGGGGTGGTAAGGTATACACTATACTCTATAGTATGTTGTACTATGTTATACTATGCATAGATTAGTAGATATGACCATAGTTAGCGTGGAGTGGGTGTCGTGTATTTCTATAGGTTCTGAATCGATCCCCCTATTCCTGACCCTATTCTGGTTAAACTACCTAGCTAGTTAACTAACAGTCAGCCCATGAGGCAAGAAAACCCCCATGATGCAGATACCGTTATCTGACGCAGTCACACTACGGCACAGGAACGTGTTATCTGATTAGGTCATAACGCTTGAGATCTAATTAGACAAGCGACATTCCTCCAGCCCCTGATAAGGCATACGACGTTCTCATAACAAATCAAACCTATGACAACCTGGATAATCCGTGCGGCCATTGTTTTGATTTCACAGAGAACTTTAGTAAAGAATGTGCTAACGAGCAAGTCGTATGACATCTTTATTGACGTACCTATGTCCATCCTTACGTCAATCCCGGCACCTTTAAGGTATAAATATTGCCGACCTTGCCCTATGCAAACACACGCGTGATGACAAGACGGAGCAGCCATACTTGCCGAAGCCGAGAGCAGAAGCAGACCCCGCAGGCAACAGCCCCGCCTTCCTGACGCGCTGAGAGACGCGCTGCAATCTCAAGCCGAGAGACCCAGCACCGGCGCTTCCGGGTAGCCCTCGCAGGCAGCCTGGAATATCGAGAGCAGAGAAAGAGATACCATTCCTCATTCATCCTAAATTCCAGGTACAGAACTGAATAACCCCTCACAGAGAATTCTTTAGTTATTCACTTGGCAAAAACAAACTTAACTTAAACTGTAACTTTCTATTCCCGCCCACGCATTAGACTTAGGTCAGGTACACGGGGTAGGCGTATTTAGAAACACCAGTTGAGTACGTTTAGTCAAAATGTATATGTGTATGTAAATATATTTTAATCATTTTAAACATCATATGGCTCAGAAACCATATCAATGTTTTTACAGTATTATTTTATACTATTGCTTCTAATGTATGCACTTTACTTAACAATAAGTATTGCAATAATATCGATCCATTTCTCTTGTACGAGAAAAGAGACTGATCAATAAATAACATCTTTTATTGAACACGCCCGTCTCTTCCTTTTCTCTACATTCTGATGAGACTAAGAATGCACGTACTGACTGAGTAAAATAATTGCCTTGTGCTCACACGACTCTTGAGATTGACTCTTGATTAGGGAAGAGCAAAGTTGTCATGTTCTATGGTTGTCAGAAACTAAATCCCTTCTTGTCTAATCAGGGGAGTTAATCCTTCCTTGAACATTCGAGAAAGTTTCTAGCGAACTCTGAGCTTAGCTGGCAAACCCAAAAATTAAGTCTAGTATCGACAGTAGTAGACCTAGTTAACGTCTGGCCTAGGCCTTTACTGCTGTAGGTACTATTCCAATGCGCAGAGCCTATTGGGAAAATAGGAACTACACTACAGGGGAAAAGGCATAGCACAGGTTGGGGGCCTAGTCCTGAAGAAAAGCATCCATGACTTGGGTTTCAGAATCTGGATGCCAGCTGAAGAACGTCAGAAGTCAGAGGTTGGAAAGAGACGCAAAAAGATCTATCAGACAAGGGCTCCAGTGGCAATTCTGCACATGGAACACAAGAGGATAGTGCCTCCAGTCACTGATATCCTGAAGGTGTCGGGACTGTCAATCCACAACAGTATTTCTCCGGCCTGGAAGATATTCCACTACCACAGAGATCCGATGCTGCAAGCACAAATGCCAAAAGTCCTTGGCAATCTCTGCCAGAATGTGGGATCTCGTCCTGCCCAATTTGTTCACATACCGAACTGCAGATATTGTCCATACAAAGCAGTATGTAACAACCAGACCTCTCCAGAGAAAGGCTGCAAATTGCAAGGGAGCCTGCTAGGCGTTCAAGCACTTGATGTGGAGGGATAGTTCCTCCTGAGACCAACGACCCCCGGTTGAAACAGGGCTGCAATGAGCTCCCCAACCCCAGCATTGGACTCTATCACAATCTAGGGAGTTGAGCCAAATATTGCCATAACATTTGATCTAATCACCACAACACCTCCGACCTCACCTCCTCTGCGAGGAGAATCGGTTCTATGTAGCGGAGACCTTTCTGAAGATGCTGAATCTTGAGTCTCTGAAGGGCACAATAATGCAGAGGACTAGGAAAAATGGCCTGGATCGATGAGGCCATCAAGCCCACCACTCGAGCTAGCGACCTCAAGGATACAGTCCACTTGCTCAGAGTCTATCTCAATTCTTTCTTGATGCTCTAGACTTTTTTGGGGAGAGAGAGTCAATCGGCAAAGGAGGGAATCTACCTGAAATCTCTGGAACTGTATCCACTGCGAAGGAGTCAGAACTGATTATTCACTATGAAGCCCAGATCTTGGAGAAGGAGGATTAACCATTCCAAGTGATTGATAGCCCACCGAGGGCACTAGGCCATGAAAATGATGTTGTCCAAGTAGGTTAACCCAACGCAAACAGAGAGCTCTGAAGGATTCCAACACCAGCCTCAAGAGCTTCCTAAAGCACCAAGGGGTGGAGGAGAGCCCAGAGTGGAGGACCCTATACTCGTAACACAGATCTTGGCAAAGGAACAGGAGAAAGCATCTGTGGGTTGGAAAAAAAGGGTAATGGAAAGGTATGCGTCCTTTAAATCTAGCCGAACTATCCAAACACCTTCTTGAAGAATATCTCTCAGGAGATGGATGCCCTCCATCTTGAAAAGGTTGTAAACAAGCATTGAAGTACCTGGAATTCAACACCAGACGAGAACCACCACCCTTCTTCTCCACCAGGAAGATGCAACTGAGAAAGCAGTGGGAGTGAGGGGCTGCTACCTCTATTGCTCCCATTTGTAGGAGTGTGTGAATTTCGAAGGAGATTAAATCTTGCTCTCGTTGAAATAAGACATCATGGCGGGAGGAAGGGCTTGTATCGGGGAAACTATAGAACTCCAATCTGTAACCCTGAATGATATCTAGAACCCCAAGCATCCTGTGTAAGAATCTACCAAATGTGTAGGAAAGACTGAATACTACCTCCCCAGTATCACATCAAAAATCTGAATTAATCTCACCTGTGGCACCAGATTCCTGGGAGGAACTCCAAGATCCTTCATAGCGACCTCTCCGGAAACTATTCTTGATGGGTCAGGGCAAGAGGGGTAGAAGGTAGGTTTGTTGGGATCCTGATTACCACCTCTATTCTGTTGGTAGAAATCGCTCTATTGGCCTTGTTGGTATCCGCGGCCGAACATGCACACTCTAAAACTTCCAGCCCTGCCAAAAAGTTGTCAAAAGACCTTATGGAGAGACCCTTGCACCTAGCGAAATTACTAAAGGTTGCCACAAATTCATAGCGCTCTTTTAGAAAAGGTCCCGTGCTACTGGACCTGATTCAGAAAATGCAAGTTCAGTGAGCTTGGGTTGAGCTTAAGGAGGATAGACCGACGCCTCTTGTTGGAAATGGCACAATTCACGTTTCAGAACTGACAAATAGCCCGTAGGCCCAGATTACCAACTTATAAGGATCAATGTACATCGCAGACTCCTTAGCTCGATAGCCCAATTCCAGGATTTTGGTTAAAGGACCGGAAATGTCCAGCAGTTTATCATGGGAGGAGCACCAGGCTATGTCGATCCTTTTCTTTGGAATACCTCTTGAGCTAAGTGACAAGGGTATGATGAACCGCAGGTGTATCAGTGACCTTGCCCAGAAGGTCAGGCATTTGGAATGCAATTGAGCCTGCACATCCTTGTCAAAGGCATGCCGGATATGTGACTGAACATAACCCGCCAAATCCTGCAGAGGAAGCCGAACAGTGGAATTTGGGTGGATCATCTCAAATGGCTCAAAGGCAAGCACTTTAGCTGGGGGTGGGGGGGTGGGGTCATGGGGTCAACGTGAAGCGCCTTGCTGGTTTTCTTTCTAGGGCCAGGTTCATCCTTCTTTTCCAAATCTGGGCCGAGGAAGAGATGAAGTCCTCACCTTGTAGAGGATCAGGGGCTGAAATATTGGACGGCGCCAGTCTCTCAAAATCAGCAGCAAGTGGTCCTCTAGGGCTCTCTCACTGGTTTTAGTCTGGAAGGACGCCTGACCACTCTGTGCACGCAGAGGAGGGGTAGGGAGCCAACCCTGCTGCTCAGCATACCCACATAGGTGTCTCTTTAGGGGCACAATGGCTTTCACCAGAGCTTTATTTGCTCATTGTTGCACCCTAACGTCCAGAGCGTCCACCAGGTCTTGCTCCAGAGAACCAGCCAGGTCCTCATAATATCCCTCTTTGTAGTACTCCCCTATATTCAGAATGTCTGCGCAGCCGACTAAAAGGTGTTTCAGGAGGGCATAAGACCAAAATTCAAAGGATAAGAGGAGGAAATCAATCCTCAATCTGGGGAGAACAGAGGGAGACTCTAGAGGCTTGAGAGCATCAAGAATAACGGAGCAGGATTCTGAAGATGGCCCCAGACCAGGGATGGATGCGAGTTCACAACCAAGGGGGTGGAGGAGAGAGCTGGCACTTCATAAATGACAAGAATAAGCAGTGAGGTAAATAGACACCTGAGTTTTGTGAATTGAGAGGAAATGGGGGGCATGGATGACAGACATCCCTGGGAGCCTCTCTGCAGGACACAGTGTTCGGAATTTGTAAGGTTGTCATTTGCAGATTGGACCACTCCCCTGATCCCCGTCTAACTAGTGTTATACACACCTAGATTTTTTTTTCAGACCCTGGAAGATAACACGCCACCCTGCATATGTTTGTTAATTGTTACGTTTTAAAAATGCCCCATTAGGGAACTCTCCCCGTAGGAGCTCCTACTGGAGATGGATCGCACCATCAGACAGATATAGGTGCATGAAGGCGGGAGAATATGTTGTAACGCTAGAACTTTATCAGCACACAGTACTCAGGACAATTTATTATCACTGTTCATGATATGCAAGTTATTCTTCTTAAGTGGTGTGTAGTTGATGCTAAGACAGAATTTGATGGGATGGAACTGGTACACGCCTTATGTTATTTTTTGTAACAAAATGGAAAACTGTAACATGGTCCTGATGGTATCAGCTCACGTTAAGTTGTGATAAATGCCAATTTACAAAAAACAAAACAGAAAAAGTAGGTCAGAAAAAACCATTAAGGTATAACAATGAAAGAATAGAGGGGGGGACGTGTAAAAACAACTCTCAGCAGAGATTAAGGATATTTTTTAACCCTGTGCCTGAACCAAAGGCCACAGGGCGTAATCGGGAGCCACACACATGAAGGGCAGAGACAGGAGAGGTTATACGTGTCTTGCGCGTTCAGATCCACGCCTCTGATCCCGGAGGCAATAAAAATGGCCACAGCGCAAGCATGTTAGCCACTCAACAATGAATATAGAAAGAGGATCACTCGACAAGCAGTCGCGTCCTCACTCCCGCTTCACATACACAGACAAGGGCTTTAGTGCCAGGTCGGGAGGACGAATGCTTCCAATGCAAAATAATGATACCCACGAGTGCGCGGGACACAGAATAACAGGCCGAAGCCCCGTCAGCAAAAGTAACGCAACAAGCAATTGAATGAGTGTGTAACATAGAAACACACTGCTGAAAAATATAAAATCTGTGAAGATGAATTAAAAGTACAAAAGATATAGGAATGCAATTAACTGGCTGTGAAGCAGCAAAGAAAGAGGAAGCTCATGTAATACTGATGGGTTATATAGGGAAGGGTCTCTATGGTTGGTCAGGTGACCAGGTGGTGTCATGGGAAATGTAGTGTTTGAAAAAATACTGTGATTGCCTGCTTTTTTGAAGTAGTAAAAGTAAGCGACGCATAATCGGGGCCTCCGGTCCGGATATAGAATTTCTACTGAAGTCCAGTTAAATGTGGTTACAAAAAGTGTAGATGCCCATTGGTCAGGTAGAGGAAGCGGAAGGACTCTTTGGAGGAGGGAGAGTGGACGTTCGGTGCCATGGCCCTGTATTGAACGGTTACTCTTCATTTTAGTAAGGAACACATACTGAGCGGCCCTCCAGCGTGCTTAAGCTTCAACTTTTGGGAATATAACAATTCTAGTTTCTTTTTGTCCAGTGAAGAGCAGTGTTTCCACAACTCTGTCCACTGCGTGTAGATTTTGTGCTTTCATCTACAGTTATTTGCTACTCACACCTACACAGATATCTGATATCAACTGTGATCGATTTTAAATCCATCTCAGTTGTTGCACGTGTTTTGTCCAATGACAAAGCTTTGTTTATTTAGGAGAACAGGTGTTGGACAATGCACAGTTTGGTTGTTTCTTGAAATGACAGCAACGTTTAGGGCCGAGACCTCCAGCTCAGCCTTATACTACAGAAATTGAAATAAGGTGATGGAACCTGCGATTCTGGGCTTTGAAGGGCATTTACTCTGTTTGTGAATTTTTATCAAATTAATACGGATATTTAGGGACTGGAAATATAAATTATTCTTGCACTCTTTATGGGTGGTGGAGATATGAGCAAAAAACTTCCTACAGTCTCCAACCGGTCCCTCTGAACAAGGCAGGCTGAAGGTAAAGACGCACACTCACAGTATTTTAAAAATAATCTTTTTGGAAAACATTTACTTACACGAATTTCATATTTTTAGCAGCCATCGATGTGATTATTTAAAAACAAAAAATAAAAATGCACCTGCTTCAAAATACAATCATTGGCCAGAAATTGGGCCAGCCAGCTCTGCCACACCTGTGTTGGTTGGGGGCCCAAGGAAGAAGGCAATGAAAATGAATAAATACCCACTGCCCTTAGCAACATTCTTCTGCAGTTAGTTACAACAGTACAGAACCAAAGCATAACATCATGCATATGCAACTGTTGTGGCAATGTCTTGTGTCTATGTGTATTAAGAATGTACAACCTACAGTGGTTGGCTAGAAAACTTTGTATGACACATGTCACTTTTTCTGTAGCAAGAACACAAGAGCAAGAACACAAGCGTACATTACAAACCATCCAATACAGAAGTTTAGAAATTAAAAAAACCTCACCTTTAGGATCATTCGACACAAAGTTTCTCCAGTCATGATACTCCCAATCAGACAGGTCCTCATCATCTTGGAATTCTAAGTCGCACTCATTTGAGCTGGACTGTTCGTCATCTTTGTGGCTCGAGGAATTGTGGTCGTCTGACAAGGCCAGCTGACATTCCTGGACTGTGGAGCTGTTGTAGGGTGAGGCAGACGGCATATGACCTTCCTGGACTAAGGGGTCACGGGAAACCAACTGCTCTTTTCCTTCTTCAACATCCATATAGACTGTGTACTCGTCAAGATGCCACGGCGTGTGCTGCTCCGCAACCGCCACTTCTTGGTTCATGGGGCGGTGGAAATCCATGCAGGGAGGACCCTCCTTTTTTTTAATCTTGCAGGGGCCTGGGGGATCTGCCTTGGTATCAATGTTCGAGTGCCCCACAAGGTTTTTCAATTCCCCAACAAAAGACTTTTCCCTTTGCATTTCCACTTGTGTGAGTAAATTCTGTTGTTCACGAGCAGAGGTTGTATTCCCTCCTGCAATAGCCAATTTGACAAGCACGTAGCGGCCATTTTCGCCTATCATCTCTCCCTCTTTGCTAGATATCAATTGGACAATGGCATTCTGATAACAGACGGAAGAAGGGCCCTCTTCTACTTCCATCCCCACGCACTCTTCCAAACCCATAAGATCTTGGGCAGGTGTCTGACGAATGGAACATTCCATCCCTCCTTCAGTCTTCACCTGGCTCACAGAAGCCTGCTGATCAGCAGCGTGCATCTGTTCTTCCATTTTTAAATGGCTTGCACAAGTCTGCTCATCATTGGCATATGCCTCATCTTTTCCAAACATTGGCGGCTTTATACAAGCCTGTTGACCAATAGCATACGCCTCTTCTTCAACCTTTATGTGCCGCATGCAAGCCTGTTCATCAATGGAAACATCCTCTTCTTCAATCTTTATCTGTGAAATACATGCCGGTTGATCAATACCACACGCATCGTCGTCTTCAACTTTTATATGCCACAAGCAAGTTGGCTGATCCATAGAAGACAGCTCATCCCCTTCTTCAGCCGTTACTTGACTCACCAAATCCTGGCTGCCAGTGGCGGATACTTCCTCAGTCGTGACCAGACCTCGGCAGACCTGTCGATCACTGGCAGATGCTTTCTCACCTTCCTCAATCCCTACTAGTTTCATGTGGTACTGGAAACCGTTGAAAGAAGCCTCCTCTGCTTCTAACTTTATGTGGCTCACAGAAGCGTGGTGTTCATTCGGAGAAGCCTCTTCAACTCTTTCAGTCTCCATATCGTGTTGCCCGTCATGAGAAAAAGCCTCCTTGCCTTCCTTAATCTTCACTGGGTTCAGATAAGACGGGGGATCACTGGCAGCCACCTCCTCGGATTCTTCAATCACATGTTGATTGTAACCCCAATGATTGGAAGACGTCTGCATCCTATTTTCAAACTTCGTGTGGCTCTCATATGCCTGGCAATCGCTGCCAGATGCCTCACCAATCACCACTTGTTGAATGTCGTCCCGCCAATCACTTGATGTGGTCATGTCACCTTTAACTTCCACTCGCGCCATAAAAATCTGTTCATCACTGGTAGAGGCCTCCTCAATTTCTTTAATCTTCACCTGGCTTGCACATGTCTGGATCCCACCGGAAGAGGCCTCACTCATCCTTCTTCTCTTGCTACATGGAGTTGTGGGGTTCTGAAGAAAGGTCACCTTGTCGATCTTCTTTACCTGATATTTAGACTTCCTGTGATCGCTTCAGTCCACCAACCCTGTATCTTCAATACATGATGTTTAGCAATCACGCCTCCTGAGAAGAAAGAAAATAATTTAAAATATGGTATAGAGAGCAGAGAAAAGGCACATCTACTCATGCAGCAACAGAACTGAGGAATTAAAGAGGGGCTGTGATATTTGAATTTCTCCTGCTAATGAAAACAACCCTTCACGGAGATCAACCTTCATGTTTTCACTTCATAAACCTTTAATGATTTCCATTGAGTTACTCTTCTTACCATGATAAGGAAGATGGTTGCTTGTCACATTGTCTAAATGATTTCTTTAAATTTATAAATAAAAATTCTATTTCCCCAACAAGCTCTTTACCCACTGATCAGTAAAATAAATTTTCATGAGTTCACTCTTTCTTTAGTATGAAGTGAAGCAAAGAGAATGATTTGGATCATCCATTTTCTAATAGTCTCTTGTGAGATTATGTAATGGTCTCTAGCTATATTCATGTCAAGGTGGGTTTGGAATACCACCTGGTAAACACATCTTGAATAGACAAGAAACTCTCTTAACAGACAAGCGGAGAAAGTGTGCACTCAAGCCTCATAATGTTTTCTTGAGATGCTGATAAACGGCAAACCCCATTTATGGTTTCAAGGTGTGATCAAGATGCTACAGTGGTGTGAAGTCTTCACTCCTGGTAATTCTGGAAATAGGAAAGAATACCAGGAGCGCGAGAATCAACAAGAAGGTAACTGTGACCGGCTGAATGGAATCAGAGGTTACAGCTCATTAAGCTGGGACAGCCAGGCCTCATTTGAAGAGGTTGTGGAAATCCAGCTGGCCTAAAAGCAGGGATGGTGCAGGCTCATCATTTCTGCTGTCTGAAGGCAATGGAGACAGAAGTCTTAATGCTCTGCACTACCACTTTGAGAGCTGATGGGGCGACCACCTTTATCTTGATCTAGCGCTAACTTTTACAGATGGGATGTAAGAGCACTTTTCATTTGACAGCCAAACAAAGCTAAAGCAAAACCACTGATGCTTCAGAGATGCATATAACAAGTTGCAAATAAAACAGAGCTCATGTTCCTGCTGCACGGTGATGAAAGTCCAGGGCAGTGGAAGAATGCAGCAGAGGAAGAAGGCCTTAACTAAAAGGTAGGTTAGTTTCATCTGTTTAACATGAAAAGCAAAGCCAGGAAAAGAGGCGGGCACAGGAATAGTGTCACTTAAGGCAAAAATTAATATGTACACCAATATGAACAACAGGAGCAAGAACAGAAATGATACATATAGCTATGTACGATTTACTTAAAGGAAAATAATTACATCAGTCCATACAGTCAGACCAGAGGTCGTGTATACTTTGTCTCGAGGCAGTTAACTTTCTCACCCCCCCCAAACAAATGAAGCCAGCCTGGACAGATAGAGTCTTTACCCTGACCATTCCTCAGGCCATCACATTCAGGCAATGGTGGGAGGGTGATGGAGGGAGTATGCAAGAGCCTCGCTGAGGGGCAGGGTGATTTTGTGCCCATGGGACATCTGCATCGCTGACCACACAGAAGCAGCAGTAGCCGTGTTCTTTTTCTTGACCACTGCCTGCCAGGCCCTCACCCTGTGGCTATAGGAGGCTGGGGAAGGGTGTGGTAAGAAAGGCGGCCTCGCTGGGTGCCAGGTGTTTTTTCCTCTGCCCCAATATCTTTTATGCCTTCCTGAAGGTTGTGTATTTGCATAGGCCTCGCTGGGAAGCAGCTTGTAAGCCTTTATTAAACTACAGAGGATATGGGTAACATTGCAAGTTCAATTAATTTAATGATGAGGAAGCTATACGCCTCAGAGTTATTGATGGATGTTGGTCAGATTCATCCAGACAAAGAATGCCAAGAGAAACTCTTAGTGTGGTGGAAGTTCTCATGGATGCCAGAGCTGAAGAGCGTGCTGATCGACAAGCTGCTAACATGGAGGCCGGAGGTCTCCAGAGTGAGTCAGTCATTAAAGTAAAAAGCAAGCCGAAGCACATGACAGAGACACACATCGATGTATCCACAGAAGAAGAAGCTGCGCTTCAGATGTGGGCTTTTGTTTCCACAAGAAGATACATCCTTTGGACAAGTGTGCAAAGGATGTGGGAAGGAGAACCATTTTGTAACAGTTTGCAAGGCAGAGAAAGAAAGAAGTGAGTCATGACGCAAAGACAAAGAGGCGACATTTGAAATGCCCACAAGGCCAAGTGACCACACCAATTGATCTACATCAAGTGAAAGTGAAGACGATGGTTGTGCAAGTTAGATGTTTATCTCAGAAAAATGTGCGTATGTTGGACTGGCCAATTGTGAAGAAAAATACAGGTCCAAGAGAAGTCGAAATGAAAAAACACCAAAGTCATTCAAAGATTACACTAAAGGTAAACGGTTGCTCGAAATCTTTTAATATCGACAGTGGTGCGTCGATAAACATAATGTCAGAGGAGAAATACAATGAACTCTGTCCATGGCCACAACTTACACCATTGAAAACTAAAATTGGATACCAGGGCTGCAAAAAGTCAAGGTTCATTTGAAGCAATGATGAAACACAAGAAAACAAGAGTGCAATCACCCATTCATGTCATTCAAAGTACGGCGTCAAGTGCCTGTTTGCTCACTTTCCGCACAGCTGCTGATATGGGAACTGATATCAGTAAAGTATAACGTGAATGCTCATCATGATTAGGCAAGTCAATTTCCTTCCTTGTTTAATGGGTTAAGAAAACTCAAAACTATGAAAGTACAATTACACATTAATGAGGACGTATGCCCTATTGCTCAAAGATATTAACCCAGTAGGAGGTAGCTGTTCCTAAGAAGGGGAAAAGACTCTACAACCTAATGTGGTTGGAAAGTGGTGTCTCCAAGAAGATGTATCTGTGGGATCAAATTCAGGATAGGGGAATTCCTCCTTTTGAATTCGGTGCACTCACACACCCTTGCGGGTGTCATGTTTCCTCGGGCCTTGTTCCTCGTGGGGGTGGTGCTGCAGTCCCCTACGGGCCCAGCAAGAGGGCTCTTTATCTGAGATCTTTTTAGGAGGTGCCACAGTTGTGCATGCGGGTGTGGGGGCCTTAGTGAAGGTAAGGGAGTGTGATGTTAAAATGGTCTATCCAGAACCCAAATACATTTATTCAAGCGTCCAGAAGGCAAATTAAAAATTGAATACAGGACTGGAGCTAAACCTATGCAACAAATATCTAGGGGGGATAAGTATGCTCCCACTGCTCTCAGTCTGTGAAAGACATGTGTTAATAAAAGTGAGGTCAACATGTTTTGCACGTTTTATGAGTCCCTAGTGGATCCTCTTCGCCAGGACCGTGAAAAGTGAGAATCAAAATGAAAATAGAAAGTGTAAGTAAACCTGTGGTATTCAAGAGAAGACACCCTGTACTACCACCATACCTCTATTCAGGCCAACAAGGGTCTAAGCGCTCAGGAATACGTATTATTCGTATTCTGGAGATCACCAGCGATCCTGACTGGGCGGGCAGGTACATGGGGGCACTTTAACAGGGGACACACCTTGGTCTTCGGTTCCCGCAGCATTCGCTGGTGAGACCCACCTTTACTGATAGAGGGATTGCAACTAACTCAGGAGGTCAAGAATGTACACAGTGAGGACCAGCCTGGTCCAGGAGACTCACTACAAGCAAGGGGGTTGGAGCAAGCCCCGAGCAAGCAGGGGAGTCTAAAAAAAACCTCAAAAGTGACCCACAGCCCGTAGACACTGGAGCCGTGAGAGGATCTCAAGCAGCTCACCAAAAGTTGCAACCCACTATGGGGTGTGGCTGATGATTCTGGTCACTGGAGATGTTTGAGGTTGGGGCTACTTGGAGCCCGAAGATCTTCTTGCAAAGATGACAACAAGCCTTTGCAACTGCAAAGGGGACACGGTACCAGGGGTTCAGTTATTTCAACCCCCACAAGGAGTAATAGCCTCAAACTTGGTGCCAGGGTAGAGCAGGCCTCGGGAGCTGTGGAAAACCACCACCTGGACTGCAGAGCCCATGGAGTCCGGAAGAGCTCAGGATCTGCAGACCGGTCGACTTTGCTGCAGTGCCTGGGAATGGAGGGGAGGGACTCCTTCACTCCAAGGGAGATTACCTTGGTTGTCCTTGACGCTTCACAGGCCTTGGATGGTCCCTGTATGATACACCGGCTCAGACGCTGCAGCAGACTGGAAGGGAGACGAAACCAGGCCCAAACGAGGTCTAGCGGAGTCCAGAGGGCCCGGGCGGTAGAAGTGCAGCGGTGTCCGATCGGAATCTTATCCCACCACGAATCTAGGGACCGACAGCCAGGAAAGCCCTTAACCCCTCGCGTGCTTCTGTCGGGCAGCGGTCGTCGCTCGCACTACCGTCGTAGAGCTGCGCGCGCCCGTTGGCCGCTGCGCTAAACCGCCGCACCGAGGAGGAATTGCTGCAACGGTTAAGTACCCCAGGGAAGGTTCGGGGGACGCTCCCAGTGGGGGTCTGGACAGGGGGGGGTCACTGCCATGCCCTTTGTCCAGTTTTGCACCAGAGGGGGACCCATTCCCTGCCCCCCCATTACCTGCCCCCACCCCTTCACACTCCCCCACCCCCCTTACCTGCCCCCCTGCGGCCGCTCCTCTCTGCCCCCGGGGCCTCCCCTCGCGCACACCAGGCCGCGCCTAGCCGTGAATGGGGAATAACCGGGGCTCAGGGCCTGCCCTCCCCCTTCCCTGACGAGAGGAGGACAGCCTCTCCCCGGCCCCTCCCGCCGCCCCTCAGAGCGCCGCCGTCGCCCCCCCAGCCCCGGTTCTCGCCGTGCGCGCGCCGCCACCCCCGCCTCACCGGTCCCCGCGGCGCCTCCGGCTCGCGCTCCTCTCTCGCGACGGCGCGGCCGTTCTTCCCCATTCTCCAAATTTCTCCGCCGCGTTATTCCACATTTCCGACTCCGCCCACTTTGCTATCGTGACTCCTTTTCTCACCGGCCTCGCTTCCGCCTCGGTATTCCCCATTCTCCGGACCCCGTCACGTGCGCGCATGCGCGACCGGATGTTGTTGTTTCTCCCAGTCAGGTGCTCTCTGGATCTGCGCATGCGTTGCCGGCGGTATTCGCCGAGGTTATTCCTCATTCTGCGTGCTGGTGTCTCTGCGCATGCGCTCGGGCCCTGCGTGCTCTGGCGACGACGGGCAGGCTGTGGTTATTCCTCATTCGGGCCCCCGGCTGCCTCCAGGAGGGGGCGCTGCGCCGGCTCAGCCCCCGCGAGGGTAAGCTGGGGGAGGGGGAGGGGGAGGGGTCTGCTGTGGGGGAGGGGGGGGGCACTGACTGCGGGGGGAGGGGGGACACTGACTGCGGGGGGAGGGGTGGGGCCAGGGGGCTCTGCCGCCCCCCCCACCCCCCACCTGCATCCCTGCTCTCCCCACAGGACCCTCGTGGCTGCGTCACCAGAGGCTCTCACTAGTGTCCCCCACTAGTGTCCCCATGGTCTGTCTTCATGGCTAGATGACCAGTGACACCAGAGGGTCTTCACATGCTGATAACTAGTCTCACTAGAGTGTGTCCAGGCTCAGGTCACTAGTGTCACCAGAGCGTCTTCATAGCCAGGTCACTAGTGTCACCAGAGCGTCTTCATAGCCAGGTCACTAGTGTCACCAGAGCGTCTTCATAGCCAGGTCACTAGTGTCACCAGAGCGTCTTCATAGCCAGGTCACTAGTGTCACCAGAGCGTCTTCATAGCCAGGTCACTAGTGTCACCAGAGCGTCTTCATAGCCAGGTCACTAGTGTCACCAGAGCGTCTTCATAGCCAGGTCACTAGTGTCACCAGAGCGTCTTCATAGCCAGGTCACTAGTGTCACCAGAGCGTCTTCATAGCCAGGTCACTAGTGTCACCAGAGCGTCTTCATAGCCAGGTCACTAGTGTCACCAGAGCGTCTTCATAGCCAGGTCACTAGTGTCACCAGAGCGTCTTCATAGCCAGGTCACTAGTGTCACCAGAGCGTCTTCATAGCCAGGTCACTAGTGTCACCAGAGCGTCTTCATAGCCAGGTCACTAGTGTCACCAGAGCGTCTTCATAGCCAGGTCACTAGTGTCACCAGAGCGTCTTCATAGCCAGGTCACTAGTGTCACCAGAGCGTCTTCATAGCCAGGTCACTAGTGTCACCAGAGCGTCTTCATAGCCAGGTCACTAGTGTCACCAGAGCGTCTTCATAGCCAGGTCACTAGTGTCACCAGAGCGTCTTCATAGCCAGGTCACTAGTGTCACCAGAGCGTCTTCATAGCCAGGTCACTAGTGTCACCAGAGCGTCTTCATAGCCAGGTCACTAGTGTCACCAGAGCGTCTTCATAGCCAGGTCACTAGTGTCACCAGAGCGTCTTCATAGCCAGGTCACTAGTGTCACCAGAGCGTCTTGCCTTCATAGCCAGGTCACTAGTGTCACCAGAGCGTCTTGCCTTCATGGTCAGAGGACTAGTGTCACCAGAGTGTCTTCATGGCCAGATTAGTCCTATCACCAGAGCATCTTCTTACTCAGATCACTAATATCACCAGTGTTTCTTCATTGCAGCTCACTAGTGTCACCAGTGATTCTTAATGGCCAGATTACAACTTTCACCAGAGAGTCTTCATGGCCAGATTACTAATGTCACCAAAGTACCTTCATGGCCAGATAACGAGTCTCATTAGAGTGTTTTCTTGACACGATCACTAGTGTCACCAGAGCGCCTTTATAGCCAGATGATTAATGTCACCGCAGAGTCTTCATCGACAGATCACTAGTGTCACCAAAGTGTTCTCATGAGCAGATCACTAGTGTCACCTGAGTGTCTTCATGGTCAGATCACTAGTATCTCCAGAGTGTCTTCATGGGTAAATCACTACTGTCACCAGAGGTCTTCAGGGACAGAACACTAATATCTCCACAGCGTCTTCTAACCAGACGACTACTATCACCACAGAGTCTTCATAGGCAGATCACTTGTGTCACCAGAGTGTCTTCATGGCTAGATCACTTTTGTCAGCAGAGCATCTTCATGGCCAGATCACTAGTGTCAACAGAGTGTCTTCATGACCTTATCACTAATGTCACCACAGAGTCTTCATGTCCATATCACCAGTGTCTCTTCATGGCTAGATCACTATTGTCATCTTAGCATCTCCATGGCCAGATCTCTAGTGTCAACAGTGTGTCTTCAAGCCCAGATGACTAACATCAACAGAGCGTCTGTATAGTCAGAACATTAGTTTCACCAGAATGTCTTCATAGGCAGATAACTATTGTCACCATAGCGCCTTCATGGCCAGATGACTTGTATCACGAGAGTGTCTGAATTACAATATCACAAATAGACCCCATTAGGGTCACTATCGGTCTCAGTGAAGGTGGTAGGTTAACAGGTAAAATATTAGGATTATGACTCCATTTATATGTAGAGAATGGAGCCTGAAGAGGATATGTGGGCTGTCTCTAGAGATTGGGATGGATAGGAATCATGTAAGAGGTGCGGGGGGTATGAGGGATTATCCCACCTCCCTTGGTACCAATGTCCTATGACGCCAAATATAGCAAGTTGGAATGGTTAAGATGTTCCATGACAGTGGGACACGGGGTAATGTGGTCAAGTTGTTACGTTGTTTGGATAAAGAAGATGTATATAGCTTAGATCACTGATTGCAAATATTTGTTTTATCTACGGACGAAAGAAAAACAAGCATTTGCAATGCAATAGGCCACGCATTAGGAAAGTGTGAGCTATTGGTAATTTAAATGACACATTTTTAGGTCTCGTGACCTATCAATGCGCGCAAGCGCATTGAGCGGAGCGAGAATTCAAGTGCTCAAAAAGCTCGTCAAACCAAGGGCTTTTTGCTGCGGTTTTCTTTGAGTTCACGTGAATCACGTGAACAAACAAGCACGCGCATCAGCCTCCCTCCCTCTCCCCGCACACAGCCTTACTTGGATTTCTCCTCCCCCTACAGGCTTCCCCTGCCAGCAGCATTTGCCATCACGGCCGCAGGCCGTGACTTCAAAGGGTTCCATTTGGTCCTGCCCACTGGTTCACACTTCACTGGTCTCACATCAAAGGCATCAGCCTCCCACAGGCTTCCCTCCCCCCTACCCCCCCAACGTCCTCTTTGGCTCCTTAACTTCTGCCCTCTCCCCCCACCCCCCTCCCTGTTCCTTTTCGTGTTCTTCCATGGTTTATCTTCTTTTCTTGCTTCCTGCTCACTTTGAAATTTTCATTTCCCCCTGTGATTATTGCCCTTTGTGCCTGGACACAGAATATGCAATTTGACATATTGTTATACGTTTGCTTCTCTGTAAATGCATTCTTAATTCCACAAAGATGTGGCTCCTGCAATGTAAACCTCAAATAAACCAGGAAAGCTTATTGTTAAGGCCAGCTTATTTTTGTGATTATTGCCCTCTGTGCCTGGACACAGAATATGCAATTTGACATATTGTTATACGTTTGCTTCTCTGTATACTCATTCTTAATTCCACAAGGATGTGGCTCCTGCAATGTAAACCTCATTTAAACAAGCATTGGCATAGCCAATAGGTCTCGTATTTGGGACCTTACAAGTGTTTAGCCATGCAACAGTTGGTGTTGTTGCACCAAGGATATTCTGCTGCATAACTAAATACTTATAGGGTCCAGAAAGCGAGACCTATTGGCTATGCCAATGCTTGTTTAATATGTGTTGGCTTTGAAAATATATAAATTAATAGTATTGTTATTCACAAAGCCAATAGCTTACACTTTCCTAATGTGACTCCTATTGGCTAAGGCAATGCTTGTTGATAGCAAGCAAGGCAGTGCTGTTGTGGTGCTGAGTGATGCTGTTGTGGTTGGGCTGAGTGATGTGGTGGTGCCCCTGAGTGATGTGGTGGTGCCCCTGAGTGATGTGGTGGTGTTCCCGAGTGATGTGGGGTGGAGTTGGGGGGTGGAATTGGAGGGTTGAGTTGGAGGGTTGAGTTGGAGGTTGGAGGGTGGAGTTGGAGGGTGGAGTTGGAGGGTGGAGTTGGAAGCTGGAGGGTGGAGTTGGAGGGTGGAGTTGGAAGCTGGAGGGTGGAGTTGGTGGGTGGAGTTGGAGGGTGGAGTTGGAAGCTGGAGGGTGGAGTTGGTGGGTGGAGTTGGAGGGTGGAGTTGGAGGGTGGAGTTGGAAGCTGGAGGGTGGAGTTGGAGGGTGGAGTTGGAAGCTGGAGGGTGGAGTTGGTGGGTGGAGTTGGTGGGTGGAGTTGGAAGGTGACTTTGGAGTTGGAGGGTGGAGGTGGAGTTGGAGGGTGGAGTTGGAGGGTGGAGTTGGAGGGTGGAGTTGGAGGGTGGAGTTGGAGGGTGGAGTTGGAGTTGGAGGTTGGAGTTGGAGGTTGGAGTTGGAGGTTGGAGTTGGAAGTACTGGTGGTGGTGGTGGTAGTGGTAGTGGTACTGGTGGTGGTAGTACTGGTAGCGGTAGTACTGGTGGTGGTGGTACTGGTAGCGGTAGTACTGGTGGTGGTGGTACTGGTAGCGGTAGTACTGGTGGTGGTGGTACTGGTAGCAGTAGCATTGGTGTTGGTGGTACTGCTGGCCGTAGTACTGGTAGTGGTAGTACTAGTAGTGGTAGTACTGGTGGTGGTGGTACTGGTGGTGGTAGTACTGGTGGTGGTAGTGGTACTGGTAGTACTGGTAGTGATAGTACTGGTGGTCGTGGTACTGGTAGTACTGGTGGTGGTGGTAGTGGTAGTACTGGTGGCTGTAGTACTGGTAGTACTGGTGGTGGTGGTGGTGGTACTGGTAGTGGTAGTACTGGTGGTGGTGGTGGTACTGGTAGTACTGGTGGTGGTAGTACTGGTGGTGGTGGTACTGGTGGTGGTAGTACTGGTACTGCTAGTACTGGTAGTGGTAGTACTGGTGGTGGTGGTACTGGTAGTACTGGTGGTGGTGGTGGTAGTACTGGTGGTGGTGGTAGTGGTAGTACTGGTGGCTGTAGTAGTGGTAGTAATGGTGGTGGTAGTACTGGTAGTACTGATGGTGGTAGTACTGGTGGTGGTGGTGGTACTGGTAGTGGTGGTAGTGGTAGTACTGGTGGTGGTAGTACTGGTGGTGGTAGTACTGGTAGTGGTGGTACTGGTGTTGGTGGTACTGGTAGCGGTAGTGCTGGTGGTGGTGGTACTGGTAGCAGTAGCATTGGTGGTGGTGGTGGTACTGCTGGCCGTAGTACGCGCGCCCACCAAACGCACTGCTCTTCCTGCCTATCTTTATTTGGAGGAGATAGCTGGCTCTTATCTGCACATACCGCGCCGTTGTGAACAACAAGCTGTTTGAACTGCGATGCAGACGAACACGCGCCAACCAAACACACTTCAGAATGGTGAACGCGCCCACAGCATCTGGATTACATTACAGCGCCTCCATGACCGCTCCTAATTGATATTTATGGACGGCCGTGCGCATAACCGCACACAATATGCCAACAATGGCGACCGGAAATAACATGTAGCCTATCGCGTCAAGGCTACTAAAAAGACAGCACAGCGAAGACGAATCACTGCGCAGATGCCAAACAAAATGACTGAAAAAGTTCGCGCACTGAGGAATTTATCCGGCACAAAACAGAATACCCTTTACAATACGGCTCGCCGCTCCGCCCCACTTCTGACGAAGTGGTGACGTCGCCGAGCCCGTAAAAATAAAGTAAACTGTAATAGATAAAATTAGACCAAATGACAAAAATCCAATCAGTAGATCCGGAGATATAAAAAATAGCACCAAGGAGCAGAAAGCATACACTGTGGGTGTCTGATCAAGTTAGATGAGAACAAAGTCTCAAGTTCAGGCTGATTGTGATGGAGCACAGACTGTATACAGGGACCAGGCTAGTCCCATTGAAAAAGTTACCTTCTGAAAGTCTGGCGCAGTATATTCAAACCTTCTGGATTTCACAGGATGCCAGCCAGGGGTCCAGGACATGGGGAGGCAACTCTTGGTTATCAGAAACACACACCAGCAGGGCTCAGACAGTTCCAGTTGCAGTAGGTCAGCTGGGCCCTTTCAAGGAGGCGTCTGGAGCTTATTGTGTCCCTGTAGCTCATAAGAGGAGGTCAGCCAACTGACTCTTGGAGTCACTCTGGTAGTCCTGGTTTTAAAGGGATGGTCCGCTTTCCCTCAATCAGCAAGGCAGGCTTCAAGCAGGTGGACAGTTCTCAGAAGAATAAGACGGGCCTCAAGCAATAGGACCGTCCTCTGAAGAACAGGGCAAGCCTCAAGCAGCAGGGCAGTCCTCCAAAAAACGAGGCAGGCCTCAATCCGCATTTCGTTCACTGTCTGGGGCCAATAGGCAGTTCTGATAGGGGAGCAATTAACAGGCCCAAGCAGCTGGTAGCTTCTAGATAGCCTCAGAAAGTTTAGGGTGGAATAATACCAACTTTCTAAAAATGGCATTCTCAAAATTGTAATCCTAAACCTGGCTTTACCATGAGAGGATTTTAACTTACAATTCATTTGAGTCCAAACATGATATTTCTCATTGATCCCAATTAAAAGTTAGCACTTAATAAATGTAATAAGGTAACTCAATCTTACCCTATGGGAGACGTCAGCTTCACAGTTGTGAAAAAATAAATGTAGGAGTTTTTCATTTTCAGTACAAGGACATGTAAGACTTAAAAGTATGTGTCCAACTTTTTAATTTCAATGCACCCTGCCCTAGTGGCTGTTTAGGGCCCACCCTTGGGGTACCTTATATGTATTAAAAAGGGAGATTCAGGCTTGTCAGAATGATTATTGTGCCAGTTTGAATTGGCTGTTTAAACTGGCACACAGGCTGCAATGGCAGGTCTAAGACATGTTTTAAAAGGCTGCTAAAGTGAGTAGCACAACAAGGACTGCTGGTCCAGGTTGTACCACTTTACTAGGGACTTATATTAAAAAAACCTTGCTACAATTGGTGTGTTGGTTAGTATACAGTATCCATCATCATTTTCCTCTACTTGAACATTGAACAACGTTTGGCGCATCAGGGTAGGGCACCATGATAAAGGTGGATAGAGTAGATTGTTACTCTTCACCAGGAGGTGAGAGTATTACACCGCACCAGGATAAAGCTGGGTATTATTGCTCACCAGGAGACAAGTGTGAAAGAGAAGAGTGGAACTCCTCACCAGGACAGAAGTAGGATAGAATAGGGTATTACACCTCAACAGGGTACAACTGGGTACTACTCCTCACCAGGAGAGACGTATGATAGAGTACGATTTTACTCCTCAGGATAGAGCTGGATTGTGCTTCTCACCGGGAGAGAAGTATGATAGAGGAGGGTATTACACCTCACTAGGATAGAGCTGGGTATTACACACTTCTCTCCTCACCCGGAGAGAAGTGTCGTAGAGTAGGGTGGTACTCCTCACCAGGATAGAAGTAGGATAGAGTAAGGTATTACACCTCACTAGGATAGATCTGGGTATTACTCCTCACCCGGAGAGAAGTGGGCTAGAGTAGGGTGGTACTCCTCACTAGGATAGAGTAGAGTATTACACCTCACCAGGGTAGAACTGGGTACTACTCCTCACCAGGAGAGACATATGATAGAGTAAGGGTTTACTCCTTACCATGATAGAGCTGGATATTACTTCTCACCAGGAGACAAGTACGATAAAGGAGGGTATTGCACCTCTCTAGGCTAGAGCTGGGTATTACTCCTCACCAGCAGAGAAGTGTGATATAGGAGGGTTTAACACCTCACTAGGCTAGAGCTGGGTATTACACACTTCTCTCCTCACACAGAGAGAAGTGTCGTAGAGTAGGGTGGTACTCCTCACCAGGATAGAAGTATTATAGAGGAGGGTGTTACACCTCACCGGATTAAGATGGGTATTACTCCTCACCAGGAGAGAAGTATGATAGAGTAGGATGTTACACCTCACTAGGATAGAGCTGGGTATTACTCCTGGTCTGGAAAGAAGTATGATAGAGGAGGGTATTACTCCTCACTAGGATAGAGCTGGGTATTACTCCTGGTCTGGAGAGAAGTTGTTTGCATTCTCCCTAAGGCGGAAGCCGGGGACCTTGGCGCTCTCTTGCGCTGCTCATTTTTAACAAATACCTATATTATTGATTACGAATAATATTGCCAAAAAAGAAAAAATCACTCTGGGATCCAGAACTCGCTATCTCCGGTATTGCAGGAGCAAGGTACATTTTAAAGCTGTAAATATTTTAATTCGCAGTTTTTACCCCTGCTCCTTACCTGGGGCGAGACTACTTCGCTCCAGGCAGCGTCACGAACGGCCCACTCAGCGCCGCTCGCGAAAGGCGCTGGTCACTTCCCCCACCCACCGGAGCCGCCATCTTGGCTAGGGAAGGGAGACGGGTCAGACTATCGGCCCTCCCACCCTACTCACTCCAATTAATGGATAAAAGCAACAGAACTGCCCGTCCGCGCAGCGGGCGGGCGCAGCGGGTGCGCCGGCGGCGCGCCAAAGGCAAGCCCGTCTGCGCCCGGCCGGGACCAGGGGCCATTCCCCCTGGTCATTTTAGAACGGATGACGCCTCTCCTATACGGTATGACTGTCCCTCCCTGAAAAACCTAATGCCACCCATACAAGATCTCTGTCACCATTCAATCCATCCAAACTCAACCACTGGCACCTGCTCCCACTGTAAGTACACACTTACTAGCTATAGCGGTACTTCTCACACCGCCAAACAATACAAAATGTTTCTTCTAAACTGTCGCTCTCTTACAAAACATGCAGTGCAAATGGCACTGCTTTTAGAAGAAATCAGTCCTGATGCGATATTCTTGACAGAGACTTGGCTAAAAGACGCATCTGACCCGGACATTACCGCCCTTATGCAACTTGGATATGTTCTTCATAGGATGGACAGACCACAGGGTAGAGGAGGGGGTTTAGGTATTCTTTTTAAAAACCACTACCATTGTAGGATCAGCCCGATTACAATATCCAATTGCGAAAGCATGCACTTCTCCTTGGATTTTGCTCCCACCACCACTTTCTCCGGCATCCTTATCTATCACCCTCCCAACCAAATGGGAGAGTTTCTCGAATCACTCCACTCCAAAGTAGCAGAACTAGTGGTCTCACGACCTCACCTCTCCTTACTAGGAGATATCAACATCCATCTGGATGACCCAAGCAACTTGGTGGCCAGATCTTTGGTAGACGACCTGGCGGCCCTTCAAATTTACTCAGGAGGGTTTTCAACCCACCCATCAAAAAGGCCACCTCTTAGACTGGGTATTCAGCAATGACCAAAGACTAGAGGTAGGGACGCCTTTGCCACTCGCCTGGACAGACCACTATCTAATCCCTATACAGTGGACACCAGTTATCTTAGCCCCAATCCTCCCTCGCACTATTCTGCAAGGGAGAGAATGGTCAAAACTTTCCACTGATCGGTGGACGATATCCCTATCCCCTGCTCCCCCCCTAATTGAAGCAGACCCTACGTCTCTTTATGACAACTACACCAACTGGTTGGGTACAGCATTGGATTCTGTAGCACCCCTGAGAGACCTCAAGGAAAAGACCAAATCAAGAGACGCACCATGGTACTCCCCCCAACTCAAAGAGTTGAAAAGAGTCTGCAGGAAATTGGAAAGAACTTGGAGGGTCTCCCGCAATAAGCTAGATAAATCCAACCATCAGGAGGCAATTAAGAAATACAAAGCGGAAATTAGAAATACAAAAGCATCCTACTTCGAAGATAAAATTACCTCTGCCACCAACTCTCCCAGTGAAATTTTTAAAATTGCAAAATTTCTTATTGACACCCCGACTATCCCCCTTGATCCTAGCAAAGCCCAGACACGGAGTGACAATCAGGCGGAATATTTTTATAAGAAAATTCAAAACATTATTTCTACGTTCGAATCCCCTACGGTAGTCCATGATAACGGAATCATTCCACCGTACTCTACGCCTCATATATTGGATGAGTTTCCTTTGCTAAATGAAAACTCACTTGATATCCTAATGCGGAGGGTCAAATCGGGTTCACCTGCTGATCCTGCCCCCCCCTGTCATCTAATTAAGATCATAGACACTATCAGGCCTGTCATCCTTAATATTTTAAACTCCTCTATCACTACAGGGACAGTCCCTATGGCGTGGAAATGCGCCCAAGTTAGAGCACTACTAAAAAAGCCTACCTTGGACCCTGACAATATGGCTAACTACCGTCCGATCTCACTTCTCCCTTGGGTTAGCAAATTGCTGGAGAAACACATTAATGCCTCCATCACACAATATTTAGAAAACAACCTTCTGCTTCATGATTCCCAAGCAGGATTCCGCCCCAAGTTAGGAACTGAAGCTGCCCTTCTGACGGTGACTGAGATGGCAAGAAAACAGATGGACCAAGGCGGCACGGTAGCAATTATGTTGCTTGATCTTAGTGCCGCCTTCGACACTGTTAACACCAGCAGTCTTCTGCACCGCCTACGCCAAATAGGAATCTCAGGAAAAGCCATACACTGGCTCCAGTCCTTTCTGGAGGATCGCTCCTTTGAGGTAGTGGAGAGTAACATCCACTCAAAAACTTGGCCTCTTGATCGAGGTGTACCCCAGGGCTCCTCCCTGAGCCCTACACTTTTTAATGTTTATTTACAACCACTTGCCGACATTGTGCACTCGTTTGGTCTAGACATAGTAACCTATGCCGACGATACGCAATTGGTTGTCTCAATGAACCAGCCCAATACCTCCCCCCCCAACCTCACCAAATGTTTGGTTGCAATTAATCAGTGGATGACTTCCTCACACCTGAAGCTCAATGGGGAGAAAACGGAGCTTATGATCCTGGGCAATCCAGCTATTGTCAGCCCTCTGCTGGACTGGCCCCCTTGCATGGGAAACCCGCCCCAACCAAAAACCCAAATAAAGAGCCTGGGCATGTGGCTGGACACAAATTTAAACTTTAAACAACAAGCAACCGTCCTGTCTGCCACCTGCTTCGGCCTGATGCGGATGCTTAGGAAGGTCTTACCACTCCTTCCCTTCCAAGCCCGCAGAATAATGGTGCAAGCCATCATTCTATCTCGGCTAGACTACGGAAATTCCCTATACCTGGGGGCTCCGGTATCTACGACAAGGAAACTCCAGATTACTCAAAATGCGGCTGCTCGCCTCCTCCTAGGCCTTAACCGGCGAGAATCTGGCACAGCAGCCTTGAGGAAACTACACTGGCTTCCAATTAAGGCCAGGGTGCTGTTTAAATCTATGTGCATTATGCACAAGGCCATGTGGAAAACCGCCCCATCCATGATCTGTTCTTTGGCGACCCCTTATCTTCCTCATAGGCTTTTGAGATCTAGTACAGCTTTCTTAGCTACAATAAACAAAACCAAGCGCGCCAGATGGGGTGGCCGTTCCTTCTCCTGGAACGCAGCCAAGGCCTGGAACTCCCTGCCCAATACCCTTCGCAGCGAATCTAATCTGCTGAAATTCCGGAAGGATTTGAAAACCCTTCTTTTCATTTAACTTGGCTCTCTTGCCCTCTCTTTAAGACAATGCAGCGCTACGAGGCCTTCGGGTTGTTTGCGCTCAATAAAACTCAATTAATAATAATAATAATAAGTATGATAGAGGAGGGTATTACTCCTCACCAGGATAGAGCTGGGTATTACTCCTCACCATGATATGGTAGGGTGTTACTTCTCACATATGTTCTGTTAAGTTTTTTCTGGTGAACAGACTGAATTCAGGCAACTTTGCGCTGCAAAATAAAACTATGGCTTGAATGAAACAAAAATGAGCATTGTTTCCATGCAGATGAGGTATTGGGTATACACTTAAAAGAACATACAACTTGTCTATAGATCCTTATAGAGGTTGATGCTAGAAGTGGATGAGTCTGTTTCTTGATTGCATGATTGCTGATTTTGGTGAGAATGGCTGGAGAGAGCACATTCCATAGCTGGGACCTTGGAGTGAGAGATGTTAACTTTTGAAGTGAAGTGTATCTAGAGAATGTATTGCTTATAGTAGTTGCTGGAGTATTTTTTGGAACATCACAAATATGGTTTTGTGAATGAGAGAGGGGCTAGGTGCTCGGGAAGTCAGTGGCGAGAGTGAGTAATTGTTCAAGACAAGATACTGCTAGCTTCAGCATCACTGTTGAAAAACGATTCCTCTTCCTTCTGTGCACTGAAGTAAATTTGTGCTTCTGTCTTTTGCCTTAGCAGATATGATAGCAGAATCATAGATGGTGTCTCCCAGTCAAGCAGTGAATTCCAAGAATGACAGAACGATCGTAGGAGGCGTCTGCCGGGGATCACTAGGAATCTATGGACCAGGTTAAAATTCAAAACGTGGCGCGCACGTGTGATGTGCAGAACACCAGAAACCCTTTAATGGTTGAAGAGGGAGAAGAGGCAGCTGCCAGTGCTCTCCAGGAATGCATGGACCAAGCAGAGGCTTATGTCAGCGAGCAGATGTTTGGCAGCGATCTGCAAACCTCCGTGAACCAAGTGATGGCTCAAAATGGAGGCCAGGAACTTTGTAATGATGTCCAGGAGTACATGGACCAAGCAAAGGCTGATGAGAGTGACCTGGTGTTTACCATAAATAGGCAACTCACCAGGAACCAAATGGAATTTGAAGAAGAGGAGGAGCCAACCACAGTTCAGTTGAAGGTCAAGGCAGAGGAAATCCTTGCTTGGGATCGCCAAGACTCCACAACTGTTGGACCGTTGGAAGAAATTGAGGGGCAGGGTGTTGGTGATTTCAACCACCTGCCCTTACAACTAACTGTTCCAGGGAAGGTCGAGGAGGAGGAAACCTCTGACTGGTATCACCAAGACCCAACAGTGCCTACAAAGATGGAAGAAGGAGAAGAGCGGTGTGTCGATGATTACAACCACCCGCCATTACAACTACTAACTGTTCAAGTGAAGGTCAAGCAGGAGGAAACCCCTGCCTGGCACCACAAACACTCCACAGCCCCTATAAAGGTGAAAGAAGGGGAGGAGCAGTGTATCGGTGATTACAGGCATCAGTCATCGCAACCACAAAGTATTCAAGTGAAGGTCAAAGAGGAGGAAATATCTGACTGGCGCTTGCAAGACTCCACACCCACTGCACACTTAAAGGAAAGGGAGGAGCAGTATGTCAGCAATTCCAAGCACTGTTCACCAGATCTGCTGAGTGTTGAAACGACGGTCAAGGATGAAACCTCTGACTGGCATTTCCAAGACACTGTAGCTTCTACAAAGGTAGAAGAAAGTGAAGACCAGTGTGTCTCCTATTACAAGCAGTGGCCATTTCAACCACTGAGTGCTGAAGTGAACCTCAAGGAGGAGGAAACCTCTCACTGGCAACTCCAAGACCCCGTAGCTCCTACAAAAGTGGAAGAAGGAGTAGAGCAGTGTGTCAGCGATTCCAACAAATCTGTGATCCATCTCAAGACTGAAGAGACAGAGGAGCTCATAAGCAATCAACATTCCTTTATCAAAGTGAAGAGTGAAGATGGGGAGGAGTTGGCTGCCTGGGTCCAGAAGACGCCCAAGTGGGAAGAGAATGAGGCCAACCCTGGTAAGTTCTAATTAACAGGCCAGTGCCTCTGAAAAGCTAATCGCTGTGGGGTAATCGGTCACATGTCATGCATACCATGCAATCTAGCACTCAAGATCAACCATTGCATCAGTATTGTTCCAGACCTGCCTGCAAGAATGTCAGAAAACTGTCATCTTCCATTTTGCTCAGTTCACCTATATTTTTATGTTTATAAACAACATATTAGTCATTTAGTTAAAAATGCAATATTTTCCTCTGCTAGTAATCCAGAAAATACTTTTAATTCTCTTAACCACTATATTTAAGGCCATTATATGGTCCTCCTTACAAGAAGGGCTGAATAGCGTGAGGGATTTACCTTTGGTAAATCTCACTACCACAGGGTGCAGTATTTACCACGTGTGGTAATACCTATCATTCATAGTTTTCAACTTGAAATAAGGCATGACATGCAGAATCAGTTTTCAAGACACCAAATTACATGTTTTGGCTTCTTCGAACGCTTTTTTCCTGAAGACATGTCAGATTTGACTTGACACAATCTATCAGGGGAGAACTGCACAAGTGTGATAATGGTTTATACAGGGATTGGAATTTAGCCCTTTGATGTCCTATGAGTTATATTTTCCTTTTTCAAATTTGAAAAGTTTCCTAAAATCATAGTTTTCCAGACCAAGAGTCTTCTCTGGATTCACAAACACTGAATATCTGTACACATATGTGCAGGAATCTAAAAAACCTTAGCAAGAACCTCTTGTTTCTCTGTTTTCATTCTTTGGTAGTTGTGGTATCAATCTTTGGTGGTTTCGTTCTTTTGTAGGTATGTTTTCATTCTTTGGTAGGTGTGGTGTTATTCTTAGGTATGTGTGGTTTCATTCTTTGGTTCTTATGGTTTCATTCTTTGGTGCGTGTGGTTTCATTCTTAGGTACTTGTGGTTTGATTCTTCGGTGGTTTCATTCTTCGGTGGTTTCATTCTTCGGTACTTGTGGTTTCATTCTTCGGTGGTTTCAATCTTTGGTACTTATGGTTTCATTCGTCGGTGCCTGTGGTTTCATTCTTAGGTACTTGTGGTTACATTCTTCGGTGGTTTCATTCTTCGGTACTTGTGGTTTCATTCTTCGGTGGTTTCATCCTTTGGTACGTGTGGTTTCATTTTTTGGTATGTGTGGTTTCATTCTTTAATATGTGTGGTTTCATTCTTTGGTACATGTTGTCTAATTCTTTGGTACTTATAGTTTAATTCTTTGGTACTTATAGTTTAATTCTTTGGTACATGTGGTTTTATTCTTTGGTACATGTGGTTTTATTCTTTGGTACATGTGATTTTATTCTTTGGTACGTGTGATTTGATTCTTTGGTACTTGTGATTTCATTCCTTGGTAAGTTTGATTTCATTCTTTGATACTTGTGGTGTCATTCTTTGGTATATGTGTGGGTTCGCAATTGGTACTTGTAGTTTCATTCTTTAGTACGTGTCGTTTCATTCTTTGGTACTTGTGGTTTCATTCTTTGGTATATCTGTGGGTTCATCCTTTAGTACGTGTTGTTTCATTCTTTGGTACATGTGGGATCATTCTTTGTTACGTGTGGTGTCATTCTTTGGTAAGTGTGGTTTTATTCCTTGGTACTTGTGGTTTCATTCTTTGGTATATGTGTGGGTTCATTCTTTGGTACTTGTGGTTTCATTCTTTAGTATGTGTCGTTTCATTCTTTGGTACTTGTGGTTTCATTCTTTGGTATATGTGTGGGTTCATCCTTTAGTACGTGTTGTTTCATTCTTTGGTAAGTTTGATTTCATTCTTTGATACTTGTGGTGTCATTCTTTGGTACGTGTGGTTTTATTCCTTGGTACTTGTGGTTTCATTCTTTGGTATATGTCTTGTTTCATTCTTTGGTACTTGTGGTTTCATTCTTTGGTATACGTGTGGGTTCATTCTTTGGTACTTGTGGTTTCATTCTTTAGTATGTGTCGTTTCATTCTTTGGTACTTGTGGTTTCATTCTTTGGTATATGTGTGGTACGTGTTGTTTCATTCTTTGGTACTTGTGGTTTCATTCTTTGGTATATGTGTGGGTTCATCCTTTAGTACGTGTTGTTTCATTCTTTGGTAAGTTTGATTTCATTCTTTGATACTTGTGGTGTCATTCTTTGGTACGTGTGGTTTTATTCCTTGGTACTTGTGGTTTCATTCTTTGGTATATGTCTCGTTTCATTCTATGGTACTTGTGGTTTCATTCTTTAGTATATGTGTGGGTTCATCCTTTAGTTCGTGTTTTATTCTTTGGTACATGTGGTATCATTCTTTGGTATATGTGTGGGTTCATTCTTTGGTACTTGTGGTTTCATTCTTTAGTATGTGTCGTTTCATTCTTTGGTACTTGTGGTTTCATTCTTTGGTATATGTGTGGGTTCATCCTTTAGTACGTGTTGTTTCATTCTTTGGTACTTGTGGTTTCATTCTTTGGTATATGTGTGGGTTCATCCTTTAGTACGTGTTGTTTCATTCTTTGCTACATGTGGTGTCATTCTTTGGTACGTGTGGTTTTATTCCTTGGTACTTGTGGTTTCATTCTTTGGTATATGTGTGGGTTAATTCTTTGGTACTTGTGGTTTCATTCATTAGTACGTGTCGTTTCATTCTTCGGTACTTGTGGTTTCATTCTTTGGTATATGTGTGGGTTCATCCTTTAGTTCGTGTTGTTTCAGTCTTTGGTACATGTGGTATCATTCTTTGGTATATGTGTGGGTTCATTCTTTGGTACTTGTGGTTTCATTCATTAGTACGTTGGTTTCATTCTTTGGTACTTGTGGTTTCATTCTTTGGTATATGTGTGGGTTCATCCTTTAGTTCGTGTTGTTTCATTCTTTGGTGCATGTGGTATCATTCTTTGTTACGTGTGGTGTCATTCTTTGGTAAGTGTGGTATGCAAGTATATAAGTGTGCTTCTGGAATGTAAATGTTTTGAAAAAAACCCTCTCCATTTACCTTTAAAACAAAAGAGAAACTGGGCCAATATTCATCAGTGTCTTTTAAGGAGGAAAAAACTGTGTTGTTACTTTATGGCAGACAGGCATTTCTGTCGCTCCAGAACACAGGTGAGCGTAAACAGTTAATTTTAGCCACTGCAGTTGAAATTCAGCATCAATCCCGGTTTCTTCATTTCATTAAATAAAAATGTGTTTTGGTTTTGAATTTAAAGAAGATGCCCATCTTGGAGATCTAGGAGCCAATTGATTGCTCCTTACGATAATAAAGAGTTGTGGTAAGACACTTAGCTCTGTAATTGAAGCATGCACTAGTTATGGTGGGAACAGGAGTGTGCTTCAGCACATCACAGTAGAATATCGCATACCGTTCCAAGGTATGAGATCTTGTTGTAGAGTCGTGGGGCTGTCATTGTTTGACTTTTGATATTATGTATATTCCATCTCTGTGAGAACTTTATCTCAGTGTATGGTCAGTGGTACTTAGAATAAGTGCCAGCTCCTTGAGCACAACCTATCGATATCAAAAATGTACACTTTAAACCAAAGTTGCATCAACTGTTGTTCATGTTTAATTCACATGATTTGAATGTCATTCGTTGTAGGAATTCATTCCAATGTTTGATATGTTAAATCCATCGTCGTATGTACATAATTTCACAATTTCCCGATGCATTTCGGACCAATGGTCCTTCGTCAGGGGAATCCTAGAAAAACAATAATTCAATCTAAGTATTGTGCCCCGAGGTTCAATCCAGATAATTAAATGCATAATGGTGCAAAAATGAATAGATTAAATATACAATGCTGAAACGTTGCGGTAATAGCGTTAAACAAAATCGCGTTATTAAATTATCCAACGTTCTTATTCCCGTTAATCCGTGAAAACCCTAGTGCTCGGCAGTTTGTCAAGCGACTCTAACGAGCCCCGTGTCATTATGAATAACGTTCTAACTATTCACCAAAGATTCAACCACGTTCATGCCCTGTGCCCGGTGTTTGTAAAAACAATATCCAAGAGTGATATAAACGTGCAAATCAAGAAAGTACAAAAACTTACAAGAAAAGTGCAGTGAGAGCCCGCGTCCCACTCATGCGCCCTTCGCCGGTGCATGCAAACCAAGTTTTACGTGAAAACGGAAATGTATGAAGTAGAACCAGAGACATGCAAAGCGGACTATGCATGTGGCGGCCATCTTGTAATGGTGTTGGAAGATGAACGTGATAACCCACGAAAGTTAGTCAATCGCATGGAGCGCTAAACATGCAATATGTTTATAGGATGGAAAAATAAGTTCTAAGACGTGCAAAGATAATTGTAATAAAAACCTGTGTTGAAAAGCATAAAAAGAATAAAACATAAAAACAGTACATTAGAATGCAGTGAAATGAATAAAATAAACATGTCAGCAAGTATCATTGTCCATAGAGGTGCTCTACAAGTAGCATGTAAATTCCATCCAATCATTAAGACCGGACGGCTTCATGGATTGGAGAAATTTTATCCAATGATTTTCACGCTGTAGTAAAAAGTCATTATTGTCTCTGCCATCCCGTTTACTGACCACTTCCACGGCAGTGAATCGCAGTTGGCTAATGTTGTGTCTGCTGTCTTTAAAGTGTGCAGCGAGGTTGGATTTCAGGTTCACTGTTCTTATATTGCTCTTATGTTCATTCACTCTCAGTTTCAATTTTCTGGAGGTCTTTCCTGTATATATCAATCCACAAGGACATTTGATGATGTATATCACATTCTCCGTGTCACATGTTGCATTTAATCTAAGTTTGATGTCAGTACCCTTCAGTGGATGTTTAAGCACAGAACCTTTGATCATGTTGTTACAGTTTTTACAGTTTAGACAAGGTTGGTTACCTCTGTATGTAGTTTCTGGAGAGTATCTAGGATTTGTGATGATTTCTTTAAGATTCTTACCTCTTTTGTAGGCAAATAAAGGTTGTTCATCAAAGATGCCATTGAAATCTTGTTCCCTGCTGATGATCGGCCAATGTTTCAGTATTGAAGCCTTGTATGTACTTGATGCTTCTGAGTATTTGGATACGACCACTGGTCTTTTGGTATCACTTTTCTGTTTAATAACAAGTGTGTCCTGTCGTGTTAGACTGTCGCATCGTTCTTTAGCTTTGGTCAAGATGTTTCTAGGATACCCTCTTTTTTCGAAACGTTTTATCATGTTTTCTGCTTGTGTTTCGTATTCAAATTTGTCGGATATGATCCGTTTGACTCGAAGGAGCTGTGAGAAAGGAAGGTGATTCTTCAATGGTCTCTGGTGATAGGAATTGTAGTGAAGGATGTTGTTCTTAGGTGTGGCGCCGCGGCCAGGGCGACTGACGCTGGAATCTGGGGACCACGGTTCGATCCCCGGCTCCGGCGGCAGGTCAGCCCAGCACCATGTGACTCTGGGCAATAGCTCGCTTAATCTTCCCGACGGCCCCCCAGCGCTTAGAGACCCTTACGGGTGATTGTGCGCTTTACAAATGTGGACTTTACTTTACTTTACTTCTGTACAGGTTGGTTTCCAAATGATCAACAGCTCTCGTTAGTCTGACATCCAGGAATGTGATAGTTTGTTGGTCCACTTCATGAGTAAACTGAATACGGTCATTAATGTTGTTCAAGTTTGTTAGTGCCGATGATAGAGACTCATGGTCTCCTTGCCATATGACGAAAATGTCGTCTATATATCTCAGAAACATTTTGGCATGCATAATCCATGGAGTCTGGTTCAAAATATTGTTGTTCTCAAAGTATTGCATGAATGCATTAGCGTACACATGGCACTTCATTTATCCCTACCAGTCATACCAACGAGTTAGAACTTGAAGTCAGTTTATTTAAGTTTATGCGCAACTTGCGTTTGAGACACTTTTTTGAGAACGTTTTACCATCACAAGACAGTGATCACACTGACCAACTCAAAGGATTAAGAGCAAGGAGCACATTTTAATGGCACCTGTCAGTCATAAGTCCTTTGACACTTTTGAGAATTTGGTTAAAAATGACATCAGTGGTATCAATTACACTAGGAAAAATAAACATCTGAATTTAACTAACAAAGAATATTCTATACTGAATAATTTGGCAAAGAAAGAAGAAATAACTTATCAAACTGCTGACAAGGGGGGCGCGCTAGTCCTCATGGATACCACATTTTACAATGAACGAGTTCAAGAACACCTTTCGGACACTAACACTTACAGTCTCATGCATTTCAATCCTACCAACCAGTACAATGAAGTATTAATGAACATACTGTCAATGGCTGAAGAAAATGGAACTATAAATCAAAAAACTAAGAAATTTCTAACCACTAACAACCCACGTATTCCAAGCATGTATATGCTTCCGAAAGTCCACAAAAGTCTAACTTCACCTCCATTCAGACCAATTGTTTCTACTCGTGGGAGTATACATGAAAATACTGGCAAACTCATTGACAGATATTTACAGCCTTTAATACAACAGTCCTGTACATATGTAAGAGACACCACGGATTATCTGCAGAAGATCAAGGAAATCAAATTTGAGGAAGGCGACAACATCTGGCTCTGTTCCATAGACGTTAAATCCCTCTATACCAGCATTCCCCATGATTTGGGAATGGAAGCAGTAGAAGACATCTTACTACACTCTGATCTTGCCAATGATTTTCAAATCTTCATCATGCAGCTGATGCATTTCACCTTATACCAGAGTTACTTTTCGTGGAATGACCAACTGTACGCACAGCTGTCCGGAACATCCATGGGCAACTGTGCGGCACCTGTGTACGCTAATGCATTCATGCAATACTTTGAGAACAACAATATTTTGAACCAGACTCCATGGATTATGCATGCCAAAATGTTTCTGAGATATATAGACGACATTTTCGTCATATGGCAAGGAGACCATGAGTCTCTATCATTGGCGCTAACAAACTTGAACAACATTAATGACCGTATTCAGTTTACTCATGAAGTGGACCAACAAACTATCACATTCCTGGATGTCAGACTAACGAGAGCTGGTGATCATTTGGAAACCAACCTGTACAGAAAAGGAACAGATAATAACAACATCCTTCACTACAATTCCTATCACCAGAGACCATTGAAGAATCACCTTCCTTTCTCACAGCTCCTTCGAGTCAAACGGATCGTATCCGACAAATTTGAATACGAAACACAAGCAGAAAACATGATAAAACGTTTCGAAAAAAGAGGGTATCCTAGAAACATCTTGACCAAAGCTAAAGAACGATGCGACAGTCTAACACGACAGGACACACTTGTTATTAAACAGAAAAGTGATACCACAAGACCAGTGGTCGTATCCAAATACTCAGAAGCATCAAGTACATACAAGGCTTCAATACTGAAACATTGGCCGATCATCAGCAGGGAACAAGATTTCAATGGCATCTTTGATGAACAACCTTTATTTGCCTACAAAAGAGGTAAGAATCTTAAAGAAATCATCAAAAATCCTAGATACTCTCCAGAAACTACATACAGAGGTAACCAACCTTGTCTAAACTGTAAAAACTGTAACAACATGATCAAAGGTTCTGTGCTTAAACATCCACTGAAGGGTACTGACATCAAACTTAGATTAAATGCAACATGTGACACGGAGAATGTGATATACATCATCAAATGTCCTTGTGGATTGATATATACAGGAAAGACCTCCAGAAAATTGAAACTGAGAGTGAATGAACATAAGAGCAATATAAGAACAGTGAACCTGAAATCCAACCTCGCTGCACACTTTAAAGACAGCAGACACAACATTAGCCAACTGCGATTCGCTGCTGTGGAAGTGGTCAGTAAACGGGATGGCAGAGACAATAATGACTTTTTACTACAGCGTGAAAATCATTGGATAAAATTTCTCCAATCCATGAAGCCGTCCGGTCTTAATGATCGGATGGAATTTACATGCTACTTGTAGAGCACCTCTATGGACAATGATACTTGCTGACATGTTTATTTTATTCATTTCACTGCATTCTAATGTACTGTTTTTATGTTTTAGTCTTTTTATGCTTTTCAACACAGGTTTTTATTACAATTATCTTTGCACGTCTTAGAACTTATTTTTCCATCCTATAAACATATTGCATGTTTAGCGCTCCATGCGATTGACTAACTTTCGTGGGTTATCACGTTCATCTTCCAACACCATTACAAGATGGCCGCCACATGCATAGACCGCTTTGCATGTCTCTGGTTCTACTTCATACATTTCCGTTTTCACGTAAAACTTGGTTTGCATGCACCGGCAAAGGGCGCATGAGTGGGACGCGGGCTCTCACTGCACTTTTCTTGTAAGTTTTTGTACTTTCTTGATTTGCACGTTTATATCACTCTTGGATATTGTTTTTACAAACACCGGGCACAGGGCATGAACGTGGTTGAATCTTTGGTGAATAGTTAGAACGTTATTCATAATGACACGGGGCTCGTTAGAGTCGCTTGACAAACTGCCGAGCACTAGGGTTTTCACGGATTAACGGGAATAAGAACGTTGGATAATTTAATATCGCGATTTTGTTTAACGCTATTACCGCAACGTTTCAGCATTGTATATTTAATCTATTCATTTTTGCACCATTATGCATTTAATTATCTGGATTGAACCTCGGGGCACAATACTTAGATTGAATTATTGTTTTTCTAGGATTCCCCTGACGAAGGACCATTGGTCCGAAATGCATCGGTAAATTGTGAAATTATGTACATATGACGATGGATTTAACATATCAAACATTGGAATGAATTCCTACAACGAATGACATTCAAATCATGTGAATTAAACATGAACAACAGTTGATGCAACTTTGGTTTAAAGTGTACATTTTTGATATCGATAGGTTGTGCTCAAGGAGCTGGCACTTATTCTAAGTACCACTGACCATACATTGATTACCACACCTTCTTGTCAGGGGGTGATATCTTTGAGGCACACCACAGCTACTCAACGTGTATACAAGGAGGAGTGCGTGACCCACACCACGACTGCAACTTTATCTCAGTGGCATGTTTATTTTTCCAGAGATAAGAAAGTGAACTCACTCTCCTCAAAATTGAAATGCTTCAGTTCTCAGCGCTGTGTTTTCAAATCATTGATAGTGGAAAGTTAAAACAAATAGGGTTGTACCACTGCTCCTACTTCCAGCGACCACTACGAATACTTTATTATACAAGTCAAAACAAAACAGAGAAAACCATGTAATGCGTGAGCTTTGTACAGTGTGCAATTACAGAGACTATGCTTTTATGAGAAAGAGACGGAAAAGTTTGGGTCTCATAACAGATTGCATAACAAACAAATGTGGTTTCCATCCAGATTTGAATGAACACCGTCAGGAAATGAGTCGCTCCTTTTGTGTCATTCACATGGCAGGCAAGTTTCAAAAGGTTAAACTGGGGGAATATGGTGTAGAAAGCAACTTTAACTGGGTAGACAGATTTTCCAAAAACGGGACATACATGCGTGTGGTCGGTCATTTATTAGCCATACGAATTACACCCGAGGCGATGCGATACCTCAACACCACTGTTATCTACACAAAGCTGAGCGGGTATGAGTGAGAGGTAAAAAAGAACGAATACAATAGAATTATTCATTTAGCTATGCAAGACGCCGCGCTGACCGCTACTGTGCGCTTTAACACTACAGAAATTAACACATACAAAGAAGCAGAGCAATTAATACCAGAGCTCTTTCCAAATCAACTGGTAAAAGACTCGAGAGGCTGCCAGCCGATTAGCTCTTTTCACAGTTGATACTTAGGCACTTGGTACCCCTCTCCGTGTTGGAGCGTCACACACTGAAGCACTTAGACCTAGAGGTGGGCGGGCCACTTATAGCTCGAGCCGGGCTCTGGGTCAGTGCCAGGTTCTCGTGGAACCTCGAGCCCAAACAAGCCAAGTTTTCACATGGTTCTGTCTGCCACCTACACTCTACTGTAGCTCACAAAGTTTAAAATAAATCACTAACAGTTTTGTTAAAAAAAAGACAGATATCCCTTTAGTGGTTGACTTGTAGAGTGGAGAAGCGTGGCTCAGTGGTTAGAGGCGGCAGACCATGAAGCTGAGATCGGCCGTGGACCAGGGTTCGATTCCCCGCCTTGGCGGGTCTTGGGCTAAAAAATTCCAGGGACTCGACAATTCTCGCTCTGGTGCCTACTCGACTCACTGGGTCACACTCTGCGACTCTGGGCAATAGCTTGCTTAATCTCCACTACGGCCCCTCGCGGCGGGATGCCTGGCTTTCACCTTGTGGATACCCGGCCGGGGTATCTCACAGGGGAATACCAGGACGGGTTCCCTAAGCAAGCGCCTTGAGACCCCTGGGTGATTAGTGCGCTATATAAATCGAACTACATTTACATTTACACATTTACATTTGTACAAAGTGAAACCAGAAAGACCAGGATGAATCTCAGCTTCCCCACTTAACCACACTGTATTCTCAGGCAAATATTTTGCATCACCCTCCTTTCTTCATTACCTCTCAATATAAACCTATAATGTAACTTAGTAATGTCAAACCTGTCGCATGTCAAAGAAATGCACTATTTTAATTTTGAAGAGAATGTACTATATTTTGAATGACGGTAACATTTCCAGAGCTTGGCTCGTGCAAGGGCTCTAAGAGCCAACCCAGACCCTTGGACTCTTCCCTCTTAATTTGTTGCCGTGCCACTGCCCACCTCTACTTAGACTCTGGAACGCAGAAGACGGACCCACTGGCTCTAACACACATCACCCACAGGCACAGAAAACATTTTAAGGTCTGGAAACCCCCTCCCATCCTGTGAGTCCGTTAACTGCACATGAAACCATCTGGTGGGGCCTTAGTCAGGATACCCCGGCCTCACAAGAGCTCGGCAGTTCTCACAAAAGCTAAGACACCTCGTAGCAGCAGCATGTGTCAGTTCACTGCTGACCGAGAGGATAAGGGCAGAGCGTGTTTCTGTCACTCACCAAAAGAACAGCCTTGGAGCAGCAGTACACTGTCTGTAGGGGGTCGGGTTTCCCATCCTTGGCCATGGCTTCCATGCTTCATGCTCATTTAGCAAGAACAGGCAGCCCGATCTGCTGCAGTGTACCAAGCAGCGAAGGAACAGGGAAGTGTTCACTTTATACACAACGAGTCCGGAAGAAGCAGCCATTACAGCCGCCGGTTCCTGTCTCTGAGATATTAACGTCCCTTCTCAGAGGTTGTGCCCCGTGATGAAAGCTCTCCCTGGGGCCCTCACCCCATCCTTTCTCCTGTGAGCGCTGATCTTTGCTGTGTCCTGCTGTCCCTGAGGCCCCCACCCCCATCCTCGTTCCGGCCGGCTCTGACTGAAGAGAAACAATGTAGGTTGATGCTTTGTTTCTTTTCAGTCCTGGGTCATTGCGAGGAGCGGGGAGCGGGCTGCAGCTGCATCTGCTTCAAAGGTCAGAGCAAGAGACATACAGCTCTCTGCAGATGAGCTGAGGGGGCCCCCCGCTCTGCGGGGGCTGCGGGGTGTTTGTTAAGCCCCTGCTAGGGCGCTGCGTTTCAGAGAGGTGCTCTGAGGCCACACCCCTTTTTACACCTCTCTGCAACGCAGCTCTGTGTGGCGAATTGTAAGTTGGGGAATTAATTGTCTTTCAATACTGAGGGTCCCTGTGGGACAACTAGACCAACAGGTATCTCCAGTATGCGCCAGGGAGCTGCATGGCAGACAGGTGTTCAGAGGCCATGCCGCTTTTAACACTTCTCTGCAACGCAGCGGTGTTGCGCCTACTGGAGGTACCTAGTGGGCTAGTTTGACCCTAGGGGCCCTTAGGATTCAAGGGGACTTAATCTCTCAATGTAGAATGGCCACAGGGTGCGTTTACACAGTGGTGAAGGGAGGGGACGGGGCCTGAGGTGACGTGTGCAAACACGCCCTGTGGCGCGTTTTAAGCTGGGGAAATAATTCCCCTTCAATCCTGAGGGTCCCTGGGGGCCAACTAGCGCACCAGGTGCTTCCAGTAAGCGTCACTGCGCTGCAGAGAGGTGGTGCAGGCAGGTGCCCCTTTTTACACCTCTCTGCAATGGCGCTTACTGGAGGTACCTAGTGGGCTTATTTGACCCGAGGCACCCTCAGGATTCAAGGGGACTTAATCTCCCAACTTAAAACGGCCACAGGGCGTGTTTACACAGTGGGGAAGGGAGGGGGTGGGGCCTGAGGTGACGTGTGCAAACTCCCCCTGTGGCGCGTTTTAAGTTGGGGGAAATAATTCCCATTCAATCCTGAGGGCCCCTGGGGGCCACCTAGCCCACCAGGTGCTTCCAGTAATCGCCACTGCGCTGCGTTGCAGAGAGGTGGTCCAGGCCATGCACCTTTTTACACCTCTGCGCAACGCAGCTCTGTGGCACTTACTGGATATACCTGGTGGGTAAGTTGGCCCCCAGGGACCCTCAGGATTCAAGGGGACTTAATCCCCCAACTTAAAACGAGCCACAGGGCGTGTTTTCAGACATGTCACCTCAGGCCCCCCCTCCCTTCACCAGTGTGCAAATGTGCCCCGTGGTGCGTTTTAAGAGGTAGTTTTAATCCCCCTGCCCTATTATGTACTAGGGCCTTACAGAGGAGGTCATGCTAATCACAGGTGTACCGCAATGCATAGTGTTCCCTAGTGTATGTAGGTGTTTTCACTGTATTCTAAGTGTCGTTTAGCATAGCACTGGCTCTAGGCTTGGTTAGTCAGAGTCAGTTACCACCAGTACCCATCTGAAAAAGCTGTGGGCACAGGATGATTTTTGCAACAAGGCCTCTTTCTGCTCCTCTGTTGCTTCTTCCTGCACTTTTCTTCGTCTTTATGGACTTCTGTTGCTTCTTTCTGCATTTCTTTTGCTTCTTTCTGTGGTTTTTTTCTTGTTTCTTCACATGTCCTACCTCAGTAGGCATAGTTAGAAAGTAGCATTTGAAAAACCTTTAACATTCACTCACAAAACCATAGGTTTCAGGTACGTTATAGTTAGAAATTAGCATTTAAAAAACCTTACAAATTCACTGAAAAAACCCATAGTTTTAGTGATAGTTATAGTTAGTTGGACATTTCACTCGTACAAAACAAGAGAAATTCCGCCGTTATAATTAGTTCAGCTAACTATAACTCGCGCCCCCGCAATGCACTGCTGATGATGTCACATATTACATCACTCATGACCTGGTCAGTGACATTACTGATGGCATCTCAAATGACATCACCGATGACATCATCCATGTGATAATTTGATGCATCTTCTTACACCCTAATATAACCTTTGATACACCCACCCGAAATTACAGACTGCCATTCTCAAAACCATAGACACTCCAACACCTACATACCCACTCACTGATTCTTAAGTTTACACACATATCCACTCACTCACCCGTACAGTCACTCATACTTATGGTCACTCAGTACAGGGCTATCATATGCACTCATACACCTATATAGACACTCACACACCGCCACTCATCCATAGAGGTACTCACACACCTAGTCAGTCATGCAAATAATTAATCACACTGCCATTTACTCACCTATACAGATATACACACACCAGCTTGCTTACTCATACAAATACTAGCACAGTCTTACGCTCCTATACAATCACTGATACAAGCACGCACTCATCCATACAGCCACTCTCACAATCACACACTCTCACTTATAGCCATTTATATACTCCAACACACATATATACTGCCTTTCACATATATAGTTACTCACATATGTGCCATTGAGATATACATTCACTCACTAACACACCCATACACACATTCACCCACCCATAGAGTCCATTACAGATGCACTCTTGAATCCATGCACCCAGTGAATCACCCACTCACACATCCATGCACAGTCACACACACCCCACCCTCACAAACACTCAGGCACCCATACAGAAACTCAGACAACCAATCAATTCCCCATATAGACACTCATGTAGCCATTTGCAAACCAATGGAGCCGCTTACACACCAACAGACAGACTGATGCACACATTCACACAGTTTAGTCACTAACCATGCATTCAGTAAGATACTTTTAATCACTCACTTAAACTTTACAGAAACACACAGTCACTGTATGATGTCATCAGTGATGTCATTTGAGATGTCATCAGTGATGTCACTGACCATGTCTTGAGTGATGTAATATGTGACGTCATCAGCAGTGCATTGCAGGTGCTCGAGTTATAGTTAGCTGAACTAATTATAACGGGATTTTCACTGGTTTTGTACGAGTGAAATGTCCAACTAACTATAACTTTCCCTAAAACCTATGTTTTTTTCAGTGAATTTCTAAGATTTTTTAAATGCTAATTTCTAACTATAACGTGCCTGAAACCTATGTTTTTTCAGTGAATATATATATATATATATATATATATATATATATATATATATATATATTACCTACTGGCGGTAGCCAGTAGGTATATATAGTTAGGATTTTTTTGAATAGGGATTTCTGAACATTCTATGTTGAATAACTTTGGCGTTGATGGACGGAATTGGCTGAAATTTTCAGGAAAATGGCACATTTTGTTTCTGAGCGTCCCCTGAAAGTTTGGGGGGGTTTCGTCAAGCAGGGGCCGAGAAAAAAGGGGGTCCCAAAACGTGTTTTTAACATTGAGTTTTCCATAGGGCGGTTGGACTCACTTTTAGCTCGAACGGCTGAATGGATTTCCACAAAACTTGGCAAAATTGTAGGGACTGGTAGCCCGATGTGCCTTTGCTATGTCTCAAGATATATGCTCCAGTGGTTTTTACGAAAATTAACTTTGAAAAATATATATTGGGCTACATTGGGCTATATATATGTTAGAGCCCAAATGTAGCCCAATGTAGCCCAATGTAGCCCAATGTAGCCCAAAGATGGCCACCAGAGACAAAAAAAAACAAATGTAGCCCAAATATCAGCCAGATGTAGCCCAACTATAGCCCAATGGCAAAATGTCCCAGAGTGTTCTAAAGAACAACTAGAACGCTAACAGTCTTACTTATGACAAAAGTATGGCACACCTGAAGTCATCTTGATTGGAATAAAGTGGTAACACTTAATACATTTAATTTGAAAAGGAACAAAATGAGGGGTTTCATTTTGCCATAGAAATGTTATATATATATATAACATTTCTATGCCAAAATGAAACCCCTCATTTTGTTCCTTTTCAAATTAAATGTATTAAGTGTTACCACTTTATTCCAATCAAGATGACTTCAGGTGTGCCATACTTTTGTATGTCGCCAGTAGGTATATATAGTTAGGATTTTTTTGAATAGGGATTTCTGAAAATTCCATGTTGAATAACTTTGGCGTTGATGGACGGAATTGGCTGAAATTTTCAGGAAAATGGCACATTTTGTTTCTGAGCATCCACTGAAAGTTTGGGGGGGGTTCGTCAAGCGGGGGCCGAGAAAAAACGGGGGTCCCAAAACGTGTTTTTAACATTGTTTTCCATAGGGCGGTTGGACTCACTTTTAGCTCGAACGGCTGAATGGATTTCTATGAAACTTGGCAAAATTGTAGAGACTGTTTGCCCAATGTGCCTTTGCTAGGTCTCAAGATATGTGCTCCAGTGGATTTTGAGAAATTAACGTTCAAAAAAATATATATATCTGTGACAGCGTCCCGGTTAGTGCCCCGGTTCGCGTAACGGAACTTCGCGAGGAGAAGCGGATTGGCTCTCCGGTGACTGTCAACATTCTAAACAGTCCGGAGCGGCCGCCATATTGTCTCTCGGTAGGATCAAGAGACAAGAGGTGGAAATAAACAAAGGGGGAAATGAATGAAAGGGGGCAAGGTAGACCCCTCCTGACCCCCTAGGATTGATGTGGGGGCTATTAAAGGGCCCCGCGGGGCAAAAAAATAAAATAATATTTTTTTCGATTTTTCGCGGTGGAAGCGCTGCCCGGTACGCGAACCGGGTAGCTCACCGGTAGCGTAACGGGAGTCCGCCATCTTGTGTTTCGGACGAATTTAGTCACAAGATGGAGGATAAACAATGTTGGGAATGGGTATAAGGGGGCACGGGAGACATATCCTGACCCCCTAGGTTTTCTGAGGGTGGCTGAGGAGGCCCATATATGTAAAAAAAAAAAACAAGGGAAATATTAAATTAATATTTTAGAGTGCTTTGAGGTAGGGTAGCTCTGAATAGAGCTGTTGTGTTGTGTGGGTGATGTAAGTACCAACATGTAGGTACCAATGAAGAGTCTAAAATTCAATGTACACCGTCTCCTCTGTAGATATTTTGTATGTTCTAATATGGGTTATTTAAATGTAAATGTGTGGAAAAGCACTTCATGCTTTAAGGCAATTGTATTTTTGAACTGATTGTTCTTTCCTCTTAGTCCTCCTCTTTGGTTTTTTTCCCACACTCTTCTTCAGCATGATAGTTGATAAATTTGTTCCCTCAAAAAATTTATATACATAAAAAAAATTATATTAAATACATATAAAATATATTTTTCCTTTAAAAGAAGAATACATTTTACAGCTTTTGATATTTGCTATTAAAAAACCATTGAAATTCACTGAAAAAACCATAGTTTATAGACCATATATAGTTAGGAATTAGCATTTACAAAACCTCGAAAATTCACGGAAAAAACCATAGGTTATAGACCATATACAGTTAGGAATTAGCATTTACAAAACCTTATTTTACTCACACAAAACCATTGAAATTCGCATATATAGTTAGTTGCACTAACTATATATCGCGCACCCGCAATCCACTGCTGATCATGTCACATATTACATCATTCATGACATGGTCAGTGACATCACTGATGACATCACTGATGACATCTCAAATGACATCACTGATGACAACATCCAGTGACTGTATGTTTCTGTAAAGTTAAAATATGTCTTACATATTGAAGAATGAGTGGATGTATAAGTGTCTGGATGAAGGATTTAGTAGGTGCATGACTGACTGTATGTATGAGTGAGTGATTAAATGTGTCTCACTGAGTGCATGGGTTAGTGACTAAACTGTCTTAATTTGTGCATCATTATGTCTGTTGTTCTGTAAACTGCTGCATGTGTTGATCAGTAGCTATATGAGTAACTATATGGGTTATTGATTGGTTGCCCAAGTATTTGTATGGGAGACTGAGTGTGTGTGTGGGTGGCTGGGAGGTGTATGACTCTGTGCATAGATGTGTGAGCAGTTGATTCACTAGATGTATGGGTTCAAAAGTGCATGTGGAAAAAGCTGTATGGGCGGTTGACTGTGTGCATGAGTGTATTGGTGAGTGAATGGATATCTCAGTGCTACATGTCAAAGTAAGTACATATGTAAAACACAGTACATGTGAGAGTTGACATATATAAATAACTGCATAAGAGCCAGTGAATGTGTGAGTGGCTGTATGGATCATTGTGAACTTGTATGAGGGATTGTATAAGAGAGCAAATATGTGTTAGTATATGTTTGAATAAGTAAGGTGTGTATAACTGTATAGTTGAGGAAATGGAGGTGTGATTGATTCTTTGCATGACTGACTAGGTGTGTGAGTAACTCCATGGATGAGTGACAGTCTGTGAGTGTCTGTTTACACTGAGTGTATCTAAGGTTATATTAGAGTCTGAAGCGGTTCATCGTATTATCACATGAATGATGTCATCAGTGATGTGATCAGTAATGTCAAATGAGATGTCATCAGTGATGTCATCAGTGATGTCATTTGAGATGTCATCAGTGATGTCATCAGTGATGTCATTTGAGATGTCATCAGTGATGTCATCAGTGATGTCATTTGAGATGTCATCAGTGATGTCATCAGTGATGTCACTGACCATGTCATGAATGATGTAATATGTGACATGATCAGCAGTGGATTGCGGGTGCGCGATATATAGTTAGTGCAACTAACTATATAAGCGAATTTCAATGGTTTTGTGTGAGTAAAATAAGGTTTTGTAAATGCTAATTCCTAACTATATATGGTCTATAACCTATGGTTTTTTCAGTGAATTTTCAAGGTTTTGTAAATGCTAATTCCTAACTATATATTGTCTATAACCTATGTTTTTTTCAGTGAATATATATATATATATATATATATATATATATATATATATATATATATATATATATATATATATATATATATATATATATATATATATATATATATATATATATATATATTCAAAACCCAACAAAATCGCTTTAGATTCCTGCCGCTTTCCGTGGCGGGCCTCGGACGGGATAGCGAGTCCCTGTATTTTAAGCCAAACACTCTCCTCCATGCAAGAAAGAAGTCCGGGCCACTTTTAGATTTGCACAGCGTCTTTAATATAGAAGGCTTTCTCTCGACGCGTTTCGCAGGTAAACCTGCTTTATCACGAGAACGAGTGAACTGCATTTCAATACATATATACAAAGTCACCTGGTATTGACGTCATGCCCATAACAATAGAAAACAGACTTGAAGATGAGATACTGGGCTGAGTTCATAATAAAATGTTTCGATGTGTTTTAAAGAGTCCCTTATTATTGCACTGGAATACATTTTAAGTGGTTTGCTGACACGTGGAACATATCAAGAAAACATTTACATTTCAATATGATTATATCATTGCACCATCGCATTGAGTAAATGAGGACCATGCGACCATAGACTCGATAATTACAGTCACTGAGCGAGGATGCAAATTAAATTAAATAATCTGTGACAGAATTGTCCCGCTCCTGTGAGCCAATTTGCAAGAAATAATAAACATAAGCATAGGGCGTCCTGCTTATGTAAGCTGAACTTCCATATCAGTTTTCAATGAAGCCCCAGTGGGCAAAAAAGACAAAGTGAGTCACTTGGTAAATCCTGCCCAAGTGGGCTCGGATGAAAGGACGGCACGTGTCAGTGCCAAAACATAACCGCTAAGGCTAAGGCTAAGGTTCAGCACGGGTTCCACAGTCATCACCAATGCAGTTTCTCACATCGTAGAACAGATTCCCATATTTTAAATCACCACACAGGTCTGTAAACATAAAAAGAAAAATTATTTCAATTAAACGGTGACTCAGATACTAATAAAAGTTAAAAACAGTTTCATTAGCACAGAATTAAAAACCGCAACATGATGGCGGCAGCGTAGTAATAAATCACAAACAAGGTATTATGCCAGGTGTGCGGTCAATTCTTCATGTAAGTTGTGACCCCCTGGCTGTGTGGTTCGATATTTTATGATGAGTCTTGATTCAAGTCTCCTCATCTCCTTGATTCTATCTCCTCCTCTTTCTCTGTTCGGGACAGTGTCCAAAACACAGAAAGACAGTAGATTTGCGTTACTTTTGTGGAGCAGCTCGAAATGCCTTGCTATTGGGTATTGTTTGTCACCATGGGTTATGGCTCGCATGTGCTCAAGGACCCTCTTTTTAGCAGGGTGCTTTGTACTCCCTATATAATAAAGCTGGCATGGACATTTGAGCGCATAAATGGCATGATCAGTGAGACGTGACATGTTTAAAGATTTTAAATTTGTCAGTATCTTTTGATAATTGGATTTCTTTTTGATTCCTACTGTTGCGGCAGGCCTTACACCTCCCACACACGTAGAATCCTTGTACTGGGCTTCTGCGCATATCTTTCTCCGGTATCAAAGTGGTACATAGGTGGTCTTTCAGAGATCTGGGTCTCCTATATGTGATCTTAGGATATTCAGAGATTCCTGGGGCTAAGTCTTTATCAATTTTTAATACGTTCCAATATTTACCCAATGCTCTTCTCATTTCTCTCGATTGGGAATGGAAATCAGTGACAAACCTGTTGACCACATTGGATTCCAGTTCACAGTCTTTCCCTTTCTTTTCAAGCAAAGTGGATCTATCTCTAGTTTTCACTATATTCAAAGCATTAGATATGCATTTGTTGGAGTAGCCTCTCTGTCTGAAGCGTTCAGACATAATCAATGTTTCCTGGTTGAAGTCCTCTTCTCTAGAACAATTACGTTTAGCCCTCAAGAACTCACCCGTAGGGATTGAGTTGATGAGGTTATGCGGATGGCAACTGCGAGCATGTAGCAGGCTGTTGCCGGCTGTATCCTTTCTAAATAGGGTAGGGCTAAGAGACTTACCCTCATTGCTAATCCTTAAGTCAAGAAACTCAATTGACACGGGGCTAATGTGACTTGTGAAGGGCAGATTGAAAGTATTACAATTTAGACTTTCAGCAAATTCACTTGCTTCGTCATGGCTCCCGCTCCAGATGACGAAAATGTCGTCTATGTAGCGAAGCCATTTAACGACTTTACTCTGATATATGGGGGATTGATAGACCACCTGTTCCTCCCACAACCCCAAATAGAGACCCGCGAAGCTCGGCGCAAAACAAGTCCCCATCGCGGTCCCCAACAATTGGTGAAAAATGTTGCCATTGAAGAGAAAAAAGTTTTTTGTAAGACACAAAAAGGCCATATCCAGAAGCATTTCTGTGTGTAGTAAGTACGAGATGGAGCGTGCTCTCAAAAAATGTCTACATGCCTCGATGCCCTGCTGATGAGGGATGCACGTATACAGACTATTGACATCTAGAGTCATAAGAAGCCAAGAGGGGTCCCATGGGGCATCGTTGATTTTCTGTAAAAAATCTCCCGAATCCCTCAAGTAGGATGGCAGTTGTTGAACCAGGGGCTGCAGGAAGAAATCAACATACCGAGAGGTATTCTCCCAACAGCTACCTCTGGAAGACACGATAGGTCTTCCCGGGGGTTTGGTTATACTTTTATGCACCTTGGGCAGTAGGTAAAGTGCTGGTATTTTGGGATGTCTATTGTACAAAAAAATTAATTCCTCTCGACTAATGAGCTCTCTTTCCCTCCAGTCATTCAACAATTCAAGATATTGTGTTGTGCTGGTGTTGTAGCTGCTTCTACTGCTTTTTTCATATTTTGAGCTGTCACTCAATTGTGAAAGACCTTCATCTATGTACATATGACGTGGCATCACCACTATGTTCCCCCCTTTGTCGGCTTTCTTAATGACTATCTCCTTGCGGCTCAATTGTGAAAGACCTTCATCTATGTACATATGCCGTGGCATCACCACTATGTTCCCCCCTTTGTCGGCTTTCTTTATGACTATCTCCTTGTGACTCAATTGTGAAAGACCTTCATCTATGTACATATGCCGTGGCATCACCACTATGTTCCCCCCTTTGTCGGCTTTCTTTATGACTCTCCTTTGTTGTCAGGCGGTATTTAGTAGATCAGGAAACTCGGCGATAACACACTACAAGGGCAAGCGGCTGGACACACGGAACACAGATTGAGTGTGAGTGGTCCAAGAAAGCACAGCGGGCGGTGGCACATATACCGCTTTAGACCTTGAGATAATAATTAGACTGGCTACGAGCAGAAACCAACGGCGCAATGAGGCGGCCAGCAAAATGTTCGTGGGTGTTGGATCATCTTCAACCATGAATGTTTCTGATAACGCAAATCAGACCAATAACACTTCAAACAAACAAGGACTATAGAACACCTTGTGGAAGCTCCTGATTACGGAACAAAACAAATGGTGGGAAGCCACCACCCTCCAGAAATACATTGAGGTGAATAGGGTGCCGAGAGGACTGCGCAATTACATTACGCCGACATTCGCCGATCCCGACCCGGACATGGTTGAAGAATGGGCGGAAAACAGCCTTGCAGGTTCAATAAGGATGTTAAAGATCTTGGTCAAATATGCAACCAAGCATTGTGAGAAACTGGCGGAGGAAATTGAAGACATTACAGGTAAACTCAAGGCCTTGTATGAAGATGAAAAGGACTTTGATAGTGAAATGGCTAAATATGATGCCAAATTAGAACAAGCATTAGAAATGCAATCGGGCTCGGATTTATTTGAGTTTGAGCTAATGGCATTGTAAATGCCAATGTATTGTTGCTATGTGTTATGGAGTGTGTTCATGTGGTGTGTACTGCTAGGGATCTCCTTGTGAATGTGCGAATATTGCACCACTTGCCTGTGATGTCCTTCTTATGTGTGAGAAGCTTGCACCTCTGCTGCCTGTGGTCTCCTTGTGAGTGTAAGAAGCTTGCACTGCTGCTGCCTGTGATGTCGTTCTTGTGAGTGGGTGAAGATTGCACCTCAGCTGGCTGTGGTCTCCTTGTGAGTGTATGCACTGTCATTGCTAGCCTGTAGATATGCACTATCATCGCTAGCCTGTAGATATGCATTGGCTTCACTAGCCTGTAGGTATGCACCGTCATCGCTAGCCTGTAGATATGCACTGTCATCTGCACTCTGCACCGCCACTCTGCACCGCCACTCTGCACTGCCACTCTGCCCTGCCACTCTGCCCTCTGCACCGCCACTCTGCACTCTGCACCGCCACTCTGCACTCTGCACCGCCACTCTGCACCGCCACTCTGCACCGCCACTCTGCACCGCCACTCTGCACCGCCACTCTGCACCGCCACTCTGCACCGCCACTCTGCACTCTGCACCGCCACTCTGCACCGCCACTCTGCACTCTGCACCGCCACCCTGCACCGCCACTCTGCACTGTCACTCTGCACCACCGCCACTCTGCACTCTGCACCACCGCCACTCTGCACTCTGCACCGCCACTCTGCACCGCCACTCTGCACCGCCACTCTGCACTCTGCACCGCCACCCTGCACCGCCACTCTGCACCGCCTCACTGCCACTCTGCACCGCCTCACTGCCACTCTGCACCGCCACTCTGCACCGCCACTCTGCACTCTGCACCGCAACTATGCACCGCCACTCTGCACCGCAACTATGCACCGCCACTTTGCACCGCCACTCTGCACCGCCACTCTGCACCGCCACTCTGCACCGCCACTCTGCACCGCCACTCTGCACCACTGCACCGCCACTCTGCACCACTGCACCGCCACTCTGCACCACTGCACCGCCACTCTGCACCGCCACTCTGCACTCGTACAAAACAAGAGAAATTCCGCCGTTATAATTAGTTCAGCTAACTATAACTCGCGCCCCCGCAATGCACTGCTGATGATGTCACATATTACATCACTCATGACCTGGTCAGTGACATTACTGATGGCATCTCAAATGACATCACCGATGACATCATCCATGTGATAATTTGATGCATCTTCTTACACCCTAATATAACCTTTGATACACCCACCCTAAATTACAGACTGCCATTCTCAAAACCATAGACACTCCAACACCTACATACCCACTCACTGATTCTTAAGTTTACACACATATCCACTCACTCACCCGTACAGTCACTCATACTTATGGTCACTCAGTACAGGGCTATCATATGCACTCATACACCTATATAGACACTCACACACCGCCACTCATCCATAGAGGTACTCACACACCTAGTCAGTCATGCAAATAATTAATCACACTGCCATTTACTCACCTATACAGATATACACACACCAGCTTGCTTACTCATACAAATACTAGCACAGTCTTACGCTCCTATACAATCACTGATACAAGCACGCACTCATCCATACAGCCACTCTCACAATCACACACTCTCACTTATAGCCATTTATATACTCCAACACACATATATACTGCCTTTCACATATATAGTTACTCACATATGTGCCATTGAGATATACATTCACTCACTAACACACCCATACACACATTCACCCACCCATAGAGTCCATTACAGATGCACTCTTGAATCCATGCACCCAGTGAATCACCCACTCACACATCTATGCACAGTCACACACACCCCACCCACAAAAACACTCAGACACCCATACAGATACTCAGACAACCAATCAATACCCCCATATAGACACTCATGTAGCCATTTGCAAACCAATGGAGCCGCTTACACACCAACAGACAGACTGATGCACACATTCACACAGTTTAGTCACTAACCATGCATTCAGTAAGATACTTTTAATCACTCACTTAAACTTTACAGAAACACACAGTCACTGGATGATGTCATCAGTGATGTCATTTGAGATGTCATCAGTGATGTCACTGACCATGTCTTGAGTGATGTAATATGTGACGTCATCAGCAGTGCATTGCAGGTGCTCGAGTTATAGTTAGCTGAACTAATTATAACGGGATTTTCACTGGTTTTGTACGAGTGAAATGTCCAACTAACTATAACTTTCCCTAAAACCTATGTTTTTTCCAGTGAATTTCTAAGATTTTTTAAATGCTAATTTCTAACTATAACGTGCCTGAAACCTATGTTTTTTCAGTGAATATATATATATATATATATATATATATATATATATATATATATATATATATATATTACCTACTGGCGGTAGCCAGTAGGTATATATAGTTAGGATTTTTTTGAATAGGGATTTCTGAACATTCTATGTTGAATAACTTTGGCGTTGATGGACGGAATTGGCTGAAATTTTCAGGAAAATGGCACATTTTGTTTCTGAGCGTCCCCTGAAAGTTTGGGGGGGTTTCGTCAAGCAGGGGCCGAGAAAAAAGGGGGGTCCCAAAACGTGTTTTTAACATTGAGTTTTCCATAGGGCGGTTGGACTCACTTTTAGCTCGAACGGCTGAATGGATTTCCACAAAACTTGGCAAAATTGTAGGGACTGGTAGCCCGATGTGCCTTTGCTATGTCTCAAGATATATGCTCCAGTGGTTTTTACGAAAATTAACTTTGAAAAATATATATTGGGCTACATTGGGCTATATATATGTTAGAGCCCAAATGTAGCCCAATGTAGCCCAATGTAGCCCAAAGATGGCCACCAGAGACAAAAAAAAACAAATGTAGCCCAAATATCAGCCAGATGTAGCCCAACTATAGCCCAATGGCAAAATGTCCCAGAGTGTTCTAAAGAACAACTAGAACGCTAACAGTCTTACTTATGACAAAAGTATGGCACACCTGAAGTCATCTTGATTGGAATAAAGTGGTAACACTTAATACATTTAATTTGAAAAGGAACAAAATGAGGGGTTTCATTTTGCCATAGAAATGTTATATATATATATAACATTTCTATGCCAAAATGAAACCCCTCATTTTGTTCCTTTTCAAATTAAATGTATTAAGTGTTACCACTTTATTCCAATCAAGATGACTTCAGGTGTGCCATACTTTTGTATGTCGCCAGTAGGTATATATAGTTAGGATTTTTTTGAATAGGGATTTCTGAAAATTCCATGTTGAATAACTTTGGCGTTGATGGACGGAATTGGCTGAAATTTTCAGGAAAATGGCACATTTTGTTTCTGAGCATCCACTGAAAGTTTGGGGGGGTTTCGTCAAGCGGGGGCCGAGAAAAAACGGGGGTCCCAAAACATGTTTTTAACATTGTTTTCCATAGGGCGGTTGGACTCACTTTTAGCTCGAACGGCTGAATGGATTTCTATGAAACTTGGCAAAATTGTAGAGACTGTTTGCCCAATGTGCCTTTGCTAGGTCTCAAGATATGTGCTCCAGTGGATTTTGAGAAATTAACGTTCAAAAAAATATATATATCTGTGACAGCGTCCCGGTTAGTGCCCCGGTTCGCGTAACGGAACTTCGCGAGGAGAAGCGGATTGGCTCTCCGGTGACTGTCAACATTCTAAACAGTCCGGAGCGGCCGCCATATTGTCTCTCGGTAGGATCAAGAGACAAGAGGTGGAATTAAACAAAGGGGGAAATGAATGAAAGGGGGCAAGGTAGACCCCTCCTGACCCCCTAGGATTGATGTGGGGGCTATTAAAGGGCCCCGCGGGGCAAAAAAAGAAAATAAATTTTTTTTCGATTTTTCGCGGTGGAAGCGCTGCCCGGTACGCGAACCGGGTAGCTCACCGGTAGCGTAACGGGAGTCCGCCATCTTGTGTTTCGGACGAATTTAGTCACAAGATGGAGGATAAACAATGTTGGGAATGGGTATAAGGGGGCACGGGAGACATATCCTGACCACCTAGGTTTTCTGAGGGTGGCTGAGGAGGCCCATATATGTAAAAAAAAAAACCAAGGGAAATATTAAATTAATATTTTAGAGTGCTTTGAGGTAGGGTAGCTCTGAATAGAGCTGTTGTGTTGTGTGGGTGATGTAAGTACCAACATGTAGGTACCAATGAAGAGTCTAAAATTCAATGTACACCGTCTCCTCTGTAGATATTTTGTATGTTCTAATATGGGTTATTTAAATGTAAATGTGTGGAAAAGCACTTCATGCTTTAAAGCAATTCTATTTTTGAACTGATTGTTCTTTCCTCTTAGTCCTCCTCTTTGGTTTTTTTTCCCCACACTCTTCTTCAGCATGATAGTTGATAAATTTGTTCCCTCAAAAAATTTATATACATAAAAAAAATTATATGAAATACATATAAAATATATTTTTCCTTTAAAAGAAGAATACATTTTACAGCTTTTGATATTTGCTATTAAAAAACCATTGAAATTCACTGAAAAAACCATAGTTTATAGACCATATATAGTTAGGAATTAGCATTTACAAAACCTTGAAAATTCACGGAAAAAACCATAGGTTATAGACCATATACAGTTAGGAATTAGCATTTACAAAACCTTATTTTACTCACACAAAACCATTGAAATTCGCATATATAGTTAGTTGCACTAACTATATATCGCGCACCCGCAATCCACTGCTGATCATGTCACATATTACATCATTCATGACATGGTCAGTGACATCACTGATGACATCACTGATGACATCTCAAATGACATCACTGATGACAACATCCAGTGACTGTATGTTTCTGTAAAGTTAAAATATGTCTTACATATTGAAGAATGAGTGGATGTATAAGTGTCTGGATGAAGGATTTAGTAGGTGCATGACTGACTGTATGTATGAGTGAGTGATTAAATGTGTCTCACTGAGTGCATGGGTTAGTGACTAAACTGTCTTAATTTGTGCATCATTATGTCTGTTGTTCTGTAAACTGCTGCATGTGTTGATCAGTAGCTATATGAGTAACTATATGGGTTATTGATTGGTTGCCCAAGTATTTGTATGGGAGACTGAGTGTGTGTGTGGGTGGCTGGGAGGTGTATGACTCTGTGCATAGATGTGTGAGCAGTTGATTCACTAGATGTATGGGTTCAAAAGTGCATGTGGAAACAGCTGTATGGGCGGTTGACTGTGTGCATGAGTGTATTGGTGAGTGAATGGATATCTCAGTGCTACATGTCAAAGTAAGTACATATGTAAAACACAGTACATGTGAGAGTTGACATATATAAATAACTGCATAAGAGCCAGTGAATGTGTGAGTGGCTGTATGGATCATTGTGAACTTGTATGAGGGATTGTATAAGAGAGCAAATATGTGTTAGTATATGTTTGAATAAGTAAGGTGTGTATAACTGTATAGTTGAGGAAATGGATGTGTGTTTGATTCTTTGCATGACTGACTAGGTGTGTGAGTAACTCCATGGATGAGTGACAGTCTGTGAGTGTCTGTTTACACTGAGTGTATCTAAGGTTATATTAGAGTCTGAAGCGGTTCATCGTATTATCACATGAATGATGTCATCAGTGATGTGATCAGTAATGTCAAATGAGATGTCATCAGTGATGTCATCAGTGATGTCATTTGAGATGTCATCAGTGATGTCATCAGTGATGTCATTTGAGATGTCATCAGTGATGTCATCAGTGATGTCATTTGAGATGTCATCAGTGATGTCATCAGTGATGTCACTGACCATGTCATGAATGATGTAATATGTGACATGATCAGCAGTGGATTGCGGGTGCGCGATATATAGTTAGTGCAACTAACTATATAAGCGAATTTCAATGGTTTTGTGTGAGTAAAATAAGGTTTGTAAATGCTAATTCCTAACTATATATGGTCTATAACCTATGGTTTTTTCAGTGAATTTTCAAGGTTTTGTAAATGCTAATTCCTAACTATATATTGTCTATAACCTATGTTTTTTTCAGTGAATATATATATATATATATATATATATATATATATATATATATTCAAAACCCAACAAAATCGCTTTAGATTCCTGCCGCTTTCCGTGGCGGGCCTCGGACGGGATAGCGAGTCCCTGTATTTTAAGCCAAAATTTTAAGCCAAACACTCTCCTCCATGCAAGAAAGAAGTCCGGGCCACTTTTAGATTTGCACAGCGTCTTTAATATAGAAGGCTTTCTCTCGACGCGTTTCGCAGGTAAACCTGCTTTATCACGAGAACGAGTGAACTGCATTTCAATACATATATACAAAGTCACCTGGTATTGACGTCATGCCCATAACAATAGAAAACAGACTTGAAGATGAGATACTGGGCTGAGTTCATAATAAAATGTTTCGATGTGTTTTAAAGAGTCCCTTATTATTGCACTGGAATACATTTTAAGTGGTTTGCTGACACGTGGAACATATCAAGAAAACATTTACATTTCAATATGATTATATCATTGCACCATCGCATTGAGTAAATGAGGACCATGCGACCATAGACTCGATAATTACAGTCACTGAGCGAGGATGCAAATTAAATTAAATAATCTGTGACAGAATTGTCCCGCTCCTGTGAGCCAATTTGCAAGAAATAATAAACATAAGCATAGGGCGTCCTGCTCTTCCATATCAGTTTTCAATGAAGCCCCAGTGGGCAAAAAAGACAAAGTGAGTCACTTGGTAAATCCTGCCCAAGTGGGCTCGGATGAAAGGACGGCACGTGTCAGTGCCAAAACATAACCGCTAAGGCTAAGGCTAAGGTTCAGCACGGGTTCCACAGTCATCACCAATGCAGTTTCTCACATCGTAGAACAGATTCCCATATTTTAAATCACCACACAGGTCTGTAAACATAAAAAGAAAAATTATTTCAATTAAACGGTGACTCAGATACTAATAAAAGTTAAAAACAGTTTCATTAGCACAGAATTAAAAACCGCAACATGATGGCGGCAGCGTAGTAATAAATCACAAACAAGGTATTATGCCAGGTGTGCGGTCAATTCTTCATGTAAGTTGTGACCCCCTGGCTGTGTGGTTCGATATTTTATGATGAGTCTTGATTCAAGTCTCCTCATCTCCTTGATTCTATCTCCTCCTCTTTCTCTGTTCGGGACAGTGTCCAAAACACAGAAAGACAGTAGATTTGCGTTACTTTTGTGGAGCAGCTCGAAATGCCTTGCTATTGGGTATTGTTTGTCACCATGGGTTATGGCTCGCATGTGCTCAAGGACCCTCTTTTTAGCAGGGTGCTTTGTACTCCCTATATAATAAAGTTGGCATGGACATTTGAGCGCATAAATGGCATGATCAGTGAGACGTGACATGTTTAAAGATTTTAAATTTGTCAGTATCTTTTGATAATTGGATTTCTTTTTGATTCCTACTGTTGCGGCAGGCCTTACACCTCCCACACACGTAGAATCCTTGTACTGGGCTTCTGCGCATATCTTTCTCCGGTATCAAAGTGGTACATAGGTGGTCTTTCAGAGATCTGGGTCTCCTATATGTGATCTTAGGATATTCAGAGATTCCTGGGGCTAAGTCTTTATCAATTTTTAATACGTTCCAATATTTACCCAATGCTCTTCTCATTTCTCTCGATTGGGAATGGAAATCAGTGACAAACCTGTTGACCACATTGGATTCCAGTTCACAGTCTTTCCCTTTCTTTTCAAGCAAAGTGGATCTATCTCTAGTTTTCACTATATTCAAAGCATTAGATATGCATTTGTTGGAGTAGCCTCTCTGTCTGAAGCGTTCAGACATAATCAATGTTTCCTGGTTGAAGTCCTCTTCTCTAGAACAATTACGTTTAGCCCTCAAGAACTCACCCATAGGGATTGAGTTGATGAGGTTATGCGGATGGCAACTGCGAGCATGTAGCAGGCTGTTGCCGGCTGTATCCTTTCTAAATAGGGTAGGGCTAAGAGACTTACCCTCATTGCTAATCCTTAAGTCAAGAAACTCAATTGACACGGGGCTAATGTGACTTGTGAAGGGCAGATTGAAAGTATTACAATTTAGACTTTCAGCAAATTCACTTGCTTCGTCATGGCTCCCGCTCCAGATGACGAAAATGTCGTCTATGTAGCGAAGCCATTTAACGACTTTACTCTGATATATGGGGGATTGATAGACCACCTGTTCCTCCCACAACCCCAAATAGAGACCCGCGAAGCTCGGCGCAAAACAAGTCCCCATCGCGGTCCCCAACAATTGGTGAAAAATGTTGCCATTGAAGAGAAAAAAGTTTTTTGTAAGACACAAAAAGGCCATATCCAGAAGCATTTCTGTGTGTAGTAAGTACGAGATGGAGCGTGCTCTCAAAAAATGTCTACATGCCTCGATGCCCTGCTGATGAGGGATGCACGTATACAGACTATTGACATCTAGAGTCATAAGAAGCCAAGAGGGGTCCCATGGGGCATCGTTGATTTTCTGTAAAAAATCTCCCGAATCCCTCAAGTAGGATGGCAGTTGTTGAACCAGGGGCTGCAGGAAGAAATCAACATACCGAGAGGTATTCTCCCAACAGCTACCTCTGGAAGACACGATAGGTCTTCCCGGGGGTTTGGTTATACTTTTATGCACCTTGGGCAGTAGGTAAAGTGCTGGTATTTTGGGATGTCTATTGTACAAAAAAATTAATTCCTCTCGACTAATGAGCTCTCTTTCCCTCCAGTCATTCAACAATTCAAGATATTGTGTTGTGCTGGTGTTGTAGCTGCTTCTACTGCTTTTTTCATATTTTGAGCTGTCACTCAATTGTGAAAGACCTTCATCTATGTACATATGACGTGGCATCACCACTATGTTCCCCCCTTTGTCGGCTTTCTTAATGACTATCTCCTTGCGGCTCAATTGTGAAAGACCTTCATCTATGTACATATGCCGTGGCATCACCACTATGTTCCCCCCTTTGTCGGCTTTCTTTATGACTATCTCCTTGTGACTCAATTGTGAAAGACCTTCATCTATGTACATATGCCGTGGCATCACCACTATGTTCCCCCCTTTGTCGGCTTTCTTTATGACTATTTAAACAAAGTTTTGAGAAATAATTATCAGCACTCCTATGAACAAATAATCATAACATTTAGGGCATAAGTTAAAGGCCCTGCCAATCTCAAAAATTATATCAGACTCTATTAGTTCTAGAGTTGTTTAAAGATATCAACATGTATTTTTATCAAGACAGGGGGTCCAAAAATATATAGTCCACTTCTTTGTTTTTTCTTCAATCTTTATTCTTTCAATTCTCAAAAAACAAGTATTTCCAGCAACAAGTAGAGATCACCAACACGTGTTTCGTCCTACACAAGGACTTTTTCAAGGCCAAAATCAGAAATTGTAAGCAGGGCTGGAGATGCGGGACGTGGAGTATGGAGCAAAAGGATCACCCGTTGTAGTGGCTGACCTTTAAAAGGCAAGTTAGCGTATCAGCAAAGTAGGCTAATTACAAGTAGAAAAGTTGGCAATTACGCATATAGAGTGTGCTACCGGATTCCAAATACGGACAAACGGTGCAAGGTAGTAGTTCAAACAACCAACCATAATAAGTTGTAGCGCATAGTACCTGCCGTCACGAATATAAGATATGCTACCGGATTCCAAATACGGACACTCGGTGCAGACTAGTAATTCAAACAACCAACCATAGTAAGTTGTGGAGCATTATAACTGCCGTCACATCTCTGTACCCCAAGCCGTCTCGGTAACGCGAGCTCGCTGATACGCTAACTTGCCTTTTAAAGGTCAGCCACTACAACGGGTGATCCTTTTGCTCCATACTCCACGTCCCGCATCTCCAGCCCTGCTTACAATTTCTGATTTTGGCCTTGAAAAAGTCCTTGTGTAGGACGAAACACGTGTTGGTGATCTCTACTTGTTGCTGGAAATACTTGTTTTTTGAGAATTGAAAGAATAAAGATTGAAGAAAAAACAAAGAAGTGGACTATATATTTTTGGACCCCCTGTCTTGATAAAAATACATGTTGATATCTTTAAACAACTCTAGAACTAATAGAGTCTGATATAATTTTTGAGATTGGCAGGGCCTTTAACTTATGCCCTAAATGTTATGATTATTTGTTCATAGGAGTGCTGATAATTATTTCTCAAAACTTTGTTTAAATTTTGTGTGTATCACTTTGTGTACACTAACGGCACCTCAAGGTGGTAGGTGCTTTGAGATTTTCTGGCACCCTATCTGGGTTACTTGTTCGATAACATATACATTGTGTACGTATTTTTGGAGATATTACAAGTGTGTGTTGAGTGTGTGCGGACGTTTCCCTTCAGGGAACACTACCACCAGTCCTTTTCTCTTTGCTTTGTGTATTTCTTTATGACTATCTCCTTTGTTGTCAGGCGGTATTTAGTAGATCAGGAAACTCGGCGATAACACACTACAAGGGCAAGCGGCTGGACACACGGAACACAGATTGAGTGTGAGTGGTCCAAGAAAGCACAGCGGGCGGTGGCACATATACCGCTTTAGACCTTGAGATAATAATTAGACTGGCTACGAGCAGAAACCAACGGCGCAATGAGGCGGCCAGCAAAATGTTCGTGGGTGTTGGATCATCTTCAACCATGAATGTTTCTGATAACGCAAATCAGACCAATAACACTTCAAACAAACAAGGACTATAGAACACCTTGTGGAAGCTCCTGATTACGGAACAAAACAAATGGTGGGAAGCCACCACCCTCCAGAAATACATTGAGGTGAATAGGGTGCCGAGAGGACTGCGCAATTACATTACGCCGACATTCGCCGATCCCGACCCGGACATGGTTGAAGAATGGGCGGAAAACAGCCTTGCAGGTTCAATAAGGATGTTAAAGATCTTGGTCAAATATGCAACCAAGCATTGTAAGAAACTGGCGGAGGAAATTGAAGACATTACAGGTAAACTCAAGGCCTTGTATGAAGATGAAAAGGACTTTGATAGTGAAATGGCTAAATATGATGCCAAATTAGAACAAGCATTAGAAATGCAATCGGGCTCGGATTTATTTGAGTTTGAGCTAATGGCATTGTAAATGCCAATGTATTGTTGCTATGTGTTATGGAGTGTGTTCATGTGGTGTGTACTGCTAGGGATCTCCTTGTGAATGTGCGAATATTGCACCACTTGCCTGTGATGTCCTTCTTATGTGTGAGAAGCTTGCACCTCTGCTGCCTGTGGTCTCCTTGTGAGTGTAAGAAGCTTGCACTGCTGCTGCCTGTGATGTCGTTCTTGTGAGTGGGTGAAGATTGCACCTCAGCTGGCTGTGGTCTCCTTGTGAGTGTATGCACTGTCATTGCTAGCCTGTAGATATGCACTATCATCGCTAGCCTGTAGATATGCATTGGCTTCACTAGCCTGTAGGTATGCACCGTCATCGCTAGCCTGTAGATATGCACTGTCATCTGCACTCTGCACCGCCACTCTGCACCGCCACTCTGCACCGCCACTCTGCCCTCTGCACCGCCACTCTGCACTCTGCACCGCCACTCTGCACTCTGCACCGCCACTCTGCACTCTGCACCGCCACTCTGCACTCTGCACTGCCACTCTGCACTGCCACTCTGCACCGCCACTCTGCACCGCCACTCTGCACCGCCACTCTGCACCGCCACTCTGCACCGCCACTCTGCACCGCCACTCTGCACCGCCACTCTGCACCACCACTCTGCACTCTGCACCGCCACCCTGCACCGCCACTCTGCACTCTGCACCGCCACTCTGCACCGCCACTCTGCACTCTGCACCGCCACCCTGCACCGCCACTCTGCACCACCGCACTGCCACTCTGCACTGCCACTCTGCACCACCGCACTGCCACTCTGCACTGCCACTCTGCACTCTGCACCGCCACTCTGCACCGCCACTCTGCACCGCCACCATGCACCGCCACTCTGCACCACCGCACTGCCACTCTGCACCGCCACTCTGCACCACCGCCACTCTGCACTCTGCACCGCCACTCTGCACCGCCACTATGCACCGCCACTCTGCACTCTGCACCGCCACTCTGCACCGCCACTCTGCACTCTGCACCGCCACCCTGCACCGCCACTCTGCACTGTCACTCTGCACCACCGCCACTCTGCACTCTGCACCACCGCCACTCTGCACCGCCACTCTGCACCGCCACTCTGCACTCTGCACCGCCACCCTGCACCGCCACTCTGCACCGCCTCACTGCCACTCTGCACCGCCACTCTGCACCGCCACTCTGCACTCTGCACCGCAACTATGCACCGCAACTATGCACCGCCACTTTGCACCGCCACTCTGCACCGCCACTCTGCACCGCCACTCTGCACCGCCACTCTGCACCGCCACTCTGCACCACTGCACCGCCACTCTGCACCACTGCACCGCCACTCTGCACTGCACCGCCACTCTGCACCGCCACTCTGCACTGCACCACCACTCTGCACTGCACCGCCACTCTGCACCGCCACTCTGCACCGCCACTCTGCACTCTGCACTGCCACTCTGCACTCTGCACTGCCACTCTGCACTCTGCACCGCCACTCTGCACCGCCACTCTGCACTCTGCACCGCCACTCTGCACTCTGCACCGCCACTCTGCACCGCCACTCTGCACCGCCACTCTGCACCGCCACTCTGCACTGCCACTCTGCACCGCCACACCGCACCGCCACACCGCCACTCTGCACCGCCATTCTGCACCTCTGCACCGCCACTCTGCACCGCCATTCTGCACCTCTGCACCGCCATTCTGCACCTCTGCACCGCCATTCTGCACCTCTGCACCGCCACTCTGCACCGCCATTCTGCACTCTGCACCGCCACTCTGCACCGCCACTCTGCACTCTGCACCGCCACTCTGCACCGCCACTCTGCACCGCCACTCTGCACCGCCACTCTGCGCCGCCACTCTGCGCCGCCACTCTGCGCCACCACTCTGCGCCACCACTCTGCGCCGCCACTCTGCGCCGCCACTCTGCGCCGCCACTCTGCGCCGCCACGCTGCGCCGCCACTCTGCACCACTGCACCGCCACTCTGCACCGCCACTCTGCACCACTGCACCGCCACTCTGCACCACCACTCTGCACCGCCACTCTGCACTCTGCACCGCCACTCTGCACTCTGCACCGCCACTCTGCACCGCCACTCTGCACTCTGCACCGCCACTCTGCACCGCCACTCTGCACTCTGCACCGCCACTCTGCACCACCACTCTGCACCACCACTCTGCACTCTGCACCGCCACTATGCACTAGATGGTATCGGATATTGCTTGTTTCACCTTTGGTCAGAAATCTATAATTTTTTTCCCTTCTGGCTCTTTTTTGTTGTTGTTTTTGTTTTGTTTCCAAACCAGTACTGTGGGAGTTTGAAATGCGCAAACTTTTCCCCATTGCCAGCTTACATGTGACAGTTTCCTGCAAGGTCCTACTATTCTCGTCTCACACATCGAATCCTTTTGTACCTGGTTTCCACTGTTGCATTCAAAACAAAATATTAGAGCGATTATCTTGGCTGTAAAATTGGTTTCTGTAATACTGCATATGATCATAAAGTTGTCCATGGAATCTCCAATTGACAGATGACCCAGTAGTTGAGGCACTTGGTGCCATCAAGTGTGATTTAAAGCGCGGGGCATGCCTTATGATCTATGTGCTCTCTTGAAGGCGTTTATATTGCTATTCAGGCTTGCAATGTAACTTAGAAAATCGATTTTAAAATGTGACTTTGAGAAAATGTAACACTGGTCTACGGCACCCGATTGATTAGTCTTTGCAGCATCTTAGGGTCTTCTATGCACTGCATGTATGTCATACTGAAAACATCACTCCATGCGAATAAATCTGACCTGAATTGTATGTTTACATCCGTTCTCTTCTATGTGCTGGATTGCTTAGTGTGTTCTGCTGTTGAAGGAACACTTGTGCTTTTTAGGTCGAGCGTAGCGAACGGACCTCGTGTATACTTTAGTATACTTATAGTATTTGTAAATGGGGGGGTGCACGCGCTGGGACTGGGAGGTGCACGCGATTTCCGTATCGGATCTCGGATTTCACCTCGTGAGCGCGCATGTGTGCGAGCGCGACTCTGCCATGCGCTTAGGAAAACGAAACCTAAGAGCCGCGCGACGTGAGCTGTCTACGGTAGAAGCTCACGCGCGCGGCTCTTAGGTTTCGTTTTGACTTGTTTATTTAACTGGGTAACTAGTACTGCTGTCGGGGGCCCGTAAGCGCTTTCTAATCGCCTCACTGTCTGGCTGGTTTACTTCGCCGACCGCTACGGGTGTCCACGTTGCTCGGAAAGAGGATGAGTCGACGAGCGCCCTTCAGTCTCGGAACCTGCCATCTGTAGAGATTGGCACTGCAGCTGGGACCGAGCCGCCTCTGGAGAGACCCCTGGGTGCTTGTTGGCGCTGACGCACAGAGGATGGCTTTTTGGCGCTCCTGAGATTGGCACATGGGTGCCGGGCTATTCCCGAGGTCGGCAACTGAAACTGGCACCGGCCTGCTTCTGAGGCTAGCATTCGAGACTGGCCCGCGCCATACACTGGGGCTGTGATACTCCTGAGGCTGGCACTTTGTACTGGCAGCTTATGGGGATGCCAGGTGCCTGCTCTTGAGGCTGACACTTGAGACACCCACTTGCTTCTGGTAATGCCACCTGTTTGCTCTCGAAGCTGGTAACTGAGGCTAGGCTGCTGAGACTGGATTTATTTTAAGGCTGGCACTGGGCGACACCTTAGATTGTCCTGCTCCTGAGGCTGGCACCTGAGATTGGCCTGCTCTTGAGGCTGGCACCGGACGGCTCTTGAGGCTGGCACCCTTGGCTCGTGGCTGGCAAGGGACTTTCTGACGAAGACCGGATTGGCAGGGTGGGCAGCTTCCAGTCATAGAGCTCCAGTGCCACTTCGGGTGTGCTCCGGCGCTGTGTTGGGGTGGCTACGGTGCCTGATGGCTGGATTCTAGCAGGCGGCGGCCACTGATCGCATCCGAGGTGCCCGAAAGCGGCCGCTTTGAAGTGATTTTTTGGGAGTGCGTGCCAGGACTCTGTGTGCGCTGCACGGAGGGGCACCTTCTACTTCTCACATGATGCGATGCTGCACCCCTGAACGACTCGCTGTATAGGATTAAAGGTCTGCCCCTGCCCACATTATTAAACCCAGCCATGGAGGACGAAGAGGAGGCCATTGGGCTCCTGGACAGAGTCCTGGAGGAGGAGGACGTGTTTCTGTTGGATGACTACGAGATCATCGTGATGCCCGCGAGCCCCCTGGAGCTGGACTTCCTCCTGCCGGGAAAGGTGGGAAGGCGTGGAGCCACTGCTTTTATTGTTCATGTTTACAATGTTCATGCCTTGCAGCTCTGTGCGCATTGGAAGGATAATGTGGTTATGTATGGACATTGCTCGGGGGTCGGAGGAGGGTTGGGGGTTGTCGAGTTAGTGACAGCTTGCACTCTTTAAGGTGATTGCTCAGCGCGCGCAGTAAAGCCTGTCTTCTTGTTTGTAGGCGGGGCTGTTGGTGCCAAGCGTAAGCCTGTTGCTGCCATGGCCGGCGGGCTCTGGAAAACTCGTCTCATGGTAGATTTGTTTTTACCGGTGCCAGGAGCAGAGGGTGCGCCTGCTGCTCGTTACCCAGGGGATTTGTTCCTTCGGAAGGGAGTTTGGGATGAACCAGAGGCCCATTTGTGCACCTCAGCTTGGCAGACACAGTCCTGGGCGAACAGAGCGCCGCCTCTGCCCCCTTGGTGTGGTGCCAACACGCCGGTCTCCTTGAACACAACGCGTGCCTCTTGCAGGATCAGGCTGCAGCTTGCGGCCCTGCTTCTGTATTCAGGTGTGACTCACACGGTACTCTGGGCATGGCTCGGATGGCGTCATACCCCTATGGGCATAGCTACCTCTCTGAATGTTGCTCAGTAAAATACAAAAATAATTATTGATGGACAGAATGTTGAACAATGGCATACATTCACCCCAGTACAGTACAGAGATCTGGCCCTAAATCCATTGTTACTGCACCACTGGAGTCCAGCTAGCCCGGCTGATGATGTTGATGTCCCGAAACCGGTGCCAGGATGCTTGTTTCTGGTCCAGGGAGGCCCTGGTTTGGCAGTCGGGCTGGACTGTTCCCACGAGGAACAGGATCAAGACTGATTTGCATATGGCTGGGTCCAAACTGGAGTGGCATGGTGAGCGACTAATTCGACCCAGATCTTTGTGACTGGGGTGAAAGTTTACATTTTCAGCATTCTGTGCATTATTTGTTCATTCTGTACTTTTGTAGTTCAGTAAAAGCCAAACCCAGCTATCCGGGTTCAACGTGATTTAGCCAGACACAAATAGCAAGAGGACGTGAATTACTTTTGGAGGTGTCTCTGGAGGAGGAGAACTTTGAGGTCCCTTTTGAAGGCCTGGGAAGAAGCGGTAGTCCGGAGCTTTTTTTGGTCCTCTCGCGGTTTGTAAATACAAAACATATTGCATTACAAATGCTATAGGTATCACATTTGCGAAAGTTATAACTATTGGCATTGTAAATGACGAAGCTATTAATTTAGCTATTAAAAAAAAAAGAAACATAAATAAAAACTTTGCCATTTACAATACCAATAGCTCAAACTTTCCTAATGCGAGACCTATTGCATTGCAAATGCTTGTTTATGCTAATGTAGTGAGGGCGCGCGCAGTCCAGTGTCTGTCAGGAGCGGCTCTGGGAAACGAACATACACGGGAACTTAAATGTTAAACGCGGCACCATCTGGATTGCATTACACGGCCACTCTGACAGCTCCTAATTAAGATTAATCACTCGGCCGTGCTCGTTCGCGCACACAATATGCCACATCGGCCACGCGTAAATTACTTATAGCCTATCAGGTCAACACTACAAAAAAAACAGAACAGCGAAGACGAATCACTAGGCAGATGCCATAAAAATCTAAGGAATGTGCCTGGCAAGAGCCCTTTCTGAATTCCTTCTTCTTTTGAACGCATAAGATCTCGGGAAGCTCCGCCTCCCCACTTCGTGGAGGCGGAGGCCCGAGCCCTAAAAACTAGAAAAGGAAATACGAGAAAAGAAGGAAAGTAAGTTTACTAGAGACCGCATTGACTATGAACGCGGTCCAATGTTGACATTTGCTAAACGATACGACCATTTACGTACTGTCACGCCAATGCCAGGATCTGTGCCATCACAGACTGCGAACAGCGTGCCAACAACGTCAATGATGTCAACGAATATACATGAAAAGACACTTCCAGCTGGGCCCAGCATTCAAACTACAGTCAATCCTGATTTATTGAGCCCAAAACACAAAATTGTAATGGAATTCGCGTTGGTGGCCCAGGGAAGACTAACAGGGCAAAACAAAACCAATGCAGGCGGGCCAAAAGGACGCGGTCAAGGCTGAAAGGCGCCGCAAAATCAAGCACACCAAACTTCAACAACATATCGAGCCCAGTGGGAACAAGAACGAGGGGCCAGAGACGAGGGAAATAATGGATACCAGAACCATCATCAACTTGTCTGCAAGGGATTTGAGCCAAGCTGAAAAAAAGAGGTACTGTCCCTTGGTTTATCTTTTTGCCCCACCACTTCCTTTAACTATACCCAAAGTCGTATTGACCTTTTCTATTTTACCAGAAAGTTACGCCTAAAAAAGTGGTATGCCACTAAAATTGACACTGAGACTCAAGTAACTGTACAAGAACCGACCAATCTCACGAGGGAAGATGTGGAAACCCTACATCTTTTACACGAGCTGAGAGGAGATCCCAATACTGTTGACAATCCCATGCTCAATTTAATTAATGATGACCTTAGAATTGATTTGAATTATCGTAGTGGTTTCAGACCGAAATCTGTCTTCCTTCCACAGATCATTAATGAACCGATTGATATCTTTGAAAAGGCCATGGTAAAAGAATTTGAAAAAATTTCGAAAATGAATGAATTTGTGAGATGTAATTTAACTAATGTACAATTCAATGCCATTAAGACACTAGCCAGTGACAAGGAGATAGTCATAAAGGAAACCGACAAAGTGGGGGGACATAGTGGTGATGCCACGGCATATCTACATAGATGAAGGTCTTTCACAATTGAGTGACAGCTCAAAATATGAAAAAAGTAGTAGCAGCAGCTACAACACCAGAACAACACAATATCTTGAATTGTTGAATGACTGTGGGGAAAGAGAGCTCATTAGTCGAGAGGAATTTAATGTTTTGTACAATAGACATCCCAAAATACCAGCACTTTACCTACTGCCCAAGGTGCATAAAAGTATAACCAAACCCCCGGGAAGACCTATCGTGTCTTCCAGAGGTAGCTGTTGGGAGAATACCTCTCGGTATGTTGATTTCTTCCTGCAGCCCCTGGTTCAACAACTGCCATCCTACTTGAGGGATTCGGGCGATTTTTTACAGAAAATCAACGATGCCCCATGGGACCCCTCTTGGCTTCTTATGACTCTAGATGTCAATAGTCTGTATACGTGCATCCCTCATCAGCAGGGCATCGAGGCATGTAGACATTTTTTGAGAGCACGCTCCATCTCGTACTTACTACACACAGAAATGCTTCTGGATATGGGCTTTTTGTGTCTTACAAAAAACTTTTTTCTCTTCAATGGCAACATTTTCCACCAATTGTTGGGGACCGCGATGGGGACTTGTTTTGCGCCGAGCTTCGCGGGTCTCTATTTGGGGTTGTGGGAGGAACAGGTGGTCTATCATTCCCCATTTATCAGAGTAAAGTCGTTAAATGGCTTCGCTACATAGACAACATTTTCGTCATCTGGAGCGGGAGCCATGACGAAGCAAGTGAATTTGCTGAAAGTCTAAATTGTAATAATTTCAATCTGCCCTTCACAAGTCACATTAGCCCCGTGTCAATTGAGTTTCTTGACTTAAGGATTAGCAATGAGGGTAAGTCTCTTAGCCCTACCCTATTTAGAAAGGATACAGCCGGCAACAGCCTGCTACATGCTCGCAGTTGCCATCCGCATAACCTCATCAACTCAATCCCTATGGGTGAGTTCTTGAGGGCTAAACGTAATTGTTCTAGAGAAGAGGACTTCAACCAGGAAACATTGATTATGTCTGAACGCTTCAGACAGAGAGGCTACTCCAACAAATGCATATCTAATGCTTTGAATATAGTGAAAACTAGAGATAGATCCACTTTGCTTGAAAAGAAAGGGAAAGACTGTGAACTGGAATCCAATGTGGTCAACAGGTTTGTCACTGATTTCCATTCCCAATCGAGAGAAATGAGAAGAGCATTGGGTAAATATTGGAACGTATTAAAAATTGATAAAGACTTAGCCCCAGGAATCTCTGAATATCCTAAGATCACATATAGGAGACCCAGATCTCTGAAAGACCACCTATGTACCACTTTGATACCGGAGAAAGATATGCGCAGAAGCCCAGTACAAGGATTCTACGTGTGTGGGAGGTGTAAGGCCTGCCGCAACAGTAGGAATCAAAAAGAAATCCAATTATCAAAAGATACTGACAAATTTAAAATCTTTAAACATGTCACGTCTCACTGATCATGCCATTTATGCGCTCAAATGTCCATGCCAACTTTATTATATAGGGAGTACAAAGCACCCTGCTAAAAAGAGGGTCCTTGAGCACATGCGAGCCATAACCCATGGTGACAAACAATACCCAATAGCAAGGCATTTCGAGCTGCTCCACAAAAGTAACGCAAATCTACTGTCTTTCTGTGTTTTGGACACTGTCCCGAACAGAGAAAGAGGAGGAGATAGAATCAAGGAGATGAGGAGACTTGAATCAAGACTCATCATAAAATATCGAACCACACAGCCAGGGGGTCACAACTTACATGAAGAATTGACCGCACACCTGGCATAATACCTTGTTTGTGATTTATTACTACGCTGCCGCCATCATGTTGCTGTTTTTAATTCTGTGCTAATGAAACTGTTTTTAACTTTTATTAGTATCTGAGTCACCGTTTAATTGAAATAATTTTTCTTTTTATGTTTACAGACCTGTGTGGTGATTTAAAATATGGGAATCTGTTCTACGATGTGAGAAACTGCATTGGTGATGACTGTGGAACCCGTGCTGAACCTTAGCCTTAGCCTTAGCGGTTATGTTTTGGCACTGACACGTGCCGTCCTTTCATCCGAGCCCACTTGGGCAGGATTTACCAAGTGACTCACTTTGTCTTTTTTGCCCACTGGGGCTTCATTGAAAACTGATATGGAAGTTCAGCTTACATAAGCAGGACGCCCTATGCTTATGTTTATTATTTCTTGCAAATTGGCTCACAGGAGCGGGACAATTCTGTTTTTGGCGTGTCACAGATTATTTAATTTAATTTGCATCCTCGCTCAGTGACTGTAATTATCGAGTCTATGGTCGCATGGTCCTCATTTACTCAATGCGATGGTGCGATGATATAATCATATTGAAATGTAAATATGTTTTCTTGATATGTTCCATGTGTCAGCAAACCACTTAAAATGTATTCCAGTGCAATAATAAGGGACTCTTTAAAACACATCGAAACATTTTATTATGAACTCAGCCCAGTATCTCACCTTCAAGTCTGTTTTCTATTGTTATGGGTATGACGTCAATACCAGGTGACTTTGTATATATGTAATGAAATGCAGTTCACTCGTTCTCGTGATAAAGCAGGTTTACCTGTGAAACGCGTCGAGAGAAAGCCTTCTATATTAAAGACGCTGTGCAAATCTAAAAGTGGCCCGGACTTCTTTCTTGCATGGAGGAGAGTGTTTGGCTTAAAATATATATATATATATATATATATATATATATATATATATATATATATTACCTACTGGCGGTCGCCAGTAGGTATGTATAGTTAGGATTTTTTCTCTATGGGATTTTTGAAAATTCTATGTCTAATAACTTTGGCGTTTGTGGACGGAATTGGCTGAAATTTTCAGGAAAATGGGACATTCTGTTTCTGAGCAGCCCCTGAAAATTTGGGGGGGTTTCGTCAAGGCGGGGGCGAGAAAAAAGGGGGTCCCAAAACGCGTTTTTCCCATGTTAATTTCCATAGGGCGGTTGGCCTCACTTTTAGCTCGAACGGCTGAATGGAATTGCATGAAACTTGGCAAAATTGTAGGGACTGGTAGCCCGATGTGCCTTTGCTAGGTCTCAATATATGTGCTCCAGTGGATTTTGATAAATTAACGTTCAAAAAAATATATATATCTGTAACAGCGCTCCGGGTAGCGCTCCGGTTCGCGTACTTGACTCGTAACGGAACTTCGCGAAGCGAAGCTGATTGGCTCTCCGGTGTCTGTCAACATTCTAAACAGTCCGGAGCGGCTGCCATCTTGTCTCTCGGTAGGATCGAGAGACAAGAGGAGGCCAAAACAAAGGGGGAAATTACCATAAGGGGGCATAGTAGATCCTCCCTGACCCCCATCAGTGATGTCATTTGAGATGTCATCAGTGATGTCATCAGTGATGTCACTGACCATGTCATGAATGATGTAATATGTGACATCATCAGCAGTGGATTGCGTGTGCGCAATATATAGTTAGTGCAACTAACTATATATGGAATTTCAATGGTTTTGTGTGAGTAAAATAAGGTTTTGTAAATGCTAATTCCTAACTATATATGGTCTATAACCCATGGTTTTTTCAGTGAATATATATATATATATATATATATATATATATATATACTGAAAAAACATGTGTGTGTGAGTATATATATGTATGTGTATATATATGTATATGTATATTCCACAAGTTGTTGCTCGAAGAAATCCTGTACAACAAAGAGCCGACCCAGAGAATGCTGGTGCAAATTCAAATTTAATTCCGTGAAGCCAGCGCTGCCGCCATGACGCGTTTCGCCTCCAGGGAGGCTTGATCACATGACAAACTACACATGGTGTGTAAGGCTATTTAAAGTGACAGTGCAATTGAGTTACATCATAGACATAGAAAATAAACTATGAGGTGAGCACGCCGCTAATGTGCAAACTGATCAAACCAATACCAATGGTACAACAAAAATGTATATAAGGCTGACAGGAGCACAATCCATAATTTCTAATAAAACAGAATTCATGGAAAAAGAGCATATTTGTCGGGCAAAAGTACATATAAAACAAATCAAGTATTTACATGACAAGCAGTGTTATCTATGTAGCAACAATGTATGTTTTCCACAATATTCATGTAAAAAACCCTTAGAAAAATAGCTCAAGGATAGACAATAGCAGCGTTTTTTTATCTAATGTCCTATGAAACTGTTTCGCAAAAATAAAGCCCAAGTGGGCAAGTCACTTCAAGAAAACTTTAGATAGCCAAAAAGGTGCAACGAGCAATAATGCAAATACCCATAAAGTGCATATAGTGAAAAAATGTATCAAATGTTGAAATTGTTAAAAACATGTGCCACAATATCCCAGTTTGTAATGGATTCAATTCATCAATATATACAATTATACAGTACAGAAGGGGAGCATAACAAGATCAATGGAAGATTGCTAAATCCGGACAGGTCTTAAATATTACAAACTCCAAAATTCTAAAGGCAAGTGTATAAATCCTCTCTATCATTGAGGCCATAAGGGTTCTTGGTGTTGAGCTCCAAGATGTATCTTGTCTCGAGGAGGCGGAGTTTGGCCTCACGATCACCTCCCCTCCTGGATGGCTCAACACAATCAATTAGGAAGAATTGGAGTTTGTCAGGGATACCAAGATGTTTCTCCTGAAAATGCCTGGCAACCGGATAGTTCTGATCGTGTCCCGTCACTGCCCTTATGTGTTGGAGTATGCGCCTGTGGGCGGGCAGCTTAGTGCTGCCCACATATTGGAGCCCACACGGACATTCCAACACATAAATAGCGAACTCAGTTTTGCAGTTCAACCATTTTGTGATGGCAGTCGGATGTTGTTGGAAGGGACTTTGGAAGTGGGTTTTGTTAATGCCATAGCGGCAGGCTTTGCATTGAGGGCATGTTTTAAAGCCCTTCTTCAATGCCCCCCAAGTAGAAGAAACCTTAGGCTCTAAGGTGTTACTCACCAAGGATTTGGACATGGATGGAGATTTCCTAAAAGTCAAGATTGGTTTGGTACCTATTGTGTGACCAATTGTAGGGTCACTACGGACCAAATTCCAATTCTTGTTTACGATCTTACGTAAGGCACCATGTTGACGGTTAAAGGCCAAAATGAGTCGTGGTGCACTCATTTCACCCTTGTCTGTTGTAAAACCCAGGTGGTTCACTCTTTTAGAATTGGGGATTAACGCTTCTTGCCTGCTTGTAGAATTTGAACGTCTAATGGCTTTCATGATGATTTCTAAGGAATAGCCTCTTTCAAGGAACCGTGCTTTACATGCCTCCTGTGCAATTGCACATTCGACATCAGTGCTGCAAATCCGCCGGATTCGAAGCATTTCCCCAAAGGGAATGCTTCGAATCAAATGGGCAGGATGTTGGCTGTTGGAATGCAATATAGTATTGCCAGCACTGGGCTTTCGATAAAGCCGGGTATTCAGGGCAGAATCATTCACGAATATCTCCACATCCAAAAAACAAATCATTTCAGAACTCAAATTAGCAGTAAAATTGAGATTGACATTGTTAACATTGATCAAGTTCACAAAGGCCCTGGCACTGTCCTGATTGCCTCTCCAAATAATAAAAACATCATCAATGTAGCGAAGATAGAGGGCGATATGATTACATACCAATTCCTGGTGCTCTGTGGCGAGGACCTGCTCCTCCCACAGCCCCACGTGTAAACACGCGTAGCTGGGTGAGAAGCAGGCCCCCATAGCCACACCCCTTATCTGCTGGTAAATCACGCCATTGAAAAGAAAGAAATTCTGCTCCAAGCACATTTTGGTCATTTCGATCAACATCTTGTTATGTGCTGTTGGATGAGGCAAATTGTTATTTAGGTAATGATCCAAGGCCTTGAGACCATCCACATGCCTGATAGAGGTATAGAGGGATGAGACATCCAGAGTCATGAGTACCATATCCTCATCCCATGCAAAATTAGCCAATTTATCAAGAAAATCAAAAGAATCTTGAACAAATGAAGTCAGGTTCCTAACATGGGGCTGAAGAAAAAAATCAATATACTTGGACACATGTTCCAAGGAACTGTCTATTGCCGAGATAATCGGGCGTCCAGGAGGTGTAATAATATCCTTTTGAACTTTGGGAAGTAGGTAGAAGGAGGGAATTACCGGGTGTTCTTTTTTGAGGTATCTGAACTCCTCATGCGTTAAGAGCCCTGCACTTCGCCAAATCTGGAGCTTGCTGGTTTGCTCAATCCAAGTATTTTTCACGATTTGTATGTTACTTCTGCGATAACATGATGAATCATTCAGTTGCAGTTCCTCTTGTTCAAGATACATTGCTCTCGGCCAAAGGACGACATTGCCGCCCTTATCGGCCTCTTTTACAATGACATTGTGATCTGATTTCAGTTTCTTGATCAGTTGGTAGTAACATTGGTTTTGTTTTGAGATACAAAATTTCCTTTTGTTAGTGGCAGTGTATAGTTGTTTAATATCACGCACTACAATCTCTTGGAAAGAATCCAAATTATCGTGGGCCATAATAGGCTGAAAAGTTGATTTGGGCTTGAAAGTTGTCATTTGTGTCCCAGGATGTACAAGAGGGACTTCCCGCAAGTTGCCCTCTGATGATTGTTGCTGTAGGTCCCAGATAGTATTGAAGGTGGCCTGGCTTTGTGTACTTGAGAAGGTGGGACTAGATACTGTTGTTGATGGATTAGGATCTTTAGGATGTAACGCAAAGAATTTCCTGAGTTTTAACTTCCTTGTAAATTTGTAAAGATCCATTCTAGTATCCGCATAGTTCATGTTGCAAGGTGGGCAATATGAAAGACCCAAGTTTAGTACAGATGTTTCTGCAGGTGTTAGCTTCAAGTTGGTGAGGTTGATTACTGATTTGATTTGGTTTTGCGGTTGCGTTTTGGATTGCGTTTCCAATAGTTTTGTTTGCCCTGATTGCTGTCGTTTGATGTTCCTGAACCCGCATTTCCTGCGTTGCCAGCGTTTGTGGTTTGCCCGCTGTTTTTTGGTGCGCGGGCTTTGTGTGATCGGAGTGTTTCCCGCCGGTCCTGACATAGGCAATCCACCTCCTGTGCCAGGGAAAGTTTGGTAAACCCCAACGCTGCGTCACGGTTGGGGTCCCCTTCCGGATCACTTTCCACCGCTGAACTTAGGCTCGAGAAAGATGTTGCAGGGAGCAGGGTATCTTCCCTTGCTTGTTGGTTGTTTAAATTGGAACGTGTTTTGGCTTTCACCGCATCATACTTTTTGGCAAAAGTGAAAACCTGTCCATTTGCATAATCAGCTCTATCTCTTTCGAACTTGAAGGCTTTCCTTCTCTTAATAATTTCTTCTTCTTTGGCCAGACGATTCATCATATCTGTTCGTATCTTGGCAATGACATCGTTGGTTTCATGTTTAGCGATCTCATCCTCTAATGCATCTATTTTTAGCTGGAGCTTGATGCGGTCGCTTTCGGCATATTTTACCAGAATGCGTAGATATACCTTGGAACAGTCTAGGTTTGCCTCTGCCCATTCCGCTAACATTTCTGGGTCCGGGTCGTCGTAGCTAGGGGCAATAGTACTTCGCAACCCCCTTGGTACACGCCCCACCTCCAGGTAGCGGGAGAGAGATCGATGTTCCCACCACTTCGACTGTTCTGCACGCATTAGCCGCTCCAGTTGTTTAAAAAGGTCTCTGACTGTGGGCACTCCTGTTTCCTGTATTGCTGGTGTGGCACTAATTGATCCCCCGGCCGGGGAATCAAGAAACATGGATGCTGCTGCCTGCGCACGATTGCGTAGTCTATCGGCGGCCATTGTGTAAAGCGCTATATGTTATGGCTATTTCGTGGAAAGGCACCAAAAAACGGCAAACGGGAAAAAGGAAATAAATGTCCTACCCGTTGCCGTGCAACTTCTCACTGCTCGCTCCTGAGTGTTCTCCAGGGTTGCCACGACTCGGCTCCGGTCCCGTAGCAAGTAGGGGCACAGATTCCGGTCGACCGCCCACCGAAACACATTAACGGCCAAGCAGGGGCACTGCGGCTTTCTCCTCGCCGGAGAACGTAATGAAGTCCCAGAAACCGGAACTACTGCTTCCTGCCGCTCGGCCCGCGTCGAGAAGGGGTCACGCTCGTACCTGGAAAGCCTCGGTACCGTAAATTCCACAAGTTGTTGCTCGAAGAAATCCTGTACAACAAAGAGCCGACCCAGAGAATGCTGGTGCAAATTCAAATTTAATTCCGTGAAGCCAGCGCTGCCGCCATGACGCGTTTCGCCTCCAGGGAGGCTTGATCACATGACAAACTACACATGGTGTGTAAGGCTATTTAAAGTGACAGTGCAATTGAGTTACATCATAGACATAGAAAATAAACTATGAGGTGAGCACGCCGCTAATGTGCAAACTGATCAAACCAATACCAATGGTACAACAAAAATGTATATAAGGCTGACAGGAGCACAATCCATAATTTCTAATAAAACAGAATTCATGGAAAAAGAGCATATTTGTCGGGCAAAAGTACATATAAAACAAATCAAGTATTTACATGACAAGCAGTGTTATCTATGTAGCAACAATGTATGTTTTCCACAATATTCATGTAAAAAACCCTTAGAAAAATAGCTCAAGGATAGACAATAGCAGCGTTTTTTTATCTAATGTCCTATGAAACTGTTTCGCAAAAATAAAGCCCAAGTGGGCAAGTCACTTCAAGAAAACTTTAGATAGCCAAAAAGGTGCAACGAGCAATAATGCAAATACCCATAAAGTGCATATAGTGAAAAAATGTATCAAATGTTGAAATTGTTAAAAACATGTGCCACAATATCCCAGTTTGTAATGGATTCAATTCATCAATATATACAATTATACAGTACAGAAGGGGAGCATAACAAGATCAATGGAAGATTGCTAAATCCGGACAGGTCTTAAATATTACAAACTCCAAAATTCTAAAGGCAAGTGTATAAATCCTCTCTATCATTGAGGCCATAAGGGTTCTTGGTGTTGAGCTCCAAGATGTATCTTGTCTCGAGGAGGCGGAGTTTGGCCTCACGATCACCTCCCCTCCTGGATGGCTCAACACAATCAATTAGGAAGAATTGGAGTTTGTCAGGGATACCAAGATGTTTCTCCTGAAAATGCCTGGCAACCGGATAGTTCTGATCGTGTCCCGTCACTGCCCTTATGTGTTGGAGTATGCGCCTGTGGGCGGGCAGCTTAGTGCTGCCCACATATTGGAGCCCACACGGACATTCCAACACATAAATAGCGAACTCAGTTTTGCAGTTCAACCATTTTGTGATGGCAGTCGGATGTTGTTGGAAGGGACTTTGGAAGTGGGTTTTGTTAATGCCATAGCGGCAGGCTTTGCATTGAGGGCATGTTTTAAAGCCCTTCTTCAATGCCCCCCAAGTAGAAGAAACCTTAGGCTCTAAGGTGTTACTCACCAAGGATTTGGACATGGATGGAGATTTCCTAAAAGTCAAGATTGGTTTGGTACCTATTGTGTGACCAATTGTAGGGTCACTACGGACCAAATTCCAATTCTTGTTTACGATCTTACGTAAGGCACCATGTTGACGGTTAAAGGCCAAAATGAGTCGTGTATATGTATATATATATATATATATATATATACATACATACATATACATATATATATATACACACACACACACACATGTGTTCGAGGCATGTGTGGCTGTAGATACCCATGCTGTGCATACTCCTGCCCTCTAATGTTGTGTCCAGATGTGTGCGACATGTTTTTCTTCGAAGACGTCTTTCAAGCCACGAGGTAGAGTGACTCCTCCTCTTGGTGATAATACTCATAGGCATCAACTCCATTTTTAGATTGTTTTCTTTCTGCCGTCTGGTTCGGATGTGTGCTCAGGTTCGATACTGTCTTAGTGCGATTGTTGCTCAAATGTGAATTTACCTGGAAAAAATGAAATGCGACGCATTTGGCAAAACAGGAAAAGTTGGATTAATTAAACGCAGCAGCCAGGGGAACAGTCAACAGAGTTGGTGTCTGAAGACTGTCTCAAAGCACTTTGGTTTTGGTTGTCATTTTATACATTACATGAAGCATCATAAAACAATTTGTACATTTCTTTTGAGGCAGAAATCTGGACCTAGTCAGGGGGCCATAAATCTGGTTGTTTGAGAAGAAGCGCATGTGGGTCTCTACCTTGCGTGAACACAATGCAGGGCTGTTGGGTACGTGTCCATATGTCTGGCATGGGGAGCACGTTATCACTGTGTGTAGTGTGAATGCTGTGTTCTGATTGGCTGTGTGTTTCTAACTTAGTGTGGCATATCAGTTCATGGTGTTTTTGGGAACGCACAGCCCTCCAGCCAAACCCTAAGACCATTGTGGTGTTGCTGCCTATCTGTGGGATCGATCTGGGTTTTCCTGTTTGCGCTCTTGCCTAAGGGCTACGTGTCTCCCCACCTGTGATCTGTTAATCAGTTGCTTCAGGCCTAGGTCGCAGAACCTGCCTGACCATGTATTTCTGACTCAGGGTTGAAGGGGAGGTCATATTGGGTGAATTCAACAATGGGAGATGCAAGTTTGTTATTATACATACATATATCATGCGTATCCTTCAGTTTCCCAAAAAGGTAGCTAGGAACCCCAAGTTCAAGTTTATACAATTGATGTTGCTACATAGAGCCTACCTGACCCCACACCGCATACACGTGATGTTCCCTGACGCGAATAGCAACTGCCCCCGATGTGACGCTGACGACGCATCGCTAATACACATGCTATGGCAATGCCCTAAGTTGGGGTATTACTGGACCACGGTCCATGACTCGCTTGAGAGGGCTGGTATTCTGTCCCGGTCACCTACACTAGAACATACACTGTTAGGGCTGGGACCACCAACACGCACTAGAACCGTGGCATCACGCTTTACAGACTTGGCCCTGTTAATAGCGAAGCGTGCCATCACGATGCGGTGGAAGTCACCCAAACCTCCCAACCCTGAATTATGGAAAGCAGAGGTAATACGGTGGGGTAAGGCAGAAGGCGAAGCACTGCAGCGAGAGGAACGCAGAGGTCTCCGGAAAACTCAGATCTCGCTGGATTGGTTTGCCATGATGGGAACGTTTGAAACTGGGGATGACAGTGACGATGGGGATACACATGACTCGCCACTCGCGAGATAGATGCGTCCTGATCTAGTCCTTCATGCACCGTCACTGACTGTGGTGCACTGTGATGGGGTACGGGGAATCCCGAACCATCTACCATACTACCTCAAACTACCTGTGTGTGTAGATAACGTTGCCTGTTGCAGTGTCATGGGTGACCCAGTTGCAAACACTAGGGATATGTGCATATTGAGAGAGTGTCGGGAGGGTTTCTCGTGGGTGGAGGGAGGGTTCGGGAACGACTTGGGTTTGTTCAGTTGATATGGTTACAGAAAACAACAGAACGTAAAATCAGTGCTAATATGTATTTATATGTTCTGGGCAAGCACATGCATGTACCGCCCTGATTACTACTGCGCTCGAATATATGTGTAACTGCGCTACTTACTATGCTAATAAACAGATTTAAAAAAAAAAAATACATACATATATCATGGTATACATTGACATCGTATTTATCAATATTAACATTCCCCCTCTAATTGAATTTTCAACTGCATTAATCGCCCCATGCTTCATGACAGCTACATTGTTTGAGGTTTGATGTGTTTCTCTTGTGTCTATTACTACCTCCCTAGTTGCTTGCATTCTACCTAATTTGAGGACTGCTTTTACAGAGCAGGAAACTACTTAAAAACAGCACAAAAATGAGACTGGCTTGACTGTGAGCTCTGAGAATGATATCAGTGAGAATGAGGAGAACGAGCTGGGATGTCGGTGAGAATGGGGAGGTCGAGCTGGGATGTCAGAGAGAATGGGGAGGTTGAGCTGGGATTTTGTGAGAATGGGAAGGTTGAGCGGGTATGTTTGTGAGAATGGGAAGGTTGAGCTGGGATGTTTGTGAGAATGGGAAGGTTAAGCTGGGATGTTTGTGAGAGTGGGAAGGTTGAGCTGGGATGTCGGTGAGAATAGGGAGGTTTAGCTGGAATGTCAGTGAGAATAGGGATGTCGAGTTGGGATGTTTGTAAGAATGGGGAGGTGGAGCTGGGATGTTTGTGAGAATCGGAAGATTGAGCTGGGATGTCGGTGAGAATAGGGAGGTTTAGCTGGGATGTCAGTGAGAATAGGGATGTCGAGTTGAGATGTTTGTGAGAATGGGGAGGTCGAGCTGGGATGTTTGTGAGAATGGGAAGGTTGAGCTGGGATGTCGTGAGAATATGGAGGTTTAGCTGGGATGTCAGTGAGAATAGGGAGGTCGAGTTGGGAGGTTTGTGAGAATGGGAAGGTTGAGCTGGGATGTTTGTGAGAATGGGAAGGTTGAGCTGGGATGTTTGTGAGTGGGAAGGTTGAGCTGGGATGTCGGTGAGAATAGGGAGGTTGAGCTGGGAGGTTTGTGTGAATGGGAAGGTTGAGCTGGGATGTTTGTGGGAATGGGGCGGTCGAGCTGGGATGACGGTGACAATGGGGAGGTCAAGCTGGGATGTTTGTGAGAATGGGAAGGTTTAGCTGGGATGTCAGTGAGAATAGGGATGTCGAGTTGGGATGTTTGTGAGAATGGGGAGGTCGAGCTGGGATGTTTGTGAGAATGGGAAGGTTGAGCTGGGATGTCGGTGAGAATAGGGAGGTTTAGCTGGGATGTCAGTGAGAATAGGGAGGTCGAGTTGGGAGGGTTGTGAGAATGGGAAGGTTGAGCTGGGATGTTTGTGAGAATAGGAAGGTTGAGCTGGGATGTTTGTGAGAATAGGAAGGTTGAGCTGGGATGTTTGTGAGAATGGGAAGGTTGAGCTGGGATGTTTGTGAGAATGGGAAGGTTGAGCTGGGATGTCGGTGAGAATAGGGAGGTTGAGCTGGGATGTCAGTGAGAATAGGGAGGTCGAGTTGGGAGGTTTGTGAGAATGGGAAGGTTGAGCTGGGATGTTTGAGAATGGGAAGGTTGAGCTGGGATGTTTGTGAGAATGGGAAGGTTGAGCTGGGATGTTTGTGAGAGTGGGAAGGTTGAGCTGGGATGTCGGTGAGAATAGGGAGGTTGAGCTGGGAGGTTTGTGTGAATGGGAAGGTTGAGCTGGGATGTTTGTGGGAATGGGGAGGTCGAGCTGGGATGACGTGACAATGGGGAGGTCGAGCTGGGATGTTTGTGAGAATGGGAAGGTTGAGCTGGGATGTCAGTGAGAATAGGGAGGTCGTGTTGGGAGGTTTGTGTGAATGGGGAGGTCGAGCTTGGATGTTGGTGAGAATGGGGAGGTCGAGCTGGGATGACGGTGACAATGGGGAGGTCGAGCTGGGATGTTTGTGAGAATGGGAAGGTTGAGCTGGGATGTCAGTGAGAATAGGGAGGTCGAGTTGGGAGGTTTGTGAGAATGGGGAGGTCGAGCTGGGATGTTTGTGAGAATGGGAAGGTTGAGCTGGGATGTCGGTGAGAATAGGGAGGTTTAGCTGGGATGTCAGTGAGAATAGGGAGGTCGAGTTGGGAGGTTTGTGAGAATGGGAAGGTGGAGCTGGGATGTTTGTGAGAGTGGGAAGGTTGAGCTGGGATGTCGGTGAGAATAGGGAGGTTGAGCTGGGAGGTTTGTGTGAATGGGAAGGTTGAGCTGGGATGTTTGTGGGAATGGGGAGGTCAAGCTGGGATAACGGTGACACTGGGGAGGTCGAGCTGGGATGTTTGTGAAAATGGGAAGGTTGAGCTGGGATGTCAGTGAGAATAGGGAGGTCGAGTTGGGAGGTTTGTGTGAATGGGGAAGTCAAGCTTGGATGGTGGTGAGAATGGGGAGGTCGAGCTGGGATGACGGTGACAATGGGGAGGTCGAGCTGGGATGTTTGTGAGAATGGGAAGGTTGAGCTGGGATGTTAGTGAGAATAGGGAGGTCGAGTTGGGAGGTTTGTGTGAATGGGAAGGTTGAGCTGGGATGTTTGTGAGAATGGGAAGGTTGAGCTGGTATGTCGGTGAGAATAGGGAGGTTGAGCTGTGATGTCGGTGAGAATGGGGAGGTTGAGCTGGGATGTCAGTGAGAATAGGGAGGTCGAGTTGGGAGGTTTGTGTGAATGGGAAGATTGAGCTGGGATCTTTGTGAGAATGGGAAGGTTGAGCTGGGATGTTTGTGAGAATGGGAAGGTTGAGCTGGGATGTTGGTGAGAATAGGGAGGTTGAGCTGGGATGTCGGTGAGAATAGGGAGGTTGAGCTGGGATGTCAGTGAGAATAGGGAGGTTGAGTTGGGATGTCGGTGAGAATGGGGAGGTCGAGCTGGGATGTTGGTGAGAATGGGGAGGTCGAGCTGGGATCTCGGTGAGAATAGGGAGGTCGAGTTGGGAGGTTTGTGTGAATGGGAAGGTTGAGCTGGGATGTCGGTGAGAATAGGGAGGTCGAGCTGGGATGTTTGTGAGAATGGGAAGGTTGAGCTGGGATGTTTGTGAGAATGGGAAGGTTGAGCTGGGATGTCGGTGAGAATAGGGAGGTTGAGATGGGATGTCGGTGAGAATAGGGAGGTTGAGCTGGGATGTCAGTGAGAATAGGGAGGTTGAGCTGGGATGTCGGTGAGAATGGGGAGGTCGAGCTGGGATGTCGGTGAGAATGGGGAGGTTGAGCTGGGATCTCGGTGAGAATAGGGAGGTCGAGTTGGGAGGTTTGTGTGAATGGGAAGGTTGAGCTGGGATGTCGGTGAGAATAGGGAGGTCGAGCTGGGATGTCGGAGAGAATGGGAAGGTTGAGCTGGGATGTCTGTGTCAATGGGGAGGTCGAGCTGGGATGTCGGTGAGAATGGGAAGGTCGAGCTGGGATGTTTTTGAGAATGGGAAGGACGAGCTGGGATGTCGGTGAGATGAGGGAGGTCGAGCTGGGATGTCGGTAAGAATAGGGCGGTCGAGCTGGGCTGTCCATGAGAATGGGGAGGTCGAGTTGGGATGTCTGTGAGAATGCGGAGGTTGAGCTGGGATGTCTGGGATGTTTGTGACAATGGGGAGGTCGAGCTGGGATGACAGTGACAATGGGGAGGTCGAGCTGGGATGTTGGTGAGAATGGGGAGGTCAAGCTGGCATTTCCAGGGGCAGTTGTTAGGGACTGGTCAGTGTCTACGCCTTTCCAAATACAGCGTTCCTAATAAGGTGCTCCAGGTAATGAGGACGTGGGGCTAATAATGTAAGAATCTTAATGAAGGTGACCCCCCTCCTCAGGTAGGCACCTCTCAAAATAAGCATTGTATGTTTTTGAAACATGTAAATGTGCCTCTGTACATGAGAAGCATTGAGATCCATTTCTGAGTCTTTCCCAGTAATCAATAAATTAATTGTTTGCATTTCATTTTAGAGCCAACGGGAAGCCAAGTCTCCGAGCGATCATCCTCAAAGAAGAGGCCAGGCAGTGCTGCAGAAGAACAACCCCACTCTCGCAGGAACCTGCGGATCTGCCCAACGTCCCCCATTGCAGCAGAGACTGACCTGCACCAGGCAGTATTTGAGGGCGGCAGCACACATCTGTGTAGTGAGTGTGGGATGAGGTTTCAAAGGAAGATAGACCTGCGTAAGCACCTTGAGATGCACATGGAAGAGAAGCCTTACTCTTGTGTCGAGTGTGGGCAGAGCTTCAGGTGGCAGTCGCATCTCGACAAGCACCTTTACAATCATGCGAAAGAGAAGTGGTACCCATGCAAGGAATGTAAGAAGAGTTTCAACCGGCGCTCGATGCTGGTCAAACATCAGCAAAGCCACACGAGATACAACCGGTACGTGAGGCAGGTAGAGGAGAGGGCGCACAGGGCAGAGGAGGCACAGAAGGCAGCAAAAGCACTGAAAGCGCTCCAAGTGCTTGAATGTGAGAAATGTGGAAAGACATTTAAAAACTTCAAGTCCTACAGCAACCACCGCCAAACACACGAGGAAGAGAAGTTGTACCAGTGCAATCTGTGTGGTAAGAGCTTCATGTTTCAGTCCTGGCTAGACAAGCACCTTCCCAACCACAATTATCCGTGCAAGGAATGTGATGAGGTTTTCAGCCGCAGTGCAGCACTTATCAGACATCAGCTTAGCCACAAGACCGAAACGTGTCAAGAAGGAAGTAAAGCACAGAAGTGTAAGAAGGGAGGAAGGAGCTTTATTAAAAAGAAAGACTTAGAGGAACACCTTGCAACACATGTAAATGAGAAGCAGAAGCAATACAGTTGTACTGAATGTGAGGAGACTTTCAGCCAACAGGAGCTCCTGAAGGAACATCACCAAAGACACATGACAGAGGAACCCTACACGTGTGATGTATGTGGAAAGAGGTTTAGCGAACATATGGAAATGGCTTTGCATGAGCTAACGCACAGAGCAGGAAACCGATGTCAGAGTGTTGACAGTGGAGACCGAGCCAGTGACCATTTGCACACCTCTCACACAAGTATGCACCAGGTTCAGAAAGTGCTGCTGGCAGAGAAACAACATGAGGCCAATCATTGCAGAGATAGTCTAAATATGGAAACTAAACTTAAGCAACAGCCTCAAGCTGACAAGAGTGAGAAGCCGTTTGAGTGTACAAAATGTGGACAAAGATTGAGATGTCACTCGTCCCTGACCAATCATCTTCAGCGGCACAGAGAAGTGATGGGCTATCCGAGCACTGTATGTGGGGAGAGCATCGGCCAGGTCCCTCTCCTGGACAAGCAACATCCAGGATGCATGAGCGATGGGTGGTGCATGGCAGACGAAGCACATCAGTGTGGCGAATGCGGACTGGTGTTTGTGAAGAAAAGATACCTCCAGGAGCACCTTCAAGGACACATGCAAGAAACGCCATATAAATGCGCTGAATGTGGGCAAGGCTTCAGGTGGCAGTCCCACCTGGACAAGCATCTCCAAAACCATGTGAAAGAGAAGTGGTACCCATGCAAAGCGTGTGATCGTACTTTCAACCGCTGCTCGGCACTCGTCAAACATCAGCAAAGGCATGCGAATGACGAGTGGCACCCTTGCCAGAAGTGCGGCAAGACATTCACACAGCGCTCATACCTTATCAAGCATCAGCAAAGCCACACGAGTAATGTCCCTGTGTCGGAGACCAAAAGGCCGACTCCAGTGACTGCTGATGAACAGGTTTGGATCTGTGGTGAATGTGGAGAAACCTTTGATGACTCCTCGTCCTTCACAACACACCAAAAGTCACACAGTTTGCTGAAAACGTGATGATGACCAGTGGTCAGCCAGACATCCAAGGAGACAATCGACGTGCGAATGTTTGAAGGCTTTAGTTAAACCTCTAGTAAAAGAGAGGGACCTAACAACCAAAAGGAGTAGGGTACCAAAAGCCACTTGTCAGTAAATAAAATCCCCTTTGGACAGTTTTAACCTTAGGCAATCACTCAATACACACACAAAAATATCTCATACTGGCAGCCCGTCCCGACCTTGTCCGGGAGCAACAGGCAGCTTCCCCAACCCCCGCCCGCCCCTACATTGTCCCCCGCCGTCCCGTCCCCCGCCTGGCCTGTCCCGTCCCCCGCCTGCCCCGACCCCCGCCTGTCCCGACCCCCGCCTGCCCCTACATGAGTGCCCTTACCTCCGCCGGCGCTGCTCCCGCCTGTCCGCTCGCACCACCGCTCCTCCCCTGCGCCATGTCCGCCGCTCCTCCTCCGCCGCCGGTCCTCTGCTCCTGACGTCACCGCTCCTCCCCCACGCCATGTCCGCCGCTCCTCGGACGCTGCTCCTCCCCGTTCTCCTAACGTGACCACGCACTTCTCAGCCGGCGCTACTTTTGAGGGACTACTTTTTTTTAATGTAAAATTTGAAATAACGTTTATTTTTTAAATTTATGTAGCCTATAACCATCTACACACCCTGCCGATTTCAACGGTGTATAGGGTGTGTAGATTGGCGCAGTGGTTCCCGAGTTTACCCGCCTCAAAGCCTGAAAGTTTCTGCTTTATTATTGTAGTATAGATCACATAACATGTGATAAAGCAATGAGGAAATGTAAAAGTAATATATATAAAAATCAAATACATTTTATTACACATAATATGAATATTAATTCTCTCCATATTAATATGAATTATTTCTTCCTTATTTTCTGACCCTGTACTGTTTAGGTTTATATATATTGTTTGTGTATATTTTTTAAATATTATGTATTCGTGCTGAATTTATTTGCCACAAATCCCAAATGTTTTTAACTTTTTATGTGTAATAAAATGTATTTGATTTTTATATATATTACTTTTACATTTTCTCATTGCTTTATCACATGTTAGGTGATATGAGGTATTTGTGTGTGTTTATTGAGTGATTGACTAAGGTTAAAACTGCCCATAGGGGATTTTATTTACTGACAAGTGGCTTTTGTTAAACCTTCAGCCTCATGGTGGCTCCTAGGCACAGAGGAATCTGCTGTTTAATAGCAGCAAGGTAAAAAGTACAGCTCCAGGAGCCACAAGGCGCGGGTCATATTATGCATGAGGTGATAATAAAAGGTGACTATTCTGCTTCAGAGCAAAACATTATCACAAGCGCTCCAGGCCCCACCATGAAGTCACTTCCATTCACCACATAGAGCCAAAAATGTTGCACACCACGCGCTTGCTCCCTTCTTCACTTGTGACTTGCGAGGTATGTCATACCTCCGGCAGACCCCCACTCTTAACTCTGCAGCACCTCATTCCCTGAGTCCTAGGGGTTCCTGGGCTTTTTCCTATACTAGACATATAGGGGCATATGTATGAAGCCCAATTCCCGTTCGCAAACGGGCCGATTCTCAGAATCAGCCCGTTTGCGAATGGGAAAGGGCCTTTTGGAATGTATCATCCCAAAAGGTCATCGCAAAATAGGGAATCGCAAAATTTGCGATTCCCTATTTTGCAATTGCATTTAAGGAATCACAAATTGCGATTCCTTAAATGCGATGTAGAAAGCACCTAAGTTGTGCGAATTTGGCATAAGAAAACGCAAATTGCCACCAAACCTTTTTTCTGCTTTTTACTAAGTGCCATGTGCATACATACGTGCCCTTAGGGCATGCATGTGCGCCACATGTGCACACACACCCATTTCAGGTGTGCAACAGGGTGTCCTTTTGGAACCCTTGCACCCTTGAAATTGCACAAGCAATTCTCATTCATTCCTAAGGGCCTTTTGGCCCATGGGAATGAATGGGAAGGGATCCCTTAATTGCAACTTAAAATTTGTGAGTCGTAATTAAGGGAATCGCTAAAAATGTGCAAATTTTTATCTACATATCGTTTTGCGATTCTCAAATAGCGATTCTCTAAAAATTGCTATTTGAGAATCGCAAATGTATTCTTTGATACATATGCCCCTAAATAGTTTGTTCGTCAAAAAGGCCAGTGACTGGGCTCCAGTGAAGATGGGTTTCTAAGAGTGGTCTGTGCTGTCTCACAGCATCCTTTGAGCCCTGCCAGTCATGTGGTGTCTCCCTGCAGTACTGCAAGCAGGCTAATGTTTGTATGGTTTGATTCTTTCCCTCAGAGCTTCCAGTAGGTGATGGAGAACTTGGTAAATAGTTTGTGAGGTCATCGGGCTTTCGCCCTCAATTTAGGATTCAGCGGGTGTCCAATCACCGCACTGTTTTGCCCTTCGGACTTCAATATTACTTTGTCACTGTTCTGGGGTGCATCGTCTCTTAATGTGGGGTGCTTCTCTTAGGATTTGTACCAGGCCTTACCTGCTGAAAATCAAGCAGGCAAACATGCCTGTGGGGTGCTATGGTCGCACCAGTTATAGCGGCAATTCGGACAAAAGAGAGTGCGTATTGAGTAGGGATCTGTGCAGCAACAGAAATTAAACGTAACTGTGGTTCGGTACTTAATTCCCTCCCATACCCCACTTTAATGTCCCCTTTCCGCACGTGGTGATCCTCGACTGGAACACGGCTGTACAAGACAAAAAGAGGACAAGTATTTGGCAAATGCTGCGCTGTACAGATCCCCAGTGAAATAACCCAACTTAAAGGTCAGCACCGGGAGGTCTGTAGTGAGGTAGATTCCATTCCAGCAGGTCCTACTTGCGAGATATGTCAAAACTCAGACCCTTGGTGCCAGGACAGTGTTTATTTACATTAGGGCCCTCTGGATTCTCTTCTAACAGTGCATGATGACCGGACTCTTACAGTTACGTGTCCTAGTCAACCATAAAGCCGAAAGGAGGGTGGACATAAGCAAGGGGAGGCACGGTTGAGACACTCATTGCAGGGAGGATTACAGTACTCAGGCAAGACATTACCACCTTGTGTCCCATCCTCGTTCCCGTCTGTCCTTGTGAGGATCTGCTCAAGATTTAGCGATCTGCTTAGCTCACCATCAGGACCAAGTCTCAACACTTTCAATGCTGCATCCATGTGATTAATCTGGTGGCTCAGTGGACTATTGCAGCCGCTTCAGGAACCTGCGTTTGACTGCTTGGTCAAAAGTTTAAATTCCAGTGGGTCCACTCAGCATTTCATGTCTTCAAGGTAAATAAAATGAGGTCCCTGGAGCTGGGTAAAGAACGCCCAAATCCTTTGGACACAGGACACAGAATCTAGCCAGCTGATCAAGTTGCCCCAGCCGAACCATTCCTGACCAAAAAAAGAATTTATATCCAGGTAGACGAAGGCAGCCACACAAGCGCCTTGAACTTTGAGATACCTGATACGAGATCCCGTCTCAGTGGAGGTGAAAACTGGCGCATGATCCTGTGAACGCCAAAGAATGGCGGGCTGGACCTTAGCAGAAATTCAGGAGCATCTGGAAAAGGAGGTTAGCTGACCAGCATCTCCCACAGGCTCCAGTATCTGCCACAGGGGTGTGGACCAGAGAGTGGAGAATCTGAGACCATGTTATCATAGCTCCCACAGGCTCCAATATCTCCCACAGGAGCTCGGACTACAGACTGGAGAATCAGAGACCGTGTTATCATATCTCCCACAGGCTCCAATATCTCCCACATGAGATAGGACTACAGACTGGAGAATATGAGACTGTGTTATCATATCTCCCACACGCTCCAGTATCTCCCTCAGGAGCTCGGACTACAGACTGGAGAATCTGAGACTGTGTTATCATATCTCCCACAGGAGCTCGGACTACAGACTGGAGAATCAGAGACCGTGTTTTCATATCTCCCACAGGCTGTAGTATCTCCCACAGGAGCTCGGACTACAGACTGGAGAATCAGAGACTGTGTTATCATATCTCCACACGCTCCAGTATCTCCCACAGGAGCTCGGACTACAGACTGGAGAATCAGAGACCGTGTTTTCATATCTCCCACAGGCTGTAGTATCTCCCACAGGAGCTCGTACTACAGACTGGAGAATCAGAGACGATGTTATCATATCTCCCACAGGCTCTAGTATCTCCCACAGGATCTAGTATCTCCCACAGGAGTTTGGACTACAGACTGGAGAATCAGAGACGATGTTATCATATCTCCCACAGGCTCTAGTATCTCCCACAGGATCTAGTATCTCCCACAGGAGTTTGGACTACAGACTGGAGAATCAGAGACTGTGTTATCATATCTCCCACACGCTCCAGTATCTCCCTCAGGAGCTCGGACTACAGACTGGAGAATCAGAGACCGTGTTTTCATATCTCCCACAGGCTGTAGTATCTCCCACAGGAGCTCGGACTACAGACGGAGAATCGGAGACCGTGTTCTCATATCTCCCACAGGCTCTAGTATCTTCCACAGGAGCTCGGACTACAGACTGGAGAATCGGAGACCGTGTTATCATGGCCAAGAATGGAGCTGCTGCCATGAATTCCCTTCTTCCTGAACCTGATCACCACTCCAAGAGATTATAGGAATAAGCATAAAAGTGAACAGTGGCCATGGAACCATCAGAGCACAAACTCCTTTTATGTTAGCATGCCTTAAGAAAACCCATCCAAGGCCGAACGGCTGGACCCCTTGTGCACATCCTGGAAGAGAACCTGGCGAGGGGAGGAAAAATGCCCAGTCGATCAGCCATGTGATTGTCAACTCCCCAAATGCACGTCTCTGCCAATGATGTTGGGTTGTTTTCCATATACCCAAATTTACCAGCTTCTGGCGTCTGGCGCCAAGTGGTGCCAAGCACAAACCTTTGTGTGGTCACAGACATGGACCTTTTCCCTGTGAAATCTCCCACCTTCTCCAGTTCCCCTGACTCCATCCGTCTGTTGCTTCTCTTACACTCTGCGACTTCTGCATTAGGCCCAGGACTGATTCTCTTCTCATTTGTGCTGAGTTTTTACTCTGCGCTCTTTGTCCCTTTGTTTAGCTTACACGTCAAAGCTCTAGATTTAAGTCTTGTATGTTGTGGCACCAGCTGTTCGCAGCTGCTGACCCTTGTACCTACTGATTGGCCTGCTTGAGGTACTAACTTGGCACTTGCCTGCACCTGTGTGCCACCACATCCCCCCTTCAAGAGACTGAGGCATAAGGAGAGCAAAGACATGTCTTGCCCCTGCCAGATGATGTAGCCTCCTTTCCCCCCTTTTCTTGTGTTGTCCAATTCATTACTCTGAGCTTATCTTTACCCTGCATGGATCTGCCCTCCTACTTCTTCCACTCCTTCGTGGACGCCTCTAAGACACCTTGTGGCCATTGCTGCCCGGTGGACGGGCCATGGTAGTCCTTTGCCACTATTATCAAGCAGTCACGGGGGTGTCAGACTCCTGGCTCCCCTTTCCGGCCCTTAGTAGTTAGAAGTATCAGTTGGTCCTGGTGAGATGAGGTGTCTTAAAAATTGTAGAGAAATCAAAAGGGGGGAGTGAAGAGGTGGTGCTGGGTGGCACCGAGGTGGGCACGTCCTCCTCTTTCAAAAGTACTATTAATCAACAAGGTCCACCTCACGTAGGGTCAGTGTGTATCCTGTTGTTGATGGAATACACAAAATGTGTTAAAATACCCCTCACACACCAAAAGGGCCCTTGGTGTCATGCTTCATCATCGGGGTCTTCCCGCCCGGCTGCCGGACGGGGCAGTGCTGCGACTACGCTGGAGCACCTTTTAAATGGAAGTGCTATGTGAGTGAAATGGAGTGAGTGTCAGTAGGGTCAGGGGTGACCCACACAGGAAAGAAAGCCCATTAATCCGCTTGATCTTTCCGAATCACATTTTTTAACAATACCAGCCAGTGTTTATTAGATAGTTTTTTCTATCACCAGGCCAGGTATTTTTTAACACCACTTATTTATATCACCCCTGGGCCCTTTTGGTGTGTGAGGGGTATTTTAACACATTTTGTGTATTCCATCAACAACAGGATACACACTGACCGTACGTGAGGTGGACCTTGTTGATTAATAGTCTTAAAAATTGTACCAGGGCTGGATCAACCTTCAAGTCCGTCAGAATGTGCCACAGTCTAGTATGAATAACACAGTTGTATGCGGCCGTAAGGTCTACAAAAGCTACATATAATTTGCCAGTCTTAGCTTGTTTATACTTCCCCATTATTAAGCTTAAATTTAAGCCCTGCTCATTAGTCCCAAGCCCCAGTCTAAAACCATATTGTACCGCGCTCAATATATTGTTATCCTCAGCCCATTTTTGTAGTATGTTCAGGAACATCCTGCCAGCTACCTTTACCAAGGTACGATATTGGACGGTAGCAAGCTGGGTCATTCCGATCCCCCTTTTTAAAGATTGGTATAATCACAAATACCGACCAAGTCCTGATAAACCCCCTTGCACAACAAGCTTCAAGAACCCGGGTTAACAACGGGGACCAAAAGGATGGAATGGATTTAAATCAATCCATCAACACCCCATCGGGGCCCGGTGACTTGCCTCCTTTACTAACATTGATAGCTGTCAGCACCTCCTCACGTGTTATGTGAAAATCAGTAGGCAAGAAATCATCAGAGCCCTCCCCATGGTGAGGTTCGGAGGCTGAACAGTTTTCCATGGCACTCCCTCCCTGGTTGACTCTTCACCGACCCCATGTGCATGCATAAGTAACAGTCTACATCGTGTGCTCATCTTACAAACTCATTCATGACACACTTACCACTACCTTAGTTACAATAAAATACACTCCTGAGGGACCTTATCTGCTCCTTCCAACCACAAGGTGTTTGCCATCTGCGGAACACATGCTCATTCGTAGTAAATTCTCCTATTTTAATCTGGTTTACTGTGGACTCTGGACATAACTCTTTTTTTGTGGCTGGACGTGAAAAGCTCGAGGGGAGAAACTTGAAATCGTTGAATGCATTGAATTGATAAGACGATTAAGACCACCTGATCGAACATTACACCATGGTTGTACACTTTATTTTCTGATATTATCAGCGAGTGTGTTGCAGGCAGAGCCGTCACAAATCCATGGAACTGATTCCTTACTTCTGTTGATCAGCACTGCACGTGTTAATAGTATGTATCAATGTTGCAATGTGTCAACTGAGAAATCTAAAAGAATAGAATTGAAACTTATCTGTGGCTTATTTGAACTCAAGCTCTTTAAAAGAGTTTGCACCAGTTGCACTTTAAGCACTTATTGTTTCCAAAAGGCCTGCACTGTCCTTTAAACTCATACTCGAACAAATACATTTTTAATATGAGATGAAGGTTTAGCTCTGTTGGCTTGAGACGCTACTCATTGTTCCTCATTAATTTACATTGAACACTAAAGCCCTTCCTTTGAGGTGTGATGGGAAACAAAGGAGAAACTCTGCCCAAGAGAGTTTAGTCGCTGTCGTTCTTTATGTGTCTCCATTATACGTTGCACTCAGACACCGCTCATACCGGTGTCTTACCTGAGCAGCGACCCCGAGTCCTTCCTGGTGTATTTTGTCTTTGGAAAGCTATGCCCTAATTCCGCATTCATAAAATTGTGCCAAAAACCTTTTGTACACATTATTCCTCATTGTTTTTAGCCACAAGTAATAAACAGATACAAAAAGACTCCAATCCCAGGGGGAAGGGTTGCTTGTACTGAGGGGCTTGTGCAATGTTCTTGCTATCACTCTTAGAATCACATTTGTAAATCTTGAGGCTGACAGAGTGGCTCTTTTGTCACTGCTCTTGCTCGAGGACATCACTCCCAGATGTATAACTTGACTCTAAAGAAATGCGGCAACAAAAGTGGGTAAACTGGAACAGCGTGGCTAGATTCTGTGGATGCAAGTCAAGAAGACACTGGGCTGGAGCATATGTTAGCTGTGGTAAACTGCAGATATCCTCAGTGAGTTTAGCATCACCTTCTCCACCTCCCCTAAGACAGCTTCAGGCCACCAGTATCCTAGAAGACCCCCTGTTCGGCACAAATGGCTTCATCGAGAGCCAAGGATTAAAGGCACGACTAAATGAAAGAAAGCTGAAGAGGGTTATTTGGATTGGCGGATGGGATAGCTTTGAAGTAGCCACGGTTTACCTTTGCAGGTTAACATTAAACAAATGGCATAAGATTGTCACTCCCCCTGCCTGAGGCCAAAGAGAGCTTGTCAAGTGTGTAGAGAATCAGCATGGAAGGGAGAAACAGGGTTGTGGTGAACAGTACCATCCCAGTTACATTGTGTGTCTCACAGTGAATCTTGACATGTCAGCAGACTATTACACAGTAAGCATTAGTTGTGAACTAATGCACAAATGAGGTGTGTTCTATTGTGCTACTGAGCTGTGTGTTTTAAACCATAACAGAAAGTAATTCATTAGAACAAAAATTAATTCTGAGGTTGTTAAGCTCCATTAATTCTTACTGCTTGCATAAGTAATGCTCAGAGCGCATGTGTTTCTCATCTCTCTCGTTGAGCCTTGAGGGGGTCTGGCTTCTATTCACATAGAAGCATCGATGCTGCCCAAGTCTTGAACCAGAATATGAGTAAAAAGCATCTTCAGACAAAATCATCCTGGGATGTGTTTCAAGTAACTGACAGTTGAAGTTAAACACTGCTGCTGAAAGACAGACCTGTCAGGATCATGCCTGCAATTTGAGCTACATGACGTCATGCTGATCAACAAATGTTCTTAGCAGTTTCTGGACTTGCATGTAATTGGAGGTATTGTGTGTCATCTGATGGCTTTGATCTATGGGTGAGATATTTGTAATTAGATCTGAAGCAGAGTTCCTAAAGCATGGTGGTCCACACTGAGAGGGAGTGGACAAATGCCCCTCATGTCCCCCTGTCTTAAGTGGTTCAGGAACAGAGGAGCTGGAGGGAATGCTGCTGGACTGCTGCCAGAGCAGCTCTGTGGATGCCCGCAGCTTGCCTGTGTGGTGATATAGAAGTATTGGCATGAAGAGCTCGCAGGACATACTAGCGTCTTTTCCTGCTGTAACTAACAGACATACAAGTGTGTGTCTCCGAGTATTAGCCCTTTGCTTTGTAGAGCTACCAACAATGACTAGCCCAATTGGAATAAGGTCTAGTTAGTTGGGGTTTAATATTCTAGGGCAATACGAGTCACTGAAAGATTTTGAATATATTGTTCGCAAAATAATGTCCTCATTCAAGTGGTTTATTTAAACTTCTTTTATACTTGCCAGGGTTCTATTAATGTTTATTATTTCGATTCATCAAATGATGCTACATAGAGTGCCTAATATTCCTGATAGAAGTTGATAATAAATATCTGTTATACCATTATTGCTGTGTGCACCTTATTCGAGAGTCCCCGTGTCTGAGGCTCCTCGCTTAATCAGTCTCCAAGAGGTAATAAATAGAATATCTCATCCAGTTATATTAGCTTTTTGTGCAAATGGGAGTGGGGCAAGATATACCTGTGAGTTTCCTTTACTTGTTACTAGAGCAGGTGTTGTAGGCCGTTACACCAGACTCCTGCTTTCATGGCCAAGGAATCTAGCTGTGATGCTCCTTTCACACTAATTGGGGGTATTAGGGTAAGGGCCATGACCTTTCTTGGCGCCCAACGTGGGACCCATTTCCTGAGGGAAATTTGGGACTTCATAAGTGTTAAGGTGCTCTGGAAATGCACGCCTGTTTACCTAACAGGAAGATGTCCACAGGTATTATCCTCCTGCACACACAACTTGAGGATTGTTAAACTTCATTGTCACAAAGAATTTCCTGCAAAGGTTTTTCTGATTCTCTGTACCATTGGTTGAAATAGAAATTAAAATACCTGAAAGTTTATCACCTGTTCTCACTGATTTTCTAGCAGGAAGAGACATCCCTTTTACTGAAGGGGAGGGTTGCATGTGTTATTAACGCTGACCCAATACCATTGAGGTTTGTACTCTTGAGTTGACATAAATGCGGCCAACACTAGGTGTTTCACAATGTACGAACAGGCAAGTCCACTTGCTGTACATATTGCACAGAGTTGATGCAGCGAAAGTGGGGGCACAATTTTTACCAGAATGACCAATTTCAATAACTACCTATCTTTCCCAAAATAAACTAAATGTAGCCCATACCTCTAATAACTAGGTCCTCCTATGAACCTTTTAGAGAATGGATAGGGACTGGCCATTGTCAAGATGGATAATTTCCCCTTTATGAGGACTTACAACAAAGGGAATACTGCAAACTAATACAATATACAAATCACATTCAACAGTAATTATCAATAATGACAGACTCTGATTACTTATCAATTTGTTTTATCTGTTTCTTAAGTATATGAATGGTCAATAAATAGATACAGCGTGTTGGAACTGGCCCTTTTTGCAGGGTCATCCTCAAACTTTTTGCTTCTTCCTCCCTTACTTTTCCTGACCCGTGGCTGTTGGCAATAGGACTCTGCGCACTTTACCACTGCGGATCAGTGCTAAAGTGCATATGCTCTCTATGTAAATTGTTATTCTGATTGAATATACATGTTTGGCATATTTGTATCACCATGAAGTCCCTAGTAAAGTGCACTGGGTGTGCCAGGGCTGGTGATGACAAATGCTACTAGTGGGCCTGCAGCACTGATTGTGCCACCCACAGGAGTAGCTCTAAAATGGTGTCTCAGGCCTGCCACTGCAGTGCCTATGGGCAGTTTAGAACTGCCATGTCCTCCTGGTCAGTGTCCCCACTGACCAGGCCTAACCCTTCCCTTTTTGTGCACATCAGTCACCCCTATGGAAGGCCCAAGGTACCCCCCTGGGCAGGGTGCAGTGTATGTAAAAGGTAGAGCATGTACTGGTGCAGGTAACATGTTCTGGTAGTGAATTACAGCCATTTTCGTTTTTCACTATTGTAAGGCTATCTTGCTCCATAGATTAACATGGGGGATGCTGGCTACAGTGGTTAACAGCATTTCTTCCCATAGGAACAAGATAGGACATAAGTATCTAGTATCCCTGAACTCAGAATTTAATAACACATCTTTTAGGAAAGGTTGTTTTTAAATCCTGTGTTTGAAAACAGCACTTTTAGAAAGTTGCTGTTCTCTTGTCTGAACCTTCTGTGTGCCTGGGCCTGTTTGTGTATTGACTGTCTGGTTTGTGAGTGACAGGGGCTGGGGAACTCCCCGGCAGGATGGATGAGTCAGCACTAGGCTGAATGACTTGAGTGGTGGGAGGAGTTAGCACCTGGGCTGAATAGGGCTGTGCCTGCCTTCCACAATGCTGGCTCCACCCCCCTGCTGGGCGGCTGAGGACCCTGCCCCTCACTCTGAAAGGAAAGATGCAGCCACCAAAACAGAGTGCTCAGGATCCGCCCAGAACTGGTTCAGACCGGGCACAGGGCCCACATGCACCAAGAGAACAAAGACTTTAGGGGTATAAGTACAGGACCCCTGACAACAGAAAATTAGATCATCCTGGAAATCAAGAAGGAACCTCTGCCAAGGAGAAAGCTGACTCTGAAGAAGGAAGATTGTCTTGCTGTTGCTCTGCTGGACTGACCTGCTGTTGCTTTGCTGCCAAGGAGAGGGGAAGGACTTTGCTGTGAGCTGTGTCCCCTGTCTTGAAAGGAATCTCCAAGGGCCTGAGAAGAGCTGGCTCCCTGTTTTGAAGTCCCAGGAACAAAAGGACTTCACCCCCAGCTTCCCTGAACTCTGCTGAGTGAGTTCTGTCCCTCCTAGAGTGCTTGATCCAGTTGTGGGGCCTCTGGAGGTTGGACCTGTGCTGGGAAGCTTGAGACAAAAGCTTGAGAGACTTTCGAAATTGAAAAGTGTCGCATCGCTCGCTTGCGGAGCGCATCCCCGACAGTGCGAGAAGTTTCCCGCCGCTACGGAGGTCGAGATCGTCGCAGCGCCTGACGCCGCTGCCAGAGACGTCGCATCCTCCGTTTGCGGGACGCACCAGACCGGTGCGGGAGAATCGAACATCGCTGCGAGTATCGTCGCAGAGCCTGTCGTCGCTGGGTGAGAACGCCGCACCGCTTGCTTGCGGACCGCATCACGTCGCTGCGAGTGTCGTCGCAGAATCATCGCATCGAGGAGCTGCGAGAGAAAGGATCACCGCTGGACCGCGCATCGTCGCCCCGGAGATCGTCGCAGCACCTACGAGATCGTCGCATCGTGCCTTTGCGAGAACAGACTTCCTACGGAACCTACGCACCGGAATCCATACAAGTGGCCTTCCTCCCCATACAGACCGGATTCGTCGCAACACGCCCGCTGCTGCAGCGGGGCTGTCGCATCGCCTCCCCAGGGTCTCAGGAGCGACGCATCGCTTGTTTTCCACCGCACCAGCTTCTGCTTTTGGAACTTTGTTGCAACTAAAGGTACTGTGAGTAAACGTGACGCAACTGTGAACTTTTCACGCAACTGTGGTTTATTTTTACCGCAACTTGAAGAACTTTAACGCAACCTTAAGATCTCTTTGAAACCATATTCTTGAACCGTGTATGTTGGATTTTTATCGTTTTGGTCTTGTGTAGTTTTAGAATAAATACCTTTATTTTTCTAAACTGTTGTGGAATCAGTTTGTGGTGTTTTCACTGTGTTACTGTGAGTGTTGGTACAAATACTTTACGCATTGCCTCTGATTAGCCTAGACTGCTCAGGCCAAGCTACCTAGAGGGCGAGCAGGGGTTATCTTAGAGAGTTATCTCCTTGTCCTGACTAGAAGCAAGGGTCCCTATTTGGACAGTGGTACCTACCTCTGCCAACTAGAGACCCCCAGATCTAACATTGGTGGTCAGGCGGTGGGATTTGAACTTGTATTTGTACTTGACCCACAGTAATTGGTGTACATCACTAGTGAGTGCAGACCACTACGCCACCGCATACTACATTTTTTATTTTTGATCATAACCCTGAAGGAATCCAAGCATCATGTCTCTGAATGGTAAACCAGCAAGTGATGTTGCAGAACTGGAGTTTGATATTGAAATGTTAAGTGATTACAAAGTAGGTCAACTCAGGCAGTTCTGCAGGAACTTTGGATGCCCCATGAAGCGCCGCTCCAAGAAGGAGGAGCTACAGGAGGCCTTATGGGCCTGGTGGGAGACCAAAGAGGCTGGGGAGACAGATGATGCAGAAGTGGATGAGGATGCACAAAGGGATGGTTTCAGGCCACAGGATCTGCCTGTGTCCAGAGCAGCCTCAAGGGCTGGCAGCAACCATTCAGCTGAAAGTTTTTCCCCAGAGGAGTTGGAGGAAAACCAAAGGGCTAGAGATCATAAGTTAGAAATGTTGAGGCTTGAAATGGAGCTGAAGCAATTGGAAATGGAGAAAGAGAGAGAAAGGGCGGCGGAGGAGAGCAAAAATGCCCGTGCCCTGGAAGAATTGAAATTGACCTTGGCCCATGAATTAAGAATGAGGAAGCTTGAGTTGGAGCTCAAGAGGCGCGAGGCCATGAGGGTCTCAGCTGAAGAAAAAACATGGGTAGCTCAAGAGGTGAGCTTTGCTGAGTTGGAGGTGGAGTCCAGCTCAGATGGTGGCAGCAAGATTATAGTTTCCAGTGCTGAGAGAAAGGTACAAACACCCAGAGATGTGGCACCTGACTTGAGAGAGGGGGTCGACATACACCAGGGGGTTCAGGTTTATGATGTAGTTCCATTGGAGTGCAGTGTCCCTGAATTAGATTGGGGGACTGGCACAGGGGACCATATTCCTAGTGGTGGGAGGGACCCTCTACTGACTCTAGATGAGAGGTACAGGGAGAGGGGTTCCCCCATGGTAGAAACCTTTGTGTGTGTATGTGAAGACAAGCCAGAAGAGTGTGGGTTGTGTGACAGAGACAGTCAGATACTGTCTTGCCAGTCTCAAGATAGTGGTGTGGGGTACTTGTGTGAGGCACTGGAGGGTGAGGCAAAGGGTAGCGTGGTTAACAACTGTGGGGGGCTGTGTGATTCATTTGTTGGAGAGCATATTTTAAGTCCCTGTTTTCCAGAGCTATGCCAACACCCGGGGGAGTGTGAGTTCTCTGATCCCAGAGAGCTTGCGTTGGAGGCAGACCTCTTGGTGGATTCCAGAGAGTCTGAGGAAGCATTGGGGAGTGATCCCAAAAGGAGTGGCTTAGATATCTTCCAGACCTGTGAGGGGGAAGAGGTTCAGTGTAACCCGGTTAGGTCCCAGTGTAGTGGGAGGGGTGTAGAGGCTCATGTCCGGTCTCAGTGGAGAAGGAGTGAGTGTGGGACGGTGTGTCTCACAGTGCCCGAAACCCAGTCTCAGGGCCTGGAGGGTTCCTTAAGGGAACACCAGGTTGGGGACCTAGACTGTACTAGTAGGCCATTTGAGGAGGATCTCCTAGTGTCTGTTGAACGGGGAGTGCCTGTAACCAGGCCTCCATCAGTTCTGGTGTCTGGCAGTGCAGCTCCATTTGGGAGGGTACCGAAGTCCAGACTGAGGAGTGAGAGGGGGAAGGAGTCCCCAGTGGGAGAACCAGTGGGTCAGGGACCAGTCGGAAGGGCTGAGTCCCCAGTGAGTGACCATGGTGACCTCACTTCTGTCCTGGGGGATCTTCCCGCGCTGTCAGGTGGACAGGGGTCGGGAGATCTGCGTCAGGCAGACTGTCACAGGACACATGAGTTGTGTGTCACCCTCATGGGGGTACTGTGTAAGTCCCCAGAAGTCCTGGCGTGCCAGGCAAGTGCACAACCGCAGGTATTGGTCCCTGGGTTGGGAGACCAGGTTCAGGATCTGCCTGACCTGGAAGGAAGGACATCTGTAACCAGTGTCCTGACCAATATGTTTCCCAGGGGTACCCCTCCAGTAGGGAGGGTGCAGCGCTCTGGAAGGGGGTGCAGAGGGAGGGAGTCCTCGCCTCTGACCCCGGTACAACCTGAGGGGTTAAACCCTAGGTTGGGAGACCAGTTGCTGGAGGGAGGTCCTGAACTGGTAGGAAAGTTGTGTTCATGGTTGTCTTGGTGGACAGGGTTGCCCCTGGAAGGAGGGCAGGAGTCTCACCCTGGGGGTGGACTGGGCCACACCGTTGTGTTGGCCAGGTGGGTACTGTCTACCAGTATAGGCATCTCAGTGAGTGAAGTCCTGGTGTGCCAGGCAAGTGTTCCACTGCAGGGGTTAGTCCCTGGGTGGGGAAGCCAGGTTCAGGTTTTGTCTGACCTGGAGGCTTGGGAGCCTAGGTTTGAGGGCCAGGTCTGGGGTGTCCCCCCTGGCCTGGAATACCAGTTGCAGGATAGCACCCCTGAACTGGTGGATGAATGGTGCGGGACACCTGCCACAGGTGCCCTGGCTATTCTAGAAGGGGGTACCGCTCCAGGTGGGAGGGTACAGAGCCCCAAGGAAGAGGAGGACCGGGTGTGGAGAAGCCCACCTCAGCCTCCTGTCCAGCCGCCGGATACAGGTCCGGGACTGGTGGGTCAGTGCCAGGATGTTAGACCTGACTTGACAAGAGAGGGAGTGGACAAAGGGTGCCAAGCACCTGGGGCTACTGCCCCCCACCCTCTGATGCCACAGGGGTTTGAGAGCCATGAGAGGCATGAGGCCTGGATCTCATCCCTGATCACTGTTGGTGGTCACTGTGGCTGGCTGTCTGTCTGTTGGGACACACCTGTGAGGAAATTAAGGTTAGGTGCTGCACAGGTGGTGTCCACAGGTGAGGAGAAGGGTTCCACATGGATTGGCATGGTGGACCCTGAGAGTATAAATAGAGTGATTGAACTGGGTTTAGGATGGCGTAGAACAGGACTGCCCTGCTGTGTGGGCCAGTTTCCATGTTCTATCGCCTCAAGCAGGGAATCCCATCGAGGTATCGTTTGGTCTACCCTGGCTTTAGGCTGGAAGGGGGTTGTGTTGGAACTGGCCCTTTTTGCAGGGTCATCCTCAAACTTTTTGCTTCTTCCTCCCTTACTTTTCCTGACCCGTGGCTGTTGGCAATAGGACTCTGCGCACTTTACCACTGCGGATCAGTGCTAAAGTGCATATGCTCTCTATGTAAATTGTTATTCTGATTGAATATACATGTTTGGCATATTTGTATCACCATGAAGTCCCTAGTAAAGTGCACTGGGTGTGCCAGGGCTGGTGATGACAAATGCTACTAGTGGGCCTGCAGCACTGATTGTGCCACCCACAGGAGTAGCTCTAAAATGGTGTCTCAGGCCTGCCACTGCAGTGCCTATGGGCAGTTTAGAACTGCCATGTCCTCCTGGTCAGTGTCCCCACTGACCAGGCCTAACCCTTCCCTTTTTGTGCACATCAGTCACCCCTATGGAAGGCCCAAGGTACCCCCCTGGGCAGGGTGCAGTGTATGTAAAAGGTAGAGCATGTACTGGTGCAGGTAACATGTTCTGGTAGTGAATTACAGCCATTTTCGTTTTTCACTATTGTAAGGCTATCTTGCTCCATAGATTAACATGGGGGATGCTGGCTACAGTGGTTAACAGCATTTCTTCCCATAGGAACAAGATAGGACATAAGTATCTAGTATCCCTGAACTCAGAATTTAATAACACATCTTTTAGGAAAGGTTGTTTTTAAATCCTGTGTTTGAAAACAGCACTTTTAGAAAGTTGCTGTTCTCTTGTCTGAACCTTCTGTGTGCCTGGGCCTGTTTGTGTATTGACTGTCTGGTTTGTGAGTGACAGGGGCTGGGGAACTCCCCGGCAGGATGGATGAGTCAGCACTAGGCTGAATGACTTGAGTGGTGGGAGGAGTTAGCACCTGGGCTGAATAGGGCTGTGCCTGCCTTCCACAATGCTGGCTCCACCCCCCTGCTGGGCGGCTGAGGACCCTGCCCCTCACTCTGAAAGGAAAGATGCAGCCACCAAAACAGAGTGCTCAGGATCCGCCCAGAACTGGTTCAGACCGGGCACAGGGCCCACATGCACCAAGAGAACAAAGACTTTAGGGGTATAAGTACAGGACCCCTGACAACAGAAAATTAGATCATCCTGGAAATCAAGAAGGAACCTCTGCCAAGGAGAAAGCTGACTCTGAAGAAGGAAGATTGTCTTGCTGTTGCTCTGCTGGACTGACCTGCTGTTGCTTTGCTGCCAAGGAGAGGGGAAGGACTTTGCTGTGAGCTGTGTCCCCTGTCTTGAAAGGAATCTCCAAGGGCCTGAGAAGAGCTGGCTCCCTGTTTTGAAGTCCCAGGAACAAAAGGACTTCACCCCCAGCTTCCCTGAACTCTGCTGAGTGAGTTCTGTCCCTCCTAGAGTGCTTGATCCAGTTGTGGGGCCTCTGGAGGTTGGACCTGTGCTGGGAAGCTTGAGACAAAAGCTTGAGAGACTTTCGAAATTGAAAAGTGTCGCATCGCTCGCTTGCGGAGCGCATCCCCGACAGTGCGAGAAGTTTCCCGCCGCTACGGAGGTCGAGATCGTCGCAGCGCCTGACGCCGCTGCCAGAGACGTCGCATCCTCCGTTTGCGGGACGCACCAGACCGGTGCGGGAGAATCGAACATCGCTGCGAGTATCGTCGCAGAGCCTGTCGTCGCTGGGTGAGAACGCCGCACCGCTTGCTTGCGGACCGCATCACGTCGCTGCGAGTGTCGTCGCAGAATCATCGCATCGAGGAGCTGCGAGAGAAAGGATCACCGCTGGACCGCGCATCGTCGCCCCGGAGATCGTCGCAGCACCTACGAGATCGTCGCATCGTGCCTTTGCGAGAACAGACTTCCTACGGAACCTACGCACCGGAATCCATACAAGTGGCCTTCCTCCCCATACAGACCGGATTCGTCGCAACACGCCCGCTGCTGCAGCGGGGCTGTCGCATCGCCTCCCCAGGGTCTCAGGAGCGACGCATCGCTTGTTTTCCACCGCACCAGCTTCTGCTTTTGGAACTTTGTTGCAACTAAAGGTACTGTGAGTAAACGTGACGCAACTGTGAACTTTTCACGCAACTGTGGTTTATTTTTACCGCAACTTGAAGAACTTTAACGCAACCTTAAGATCTCTTTGAAACCATATTCTTGAACCGTGTATGTTGGATTTTTATCGTTTTGGTCTTGTGTAGTTTTAGAATAAATACCTTTATTTTTCTAAACTGTTGTGGAATCAGTTTGTGGTGTTTTCACTGTGTTACTGTGAGTGTTGGTACAAATACTTTACGCATTGCCTCTGATTAGCCTAGACTGCTCAGGCCAAGCTACCTAGAGGGCGAGCAGGGGTTATCTTAGAGAGTTATCTCCTTGTCCTGACTAGAAGCAAGGGTCCCTATTTGGACAGTGGTACCTACCTCTGCCAACTAGAGACCCCCAGATCTAACACAGCGTGAATCATAGATCATCAGACAAGAGAGCGTAAGCAATTCACAATAACATCTCATTTAACGAGCATGAGTGAGGGGATAGGAGAAGAGACAAAAGAGCAGTGCAATGAGATCAATGCAATTACAGAGTAATTTATTTAAGAGGTTTTCTATAGCGCTAGCCAGACCCGAGGGTATCGGAGCACTTTACAACATGATGTAGAGAAGACAAGTACAGGATAATGGCATGGTAGATAAATACAGACGTGTGCAAACATTACAGTTCTGCTGAACGTCAGAGGTGCGTCGTTGAGGTAGAGAAGTCGAGGGATCCGAGGTGTAACATTGAGGTAGAGGGGTCAGGAGGTAATCTCAAAGCCTAGGGAGCAAGAGTCTTGTGCTGGAGTTTTCTCTTAGCGGTGCCGACCCACGGGCTGATTGTGCGTACAGTGTCTGATGGCTGTCCAGTGGGAGCGCGATGTCAGGTGACTCCCTGGTGGAGGCGTGCGAGTCACGTGATTGCGTTCGGGAAGGCGCGGTTGAGGTAAAGGGCTTTTAGGAGGCTTTTGAATTTTGGGAAGGAGGGGGTGGTTCTGATGTCGGCTGGGATGGAGTTCCAGATTTTTGGAGCGTTGCCAGCAAAAGAGCGGGCTGCAGTCTTTTGTTTACATGTTTTCGGGGGGATGAGGAGGAAGGCGTTGGAACTCCTGAGGCTTCTTGATAGACCGGCTTTCTTGAGTTTGGAGGCTAGGTATTCCGGTTTCCCTGTGTGCAGGGCTTTGTGTGTGAGGCAGGCAGTTCTGAAGTTGGCTCGCATTTCCACAGGAAGCCATTTTAGATCTTTGAGTGCGGGAGATATATGGTCAAATATTTTGATTCCGGTGACCATACTGGCTGCTACATTGAGGGTGGTTTTGAGAGGGGCTAGGTGGGAGCGAGCTGTACTGGAGAGGACTGCGTTCCCATAGTCCAGTCTGGACAGCACCAGAGATTGGGTGGCTTGTTTGAGGTCGAACGGAGGGATCTGGGGTTTGATTTTGTTGAGGAGCTTCAGATTGAGGAAGGCGCTCTTGGCTGAGTTCATCATGTGATTGGTCATGGATAGTTTGGGGTCAAGGGTGATTCCCAGTGATTTGACCGAGGTTTCCAGGGTGAAGGTTTCCGTTGAGGGCATAAATTGCTTTCAACCATTCCAAGATTTCCGGGTTTTCTTCCTTGTTGGTGATGAGGAGGATCTCGGGTTTTTCCCTGATTGAGTTTGAGGTGGTTCGTTGATAGCCATTCTTGGACTTCTCTGAGAGTGTTGTTGAGTCTAAGGATGTCGTTAAAAGAGGAGGTTTCAAGGTAGATTTGAGTGTCATCTGCATATAGATGAAAAGGGATGTTCGCTTTTTTCAGAATGGAGGTGATGTCTCCGCGACCTGAGGCCCCGGCTTCGGGCCTGGAGTGGGATCCCGCCCCGTTGCTGTGCAGCCGGGCAGAGGCTCCCACACCACGTCTCCTGAATGCCCACAGCCTACAGTCTGCCCCGGATCTTGAGCCCGTGTCTACGCGCCGGGGCTACCGCCGGCGCAGGGGTCTTGTTCTGAGCCCGGCGAGAGCCCGCCCGCTGCCAGCTCTTCCGGCGGGTCAGCGCCATACCTGAGGCCCCGGCTCCGGGCCTAGCTCTGAGGATGGAGGTGGGCCGCCTGCGACTGGGGGGCTCCCAGCGCACTCTGGGCACACAAGCGGGCCTGCCCGCGCAGCACCTGCACCCTGGATACAACGCTTCGGAGACTTGGACACAGAAAAGGCCGGGTGCTCCCTCACGGGCCCGCGTTACATCCCTAACTGCCTCTCGTTGATATGAACCTAGTGCTACTCTGCTCATGCATCTGATGCCACCCGGCTTCTGATAGCAAGGAGACGCCCACATGTGCCCTGACACCGCGCCTGGCCCTCGATTTCAGAGGCACTATAGCTCGCATCCTGCCTGGCTGCAACACACGGTGTGACAGTACCTGCGCCCCGGAGGCTTTGGAGGGCCTGACCACGAGATTCCCATTGGACTGACATCACCCCCCTTAAGGGAACCCCAAAAACAGAGGTACTGACAGAAAGCACCTGCCCTTTCACCAAATCTGGCTACCGCCGGGGACTACCACTAACCTACATCCTCTTCTCAGATTTGACCCCCCTGACATTTGAAAGCGATAGGGCAGCTACAGCATGGCTAACTCTGGGCGCAGGAACAATCGCAACATCGTCGACATGCTCCACAAAAGTGCCCCAAAGGGAGTGAAAACTCAAGCGCCATCCTCACCCGCACCGCCTGCCAATACCCCGCGCCGGGAGGCTGAAGGGGCCCCAATCACGAAGGCCTTCCTCGAATCGCTTTTTAACACCCTGAGAGATGACTTTCAGGCCCTGAAAGAGGCCCTGAAACAGGACTTGGCGGGGGAACAGCGCGAACTTCACCGAGATGTTTATGGCCTGGGGGAACGCGTAGCTACGATGGAAGAAGCGGACCAGGCGCGCAGCATGGAGGTAGAACAACTGCAACAAGAAATCCTCCGCCTCTGGGAGCAACAAGTGGACCTCCAGGCCCACTCAGAAGACCTCGAAAACCGCTCTCGGCGGAACAACATACGGGTACGGGGAGTACCATTGAAGGCGGAGGGGAACAATATCACTGGCTACCTACAGGAGCTGTTTCGGGAGATCCTTGGTGAGTCCGGTGAATTTGACATCCAAATTGACCGTGTGTACAGGGTCGGCCTGGCGCGGCGCGCACCGGCTCCCCCTCCGGACATACTCGCTTTCCTCCCCGATTTCCCCCCCGAAGGAACGCAGTTTGAAAGAGTCCCGGCAGAAACAACCTATCTGCTTTCGGGGGGATCCCGTGGCCCTCTTTCAGGATCTCTCCGCCATTACATTGCAGAAGAGGAAGGCCTTCAAAGTAGCCACGACTTTCCTAAAGGACAATGGGGGGCCCTACTCCTGGGGGCACCCATTTCGCTTAATTTTCAAATGGAAAGGGGCACTACACCAACTCAGATCACTCCAGGATACATGCGCCTTGCTGGGCATTGAAACACCAGGGGACGGAGGATCCAGAGACACCTCCCCGCGACGGTCACGGGACGAGCCTCCACTGAGATCACACGGCGACTGGCAACAAGTCCGACGGCGACGGTCCCCTAAAGTCAGCCTCAAGCCGGACCCTGCAACGGTAGCTCAAGAGCAGGCGGCGGCTGTCCAAGAGGTGGTCAAAAACACAACAGCCTTATCTTAAGAAGCTATAATCAAGGGGGTCACTGAAACCCTCCTGCAGCGGCTGGACGTCACCAAGCAGCTTCATAAATGTATCGTTGAATACTTAGCCATTAATGATACTTCGGAGACATCGGTGTCTGCTCTGTGGGGAGCCCTGAAATCAGTGGCCCGAGGTGAACCTATAGTGATAGCCGCGGCAGAGGCCAAGGTCCGTAAAGCGAAGAGAGACGACCTCACTGCTCAGATCTCTGAGCTTGAGAGGGTTCATAGCCACACCTGCGCTCCACGGGTCTGGAGACAATTGAAGGCAGCCAGGACCCAGTTAGCCAGCCTAGACACTGACAGGGCGGAATTTGCCGCTCTCCGTCTCCGCCATATGTATTACGTTGGGGTTAACAAAACTGGCCGCTTACTTGGTAGCGCCCTGAAAGCTAAAACCCAACGTTTGAAAATCTCCGGCCTTACAGATGACTCGTTGTAAAGGAAACAGGAGTGTGACCCATAAACCAAATGGGATTGGGGTTCAAGGTTATAAAGGAAAAACAATATCCCAAAAGGTATGAATGAAAAGGCAATTCATATTGCATGCACAAAGCATTACATAGATCAAAGAAAGGAGACACTTATTCAAATAAATTAGTTTTCAAAATTAATTTGTTATATTTTGATATTCAACAAGACAGCGAAAACATTTCATATGGAAATGATTATATACAGCACAGAATAGAATAATTCAAATGACAACCGACAAAACTTGGTGCTTAATAGGTACCTGATTATCTTAACTAAAACTCTAATAGTAAATGGTCTGAATACCCTCATGAACATTACTTTAAAGTCTGTTGTTACTACCATATGCAATATACTGAATGTTTGTTTTGGTACATGTATCCTCAGACACACATGGGAATATCACACTCCTGCCAAACTATCCGGCAATTTGATGTACCGTGTTTCTCATGCTCTGAAACTATGCGAATATCCAATTTTGTAAAAACATCTGTCTCTACTGTGAATTGTTTATCTTGTTTTATTACTACCTGAAGGCTTGTTCTACACAACCTCCCCTTCGCTGTGTTGTGCTGCCTGACCACGCCCATTCGCCCCTGACCACACCCCCCCGCCGTCACTATACCACACCCCTCAGTAATTTTCCCCTTGCTTTAGCGTTTGACCCTGTGAGTGATCCATACTCTAACCACAGGCTCCTGGACCCTTGGCTGGTTCGCCTCGACTGATTCACTGCGTTCGAGGGACCATGTAAATTCCAGGTAACCGAGACGCTGTTCCGTCTTCCGTTCTGCTGCCAACTTAGATACTACCCTGGGTCTAACGGGTCCTTTTCACTTGTAGGTCCCTGGCTGTCAAAAGATTATATCGCCGCGATTCTTCCACGACGCCTACCTTTACCCGCCATAAGATTCAGGTAAATTTCTTACACTGCCGTTGTGCACTTCGGACCCTACAGGGACTCAATATACTCAATATCCCTCTCTGTCTCATTTTAGCTCTTGGGCGGGTAGATGAACCTCGCCGGATCCTTCGGATCAGGGCTGAGAAACTACTTACTTACAGGTAAGACGGAATTCGGATTTCTCCCGAATTTTTCCGACTAACGTCCCCGCCTCCCCAACTCCTGATGTTGGTATTCTATCTTGGGGCTCACAGACGAGAGATAGTCTACCGCCCTCTCAAAATTATTTTTGATGGTTTCCTTTGTAACTAATTTTAATTTCAATATGGCTATATAATTCTCGCAACTAATAGGGCGACAGCTCCTTAGTCAATAGGGGCTCTACCACCTTATGAACTCTTCACTCAGGCTTACTATAATTTTACGGTGGTTACCCCTTTGTAGTCTCACTCCCCGCCACCTCCCCATATCCCCTCACCCCTACTCATCATTGCACCCCTACCCTGCCCTCTCCCCTGTGATCTCTATTTAAGTTCAGGGACCCTAACCCTGTCCCCTCTTACCCTACAGCACCCAAAAACGAGACAACCTCGTCCTGAAGATGGTCCACATTGACTAAGGACCGAAAGGTCGTCGACCCCACAGCGCAAACTATAGGCGCATCTCGTTGTGACTCCATTGAAATCACGAACTGTATTATAAAAAGTCTCTGATTCTATGTCACATTCTTGAGCTACTCACTGTAAATACTTCACCTTGCTCACCTTGCGCCGTCCATCGCTGTTCACCTTTTCACTTGCGTAGCCACATATCACTTGTATATATTGAGCACCAAGTTTTGTCGGTTGTCATTTGAATTATTCTATTCTGTGCTGTATATAATCATTTCCATATGAAATGTTTTCGCTCTCTTGTTGAATATCAAAATATAACAAATTAATTTTGAAAACTAATTTATTTGAATAAGTGTCTCCTTTCTTTGATCTATGTAATGCTTTGTGCATGCAATATGAATTGCCTTTTCATTCATACCTTTTGGGATATTGTTTTTCCTTTATATTACAGATGACTCGGGCGCAGTCCTCACTGAGGAGACTCAGGTTGCGGAGGCGTTTTGGACCTTCTACGCCTCTTTATACGGGGCCGACGAGGTGTCCCTCGAGGACGTCGATGCTTATTTGGATTCGGCGGCGATCAACGAACTGTCTCAGGCAAACGCAGACGCTCTGGACGCCCCCATCCGTCTGGATGAGGTGCTGGCCGCTATATCCCGCCTTCGCCCGCTCAAATCCCCAGGACCGGACGGCTTCTCGGCCGGTTTTTACAAAACCTTTAGTCAGCTACTAGCTCCTGTTCTCACCCGGCTTTTCAGCTCCTTTGAAGGCCCAAGCTCCATCCCCCCGGACATGCTGGTGGCCGAAATAGTTGTGCTACCTAAACCGGGTAAGAAACCTAGGCACTGCTCCGCGTTCCGCCCTATTTCTTTACTCAACCTGGACCTGAAACTCTTTACCGGAATTCTTGCTGCGTGTCTTGGTCCATGCCTGCCTGGGATCTTGGAGCCTGACGAGTCGGGCTTTGTTCCTAATCGCCAATGCAGCGATAACACCAAACGGGTACTCCATTTGGTTGACAAGGCCCATTTCCAGGACTCGGACTCTGAGCTGTTGGCCATCGACGCTGAAAAGGCGTTTGATCAAGTCGACTGGACCTACTTACAGCGAGTCTTGACGCGCTTTCGGCAAGGAGACCGCTTTCAGTCCTGGATCGCAAGTTGTTACCACCGCCCCCAAGCTCGTGTCCGCTTGGGTGGCCTCCGATCGAGCCTTTTTGAGATCCAGCGCGGCACGCGGCAGGGGTGCCCCCTCTCACCCCACCTGTTTGCCTTGTATTTAGAGCCCCTTGTGCAGAAGATCCGGGATAACCCTGCTATCCATGGCATCACCTTCGGCCGAGAACCTCACACGGTCGGCCTTTACGCCGATGACATAATAGCCGCTCTCGACCATCCATATCGCTCTGTACCCGCCTTTCTGGAGGAGCTGGAATCTTTTGGAGCGGTCTCAGGCTTCAAAATCGATAGGGGGAAATCCCTGATATTGCCCCTGGGCAAAAATGCCCACCCTTGCAGGAATACACCCGCATACGAGGTCGACTTACAGCTGACCACACAACTCCCGTACCTGGGTGTAACTCTCACTTCCTCGACGGAGTCGACGATAGCTCTCAACTACAAAACCCTCACCTCCCAGAACCGGACCGATCTTACACGCTGGTCCAAGCAACCCCTCTCCCTACTGGGGCGTGTCGCAGTGGTGAAGATGTCAGTTCTACCAAAGATCTTATACCTCTTTCAAACCCTCCCGGTCCTGCCCCCAGCTGGCGTCCTTGCGGACCTACAAGCCGCTCTCCACCATTTCATCTGGGAGGGGAAGCGGTCGCGCTTACATAAACGCATGGCATACCGGAGCATAGATGAGGTCTCGGAGTCCCCAACCTTTTGCAATATTTCCAGGCCTCCCAACTCTGCTATTTGGTGGAATGGCATAGGCCAGAATCCGAGAAACTGTGGTTATTTCAGGACAGGGTGATGGCCCAGACGCCACTTTGGAGGGTTCCCTTCCTCCTCCGGCAGCACCGGCCGCGATACCTCTTGAAATCACCTATCACTCGCACCATCATGCGGGTTTGGGACGTGGTCGCTGTTGAAAGAGGTTTGACAACCTTCCCCTCCCCATTTACCCCCATCCTGGACAACCCGGAGTTCCCGCCGGGCAATGACCCCCATGCCTTCTCGCAATGGCGCGGTACCAACTGCCGTTCTGCCGGCAACCTTTTCGATTTGCGGGGCTTTCTCCCCCTCTCGGACATCAAGCAGGGCTATGACATAACAAATCCTCACCTTTTCCAATACTTCCAACTCCGGCACTGGCTCACAAACCCGGTCTACGCCCCTCTAGTTGGTCGACCGATGACTGTCTTTGAGAAATGGCTGATGACAAAAGACTCGGATAGACATCTTATTTCGGACATCTACAAAATGCTCACTCCCCCAGCCACACCAGGCAAAACAGCGGGTCAGAAGCGTTGGGAAGCGGAACTTGGCAGGGCTCTGACACCCAGAGAATGGAGCTATATATACTACAGGGCCTCACACACCACACGCAACACTGCAGGCAGGGAAACAGCGGTGAAGCTGGCCATGTACTGGCATCTCACTCCGGCCCGGCTCCATAAGGGGAACCCGACCCGTAGCGCATTGTGCTGGAGGGGATGTGGGGAACGGGGCACCTTGACCCATCTCCTCTGGGACTGCTGTGAAGTTCGGGGCTATTGGGAGACGGTCCTAGACAACATTGACTCTACCTTCGACATGGAAATCCCAAGATTTCCCGCCTACACCATCCTAGGCCTACCTAACGCACTGACTTTTCCCCTGAAATCTGCCCGGGATCGCCATGCAAGCGGCTACGCAACATGTCCTATCGCTCTGGGGCTCGACCACCAGTCCTACACACACGGGATGGCTACACAAACTCTGGTTCACTTTGGGGATGGAACGCATCCAGGCTACACTTACACACACCACAGCTGCATTTCAGAAGGTCTGGCTACCGCTGCTATCCCTCTTGTCCAAAGAGTTTAATGAGATCACATGCCCCAGATACCTCCGCATTCTGTGACTTACCGAAGCTACGCATGACCCTCCGTGATCTCATGTATCATTGCAGTACTCACTACCTGATTGTTTCTGAGATTGTTTCCCATGAACGGCACACTGGTTGGGGTGGGGGGGGGGGTTGGTCTGGGGCGGGGGTGGGTTTCTGGATTCTGTTCTTACACTTTTGCTCTCTTACAACGCCTACCATTTGTTGCCTTGGCATTATACCTCTGCTCTGGCATATGTACCTCACCTATTGTTCGAATTTACAGAGAAGACGTGTCTGTCTGTCTCGCTAGCAATTTATGCCTACTGCCTTTCCATCGTACTGTGATGCCTGTTTTTGCTCTTAAAATCAATAAAACACATTTGAAATTAAGTTATTTGTTAGACCCAGGCTGTCGTCATCGTCCTTCAGCAGAGGAAATCACAATATTCTCCTTCCGAAGCTAGCGCACATTTTGTAGCCACTTGCAACATTTTACTAGAACAGTTATCCATAAAACTAAACATTTCCCAGGACAGTAAGGACGTTCCACTGATATCCAATCTACATATCTATCAACAAGAAAAATATAAAGCACTCATTATGAAGGTCAAAATACAATTCTCTTGCACCCTACGTTTAAAAAGCAAATTATTAACTTTAACTGGGTTTACCAGTAACTACATGTCTTCTCCCCCTAGAAGGGTGGCATGCTACCCCCGCCGCCAGGACTGGCGGGGGGAGGGGGTAGTATTCGAAAGTGTTTGACACCTTACACGACATATTTCGATAAAGCCAAACCAAAGTTACCATTAACCGCAATGATTATAATGCACTTAAGAGTATATGTTATGGCTATATCATAGAACAGCTATAAGGAGATGGTTCCGAAAGCTGCAGAGGGGCTCAGCTCATGCTAGGGCACCCTCTCACACAAAACCAAGCACTCTGCCTCCAGGATTGTCAAGGCCTGCCATAGGAGTGACTTATAGGTTAATATGTGTGTGTGTGTGTATATATATATAAATATATATATAAATATATATATAAATATATATATATATATATATATATAGATATTTATATATATATATATATATATAGATATAGATATAGATATAGGTATACTATATCTAAGTAAGGGGTGTTTACACCACCTTACCCAGGTTGCAATTGCAGACCTGTGGTGTCAGTTTGGATGGCCAGCCAGGGGTGGCATAATACATGCTGCAGCCCCTGGTATGCCTTGGGTGCACCTATGCCCTGGGTACCTATGGTACACTATACAGGGGCTCACAAGGGTGACACAGTAACTAATCTGGTATGTACCTAAAGTACATGGTATCAATTTAGAGAGAGAACAACTAGGCTGTGGGCCTGATTAGCAGGGCCACAGCCATACTAAAGTCGAAATACCAGTGAATCACAGCAAAAAGTGGGGGTAACCATAGGGGAACCATAGGAAGCAGACCCTACTCTCCTACAACCACATAAACACATACATACACATGCGCACACACACATGCATACATACACACATACATACACACATGCACGCATACATGGGTACATGCACATTTACACACATGCGTACATACAAACATACATATACATACATACCCATATTACCTACTGGCGGTTGCCAGTAGGTAGTTATAGTTAGGACCTATTTTTCATAGAAAATCCCCAACATTCTATTCCCAATAACTTTGGCGCCGATTGACGAATATTCGCGAAATGTTCAGACTTATGGCCCGCTCCGTCTGCTCCTATCCTGAAAGTTTCACGGTGATTCGTCAAGAGGAGGCCGAGAAAAAAGGGAGGTCCCAAAACGTGTTTTCCCCATGCAATTTTCCCTAAGAAACTTTAGACACGGCTACAGCCCGAACTGCTGAACGGAATTGCACCAAATTTGGCAAAAAGGTAGATCTTGGTTCAGAAAGAACCCTTTTTGTTAAATGGTGTAAATCCGTTCAGTAGTTGCTGAGAAAATCAAAAGTAAAATCATATATATATATATCTATGGCCCTGCAGGATCTGCGCACCCTCCCGATCACGAACTGTATGCTAATTGACTGTCAACACTCCAAACCAGGAAGTGTTGGCAGCCATCTTAAAAACAAGTGCGCAAAACGCAAAAAGGGGGCAGGGTAGAAACACCCTGAACCCCTAGGCCTGCTTAGGGGGTCCCACATGGACCCCCAGGGCCCAAATGTTTTGGTTTTTTTTAATCGGCAAAATGTACGCTGATCCTGCAGAGAAGAAAAAAACGAAGCCCGGGCTCCCGCGCTTCCTTAATATTCAGGCCAATTCCTGGGGGCAATATTAGTATTGGGTTGGGGGGGCATAAAGGGGCCTCCCTAGCCCCAGGGACCGCCACCCCAGGGGCTTATCTGACATTTGCGGCGGGGGCTCACAGCTCCCTCAGCAGTGCTCTCAAGCAGAGGGGCATCTACAGGACCTAGTGTTGGTGTGGCCAGCGTCACATCACTCTCAGCACTGGTCTCAAGCGGAGGGGCATATACATGATCTAGTGTTGGTGCAGCCACTGACCCATCGCTCTCAGCAGCGGTCTCAAGTGGAGGGGCATCTACAAGATCTAGTGTTGGTGGGGCCAGCAACCCATCGCTCTCAATGGGCTTAAGCGGAGCGGCATCTACAAGATCTAGTGTTGGTGCGGCCAGCGACCCATCGCTCTCAGCAGTGGTCTCAAGTGGAGGGGCAGCTACAAGATCTAGTGTCCATAGGGCCAGCGACCCATCGCTCCCAGTAGTCTCAAGCGGAGCGGAGTCTCCAAGATCTAGTGTTGGTGGGGCCAGCGACGCATCACTGTTAGCAGTGATCTCAAGTGGAGGGGTATCTACAAGATCTAGTGTTGGTGCAGCCAGAGACCCATCGCTCTCAGCAGTGGTCTCAAGCGGAGGGACATCTACAGGATCTAGTGTTGGTAGGGCCAGCGACCCATCGCTCTCAGCAGTGGTCTCTAGCGGAGGGGCATCTATAGGATCTAGTGTGAGTTGGGCCAGCGACAATCGCTCTCTGCAGTTGTCTCAAGTGGAGGGGCAGCTACAAGATCTAGTGTCCATAGGGCCAGCGACCCATCGCTCCCAGTAGTCTCAAGCGGAGCGGAATCTCCAAGATCTAGTGTTGGTGGGGCCAGCGACGCATCACTGTTAGCAGTGATCTCAAGTGGAGGGGTATCTACAAGATCTAGTGTTGGTGCAGCCAGCGACCCATCGCTCTCAGCAGTGGTCTCAAGCGGAGGGACATCTACAGGATCTAGTGTTGGTAGGGCTAGCGACCCATCGCTCTCAGCAGTGGTCTCTAGCGGAGGGGCATCTATAGGATCTAGTGTGAGTTGGGCCAGCGACAATCGCTCTCTGCAGTTGTCTCAAGCGGAGGGGCATCTACAAGATCTAGTGTTGGTGCAGCCAGCGACCCATCGCTCTCAGCACTGGTCTCAAGCGGAGGGGCATATAAAAAGATCTAGTGTTGGTTGGGCCAGCGACAATCGCTCTCTGCAGTGGTCTCAGCCAGAGGGGCATCTACAAGATCTAGTGTTGGTGCGGCCAGCGACCCATCGCTCTCAGCACTGGTCTCAAGCGGAGGGGCATATAAAAAGATCTAGTGTTGGTTGGGCCAGCGACAATCACTCTCTGCAGTGGTCTCAAGCAGAGGGGCTTCTACAGGATCTAGTGTTGGTAGGGCCAGCGACCCATCACTCTCTGCAGTGGTCTCAAGCGGAGGGGCATCTACAAGATCTAGTGTTCGTAGGGCCGGTGACCCATCGCTCTCAGGAGTGGTCTCAAGTGGAGGGGCATCTACAAGATCTAGTGTTCTTGCGGCCAGCGACCCATCGCTCCCAGCAGTGGTCTCAAGCAGAGGGGCTTCTACAGGATCTAATGGTGGTTGGGCCAGCGAGAATCGCTCTCAGCACTGGTCTCAAACGGAGGGGCATCTGCAAGATCTAGTGTTGGTGCGGCCGGTGACCCATCGCTCTCAATGGTCTCAAGTGGAGGGGCATCTACAAGATCTAGTGTTGGTGGGGCCGGTGACCCATCGCTCTCAGGAGTGGTCTCAAGTGGAGGGGCATCTACAGGATCTAGAGTTGGTAGGTGTTAGATTTGGGGGTCTCTAGTTGGCACAGGTAGGTACTGGTGACAAGTAGGGACCCTCTCCTCTAGTCAGGACAAGGGGATTACACACCTAAAATAACCCCTGCTCACCCTCTAGGTTGTGTGGCGCGAGCAGTCAAGGCTTATTTCAGAGGCGTTGTAAGTTAAGCAGTTGTGACCACATACAGTTACCCAGTGACAACACTACAAATGGACACCACACAGGTTTTATATAAAAAATAAGTAGACTTTATATAGAGTTACTACTAGACCATAAACGACAAAAATACAAACTATGATTACTTTAAGATGGTAGATTTAAGCTTAGTTTAGTTCAGTTCTTAGATGTGACACTCTGCATCAATGTACCTTAAGTTGCGTTGCGCTTCCACGACAAGCAATGTCGCAGCGGTGGGAAATGCGGGAAAGTCAGGTGCAAAGAAATAAAGACGTGAAGATCTTCCAGAGAAGTTCTGGGTTCGATGCGTGGACTGCAGCGGCGACACCCTTACGATGCGACGACAACAGCTCCAGCAGCGACGCTCTTCTCCCACGATGTGTGAAGCTTCCACTCGATGCGACAGCTACAGCGGCGACATCCTAGATGCGACGGCAGCAGCTCAGACGGCGGCGCGCTTCTCGGGGATGCGAGGTGCTCTTGGTCGATGCGGTGCAATGCGACAGTTCCAGCGGCGACACCCTCCGGCTTTGGAGTTGCGACGGCGACATGCTCCGACCTCGTTGCGAGATTCTTCTCCTGATGCGGTGCAGTGCGACAACCACAACGGCGACACCCTCCTTCTTCGGAGTTGCGACGGCAGCAGCAGCAGCGACGGCGACTTGCTTTCTCTTCGTTGCGGCACGCTTCTCTCCGATGCGGTGCAGTGCGACCGTTCCAGCGGAGACACTCTCCTTTCTCCAGAGTTGCGACGGCAGGCACAGCGACGGCGACACGCTTCTTCTCGTTGAGTCGCGCTTCCAGCTCCTTGCGACACGCAGTTCCTCAGAAGGCCCAAAACAGCAGCAGGCACTTCCACAACAACTCTGGAGAGCTGGGGGGTAAAGTCTGTTGTCCCTGAGACTTCAGCAGGAGGCAAGCTCTTTTCCAAGCCCTTGGAGATCCTTCACAAGTTGAAAGCAAAGTACACAAAGTTCCTTTCTCCTTCCTTTGGCAGTGAGGCAACCACTGCAGGCCAATCCTCCAAGCACCACTTTAGCTTGGAAATAGTCTCTCATCAGTTTCTTCAGGTTCCTCTCCTCAGTAAAGGTTTCTTCTTTTAGTCCAAAGTGATCTAATTTCATGGGATCAGGGTCCCAATATTTATTCCCAGAAATCCTTTGATCTCTGAGGGGAGAGGGGCCTTTGCCCAGTCCAAACCAGTTCTGAAGCACTCTGTTTACTAGACTTCTCCTTTCCTTTCACAGTGCAGGGCATGCACATCAGACGCCCCACAGGAGGTGGAGCCAGCATTGTGGAAGGCAAGTACAGTCCTGGAGCACTCTGTTTACAGGACTCCTTCTCTTCATTCAGTGTGCAGGGCAGAGATATCAGCCCCAGGGGGTGGAGCCAGCATTGTGGAAGGCAGGCACAGCCCTATTCAGAGTTCAGGTGCACTCCTCCCTCCCATCTGGATGCAGATCTCTCAATTCACCACTGGGTGACTCAGCCTGTCTCCTGGAATTCCCCAACCCTGTCACTCACAAAACCAGACATAGGAATACACGACCTAGCAGAGGCAGGTTTGAATGGTTAGACAAGCAAATACCTACTTTCTAAAAGTGGTATTTGCAAACACAGAATATTAAAATAAGCTGTACTAAAAGATGTATTTTATTATTCTGAATTCAGGCATACTAAACTCGAATTTCTACCATGTTCTCTGAGACAGTTAGGATTATAAAATGTAATAACTAACAGCCCATTCTGGCCTATGGAGAACAGGTAGCCTTGCAATAGTAAAAAACGAAAATGGCTGTAATTCACTATTAGGACATGCCACACACATCAGGGCTTGTCCTACCTTATACTTACAATGCACCCTGCCCTTGGGCTTACCATAGGGGTGACTGATATGAAGAAAAGGGAAGGTTTAGGGACTGGCAAGTGGGTGCACTTGCCCAGTCAGCATGGCAGTACCAGACTGCACGCAGGCTCTGCAATGGCAGACCTTAGACTCATTTTACAAGGCTGCTTCTGTGGGTGGCACAACCAGTGCTGCAGGCCCACCTGCAGCATTTGAATTACACGCCCTGGCACACTCAGTGCACTAGACTAGGGTCTGACAAGTAAACCAAATAGCTAAACATGGAACCACTGATTCATACATCAATTTACAGTAGGGAGCACTTGCACTGTGGCACTGAATAGCAGTGGCACAGTGCCCAAAGCATCTAATACCAGCATAAACACATGAGGCAACAGCAACAATGGAAGGTAGACCCACACCAATGGTGTCAGGTCTAACACGTGTCCCCTCCAGCTGAAAAGTAGGGAGAACTACCCTAACTCCTGGGAGTTCTCTTCACTAAGGCGGAAACATCTGGACCGACCATCAGCGTTGGCGTGTACTGTACCAGGGTGGTGTTCCACCGTAAAGTCCATACCCTGTAGGGAGATGGACCACCTCAACAGCTTTGGATTCTCACCCCTCATCTGCATCAACCATCTGAGTGGCCTGTGGTCTGTCTGAACCCGGAAGTGAGTCCCAAACAGGTATGGTCTCAGCTTCTTCAGTGCCTAGACCACAGCAAATGCCTCACGCTCAATAGCACTTCACCTCTGTTCCTGTGGAAGTAACCTTCTACTGAGAAAGGCTACAGGTTGATCTAGCAAAGACAGCCGACACGTGTTTCGTCGCAAAGGAATGTCAATTTCGCGACTCCTCAGGGCTGGGAAAGATACAAGGACACAGATCTGTTCTTGGGCCCCCTGGTGCGCAACCTTCCGTCATCGATTCAAGATACGAAGCACATACTCAGCACACTTTCTGACCTACAATGGCAAGCAGGGACCATTCTTGCCACATTGGATGTTGTAGCACTATTCACCAGCATCAATCCTGAACTAGGCATGCGTGTGATCACCAAAATTCTACACAATATACCAGCCACCTTCTGGCTTCACACGAATATGCTGCTAGCAATGATGGAAGTTATCCTGAACAATAACTATTTCATGTTTGACAACACATGGTATAGGCAGACAAAGGGAGTCGCCATGGGTTCAAAATTCTCACCATCATTCGTAAAATAGACTCCGCCCCACCGTTCCACACAGCGCCACGACCACCACCTGGCTCACACCACGCAACCTGGGTTTTTACAAATGTGGTTTCTGCTTTATGTGCAGATGGGCTAAACACAGCACCAAACAATTCTATAGTGCCAAGGGAGACCTATACATGATTAGAACCAACATTAACTGCACTACACGGTTCGTGGTCTACGTTATAGAATGCGTCTGCGGTAAGCTCTACGTGGGCAGCACAATCTGGCCACTCAAGGATAGGATAGCGGAACACATGAGGGCTATCCATAAACAAGACCCTAAATATCCTGTAAAAACCCAGGTTGCGTGGTGTGAGCCAGGTGGTGGTCGTGGCGCTGTGTGGAACGGTGGGGCGGAGTCTATTTTTCAAGGTTCTCCCCCTCCTGTATGTCATCTGTGGGTGTTCTGCAATGTATTCTTGAATGCTCTTGTCTGCTCGTAAGATGCCCCAATGTCTGGTGAAGCTCTTACGGATGTAATGATGTAGACTGTTGAAGTCAGTGATCATCCGTACTGTTTTGTCTTCTTGTTGGCTTTTAACATGTGATTTTTGTGTGTCTGACCTCCTGACCTTCTTAAGTCCACGGGTAGCCTTTTGTAGTGTGTTATTCGAGTAGCCTCTCCGTGAAAATCTGTCCCTCATCTCTTGCAAGCCTCTAGTAAATTCTAAATCTTCGCTACAATTTCTTTTTACCCTAAGAAACTCGCCATATGGTATGGCCTCTATCTGATGTGGAGGGTGTGAGCTGGAGGCATGTAAGACTGCATTGCAAGCTGTGTTTTTCCTGAAAAGTCTACTTTGTAAAGTCCCATCTTTTACGTAGATTTCTAAGTCTAGAAATTCTATCCTAGTGGTACTAGCCTCCATGGTGAATGTCATTTCCCATGTGTTAGTATTGAGGTGGTTGAAAAAATCCTGCAAAAGTTCTTGAGTGCCAGACCAGAGGAGAATGCAATCGTCAATATACCTACCCCAAAAAATTATAGAATCCACAAAGAGAGCGCCCTTGGGTCCCCAAATCAAGTCAGCTTCCAATGCACCCATAAAAAGATTTACGAATGATGGTGAGAATTTTGAACCCATGGCGACTCCCTTTGTCTGCCTATACCATGTGTTGTCAAACATGAAATAGTTATTGTTCAGGATAACTTCCATCATTGCTAGCAGCATATTCGTGTGAAGCCAGAAGGTGGCTGGTATATTGTGTAGAATTTTGGTGATCACACGCATGCCTAGTTCAGGATTGATGCTGGTGAATAGTGCTACAACATCCAATGTGGCAAGAATGGTCCCTGCTTGCCATTGTAGGTCAGAAAGTGTGCTGAGTATGTGCTTCGTATCTTGAATCGATGACGGAAGGTTGCGCACCAGGGGGCCCAAGAACAGATCTGTGTCCTTGTATCTTTCCCAGCCCTGAGGAGTCGCGGAATTGACATTCCTTTGCGACGAAACACGTGTCGGCTGTCTTTGCTAGATCAACCTGTAGCCTTTCTCCACAGCGTTATATTGGTACTGAAGGACCTACCAGGACCCCTGCGCTGATTCGTTCTACACGGATTAAGACTACCAGAAACTCTTACCCGGGTTTCTCCTTTTGGTGAGAGTTCCCTCACCTACTTTTCTACCATTGCCCTCCTCGCTATACCTTTTGTTTTTTTATTTCTCTTACTAATCCTCCCCTCATCATCTCCTGCCCCGTCCCCCCCCCCTCCTTTTTCTATTTTGGATTCTTTGAAACAGATAAGAGTGCTCATAATCACAGTCGGAAGTATCACCGGCTAAACGGTGAGTGCCCTTTTTCCCCCCTCTCTCCTCGTTCTGGCTCTAGAATTGTTTACCTGTTACCTTTTCTCTCTGATTCTCATATGTTCCTCCTGCTTTCCATTTTTCCATTTTCAGACCTCATTTTCTTGTTCTTTAAACCACACAGGTATGACGTGTACTTTTCTTTTTTCCACTGTGACAACGTCTTGGAATAAGCAGCACTAGCATGTTTTTTGAATTTTAGTTCACACCACACATTGCATGAAGTATGGACTATTACATGTTGTCTGCACGAGACCATGGTTACTATCATGTGTAATCTTTTCTACGAAACACTCTTTCTGGCGATTTCCTAGCCATCCGCACAGCATCCCTCTTCTTTATAGGTGGGATCATCACAAGTATCTCTGCACAGTGTTTTCCCTACCACTTTATGGTTTTATTCTCTTAAGTGATTAGGTCCACCTTTGTGTTTCCTCACCCCCTGGCCTTATTACACGTTCATGGTGTGCATGGTGTTGTTGGCACCATAGAAACGATGTCGCACTGCGAACATGTAACCTGTTGCAATTTTACATTTGTTGTATAACCCATTGCTGTGTCCTTGTATCTTTCCTAGCCCTGAAGAGTCGCGGAATTGACATTCCTTTGCGACGAAACACGTGTCGGCTGGCTTTCCAAGAGAATTAAATGAAGGCTTTACACTTCTAAGACATTGTGGTTCATGTCCAACATCTATCGTCTGAAAGCTGACGTGAACACCAGGACACAGATTTGTTTAATTTTGTGTTGTGTGCAGTGGGCATTTCGTTGTTCCAATTACTTGTGTGTTGTTTGTCAGCATACAAATTTTGAGGGGTTATAGGGCTTATCCCCTCGCCCAATTGCACCACTACTCAACAACTGTTCACCAATACTTTTGCGCTAAATATAGAGCAGAGCGCCCAGTTTCCCCTTCAATCCAAAAACCCTTATACTAGTGTTTCTACAGGTTGATCTAGGCCCTCCTCATTCATCTGTGACAGACCAGCCCCCACACCATGCTCTGAAGCATCTGTTTGGACGATAAATTCTCTTGAGAAGTTGGGTGCCAGGAGCACAGGCGCCGTGCACATGGCAGCTTTCAGGGCCTCAAAAGCTTTCTGACAGGTGTCAGTTCAGATCACCTTCTTGGGCTGCTTCTTGGAAGTCAGCTCTGTCAAGGGAGCAACAATGTTGCCATAGCCCTTGACAAACCTCCTGTAATACCCTGTAAGACCTAGGAAGGCTTTCACCTCTGTCTGGCTTTTGGGCGGCTCTCAAGCCAGCATGGTTTCAATCTTGGGTTGTAGGGGCGCCACCTGGCCGCTCCCAACTTGGTGACCCAAGTACACCACAGAACCTTGCCCGATCTGGCACTTACTCGCCTTGATCGTGAGGCCTGCTTTCCGCAGCGCCAACAACACTTCCCAGAGGTGGCGCAGATGTTCTTCCCAACTGGCACTGAACACTGCGATGTCCTCCAGATAGGCGGCACTGAAGTCATCCAGTCCAACCAACACCTGGTTGACCAACCTCTGAAAGGTGGCAGGGGCATTCTTCATCCCAAAAGGCATAACACGGAACTGGAGATGCCCATCTGGTATGGAGAATGCTGACCTCTCCTTTGTCCCATCAGTCAAGGCGATCTGCCAGTAACCAGACGTCAAGTCAAATGTGCTGAGGTACCGTGCAGCCCCCAGCCGATCAATAAGCTCATCAGCTCTGGGGATGGGGTGCACGTCAGTCTTCGTGACTGAATTGAGCCCTCTGTAGCCCACACAGAACCGGAGTTCGGGTGCGGCACCCGGCGCTGCAGCCTTCGGGACCAAGACCTCTGGGCTGGCCCAAGGACTACTAGATGACTCAATCACCTCAAGTGCAAGCATCTTTGAGACCTCCTCTTTAATGCAAGCCCTTACCCTGTCAGTTACCCTTTAAGACTTGTGCTTCACAGGTAAGCTGTCTCCTGTGTCCACATCATGAACGCACCAATCTGGGAGACTAGGAACCAGGGAGAACAGATCAGAAAACTGTCCGAGTAACTGGCGGCAGTAATTCTGTTGCTCAGGGGTCAGGGTGGAAGAGAGGTTAACACCATCCACGGGCCCATCTTGCTCTGAGGCGGTCAGGAAGAGGCTCAGTCTCCTCCTCCATCCCAGCATCTGTAGCCAAGAGCATGGCCACTACAAACCTCTCTAAGTGGGGCTTAAGGCGGTTGACATGTAGGACCCTCAAGGGGTTCCTAGGAGACCGCAAGTCCACCAAAAATGTAACTAAACTCTTGCGCTCCACAACCTCAAATGGTCCGGTCCACTTATCCTGGCGCACGCAGGGCTCCACTGTGGCCATGACCCACACTTACTGACCAGGTTGAAGCTCTACCAGAGTGGCATTCTGGTCATACCACCGCTTCATCTCTTCCTGGCTGGCTTCCAGATTCGCCTCCGCGAATTGCCTGAAACGCCTAGTCTGGTTTCTGAAGGCCAGCATGTAGCTATATACATCCTGGGGAGGTTTCCTGGGAGATTGCTCCCAGCCTTCCTTAACCAAACTCAGAGGTCCTCTGACTGGGTGTCCATAGAGAAACTCAAAGAGACTGAACCCTAGAGATTTCTGTGGCACCTCACGTTATGCAAAGAGTAGGCATGGTAAGAGGACGTCCCACTTACGCCTCATGGATTCCTCAAGACCCATAACCATGCCCTTCAGGGTCCTGTTGAACCTTTCAACAAACCCATTTCCTTGGGGGTGGTAAGGAGTGGTGAACTTATAGGTTACACCACACTCCTGCCACATGGACTTTATATACTTGGAAGTAAAGTTGGTACCCCGGTCAGACACTACCTCGCGAGGGAATCCCACTCGGGAGAAAATTCCCATCAGTGCTCGTCCCACTACGGAGGCCGTCACTGTCCTCAGAGGTATGGCTTCCGGGTACCGGGTGGCATGGTCCACCAAGACCAGGATGAACCTGTTGCCCATGGCTGTCTTGGGGTCCAGTGACCCACAATGTCAATCCCCACCCACTCAAAGGGGGTAATGACCACAGGATATGGCTGGAGAGGAGCCTTGTGTTTTCTCCCACTCATTCCACTTATATAATCGTAATCATACGCTCTTGTATAGCGCCTTATCACCCGTCCTAGTCTTTCCCTGCGAGATTACCCCTACTGGGCATCTCCAAGGTGAAGACCAGGCATCCCATCGCGGTGGGGCCATAGTGGAGATTAAGCAAGCTATTGCCCAGAGTTGCCGAGTGTGAACCCACGATTCAAGTAGGCACTAAGGCGAGAATTATCGAGTCCGTGGACATTATGAGCTCAAGACCCTGCCGCGTCAGGAATTTAACCCTGGTCCCGGGTCTGACCTCTGCATCAGGGTCTGCCTCCTCTAACCGGTGAGCCACACTTCTCCAAGCCTGGCAAGTCTGACAGGTCCTGCAATGAGTATCAGAACTCTTGCTCATTTGGGGCCAATAAAAGTGGGTGACAAGCCTTTCAAAGGTCCTGTCCTGCCCCAAATGTCCTGCTAATGGCACATCATGAGCCAGCCCCAGTAGGAAGGCTCTGAACTTCTGGGGTACCACCAGCACACGGGCTGACCCAGGTTCAGCAACCTTAGGCTCACTATAGAGGAGACCATTCTCCCAGTAAATCAAGTGTGACCCTGACTGATCACCTGCTGCCTGGCTTGCAGCCTGTTGCCGCACGCCCACAAGAGAAGGGCACTCTCTCTGTTCCTTACAACATTCCTCCCTGCATGGGCCTCCTTCTTGCTGCCAATGGATCAGCTCAGGCAGGTCCCCCAGTTCAGCTACTTGCTCCCCGGTAGGCTCCAGGGCATCCCCCTCAGGGTCTACCTCCTCCTGGGCCGTGGGAACTTCGGGGGCCGGTTTCCCACACCCCGCCACTTCTCTCTTCGGCATTGTCCTGGGCCTCCCTCTCAGGCTCCAGGTCCTCTTGAGAACCCCTACTGGCTGACATTGACCGGGTGGTCACGCAAACCCAGTCAGGCAGTCCAACCATCTTCAAGTCAGTTGTCTTCTCCACCTTTTCCCAAGGGGAGCTTTCCAAATCATTTCCTATCAAACAGTCAACAGCCATGGCGGGCCTCACAGCTGCCTGAAGAGTACCAGAGACCCCTCCCTCCACTCAAAGGGAACCTGAGCCAGTGGACAATGACTCTGTGTTGTCGGCGTTAACAACTCAGCAAAATGCATGAGGGACAATCTGCTCTTGAGGGACCAGGTGACACATGACAGGTGTCACATTGGCTCCTCTATCTCTAAGAGCCTCCACCTTTTGGCTATCGACGGTCACTCGCTGCCCATATTTCTTAGTGTTTCTGGGTAGCTGAGCCTCTGAGACCGTCTCACAGTCTCCTAAAGAGACAAGGGTCATCTGTGCAGGACCCCCCCACCTTGGACTTCAATCTCCTCCCACAAGGCTACACTAGCCATCTGCCGGGGCGGCGCACCAGGGGGTGCTTGTTTACCAAACAGGCGGCACCTGGTATCATTCGCCTTATGACCCAGGTCACCACACTTATAACATTCAGGGGCCCCTGGGGAACAGGACTACCTGTCGGGCCCCTTGCTTTCTCTCAGGCGGAGGCTGGGAACCTTTCACGGGTTCCCTTGGGGACTACTTTGGGGCCCTTTCCAGAACTCCTTCTGTTTTCCCTTGTCCCCCACTCTTCTGCTGGGGACCCTGCTCACCTTTGGCTGAGTCTCCCATGTGACCCTTGTGGATCTGGGTAGTCACCCAGCGGTCCGCCTCCTCAGCAAGCTTCCTAGGGTTAGTCAGCTTGCTATCTATCAGATGCTGGCGCAGCTCTGGAAAACAATTATCAGACCAGTGCTCCCATGCAATCAAATCAAAGAGACCTTGAAAATCATTAACCTTGCTGCCCTTTACCCAACCATCAAATGCTCTGCAAAAGAAAGTGACATATTCAACACAAGTACTGTTTTCTAACTTTTTGCATTTCCTGAACCTCTGCCTATAGAGGTCAGGTGTCAAGAAGGAAGACCTCCCATCACTGAAAACTCTATTCTCCATGACTATGGAAGTGCCTTCCCAGTGTGTCGTGCGGTTGGAGTGTATGCCATTTATTGCAGTTCTATCCTTGTACCTGTGTTGGTTCTCTTTTGTAACATGCACACGCCACTTTTCTCTTGTAACACACTGTTTGCTACCTCTCACATTTTGTTTGTTTTGATACTTGCACAAGTGCCACCATTGCCTACGTAACATTTGTTCTTGTGCCTCTGTGTCTAGCATATATTGCACTATATTACTTCTAATTGTACTTTGTTTTCTCTTGTAACTTGCACACTTGTCACTCTTTCCTCCTGTAATGCACTGTTTACTACCTCATGATTTGTGTTTTTGCTCACAATTGTCACTTTTACCATATGTAACTTATCGTCTGCTTTTGTAATTTGTTCACTTGTAATTTTCTGTTCATATTGTGAAGCGCTCTGACGCCTTCGGGTAAAGTCCGCGCTATATAAAAACGCATAAATAAATTTTAAAAAAAAACATATCTAGACATCAATGCATCTTTCATGTGGCTGTACGAATTGTGGACATCAGAAGGCAGGTCTAACAATATATCCCGCCCCTCACTAAGGAACCTTCCCCACAACCCCACTCCCCAATCTCTCTGAGGGACCCGGTGGAAAGACATGGCTACCTCATAGGCTCTGAACCACGGACCAATATAATTTTTGTAAAACTCTTTCACCACATCCTTGGGAATATACACTCTACTACACTCTACCCCATCACTTGTCTCCTTATGTACCGGCCCCCCCAGTCTTCTCCTTTATTCCTGCCGGCATTTCAAGACCTGTTGGCCAATTTGGTGGTCAACTACGCCTCGGTCTTGGTGCTAGGCGACTTCAATTATTGGCCTTCGGACCCCTTTGAGTGCACCGCTTCCAAAGAGTTCACCGAATCTCTCTCCTCTTTGAACTTTGTCCCGCACATAACGGTCCCCACCCATTCCCACGGCCACTTGTTGGACCAGGTTTGGTCCCTCAACCTTCAATTATCCCCGGTGATGGTATCCCCCTGCTGTTGGTCTGACCACGCTCTTATTTCTTTTTCTATCTCTCACCACTCTGTACCCAAAGTTCCACATGCCAGAAACACCTGGGCGCGGAACTGGAACAGAGTTGACCTTCCTTCTTTGTCCTCCCTGCTCCGTAATTCCACCCCGTCTCTCTCCGGTCTCTCCTCCCATTCTCAAGCCACTGCCATGAACACCTGGCTGACTACAGGCTGTAACACTGTGGCCCCCTTGCGTCGTATTTCCATCCGACGACAAAAGGACTCCAACAGATGGTTTAACGACCACCTAAAAGAGTTAAAACTATCGGCCCGACAGGCGGAGAGACAGTGGAGAAGAGACTATTCCTCCGCAGCAAAAACTCTCTATCTCAAATCACTTGCTACTTACAAAATTGCTATTCTCTCTGCTAAAACCACCTATTTTTCCTTAAAAATAGAGGCAGCGGAAAATAAATCCAGAGAAATATTCAGCATAGTTAACAACTTGGCTTACTCTGACAGAGCTTCTTCGCAAATCCTTCCATCTCAATCATTTTGCGATCAGCTCAATACCTACTTTGCAGACAAAATCATTACCATCAAGGCTAACATCCCCCCCCCCTTCACCTACTTTTGTGGACCCCTCTTCCCCCACCGTCCTCAATCGCCTCACCTCTATTCTTCCCCTCACTGAGGCCTCATTCCGCGAGATACTCCCCAAAGTCAAGTCGGGCTCTCCTGCAGACACTTGTCCAGCTCGTATCTTGCAACATATTTACTCCTCTTGCCCTGAATCCCCCATCACCTTTCTCAACAACTCACTTGCTCAGGGAGTAGTGACCCCGGCACTCAAAACAGCCTTCATAGTGCCCATTTTGAAAAAACCCGGCACTGACCCTACCATCTCAGCCAACTACCGCCCTATCTCCCTGCTGCCCTACCTGGGCAAGGTGCTGGAACGCCATGCCACCGCGGTCCTCAGCGCCCACGTAGAGGCCAACGGTGGGTTGGCTTCCCGCCAGGCCGGCTTCCGCCCCAGACACTCGACCGAATCAGTCGTGGTGTCGGTCCTGGACACCCTCAGGACGGGCATGGACAATAATAAACACCAGGCGCTGGTGCTTCTCGATCTCTCCGCCGCCTTTGACACGGTTGACCATACCATCTTATTGTCCCGTGTCGGGGCGGCGGGAATCGAGGGCTCAGCCCTGATCTGGCTGTCCTCATTCCTGAGGGACCGCACCCAGGCGGTTCGGTTGGGTGACTTCACGTCCACTCCTATCCCTGTCACTTGTGGTGTCCCCCAGGGATCTTCTCTTTCCCCCTTGTTGTTTAACCTTTACATTTCCCCTCTTATCTTTGCTCTTCAGCAGCTGGAGGTCACCGTGTACAACTACGCGGATGACCTCCAGCTCATCTTCGATCTGTCTACTTCCCCTTCTTCTGTCTCTAATTTTCAGTCAACTATGACCTTCATCAGGGACTGGATGAACCACAACCAGCTGAAATTGAACCCGGACAAAACCGAGCTGGTTCTCACCGGTGGTTCGTCCAGTCCCTGGAATTCTCATTTCTGGCCCCTCTCTCTAGGTCCCCCCCCCTCTCCGTCACCCACAGTTATAACATTGGGGGTTAAAATCAACAACCAGCTCACCCTCCACTCACAAATCAGCACCGTTGTATCTTCCTGCTTTCTCACCCTTCGCACTATCCGCTCTGTTTCCCGTTTTTTCCCCCCACAGGCACTTAAGGTGATCATGGCTGCACTGGTCATCTCGAGGCTAGATTACGCTAATGCCATCTACAACGGCATCCCATTATATAGCCTGCGGAGACTCCAGTTGGTTCAGAACCAGGCGGCCCGTCTGGTCTATGGTCTCCCACGGTACCACCATTCCACACCCCTCCTCAAAGAGCTTCACTGGCTCCCGGTTAAAGAACGTTCCCTGTTTAAGACCGGGTGTATGGTCTTTCAGGCCCGACAAGGCACTGCCCCTGCCTTCATTGCCTCATTACTAAAGGAATACGTCCCCTCTAGAGAGCTTCGTTCTTCCTCCAAATCCCTCCTCCTAACCCCACGTTTTAAACGTAAAAAATGGGGCGGAACCAACTTTGCCACTCTTGCCCCCACTTTTTGGAATTCCCTCCCTGATCATCTCCGCTATTCTACCCATTATCTTTCGTTCCGCAAGGATTTAAAAACCTTTCTCTTCAAACAAGCCTTCCCTGTATAATGCCCCTCCCTACCCAAGACTGGTCTTATTTTCTTCAGGTGTCAAACGAACTACTAGCGCCAAGAAACCGTACGGTATACGTTGCGCTCTACAAATGTTTTTAAATTAGAAATAAATTAAAATTAAATTAAATTACTTTCTGTATGTACTGATGGCACGCTGCCTCCAGGGGGAGTATTTTCTAAACTTTTGGGTTTTAACTCCAACTCCTTCAAAACTTTTTCGTGCTATTTTCTTTTTCTCAAGATATAACCTTCTATGAGGGGGTGTGGCCAGCAGCATGGAGGAGTAGGACGTGCCTCGGCTCGGCTCCCGGTATGCTGCACTAATCCGACGCCCATATTCTTCCAAATCTTCCTAAAACTACCCACAACTGTAGCCTGGGCGAGCCCCGTTACCTTTGCTGACGCCACTCCGAGTATTCCTGGCTGACTGAGACCGGTAGCCGGCCGAAAAGAGAAAAGCACCGGAGCAGAGCTGCTCCAATAAGATGGCGGCCGGGCGGACTCGGAGGGCCCGGCTCTGACTTCACCCCGGCATCAGAGAGGGGAGGCGAGCCCGATTAGGGGAGAGGCGGACGCCCGCACCACAACACTGCCGCCGGTGAGTGCCTACTTGGAGCGCGACGGGGGTCGGCGATCGCTGAGGCTGGAGGGGATGCCCGGCGGGCCAGACACCGGGCGAGGACCTGGAGGCGGCCGTGTATGGGCGGCGGGAGGAGCCGCTGCGGCAAAGAGTGCAACACTCCCCGACCTCGGGGAAAACTGTAAGTGGACCGGCCCGGGAAACTGCAGAGAGAGATCTCTCACGGAGCCGAGTCCCTGACCTGACAGCGCGGCCACTCCCTACCTCCGGGAGGCGCGAAACGGCCTGCGGCGGAGACCGGCTGCACTGGGGGATACGGCTGAGAGGTGACGCCTGGTGAGTGGGCGCCCCCTGCTCCGTCGCTCCCTCTTCCTCCCCTCTCCCCTCCACAAGCAACAAAAGCGAGCTGAGGGAACCGTCGGACAAGGCCATCAGGTGGAACATACGACCGGACAGGGAGGCTGTGAACTGCAGGGGGGGGGCCCGTACTCTGTGGAGCTCCGGATACTTGCCCTGCCCGGCTCAGGCCTGCACCACAGCCCACTCTGGGGAGGTCCCGGGAGGAGACGCACCGCGCCACGGAGAAGGGGCCCAGAGTGGGGTGCTACACACTAATGTGAACGCAATGCCCCTCCCCGGCTCTCCTGGACACACACCACAATTGATTAGGGTCGTGATCCCCCGAACCCACTCCGCTCAATCCACCTGGGGCACCCCATCGCCATTAACAAGAGAGGAGGCGGCCCATCCCACAAGAGAACCACAAACTGAGGGTGCAGCCGTGCCACGGGGGAGACGGAGACCAGAGACTGACCGCGGAGGCGGTGCCTGTCCCCGCTACGTGGCCCACTTGTCGGCTGTGGGGCTAGGTGTTGATGGGAAGGCTCCTTGCCCTCCCTCCCCCCAGCGTGTCGATCGTCTCCAGGAGACTCTGGTCATACTCGAGAAACAAAATGGGGCGGAGGGACCCGGCTGCGAAGCCAGCTAGACAAGAAACTATCGAGAGCTACACCACGCCGAGGGCCCAAAGAGAGGTGACACAGGGACTGCCGGGAACACACACGGACACCGCCATGCTTCTGGAGGCGATCCAGGCTTCCAGAACGGATATAAAGGACTCTAGAGCGGCACTCGAAACCAAAATAGGCGAGGTGGGTTCTGAAGTCCTTCTATTACGCCAAGACTTTCCGGAATCTCACTGAGAGGGTGACGACGGCGGAGTCCAGAATTGGTGAGACGGAAATGGCGGAGCTGCAGGCATCCCACAAACAATTGCTGTGGAGGGTGGACGATGCCGAAAACAGGGCGAGGCGAAACAACCTCCGCTTCGTGGGCTTTAGGGAGGGCATTGAAAAGACGGATGTGGCGGCCTTCCGGCAGGACTGGTTACGAACAACATTTCCGTAGGCCCAGTTTTCAAATTGCTTCATTATTGAGAGAGCGCATAGGGCGCTGCTGGTGAAACCGCCGGAGGGCGCACGACCACGGCCGATAATTGCACGCTTCTTGAACTATGCTGACAGAGATCTTATCCTCCGGGAGGCTAGAAGGAAAGGAGAACTTAAAATGGAGAACACGACCATCATGATTTTCCCTGACTATAGCCAGGACGTCCAAAAACAGAGACGATCATATGACTCGGTCAAAGCGAAACTCCGAGACCTGCATATCTCGTATATGCTGCTCTTCCCGGCGAAACTGAAAGTGATGTTCAAAGGCAAGTCTCACTTCTTTAATCGACCAGAGGAGGCCTGGCAGTGGCTGGAAGAGAGACCCCTACTCCGAGAGGCTGAGGAGGAAGGCCGCAGAATCCGAACAGAACTGGCGGCGGCAAACTTCCGGAGGAATTCAGCTACGACCCCAAGGTCCCAATTCCCTAGAATGAGACGAGGCTCACACCCATCGCCCTATCCGGACCTTCATGCGGCGGGCCGGGGGAGAGGAGGCCGGGATGCGCCTACAACTGATCTCTCGGACCGGGGATGCAGATTCGGCTCACTAGCCCACCTACAGGACACCGAGGTGGGAGGCTTGGAAAACGAACAGATGTCAGATGTGGAGGACTCTACGGATCGCTCCACACACCCCCTGGTCGAGGTAATCCGTAAGATGGAGCAGGGAGCTACCGGCGGAACAGACGAATGCGACACTGAAACACAAGACTCCCACTCGTGAGGAAGATTGGAACTGCCATCCGTAACAGCAGCACGCCGCTGCTGGAGACGCGCAAGTTACAAACACTTTTCTTTTGGTATTGACTCAAAACACTGTTGATGGGGTTATTGAGGGTGGACCTGCTGTCTTGCTTGACTCCGGCAAGACGAGACTTAAAATACAGGGCACTCACAAAAGACTTAACCCTACTGAGGCTCACGTTTGAACCCTGGGAATAGTTTGAATTTGGGATCCAGTGGGCGGGCGACAGACCTCTACCACCTGAAAGTCCTATTGGTCAATGGCTGCACAGATGGGATGGACGGGGGGGGAGTGGTGGGGAGGGGGTGGGGGGAGAAGGGAATATTGAACCAGTTTTGTTGGGGGGTTCCTGGTTGGGAGGGAGGGGGGGAAAGGTGGTTAAATGCAGTCTTGTATTTCAGTACCTCATGCCACACCTTCACACTGGGCAACATTCTCACACCACACGGTCTGAGAGCGGATATAAAAGTGTATATCGCCGAGAACGAGGACTCGGTAACCTCGAAAGTGATTTTCTGGGAGGCGCTAAAGACAGTTAGGAGAGACAGGGCTAAAACTAGACTGGCTGAGGAACGAAGAAAGCTTCACTCAGACGCTGAGCAGATAGAACAGGACATACTAGCCTTGGAAAGGGAATACCAGACCTCGAGAGACCCAGTGGCACTTAGGAGACTTACGGATAGACAATCACAATATAAGGAACTGGTGGCCGGAGAGGCGAAAACCCAAGCCCTAGCCACTCTACATCGCCTTTATGATGTAGGGGATAAATCGGGGAAACTCTTGGCATGGCTAAGCAAAAAAAGAGCGTGCGGAGAGGTGGGTGGAGCAGATTAAAGATCCCCAGGGAGCGGTCCACCGATTGGATACGCACATAGCAGAGGCGTTCGCAGACCATTATGAAAGTTTCTACGAGGCCAGGAATTTAGGGACACATGAAGAGGCCATGCATTATATGGACCAAGCCGAACTCCCGACTTTGTCGGCTGAGGACGCCAAAGCCATGGACTCTGATATTACCCTCGACAACATTTCTGAGGCCCTGCCAAACTGAGACCGGGGAAAACACCGGGACCCAATGGCTTCCCAGCGGAATTTTTTTAACGTACGGCTGACCTCCTGGCGAAACACCTGAAGGGCCTGTATGAAGGTGCCCTGCAGGAAGGGAGACTCCCCCCCAGACCTAGCCCTGGCGACCATTATCCCAATTCATAAGGAGGGCAAACCAAAAGAGGACTGTGCGTCCTATCGCCCCATTTCGTTGTTGAATACGGAAACGAAACTGCTAGCCACTATCCTGGCAATCTGAAAGAGACACGTTAGTGATAGATTCCTTACCTTAGAATATCCCCAGGCGTCAGACTGGATCCGGACATTTTTGCGTAGCAATACCCCTGCGCGTCGGTAGGCGTCGTCCGCGGCTCCGCGTCCGTCGTCGGCGTCATTAGAGCCGGAATGACGTCGTCGGAGTACTTAGACGCTGCCCATGCCGCTGACGTCAGTTCTTTTTTTTTTCGCGCCAGCTAGCGCAGATCCGGAGAAGCTCTACCCCTAGTCATTTTTTGACTAAACTTTTTGATCTTTTTGATCATTTCTCTACTCGATTCTTCGACTCCAACGGTGCCGGTAGGGATGCCCGGGTTCAAGCCCTGTTCGAAGTGCGACCGACTGATGTCGGTCACGGACCCCCATCGCCGGTGCCTGAAGTGCTTAGGCCTCGACCACGACGACCGCACCTGCTCCGACTGCCGGGCCCTGACGTCGAAGGCTAGGCGGGAGCGGTCCCGCAAGCGGCTCGAGCACCGGCAGTCGGCCCCGCGCCATTCCAGGTCCCGGTCCCACGGGAAGTCGAGGGACCGGTCGCGGGGTCGGAGTCCCCGCAGCTCCGGGAGTGGACATCGGTCGTCGGGATCCAAGTCCTCAGGTAAGAGGCATGAGAGGTCGGAGCGGCATCATCGCTCCTCCGACCCACCCCGACGCTCGCACGATGCGGCCGGGGGTTCGGGCGACACCGCCCACGCGGCTCCAAGAGAGTCGCAAGCGTCGCCGCCTGCCCCACACCTTCGGGTCCATGGGCACGGCGCGACGCCGGAGGAGGTCGAGCGGTACCTCATGGCCATGAGGTCCCTCCCTCCTCAGCCGGGTCCCGCGGCGCCTTCGGGCCCAGCGGTCCCGGCTGGAGGCCCTAGCGGGTCGGGCGCTTCGGCCCCGACGCCGCCGGGTGCTTTGGCCCCGGCGCCGCCGGTGACTTCGGTCCCGGCGCCGCAGGACCTCACCGGACCCGCTTCCGGATCCGGGTCGTCGCCGGTCGACCTCACGACCTCACCGGCGCCGGCCCCGAGGGTGTCGCCCCCGGCGCCCATTGTGGACGCCGTCCCCAATCTTCCCTTCGGTCCGACTCTGGCGCCGGAACGGCGCCGTTGGGCGCCACTTCAGACGGCCTTTGGAGATTTTTATTTCCATGAGGAGGCCCAGTCTGTTGACCCTGGGTTACAGGAGACTGGTGACGGAGGTGATTGGGAGGGGTCTGAGGACCCTCTGGCACAGGAGTGCCAGTCTCAAGAGGACTGGACATATGAGCTTGGGGAGGCCAGTGGTATTGACACCTCACCAGACACTGGATTTGTCTCCCCTCCCACCGTGGCTACGGAGGAGGGGACTGCTTATAGCGTAGTGTTAACGAGGGCAGCCAAGGCCTTGGGCCTTGAGCTCCCCGTTGCGGCCGTGAGGACTAACCTCCTCACTGAGGTTCTTAAACCGCAGGCAAGCTCCAGTGAGCCTCTGCTGCCGTTTAATGAAGCCTTATGTGACGTTCTTGTGGGCACGTGGTCCAAGTCCGCCACAGGTCCGCCTATGGATAGGAACGTGGCCAGACGCTACCGCCCGGCTCCGGGCGACCCTTGCTTTTTGTCCACCCATCCCACCCCCGAGAGCCTGGTTATCCAGGCCTCCACTTCCCAAACCGCATTCCCGACGGCCCCGCCCGATCGGGAATCCAAGAGATATGAACAGTTCGGAAAGAAGGTGTTCTCGTCCCTGAGTTTGGGACTGCGGTCTGTCAATAACGCGTGTCTCTTGGGCCGCTACACCCACACCCTGTGGGACACGGTTGCGGACGTGCTGCCACAATGCCCGGAGGAGGTCCGGGCTAAACTCGCCCAAGCCATTGTGGAGGGTCGAGATGCGGCACGGTACTCTATCCGGTGTGGGCTGGATACCACGGATTCACTAGGCAGGGCGATGGCAACGACGGTGGCAGTTAGACGCCACGCCTGGTTGAGGTCCGCCAACTTTTCGGCCGATGTCCAGGCCACTCTTCTGGACATGCCGTTCGATGGCCGTCGCCTTTTTGGCGACAAGGTAGACCATGCGCTGGAGCGCTTTAAGGACTCCAGGGCTACGGCCAAGCCCTTAGGCCTTTCAGCCACGCGCCAGCAATCGGGTGCCTTTCGCTCCTTTCGTGGCCATGGAAGGGGCGTCCCCACACGTGCTGCCAGCCACGCACTGCAGAATACCCAGCAGCGCGGTGGCGGCCGTGGAAACCGCCGTGGCGGCGGTCGGGGTCAGCGACGAGGCCAGTCCACACCTCCCTCTGCAGCACCTGCCTCAAAACCTTCCAAGTTTCCAGGCCCATGTGACGCCTGTGGGAGGCAGGGTTCGCCATCACCACTCCCACTGGCGCACTGTCACGTCGGACAGGTGGGTGCTGCAAATCGTCCGAAGGGGCTACTCCCTCCCCTTCGAGGCGACCCCTCCAGCCATGCCACCGCAGTACCACCGCGTGTCGGGGGATCACTTGCAACTTCTGCAAGAGGAAGTTACGGCCCTCTTGGCCAAGGGGGCCATCAAGCGTGTTCCTGGGCCAGAAGTAGGGTGTGGATGTAACTCCCACTACTTTCTGGTGCCCAAGAAGGGCAAGGGGGGCCTGTGCCCTATCTTGGATCTACGGAACGTCAACGGCTTCCTCCGGCAAGAGAAGTTCAAGATGCTGACTTTGGCTCAGGTCTTAGCTGCCCTGGACCCCGGAGACTGGATGGTAGCGTTGGACTTGCAGGACGCTTATTTTCACATCCCCGTCCTGCCGGCCCACCGGCGTTACCTGCGTTTCACGGTAGGCCACGAGCATTTTCAGTTTACCGTGCTCCCCTTCGGCCTTACCAGCGCCCCACGGGTGTTCACGAAGGTGATGGCGGTGGTCGCAGCTCATCTGCGCAGGTTAGGGGTGTCAGTCTTCCCCTACCTCGATGACTGGTTGTTGAAAGCGGGCTCGCCCCAGACAGTCGTCAGCCACCTCCAGACTACAGCCGACCTCCTGCACTTGCTGGGGTTCTCCATCAATGTGCCGAAGTCGCACCTGTGTCCCTCTCAGAAGCTCCTCTTCATCGGAGTGGTTCTGGATTCGGCGCAGTTTCGGGTTTCCCCTCCCAAACAGCGGGTTCGGGATATTCAGGCTCTGATTCCAATCTTCCAGCCTTTATCCCGAGTCTCGGTCAGGTTGACGCTGCGGCTTCTGGGACTGATGGCCTCCTGCATCCTTCTGGTGCGTCACGCCCGGTGGCGGATGCGGGCTCTGCAGTGGGACCTGAAGTTTCAGTGGGCCCAGCATCAGGGCAACTTGTCCGACCATGTCTTGATCTCGGAGGGCACTGCAAGACAGTTGCAGTGGTGGCTCACGGACCGCGATTGGGTCAGTGGCAGATCCCTTTCCCTACCCCACCCGGAGCACGTAGTTGTGACGGACGCGTCCCTCCAGGGCTGGGGTGGTCACATGGGAGAGGCGGAGATCAGAGGACTCTGGTCTCCGGCGGAGGCCCGGCTCCACATCAACCTGTTGGAGTTACGGGCGATTCGTCTAGCACTGAAGGCATTCCTCCCCTCTGTCCGGGCGAGTGCAGTGCAGGTGTTCACGGACACCACCACCGCCATGTGGTACTGCAACAAACAGGGCGGGGTGGGGTCGTGGACCCTATGCCAGGAGCCTCCGCGCCTCTGGCAGTGGCTGGAACATCAGGGCGTGACCCTGGTGGTTCAACACCTGGCAGGTTCTCTGAATGCCAGGGCGGACGAACTCAGCCGTCGGTGCATGATGGATCACGAATGGCGTCTGAGCTCGGACCTGGCGCAGGGCCTCTTTCAGCAGTGGGGAGAGCCTTGGTTAGATCTATTCGCCACCGAAGAGAACGCGCAATGTCATCAGTTCTGCGCGTTGGAATTTCCAAGGCAGCGCTCGCTCGGAGACGCTTTTCGTCGCGAGTGGAGTTGGTTGCGGTCTATTGTACGCCATTCCGCCTATACCACTTCTGCCCAGAGTGCTGAAGAAGATCAGGCGCGACCGGGCCCAGGTTATCCTTGTGGCTCCGGACTGGGCACGAAGATACTGGTATCCCGAGCTACTCAGCATGTCAGTCGGTCCCCCGATTAGTCTGCCTCTTCGGGAGGACCTTCTGTCGCAGTAGCAGGGGACGGTCCTCCACCCGAACCTGTCCAGTCTCCACCTACTAGCTTGGAGATTGAGCGGCGACAGTTGAGGCCATTTGACTTGCCTCCCGAAGTCTGTAATGTCATTCTGGCAGCCAGGCGTCCCTCCACAAAGTCGGTATACGCCTGCAGGTGGAACAGATTTGTGGCATGGTGCACAGCAAAGGCTGTGGACCCACTCTCTGCCCCCCTTTCTGAGGTTCTCCTCTTTCTTCTGTCTCTTGCCCAGCAGGGCTCTGCTCTGGGCACTGTCAAGGGCTACCTTTCTGCCCTTTCTGCCTTCTTGAGGCTGCCTGATCAGCCTTCTCTGTTCAAGTCCCCTATTGTAAATAGATTTCTTAAGGGCATCACACACGTTCCCTCCTGTTCCCTTCGTGATGCCCCAGTGAGACTTGAACCTTGTTCTTACTTTCCTGATGTGCGCTCCCTTTGAGCCACTTCACAACTGTCCTCTTCGCCTTCTGACTCTGAAGACTGCTTTCCTGGTTGCCATCACCTCTGCCAGGAGAGTGAGTGAGCTCCAGGCCCTTTCTTGTACTCCACCTTTCCTTTCTGTCCATCCGGACAAGGTTGTGTTGCGTACCAAGCCATCTTTCCTGCCCAAGGTTGTCTCAGCCTTCCACATCGGGCAGTCCATCACCTTGCCAACCTTCTTTCCGCCTCCGCATCCCTCTAAAGAGGAAGAGCGGCTCCACCGTCTGGACCCAAAACGTGCGCTCTCACTTTACTTGGATCGTACTCGCCAGTTCCGGGTGGATGACCAACTCTTTGTTGGTTACGTGGGCGCTAAGAAGGGGAAGGCGGTACACAAGCGGACCATCTCCCGGTGGATCATCTTGTGTATCCAGGCATGTTACTCCATGGCTAAGAAGGAGCCCCCTGTTGGATTGAGGGCTCATTCCACTCGGGCCACGGCGACTACAACTTCCCTGGGCCAGGGAGTGCCCTTGCAGGACATTTGACAGGCAGCTATGTGGGCCTCGTTGCACACGTTCGCACGACACTACTGTAGGAGAGTAGGGTCTGCAGTCCTATGATCACCCAGATTTTTGCTTTTTGCTTCACTGGTTTACGACTTTCCCTGGCTGTGGGCCTGCTAATCAGACCCACAGCCTAGCTGTTCTCTCTAATCCAAATTGTACCCAGGTACTAAATTGGCACTGGGCCCTCTCAAGTCCCTGTACCCAGGGCTGAGGTGCACCCAGAAGTCTCCCAGGGGCTGCAGCATGTATTATGCCACCCCTGGGCTGACTAACTAAATCAGACACAACTGGCTGCACGACAGCTGGGGCAAGGTGGTGTAATCACCCTTTGCTTTAGATATAGTATACCTATATCTAACCCTAAAATGGACACACAGATCTCCTATCAGTCACTCCTATGGCAGGCCTTAACAATCCTAAAGGCAGAGTGCTTGGAATCGTGTGAGATGGTGCTCTGGCATGAGCTGAGCCTGTCTGCAGCTTTCGGGATCCATCCCTTAGCCGTTTCCATGATATCGCATACCATATACTCTTAAGTGCATTATAATCCTCGCGGTTATATGCCAACTCTGGTATCGCTTTATCAAAACATGTCGAGTAAGGTGTCATACGAATTGGAATACTAACCCCTCGCCAATTCTGGCGACGGGGTTAGCATTCCACCCTTCTAGAGGGACACGACATGTATGTAACCTGTAACCCCGGTTAAAGTCAGACAGAGCCTTAGCTCCACAAAATGGATGCTGCCACCGAGACACAAGTCTGCCCTCCTGCTGCTGGGAGTCCTCCCAGCCCAGGAGGCAAGGACAAAGGGTTTCCTGCCAGGGGCGGTGCCAGCACCGTCCCAGACAGGATTTTGTGTATCCTAGGTAGGCAGGGCTTTAGAGGAAGGTGACTGCAAGTGGCACCCCGGTGCTCACTGTGTATAGGCCGGCTGAAACCAGTTCCAGGGGCACTCGAGCCCCTGGCCTGGGGAAAGCCCGCCAAAGGAGAGGGGTGTAACCACCCCCCTCCTAGTCCCACCCATAGGGCAGGACTTAGCCGCGTGCCAGCCCCTTTTTGCAGGATAAAGGTAGGAACTGGCCCCCTTCCAAATCAGATCATCTTTGAATCCTGAAACTACTTTCTTCAAGAAGGAACTCAAGACTCTTCTCAAGATTTCTCCCTTGTGACTAAGGAGTAGTCACCCTGCAGCAGCAGGCACCAACCAAGCATCGCGGTTTGTTGCCAGTCTCTCCTTCGGATCAAGACTGCTCCAGCACGACGAGAACCGGCTTCCCTGGCACCTCTGACCTCAACCTGCATCATCAGCCCAGCTGTGATCCGTGGGTGTGACGAGACCTCGAGGGACCGGCCATCTTCAGAACTGCACGACGCTTGTCCAGCACGACTCCCGAGTGAGCCTCGACTGAGTGCTTTGGGGTAAGAGAAGCCCCGACCCTGAGCAGCTCCAGCACCGAAGTTCAGCCCCCCTGCATCCACGAGATCTGCGTGGGGCCCTTCTGCTTTTTGCTGCTCACCGCGTTGTCCAGGTCGCTTGCCCGTTGGCTAGTGGCCCCTTCACGACGCTCCACGACGACAAACACTGCTGGTCTGGTTGCTCCAGACTGGCCCTTGCTTCCCTCCATCAGAGAAGCACCCTGGACCCTCCTGGTCCACTCAAGACGCCATTTTAGGTCCACCGCGTGGGCCTTGCCTTTGCCGAGACTTGTTGCCCAATCCTGGGTCCAGCGACGTCGACAGCAAGAACCTTCGTGGGACAGCTCGCACCTCCATCCTGGTCGCCGACAACGCCTCCTGGTCCGAGAGACTGCAGAGCCCAGCAGCGCCCACTCCCCTGACTGCGGTGACTTCGCCCGGTGCCATCCTAGTGCCCACTTAATCACTGGCTAGTGATTCAGAACTTGGTCCCCTCTGCTTTCAGGTCTTCTTCTTCCCTGATCCAGGCTTGGATCACTCCGAACTTTCTTCACTGGCCCCCTGCCAGCAACTCTTTCTTCAGGCTCCTGGTTCATCAACGAAGAAACCCGACGACACGAACCCTATGCAGCCGCAGCCCCTGGGCTAGGTAAACCGAGTACTCCGGTGCTCCAGCGTAGGCCCACTCTCTAAGTGTCTAGATCCACTTTCGTTTTTGACCTACCTAGTCGGGTTCGCCCGAAAACACTAACTTTGCATTTACTAGGATCCATAGACTTTGTTCCGCATTACACGTGAGAGTTCCCACTCTGCACACGACGTCCCTAGGTCTCCTGCTAGTAATCTAAAGGTTCAGTAGTCCAGTCCTAGCGATCCCAAAGCCTATGAGAGTAGTACTTACCTGCTAGTAATTTCGCATTCCACTTTTGTAGTATATGGTTTTTCGTGCCCCTCGGGCATTTGTGTAAATTGTGCGACTTAAAGTATTTTCTTAAGAGTTTTGTATTGTGCTTAGCTCCCTGACTCATAAAGAGTTCAGGGTAGACTTGTTAGAAATAAATATACATTTATTTTCATAACAACTTGTGTGGTGTCCTTTCACTTGGTGTTCAAGGGGTAATGTGATGGTAAAACAGCTGGCTTAACACGCCCTCTAGAGTCTTAGCCTTAGACTGCTCGTATCCATGCTACTAGGATACCTGGTCTATCAGGTTGACTTACAACCAATCATCAATAAGGGTTGTTTGGACTGATACATAGTGATCACTAGAATAGTGAGCACTGCATATCGGGCCAACTTCTCACATTGGTGAGCAGCGGTTGGGATTTGAGCTTGCTGTTTGTTTTACCACACATATCCTAAGAATATCTTGTGAAAGATCACATAAGTACTGAAGGTACATATAACTTAGCTTAGAATACTCTGAGTTCTACTGAACCAGCTGTTGTAGCTCCTAGGGCCTAGCACACCCTGAACTACAACTCTAGCAAGGGATCAGTAGGCAAACATATAGTGTAGGTAAGTGCACCACTTACACCTCACTAGAAAAGCATGTCTACCCAGGGAGAGTCTACTGAGACTCCCCTTGTGGCAGTTGACCCCCCACAGGTCACTTCAAGATATGCAGCTCTCAGTTTCCAGGAGATGAGACAGGTGTGTACCTCCAGGAAACTAAAACAGGGGTCTAACCCCACCATTCCCTTTCTGATAGGTCTCTTGGAGACATATGATGCGAGAAAAATTTCTCAGCTAGATGGGAATATGCCAGCCTTAGAAGGTACCACTGGGGATCCAGACCTCCACAACACTGTAAATGCAGTTGGGGAGGAGGATCCTGAGGAACTCTCTGGGGATGAGGTAGACAAAGGTCTTGAGGTAGTCAGAAGGCTAACTAGGGCCAACATAGACTTACGTGGGCTAGGATCTGGGGGACCCCCAGTACTGACCCAGAGTAGGCCTAACCTTGGAGTTAGGAGAGATAGAGCTCTTTCTAGGGACTCCAATAGATCTCTGCACTCTAATGCCTCTTCTCAGAGGAGAAGGAACTCTCCCCAGAGGAGATGGACTTCCCCTCAGAGAATAGAGCATGAAGCCAGAATGAGACAAGCTGCTCTGAGGATTGAAAGGGAAGAACTTGCCCTGGCCAAAGAAAAGCTTGCATTTGCTAGAGAGCAGCAGATGAGTGGGTTAGCTCCCACTGGTGGCAGCAATCTCCCAAGAGATAGAGAGAAGGGTTTAGATACTAAACACCTGACAAAAATAGTGCCCCCCTTTAAGCAAGGGGATGACATCCAGAAATGGATGGCTGCTCTGGAGAGGGCCTGCACTGTGCAGGGCATTCCCCAGAGTCAGTAGGCAGCTATACTGTGGCTCTCCTTTGATGGTAAAGGTAGAGATAAGCTCCTCACTACAAGAGTGGAGGATGCTAATGATTACCAGGTCCTGAAAAATACACTGGTTGATGGGTTTGGTTTAACCACTGAGCAGTACAGGTTGCTGTTCAGAGACACCCAGAAAACTCAGTCTCAGGACTGGTCTGACTTTGTGGATTGTGCCACTAAGGCTTTGGAGGGCTGGTTGCTGGGTAGCAAGGTTACTGATTACACAGGATTGTATAATCTGATGATGAGAGAACAAATTTTAAATAATTGTCAGAACCAGTTGTTGCACCAGCACCTTGTTGATTCATATCTGACCTCTCCCCAAGAATTGGGAAAGAAGGCAGACAAATGGGTCAGAACAAGGATCAAGCAGAACCAGAACCAGAACCAGGGTGGTCAGAAGAAAGCAGACCAGAAGGGTAATGCTAAGAGTGAACAAAATGACCAGAAGTCTTCAACAGGTCCCCAACAAACCAAAGAGGGTGGGGGTCAGGCTTCACAGCAGAAAAAGAAGACTCAAGAAGGCCAGTCAAAAAGGTGGTGCCAGTACTGTAAAAGTAAATCTCACTGGTTTAGTGAGTGCACCAAAAGAGGAGGACAAACTCCTGCCACTACAGCTCCTAAAGCAACTGCACCCCCTAGTACAGTCAGTAGTGGTAGTGCACCTCCCAAGGGATTAGTTGGGTTAACCTTGGGAACTGAGGAGTCTGACAACTTAGTTGGCACACTCACTCAGGCTGTCCTTGTCTGTACAGGGGATATGGATATGTCCCCTGATGTAAGTCCCAATACTTTGGGCAAATACAGGCAGACACCTTGGATTAATGGCAAAATGGCTCAGGCCTATAGGGACACTTGTGCCAGTGTCACCATGGTGACACCTAACTTTGTGGACCCTGGACAGATCATGCCAGGTACAGATTTCCTGGTGACCAATGCCAGCAACGTCACTACCAGTCATAGTATGGCGATTGTTGCTTTCTCCTGGGGAGGGGTAAGTGGCCAAAAGAAAGTTGTGGTTAGTTCAGACCTCCCAGTGGATTGTTTGTTGGGCAATGATTTGGAGTCATCCCTATGGTCAGAAGTGGAGCAGAGGACTCACATGGAAATGTTAGGCTTGCCAGCACATGTGCTTGCTGTGACTAGGTCACAGGCCAGGAGATGCCCCACTGAACAGGTGCTGGATCCTGGAAGAGAGGACCAGACACCTTCCAAGAAGAAGAGCAGTGAGGGTAAGGCTTTGCCTTCCCCCTTGCCCCAGGTTGAGGATCAAGTCTCTGAGGAGGCTGATCTGAGAGAGCTGAGGGAAACTGAGCCTAAAGAGCTTGAACTTGATCAAGTTGAGTTTCTGGGCTCAGGGGGACCCTCCAGAGAAGACCTGGGGAAGGCACAGTTAGACTGCCCTTCCCTTGAACCCCTCAGACAGCAGGCTGCTGCTGAGGCTGCAGGGAATGCCACAGGTGCCCACAGGGTATACTGGGAAGATGGACTCCTGTACTCTGAGTCAAGAGACCCCAAGCCTGGTGCAACCAGGAGGCTGGTCATCCCCTTGTCTCTGAGAGGTTTCCTTCTCACCTTGGCCCATGAGATTCCCCTTGCAGGTCATTTAGGTCAGACAAAGACTTGGGACAGGTTGTCTCACACTTTCACTGGCCCCACATGAATGAGAATACCAAGGAGTTTTGTCGCTCCTGTGTCACTTGCCAAGCCAGTGGTAAGTCAGGTGGCACAACAAAGGCCCCCCTCATACCACTACCTGTGGTGGGGGTTCCCTTTGAAAGAGTGGGGATTGACATTGTTGGTCCAATGGAACCCCAGACAGCATCAGGGCACAAGTTTATACTGGTGGTGGTGGACCATGCCACCAGGTATCCTGAAGCTATTCCACTTAGGACCACTACAGCACCTGTAGTGGCAAGGGCCCTAGTTGGAGTGTTCTCCAGAGTGGGCTTCCCTAAGGAGGTTGTTTCTGACAGAGGTGCAAACTTCATGTCAGGATATCTGACTGCAATGTGGAAGGAATGTGGTGTTAACTACAAGTTCACCACACCCTATCATCCACAGTGCAATGGGCTTGTTGAAAGATTCAACAGGACCCTCAAAGGGATGATTCATGGACTACCTGAAAAGCTCAGGCGTAGATGGGATGTCCTGATACCCTGCCTCCTGTTTGCTTACAGAGAGGTCCCACAGAAGGGGGTTGGCTACAGCCCTTTTGAACTTCTGTATGGGCATCCTGTAAGAGGACCCCTGTGTTTGGTGAAGGAAGGATGGGAGAGACCTCTCAAAAAGCCTGCAACCAACATAGTGGACTATGTACTTGGTCTCCGCTCCAGGATGGCTGAATACATGGAGAAGGCATCCAAAAACCTAGAGGCCAGCCAAGAACTCCAAAAAGCTTGGCATGACCAAAAGGCTGCCCTGACTGTATACCAGCCTGGGCAGAAGGTGTGGGTACTGGAGCCAGTGGCTCCAGCAGCCCTCAAAGACAAATGGTCTGGGCCCCACACCATCATTGAGCAAAAGGGAGAGGTCACCTACCTGGTGGACCTTGGAACCCCCAGGAGCCCCCTTAGGGTGCTCCATGTGAACAGGCTCAAGGCATATGTCGACAGGAAGGACATGAGCTTGCTCATGGCCACAGATGAGGGACAGGAGGAAGAGAGTGACCCTCTCCCAGACCTGCTCACTCAGAATCCTGATGATGGATCAGTAGATGGTGTTGTCTTTTGTGGCAGCCTCTCTGAACATCAGCAACAGGATTGCAGGCAAGTTCTGCAATCCTTCAGACATATGTTCTCTCTGACACCCAGTCAAACTGATTGGTGTACCCATGAAGTGGACACTGGGGACAGTCTGCCTGTCAAGAGTAAAATCTACAGACAGCCTGATCATGTCAGAGACTGCATCAAAACAGAAGTGCAGAAAATGTTGGAGTTGGGAGTCATTGAGCCCTCAGATAGCCATTGGGCTAGCCCAGTAGTTCTAGTGCCAAAGCCTCACACCCAGGGTGGTAAGAAAGAGATGAGATTTTGCGTAGACTACAGAGGCCTCAATGCAGTCACTAAGACTGATGCCCACCCAATACCAAGGGCAGATGAACTTATAGATAGATTGGCTTCTGCCAACTACTTAAGCACATTTGACCTGACAGCTGGGTACTGGCAAATCAGGTTAGCTGAGGAAGCCAGGCCCAAGACAGCATTTTCTACCCCTGGTGGTCATTATCAGTTTGTGGTAATGCCCTTTGGGTTGAAGAATGCACCTGCCACCTTCCAAAGGCTGGTGAATCAAGTTCTCACTGGGATTGATGACTTCTGTGCAGCATATCTGGACGATATTGCTGTCTTTAGCTCCACCTGTGGGGATCACCTGGTCCACCTGAGGAAAGTGTTAGAGGCCCTGCAAAAGGCAGGCCTCACTATCAAGGCCACTAAGTGCCAGATAGGGCAGACACAGGTTGTATACCTGGGCCACCTTGTAGGTGGAGGCCAGGTTCAGCCATTGGAGAGTAAGATACAGGCCATCAAGGACTGGGCTCCTCCAATCATCCAGACTCAGGTTCGAGCTTTCTTGGGCCTGACTGGGTACTATAGGAAATTTGTCAGAAATTATGGGTCCATAGTGACCCCCCTTAATGACCTGACAAGCAAGAAGATGCCAAAGAAAGTTCAGTGGACAGAAAGCTGTCAGAAAGCATTCGATGACCTAAAGCAGGCCATGTGCACAACACCTATCCTAAAGAGTCCAGACTTCTCCAAACCATTCATTGTCCAAACAGATGCTTCTGAGTTGGGTGTGGGAGCTGTTCTATCTCAGCTGAATTTTGATGGCAACGACCAGCCAATTGCTTTCATTAGCAGAAGGCTGACCCCCAGAGAGAAAAATTGGTCAGCTATTGAGAGGGAGGCCTTTGCTGTGGTATGGGCCCTGAAGAAGTTGAGGTCCTACTTGTTTGGAACTCACTTCACAGTTCAGACCGACCATAAGCCCCTCTTATGGCTAAGTCAGATGAAGGGTGAAAACCCCAAACTACTTAGGTGGTCCATTTCCCTACAGGGGATGGATTTTACAGTGGAGCACAGACCTGGTACTGATCATGGCAATGCTGATGGGCTCTCCAGGTATTTCCACTTAGAGCAAGAAGACTCACCTGGTCAAGGTTAGTTTATTGTCCCAAAGTTTGGGGGGTGGTCATGTAGGAGAGTAGGGTCTGCAATCCTATGATCACCCAGATTTTTGCTTTTTGCTTCACTGGTTTACGACTTTCCCTGGCTGTGGGCCTGCTAATCAGACCCACAGCCTAGCTGTTCTCTCTAATCCAAATTGTACCCAGGTACTAAATTGGCACTGGGCCCTCTCAAGTCCCTGTACCCAGGGCTGAGGTGCACCCAGAAGTCTCCCAGGGGCTGCAGCATGTATTATGCCACCCCTGGGCTGACTAACTAAATCAGACACAACTGGCTGCTTGACAGCTGGGGCAGAGTGGTGTACTCGCCCTCTGCTGTAGATATAGTATTCCTATATCTAAACCTAAATGGACACACAGATCTCCTATCAGTCACTCCTATGGCAGGCCTTAACAATCCTGAAGGCAGAGTGCTTGGAATCGTGTGAGATGGTGCTCTGGCATGAGCTGAGCCGTCTGCAGCTTTCGGGATCCATCCCTTAGCCGTTTCCATGATATCGCATACCATATACTCTTAAGTGCATTATAATCCTCGCGGTTATATGCCAACTCTGGTATCGCTTTATCAAAACATGTCGAGTAAGGTGTCATACGAATTGGAATACTAACCCCTCGCCAATTCTGGCGACGGGGTTAGCATTCCACCCTTCTAGAGGGACACGACATGTATGTAACCTGTAACCCCGGTTAAAGTCAGACAGAGCCTTAGCTCCACAAAATGGATGCTGCCACCGAGACACAAGTCTGCCCTCCTGCTGCTGGGAGTCCTCCCAGCCAGGAGGCAAGGACAAAGGGTTTCCTGCCAGGGGCGGTGCCAGCACCGTCCCAGACAGGATTTTGTGTATCCTAGGTAGGCAGGGCTTTAGAGGAAGGTGACTGCAAGTGGCACCCCGGTGCTCACTGTGCATAGGCCGGCTGAAACCAGTTCCAGGGACACTCCAGCCCCTGGCCTGGGGAAAGCCCGCCAAAGGAGAGGGGTGTAACCACCCCCCTCCTAGTCCCACCCATAGGGCAGGACTTAGCCACGTGCCAGCCCCTTTTTGCAGGATAAAGGTAGGAACTGGCCCCCTTCCAAATCAGATCATCTTTGAATCCTGAAACTACTTTCTTCAAGAAGGAACTCAAGACTCTTCTCAAGATTTCTCCCTTGTGACTAAGGAGTAGTCACCCTGCAGCAGCAGGCACCAACCAAGCATTGCGGTTTGTTGCCAGTCTCTCCTTCGGATCAAGACTGCTCCAGCACGACGAGAACCGGCTTCCCTGGCACCTCTGACCTCAACCTGCATCATCAGCCCAGCTGTGATCCGTGGGTGTGACGAGACCTCGAGGGACCGGCCATCTTCAGAACTGCACGACGCTTGTCCAGCACGACTCCCGAGTGACCCTCGACTGAGTGCTTTGGGGTAAGAGAAGCCCCGACCCTGAGCAGCTCCAGCACCGAAGTTCAGCCCCCCTGCATCCACGAGATCTGCGTGGGGCCCTTCTGCTTTTTGCTGCTCACCGCGTTGTCCAGGTCGCTTGCCCGTTGGCTAGTGGCCCCTTCACGACGCTCCACGAGGACAAACACTGCTGGTCTGGTTGCTCCAGACTGGCCCTTGCTTCCCTCCATCAGAGAAGCACCCTGGACCCTCCAGGTCCACTCAAGACGCCATTTTAGGTCCACCGCGTGGGCCTTGCCTTTGCCGAGACTTGTTGCCCAATCCTGGGTCCAGCGACGTCGACAGCAAGAACCTTCGTGGGACAGCTCGCACCTCCATCCTGGTCGCCAACAACGCCTCCTGGTCCGAGAGACTGCAGAGCCCAGCAGCGCCCACTCCCCTGACTGCGGTGACTTCGCCCGGTGCCATCCTGGTGTCCACTTAATCACTGGCTAGTGATTCAGAGCTTGGTCCCCTCTGCTTTCAGGTCTTCTTCTTCCCTGATCCAGGCTTGGATCACTCCGAACTTTCTTGACTGGCCGCCTGCCAGCAACTCTTTCTTCAGGCTCCTGGTTCATCAACGAAGAAACTCGACGACACTTGAACCCTATGCAGCCGCAGCCCCTGGGCTAGGTAAACCGAGTACTCCGGTGCTCCAGCGTAGGCCCACTCTCTAAGTGTCTAGATCCACTTTAGTTTTTGACCTAACTAGTCGGGTTCGCCCGAAAACACTAACTTTGCATTTACTAGGATCCATAGACTTTGTTCCGCATTACGCGTGAGAGTTCCCACTCTGCACACGACGTCCCTAGGTCTCCTGCTAGTAATCTAAAGGTTCAGTAGTCCAGTCCTAGCGATCCCAAAGCCTATGAGAGTAGTACTTACCTGCTAGTAATTTCGCATTCCACTTTTGTAGTATATGGTTTTTCGTGCCCCTCGGGCATTTGTGTAAATTGTGCGACTTAAAGTATTTTCTTAAGAGTTTTGTATTGTGCTTAGCTCCCTGACTCATAAAGAGTTCAGGGTAGACTTGTTAGAAATAAATATACATTTATTTTCATAACAACTTGTGTGGTGTCCTTTCACTTGGTGTTCAAGGGGTAATGTGATGGTAAAACAGCTGGCTTAACACGCCCTCTAGAGTCTTAGCCTTAGACTGCTCGTATCCATGCTACTAGGATACCTGGTCTATCAGGTTGACTTACAACCAATCATCAATAAGGGTTGTTTGGACTGATACATAGTGATCACTAGAATAGTGAGCACTGCATATCAGGCCAACTTCTCACAACTACTTCCTGGACAGTCAAGTCGGGAGGGATGGCTTCTTTGGCCGTTCCGTCCTCCAGGACTTTCTGGTGTGATTATTGGTTCGCAGACCCACCACCGGGGTTGGTATTGCTGGGGTATCTATTCTAAGGTAAGGAATCTATCACTAACGTGTCTCTTTCAGATGCACAAGTTACTACTTGTGTAACGATATATCTGTAAGAGACATTAGTTAGTGATAGATTCCTTACCGACCCACCCATCCTCCCCGTTCTGCGAACCGATATCTAGGGTTAAAGTCATCCCCTTTCAGGGCCCTAGTTTCTTGGCACCAGTGTTGGTTCTATCATGGCTCTGCGTATCTGGCGCGGAAAAGCTGTGTATCAGAACTGACGTCAGCGCGCATGGGCGGCGTCTAAGTACTCCGACGACGTCATTCCGGCGCTAACGATGCCGACGACGGACGCGGAGCCGCGGACGACGCCTACCGACGCGCAGGGGTATTGCTACGCACAAATTTCCGGATCCAGTCTGACGCCTGGGGATATTCTAAGGTAAGGAATCTATCACTAACTAATGTCTCTTACAGATATATCGTTACACAAGTAGTAACTTGTGCATGCGGCTGCGCCTGGTGATACCGCAGGCATTAGGGGATTTAGATTGAGTGAAGATGACACGAGTGAGGAAAAGATTTCGCTTTATGCGGATGACATACTCCTGTATGTCACATCCCCGGAGACTACGATCCCAGAGCTTTTCCATGAATTGGAGCGATATGGTGGTTATGCCGGATACCGAATAAATTGGCACAAGTCGGTTCTATATGATCCCGCAGGGCGGGAAACATGGTCGGACCTCCCGAGGACGCTCTTGACAACAACGGAGGGCTTTCAATACCTCGGGTATATCTCACCCTTGATAGAAACATGGCGTATAAGCGAAACATAGAACGCATCATGATGAATTCCATTACAGATATGGACCGTTGGAGACAACTCCCACTCACACTTCTAGGCCGCGCGACGATGTACAAGATGATTATTCTCCCCAAGTACTTGAACGCCCTACAAAATGAGTATTATCCACTCCCCCCAAAAGTCTTCTCCAAGATACATGCAGACCTACGGGCCTTCATATGGCTGGGCAAACACCCTAGAGTGGCATTGACCACGCTACAAAGGCACCAATACAGTGGAGGGATCTCGCTCCCGAATTTGGAGGCATATTACTGGGCGGAACACTTGGCGCCGATCAACGATTGGTTGCATGCACAGGCCGACCATCCCTCCTATGCATTAGAACGCCACAAGCTAGCATCTAGACACATACTTTCTTACTTGTATGGGGGGGCTTGCCGGAGACGTCTCCTACCGGCAACCGAAATTACTTTACTTGCCTGGAACGCAGCAACGAAACGCACGGGATGGGATAGGAAACCCTCTAGACAGACGCCAATCTGGCACTGCACGTGGCTGACGGAACTCCACAAACTGACGGGTTATGGACGGTGGGATGACATAGGAATCTCCACCCTGGGAGACGTAATCGCCAAAGGGCAACTGAAGTCGTTTGCGGCACTGACCTCGGAATTCGGATTACACCTCACACAGAGATACAAATACACCCGACTGAAGCATGCCTGGGGGGCCCAAAATATCAATACCGCCGAGCTGGCAGATTTTGCCCCACTAGAGGGCAGGCTCCTCCAGGAGCACATTCAGCAGAAGGCGGTCTCTCTGACGTATAAAACCCTCACGAACAACATGTTAGGGGACCTGGCCAAGCTCCGGTGGCAGTGGGAAACGGACGACGGTGGCATGGAAGACATTGACTGGGTACTAGTGTTAACACATCCTAGAGAAGTGGCAGTTAAATCCCGACTCCATCTCATCCAATTCAATATATTACATAGAACTTACTTTGATAGGGTGCGGCTCCAGAAAATGGGGAGGATAGACAATGCAAGGTGCTTAAGGTGCCAGGACCCCAGGGGGGATTTTTATCACGTTTTGTGGTCATGCACTAAAATACAGGGATACTGGTCGGACATTTTTACGGAATTATCCGTGGTCCCGGTGAGCCAAATACAAGTCGACCCCAAGCTGGCCCTACTGGGCATGACAAATGAAGTAGACTTGACAAGTCCCCTGCTTGCCTTTCTGGTGCTGGCCTTGGTAGTGGCAAGAGGGACATAGCGAAACACTGGGGGACATCAGAGGTACCATTGTTGTAAGAATGGAGGAGAGGCCTGGACTTATATATGGCGGCTGAGAGAGTCACTTATAAAGCGAGGGGATGTCCTAGGAAGTTCCGCAAAGTTTGGGGGAAATGGAGAAACTATCATGGCTTGGACGGTGGGCTGTGACTGGACAATGCGGGAAGCGCATAGTAGAACACGGAGGGATTGTATGACCATTAGATTGTTGAAGGTACATTGGAGGGTTAGCCTAGTGGTCTTTTTCATATTGGAACTATCTGCATTAAAGTGGGTAATGACATGGGGGAGGCGGGTGTGGGGGGGGGGGAATGTGGACTTTGCTACTGAAATGACTGTAATCTTAAGTTATGGAAAAAATGCAAATAAAAATGTTTTTAAAAAAACAACAACAAAAAGATATAACCTTCTATTTTCTATGTCTAGCTGCCTATTCACCTTGCACTTCCATTTCATGCCTCCTTGATCTCTCTCTGTCCTCCAACTCCTCTGGAGACAGACTTTTGTTAGAGCCAATGCTACCTGCACGGGAAGGTACCTTCCTTACTCCTGAGCTCAATGGCTCTTCCTGTTGCACTTCTGCATCATCATCCTCCTCAGTCATAGGAGTTTTCCTTGCTTCTACCCAGGCCCTCAGTGCCTTGTAGAATTCTTCATTCACTTTAAATCCAGAAGTGAAAACATTGAATTTCTTGCAAAAGTACTTCTTCTGCTTTACTGTGTAGCATTCCAGCCTCTCTTCTTGCCATTCGCAGTTAAGGGAGGCTACTGATTCTGCTCTCTCTACTGAACCAGGCATCTGTCAAAAAATAGGCAATCCAAAAATCAAAAAGGAGTCTACCAAAAAGTATGCGGTATCGTTATGGTCTGCACTCACTAAGTAGTGTTCACCAGTCACTGCACGAGTCACAAATGCAAATCCAGAATCCCTTCCGCTGCCTACCAATGTTAGATTGGGGGGGTCTCTAGTTGGCACAGGTAGGTACTTGTGGCATGTAGGGACCCTCTCCTCTAGTCAGGACAAGGGGATTACACACCTAAAATAACCCCTGCTCACCCTCTAGGTTGCGTGGCGCGAGCAGTCAAGGCTTATTTCAGAGGCGTTGTAAGTGAAGCAGTTGTGACCACATACAGTAACCCAGTGACAACACTACAAATGGACACCACACAGGTTTTATATAAAAAATAAGTAGACTTTATATAGAGTTACCTCAAGACCATAAACAACAAAAATACACACTATGATTACTTTAAGATGGTAGATTGAAGCTTAGTTCAGTTCAGTTCTTAGATGCGACACTCTGCGTCAATGTACCTTAAGTTGTGTTGCGCTTCCACGACAAGCAATGTCGTTGCGGTGAGAAATGCAGCAAAGTCAGGTGCAAAGAAATAAAGACGTAAGGATCTTTTAGATGCGGCACGCTTCTCGGGATGCAAGAAGTTCTCGGTTCGATGCATGGACTGCAGCGGCGACATCCTTACTATGCGATGACAACAGCTCCAGCGGCGACGCTCTTCTCCCACGGAGCGTGATGTGACAGCTCGATGTGACAGCTACAGCGGCGACATCCAAGATGCAACAGCAGCAGTTCAGACGGCGGCGTGCTTCTCGTGGATGCTTCTCAGGGGTGCTCTTGGTCGATGCGGTGCAATGTGACAGTTCCAGCGGCGACACCCTCCGGCTTCGGAGTTGCGACAGCAGGCACAGCGACTGCAACACGCTCCGACCTTGTTGCGAGATTCTTCTCCTGATGTGGTGCAGTGCGACAACCACAGCGGCAACACCCTCCTTCGGAGTTGCGACGGCAGCAGCAGCGAAGGCGACATGCTTCCTCTTCGTTGCAGCACGCTTCTCTCCGATGCGGTGCAGTGCGACCGTTCCAGCAGAGACACCCTCCTTTCGCAAGAGTTGGGACGGCAGGCACAGCGACGGCGACACGCTTCTTCTCGTTGAGTCGTGCTTCCAGCTCCTTGCGACACGCAGTTCCTCAGAAGGCCCAAAACAGCCCTTGGAGATCCTTCACAAGTTGAAAGCAAAGTACACAAAGTTCCTTTCTCCTTCCTTTGGCAGTAAGGCAACCACTGCAGGCCAATCCCCCAAGCAGCACTTCAGCTTGGCAATAGTTTCTCCTCAGTTTCTTCAGGTTCCTCTCCTCAGTAAAGGTTTCTTCTTATAGTCCAAAGTGATCTAATTTCATGGGATCAGGGTCCCAATATTTATACCCAGAAATCCTTTGTTCTCTGAGGGAAGAGGAGCCTTTGCCCAGAACAAACCAGTTCTGAAGCACTCTGTTTACTAGACTTCTCCTTTCCTTTCACAGTGCAGGGCATGCACATCAGACGCCCCACAGGAGGTGGAGCCAGCATTGTGGAAGACAAGTACAGTCCTGGAGCACTCTGTTTATAGGACTCCTTCTCTTCTTTCAGTATGCAGGGCAGAGACATCAGCCGCTCCCCAGGGGGTGGAGCCAGCATTGTGGAAGGCAGGCACAGCCCTATTCAGAGTTCAGGTGCACTCCTCCCTCCCATCTGGATGCAGATCTCTCTATTCACCACTGGGTGACTCAGCCTGTCTCCTGGGATTCCCCAGGCCTGTCACTCACACAACCAGACATAGGAATACACAAACTAGCAGAGGCAGGTTTGAATGGTTAGACAAGCAAATACCTACTTTCTAAAAGTGGTATTTGCAAACACAGAATATTAAAGTAAACTTTACTAAAATATGTATTTTATTATTCTGAGTTCAGGCATACTAAACTCGAATTTCTACCATGATCTCTGAGACAGTTAGAATTATAAAATGTAATACCTAACAGCCCATTCTGGCCTATGGAGAACAGGTAGCCTTGCAATAGTGAAAAACGAGAATGGCTGTAATTCACTATTAGGACATGCCACACACATCAGGGCTTGCCCTACCTTATACTTACAATGCACCCTGCCCTTGGGCCTACCATAGGGGTGACTGATATGAAGAAAAGGGAAGGTTTAGGAACTGGCAAGTGGGTGCACTTGCCAAGTCAGCATGACCGTACCAGACTGCACGCAGGCTCTGCAATGGCAGACCTTAGTCACATTCTACAAGGCTGCTTCTGTGGGTGGCACAACCAGTGCTGCAGGCCCACCAGCAGCATTTGGATTACACACCCTGGCATACTCAGTGCACTAGACTAGGGTCTGACAAGTAAACCAAATAGCCAAACATGGAACCACTGATTAATACATCAATTTACAGTAGGGAGCACTTGCACTGTGGCACTGAATAGCAGTGGCGCAGTGCCCAAAGCACCTAATACCAGCAAAAACACACAAGGCAACAGCAAAAATGGAAGGGAGACCCACGCCAATGGTGCCAGGTCTAACAGTAGGGCTGGGAACCCATCACTCTCTGCAGTGGTCTCTAGCGAAGAGGCATCTACAAGATCTAGTGTTGGTAGGAACAGCCAATCATCGCTCTCAGTGGTCTGAAGCGGAAGGGCATCTACTTGATCTAGTGTTGGTTGGGCCTGTGGCTCATCGCTCTCAGCAGTGGTCTCAAGCGGAGGGGCATCTACAGGATCTAGTGTTAGTTGGGTCAGCGACAATCGCTCTCTGTAGTTGTCTCAAGAGGAGGGGCATCTGCAAGATCTGGTGTTGATGGGGCCAGCGTCCCATCGCTCTGAGCACTGGTATCAAGCGGAGGGGCATATAAAAGATGTAGTGTTGGTTGGGCCAGTGACAATCGCTCTCTGCAGTGGTCTCAACCAGAAAGGCATCTGCAGGATCTAGTGTTGGTGTGGCCAGTGACCCATCACTCCCAGCAGTGGTCTCAAGCAGAGGGGCTTCTACAAGATCTAGTGGTGGTTGGGCCAGCGAGAATCACTCTCTGCAGTGGTCTCAAGTGGAGGGGCATCTACAGGATCTAGTGTTGGTAGGGCTGGCGACCAATCACTCTCTGCAGTGGTCTCAAGCGGAGGGGCATCTACAGGATCTAGTGTTGGTAGGGCCAGCGACCCATCACTCTCAGTTGTCTCAAGCGGAGAGGCATCTACAAGATCTAGTGTTGGTAGGGTCAGTGACGCATCACTCTCAGCAGTGGTCTCAGGCGGAGGGGCATCTACAAGATCTAGTGTTGGTAGGGACAGCGACTCATCGCATTCAATGGTCTCAAGTGGAGGGGCATCTATAAGATCTAATGCTGGTGCCGCCAGGGACCCATCGCTCCCAGCAGTGGTCTCAAGCAGAGGGTCTTCTACAGGATCTAGTGGTGGATGGGCCTGCGGGTCATCGCTCTCTGCAGTGGTCTCAAGCGGAGCAGCATCTGCAAGATCTGGTGTTGGTGGTGTGATGTATTCTTATAGGTTCTGTATCGATCCCCCTATTCCTGACCCTGTTCTGGTTAACAAGTTAACTAGCAGCCATCCCATGATGCGGAAACCGTTATCTGATGAAGCCACACCACGGCACAGGAACGTGTTATCTGATTAGGTCATAACGCTTGCCATCTAATTAGACAAGCAATATTCCTCCAGCCCCTGATAAGGCATACGGAGTTCTCAAAACAAATCAAACCTATGACAACCTGGGTAAAACCCTGCGGCCATTGTTTGGATTTCACCGAGAACTTCAGCAAAAGAATCTGCTAACGACCAGCTCGTATGACATCCTTATTGACGTATCTATGTCCATCCTTACGTCAATCTCGGCACCTTACAGGTATAAATATTACCGATATTGCCTTAAGCAAACACACGCGGTGGTGACGAGATCGGAGCAGCCAGACTTGCCGAAGCCCAGAGCAGAGCAGACCCCGCTGGCGCAGCCCCGCCTTCCTGACGCGCTGAGAACGAGACGCTGCTTTCTCCTACCGAGAAATCCAGCTCTAGCGCTTCCGGGTAGCCCTCGCAGGCAGCCTGGAATATCGAGACCAGAGACGAGAGATACCATCCCTCATTCATTCTAGATTCCAGGTACAGAACTGAATAACCCCTTGCAGAGACTTCTTGAGTCAGTCACTTGGCAAAACAAACTTAACTTAAACTGCTACTTTCTATTCCCGCCCACGTATTAGGCTTAGGTCAGGTACACTGGGGTAGGCGTAGGTAGAAACACCAGTTGAGTACGTTTAGTCAAATATATATGTGTATGTATCTATTTTATCAATTTTAAACCACCTTATGGCTTAGAAACCATATAAATGTTTTTACAGTATTATTTTATACTTCTGCTTTTATTGTATGCACTTTACTTAACCATAAGTATTGCGATAATATCGATCCATTTCTCTTGTATGAGAAAAGAGACTGATCAATAAATACCATCTTTTATTGAACACGCCCGTCTCTTCCTTTTCTCTACAATCTGGTGAGACTAAGAATGCACGTACTGACTGAGTAAAATAAGTTGTCTTTTGTTTTCACACGACTCTAGAGATACACTCTTGATTAGGGGAGAGCAAAGTTGTCATGTTCTATGGTTGTCAGAAACTAAATCCCTTCTTGTCTATCCAGGGAGGTTCAACTCCTCCTTGCCTATTCGAGAAAGTTTCTAGTGAACTCTGAGCTAGCTGGCAAACCCAAAACTTTAAGTCTAATATCGACAATAGAAGACCTAGTTAACGTCTGGTCTAGGCCTATACTATTGAAGGTATTATTCCAATGCGCAGAGCCTATTGGGATAATAGGAACTACACTACATGGCGCCCAAACGTTTGGAAAGGCGATAAAACTAACGCAAGACATTAGAGTAACTCAGTCGTGCTTTTTCACTCAGACCCCTTTTTACCCATAATACTCCAAAGACGTCTGGAGTGGGTGAAAGGTCATATCCGCCAAACCTCGCAGGAGGAAACTCCTATGTATGGTTCTTGGTTTAGTCAACGTTGAAGGATACACTGTTCCAGAATATTGTGCATCTAATCTCTGTTTCCATAAGAAACCTGATCTGCAAACAAACAAAATAACCTTCCTGACAGTAGAATGTCAGACACTGAAGAAGAAAGAGATAGCTAGATTAGCAGCTGAACTCGTAGCAGCTGATAATACTATGCAAGAAGCAGACCCGGATTTAATACTCATCCCGGTCAACATAAGGAAATCTATAACTTTAAAACTTATAGAAAATGGGCTGACACCGAGAGGTGGCACAGTCATATTCGTAATAGAGGCACACGAATATCGGCAGACAGAGGTATTCTATTCATGGATAAACTTTCCAGCAGCAAACACTGTAACAAAGCACTTCCACCATTACAAAACAGAGGAACCTCCTGAAGAATACACTCCTTTCGAGGAGGTGGAAGTACCACTTAAATTTCAAGAGCACCTGCTCTTGTTTAATGGCGCCCTAAAACACAACAATCACATCACCAGGCTCGGTCCATTAGGTAGACCAGGAGCAACGTGGCCGGTCCTAGCCGGATACACACCACATCCAGATATCGAAAGAATGTCTGCAGCAGATGTTTTAGTACAACTAAAACAATTAATAAAAGTACATAGACAATTAGTCCAATATGTAATGCGGACTTCAACAATCCAACCAGCAATTAAAATTCCACAGCTGACCCCTCATCAGGGGAACACAAATAAAATTACACCACAGAACATACAGTCCTGCCTAGGTAAGGTACCAGCTAAAAGGGAACAAATACCATTCTGGTTAGCACAAAAAATCACCCAAATAGAGGCGGTGTTTCCAGACACCACTCCTGTGGATAAACACAGGATTCTGACTATCTGTCTTCCAATGAGAATCGCACCACACGTGGAGGACTATGACACTTGGGGTACAGTCTTTGCTTCCATCTACACAAAAACACATGGTGTTCCATCCATCTCGGTAATACCAGATGTGCTAAAACAAATTCAAGATGAATACGGTCCAGAACCCGCTTTAACTCTTGGTATGAAATTACTGAAAGACTTCAAGCAGGTCTCGGCTATATTACTAGCCAATATAAAAGGAGAAGCAGCAAACGTGGCGATCCGCCAAAGGTTAAAAGAAACAGATATAGCAGACCAACCAGCTGAAATTGCCAGAATTATAGAAAAATCCTATGAGGAACTGGGTAGAGATAGTTTAGGTGGAATACCAGTAAAACCCCAACTGATTGAAAGTCCTGAATAGATTATTTTTAATAAATATTTTAACAGCCAAAAGAAGAGCTGGGATGGAAACAAACAATCCAATCCAAAAGAAAAGAGATTCCAGTCCAGAGGAAGGTCTCCTCGGCGGAGAGAAAGATCTCCGGACCAAGGACCCAAGTCTCCCCAAAGTGAGCCCTCTGGGAAAAAATACAACCTTAGAAATAGGGATAATATAAAGAAACCGGATAGATATCAAGATTTTGATACACGTCCCTCTCAATCTTTTCAGACTTCCTCGCAGAAATCGGAAAGAAGAGGACGATCGGAACCCAGGGAAGGGCACGTCAAGTCCAAAGACAAGGAACCTGCTCATCCAAATAAGAAATTACAATTTCCAAAAAAGAAGGTTGCCAGTATTAAAGTATTCAACAATGCCGAGAATACTGAGGACACAGCTGAAAAACGGAGAGTGGGCTCAGACAATGCTAGACAGCGCAGCAGAAGTGAGCATAGCTCGCAAAGTCCTTATGAATCATCTGGAGACAGTGGACACGAATGAATACCTTCAAGTGGAAACTGCAGACACCAGAGTTAGCAAACCTCACAAAATATATGAAATAACATTACGTATAGAGGGGGATAAGACTAGAAAAATAAGGGGACTATTTTGGGATAATCTCTCCAAGGGCTATGACATCCTTCTAGCTGAAAAAGACTGGCCACCAGAGTTTGTCAGGGACTGCCCTCATGGCGAAGAAATAATTATGCCTGCCTTCTCAAATCATATCCCAATTCATAAAAAATACACACTTGCTAGAAAGTGGGCAGTAGCTCAAGCTCCTGCTTTATATAAAAATCACGTAGGATGGGATGAGGATTCTCCTCCTCACAAAATCCAGTTAAAAACACAACCTACTGCACAAAGACAGTACCCAATTAAGCAAGAAGCTAAAAAACAGGTAAAAGAAATCCTAGACCAATTAGAATACCAGGGGGTGATTGAAACTTGCACCTCACAAATGAACAACCCTTTGTTTCCTGTCTCCAAACCAGACAATTCATATCGTCTAGTTTTGGATTACAGACACCTTAACTCATGTTTCAAAACTTTTGCAGTGCAAAACTCGCATAGTGCAGCGCTAATGAATAACATAGTGCGCAAAAAATACAAAACAACATTAGACATCTCTAATGGATTCTTCTGTCAAAATATAGCACCAGAGAGCAGATATTTGTCCGCGTTCTCAATAAATGGCGCTCAAAAACAATTCTGTCGGTTACCCCAAGGGTTCAAGAACAGCCCAGGATTATTCTCAGCGAGAGTAACAGAATTATTACAAACATATGATGAAGAGGCATTATCTTATGTCGACGACATATACCTAACAGATGATGACTTGGATACTCACTTGAAGAGAGTGAACACCATAATACTTGGGTTCGCAGCAGAGGGTTACAAATTCAACTTTAAAAAAACTAGAATTGCCCATCTAACAGTCCTGTTCTTAGGATATGAATTATCAAGTGAAGGCAAAAGCCTGGCTGACAATTTCCTAGAGAAATGTGCCGTACTCCAAGCACCTAGAACACTAAAAAACCTACAGTCAATTCTAGGCTTCCTAAATTTCGGAAGAACATACATTGCAAATTACGCAGAAAGGGTCAAACCCCTTTATGATCTAATAAAACCAGATTAAAAAAAAAACCAATTGGACTCAAATACACACAGAAATTCTGAGATCCTTACAAACAGACATGTTAATTAAAACAAAATTAGAAACACGTGATAACACACGCAATCTTGTGATTCGAGTCATCCCAGGAAGATGCGGATTCACATACCTGACCTCTAACGAGGGAGAAAAGGTACCAATTGCATTCAAATCACACTTGTACACTAAAGCTGAAATGAAATTTAGCCCAACGGAAAAAATTCTAACTGCAACACAGACAGCTATAGCAAAAGAACGAGCCCTGGCACAAGGTAAACGAATAATAATCGTGACACCGATACCAGCCCTGGAGGCGGTAACAAAGGCAAGCATTCCGAATGCTAAAGCACTACATCCAAGGTGGATACAGTGGGCTAATTCTCTTGCTGCAACAGACGTGGTATACGAATTTGATCCCAACTTAAAAACACAAGAATTTCTCCAATACGAATTTGAATGTCCTCCGCCGACCGAAATTTTGCCTCTAGAACATTACGGCTGTATAATATACACAGACGGATCAGCACAACCCGCAGTGGGGGGTAAACAAGCTTACAGTGCTGCGTGCGCGATTGTTAAAGGTCGCTGGCACGAAGGGAAATTTAAACCAGCTATCACCAAAACACAATCTCTGGGAGATTGTACAGCTCAGCGAGCTGAACTACTGGCATTCAAGATGGCGCTTGAAAATACCGATCGAGAATTCCCCACACTCATAGTGTGCGATTCGTATTATTGCGTTCAGTCTTACAATGAATACTTGCAGATCTGGCTTCAGAATGGTTTTAAGGATGCAAAAGGAGGCACAATCAAGCATAAAATGCTCCGGGAACAAGTAGTTCTTTTACAAAAAGAACTACCAAAGACTCACGTGATACATACACTGAGTCATCAACGTGATGGCGTTCACGTTGCAGGGAATTCATTGGCTGAGACAGCCACAGCGGTAGCAACTAAATCGGCTTCCGTAGCTAGAAAAAAGCGTACAGTGAAATACATTGACGGTGAAACAGTGCTGGCGGTGAAAACGTCATCAAAAGGCGACTGCTCAGCGCTACCGATAAACTATCCACTCAATTATACATACATAATCGATGCAAACTCCGTCCCTTTTGCTCGAATCCCTGGAGTGGGGGATAGAGTAATTCCAAACAAGGACAGGAGAACGTTGTTAATAGCAGACGCACATATGGGCGAGGGTCTCAGACACATCAAACTAAAAGATTCCCTGGAAGAATTACAATCAGTGTACTGGTGGCCAGGCATGAGCCTGCAGCATCACATTTTTGTAAAAAAAATGCCCGGACTGCAACAGAGATCGCAGTGGCGAGAGAAACGGTATACTACCGTGGCGTTTCACTCCAGAAAGAATCAACAGTAAAAAGCAAAGCGTCCGATTAACATATACAGGCTAGTTTCCACTTATAATGTAGATCCCCAGCACTCGGCTGACGTCTGAACTGTTATACAAAGATTTGCGAGTCTAAATGGCATATACGCTAGGAGCATGCTACGTTTGACCAATGTTTTCACTGTAGCCCCCAAGCCAGTGGGGAAACATGGCTAAATGAGCATAGCACAGCGGGATTCTTCTCACTTCCTTCCTGAGGGATACGGGATGGTGTAAAGAAAAAACCAAGGCATAAAGCTATCTATAACGGAAAGGATATTAGGTTCGGGAGCTGGGTGGGTTAAACATCTAATAAGTGTCCAACGTAGTCTAAACAACCTGCCAAGAAATTCTCTGAAGGGATTCAGTCCGTACGAATTATTGTTTGGAACTAGGATGTTAGTCTTAGATCTTGACAGTCAGACTTCAGTGGTGAAGGAAAAATGCTTTGATATCAAGGATCGTTTGGCTATTTTGCAGGACTTAAACAAAACAAGAAAAGACCTGAGCAACATAAAATTGAAACAGCAGCCAACAACCACTGAAGAACCACCACCTGTCCCAGCAAGACCTGTCTGGATTCCAAAAGTCGGGGATCTAGTCAGAGAAAAGATCGCGGTAAAGAAGGAATTTGGGCCTTCTTACAGAAAAGCAGTTCCTGTCTTGTCTATCAACGGGACAAGATCAGTTGTACTACCGCCGCTTGCTGGTAAAAAGGAGAACCGAGTTGTATCCATCGACCTGGTAAAACCACAATCATGTGGCCGATAACAAACAGTAGGCCAAGTGGACTCCCGATAAGTAGCAGAACACCAAGGTTTGCTACAAATACAGAGGTCCAAACTAAGAGGGTAATCACATTCGAAACGCCTACAGAACAACAACAAGGACTATGCAACAATGCATTGGAACTCAGACCTCTAAAAACCCAAATAAAAACATTTAGTAGAGACACACCAACCTACAATGAAGTAACAAATGAATATGCTGAAGCTGCAAGAAACAGTAATCCTGAAGCAATTGGAACAATTGACAGAACTGCATCCGGCTACTTCATAAACTTCGATGATTCCTCTGAAGACCTAAGTGAATCAAAGACACAGCCATCAACAAAAACATTTAAAAATAAAGCTAAGGAACTTTTGAAACACCTGAAAGAAACCTATCTGATTTCTCCATGGATTGAATTTTGGGTGGGCTTTGGTGCATTTATCCTCATACTTTGGCTCATCATGGTACTAACTTTGGGACGCTTCATTGAGGGAAAATATGCTAAAATGGACACAGCAAGTCAGAAAATCAACTTGATCCTCAAGCCACACATATCTTCACACGTCGAGAAAAGAGAACTTTCTTCAGTCAACTTCACAGCCAATCCTATACCAGGTGGGGTAGCATGGGACAATACTGACTACGAAATTTATGGTCCGGTTGAAATCCTGAAATATCCACACCAAATCAAGATCTCGTTAAGTGACTTTGTAAAACCAAGCTCATTTGCTGATGATTGGGACTTTGAAAACATAAATGATATGATGTCTGACTTAGTGATGTCTGCTAAATTTACCAAACATGATTATTTGCAGGGTTCGACAAATTATGATAGTATGTACTGTTACAACCACTATGGTAACCATTTTTTACATAAATCGGCACAACCTAGAAATGTTTTAAATTATAATCAATGGGAACATTGTGCAACCCCTCCAAAAGGAAGCTCAAGAACCTTTTACGACAAATATTCATACTTTTCAGGGTTCAACACAAGTAATGCTGAAACATTTTTATTTCAAATTGTCAAATAAGACAGGGACAAAGATCATGCTAACAAACACGAAAATGATATATTCAGACTCATTTTTTGAACAAATGAATACTTTTGGTTTTGATTATTGGGACAAAAATGTTGAAGTGAAATGTGTTTTGGGTACAAAAGAATGGCAAGTACAAGGTATAGAATCATTGTTTAGAGCCTGCATGATCCCAGAACAAATTATATTTTTAAATGACACTGTTCAACAAACCACCTGTCTTGGCTTAGCCAAAATCAAAGACCTAAATAAACCGTCTATTCCAAAGCCAACAATGGACAGCAATAGCTCTACAGATGAAGGGATAGACGTAAACTATGTATTAAACCAAAACAGAACACATCCTGATTGGAAACAATGGTTGATCTGGCCCACAGATACTAATAACTGTCAAGATAGATTCCTGAACAAAACACAGGGGTTCACATTGACCAGGCCAGACCCTAGATATTCCCAAAGACAACACCCAGGGATAATAACCACCTACAGTGTGGGCAAATTATGCCTTCAATGGCTACAAACTTCCACACTGACAGAAATTAAGCAACACCTAACTTTACTTACTGATGGTGCTGACTTGCGTGATTTCATTATGGGACCGCGCAAACAGCGTCAAAAACGCTTCATAGCAGCCTCTGTATACGCAGCTTACAACGAGGCCTGGAAGGTAACTCAAATTGAGACAGCAGAAAGTATACGGGAAATTGACCGTATTAATTTGGAAAAATCACTTTCTGTAGTGGACAATGGGTTAATGACTCTGTCCTCCAGAATTTTTTCTTTGGACAGCATTGTGTCTTCAGCAATCGACATATTATCGCAAGACTTACTGTTGTTACAACACGGTCAGTCTCAATTGCGTTCTATTGTACAGCTTGGCTGGACGTTACAAAATCTGCGTTCAGGCTATGTGCCTTGGCGTTTAATCAACACAACGTCACTATTCAATATCTTTAACCTTACTGATAAACAAATCAGTATGGCACAGAAGGGTGCTGATTATACAATCCTGAGCATTGAGAAACTCGAGAGATTACCAGTGACAATGTCAGAACGACCTGTCAGTGAATGGATAATACATGGGATAATTAATATTCCAATATCAACCTTCAGGTTTCAATACTGCCAAAAATATATACAGGCTGGCATGTACGAAAAATTTGGAAAAGGGTACATATAATTTGCCCTATTCACATGCATGTGTCAGTAATAAAGGACAGAAAGTGTTTCTTAGTGGCAATAATTGTGCGATGTCACTAAGCGGTACACTTCTGTGTAATGGAATTAGTTTGCATGGAGCCTGTGAAGGGAACTCAAATAACCTTTCATGTCACCAGCTAGGCACACCTGCAACAGAGATAGAACCATTTTTTCAAAGACTCTATAATGGGAGTTACATTCTAATTGTGGACCGCAGATGCTGTAGTCTTATACCCGGGACTCCTTATCTCGTAACTACGACTGCGAAGGTCAAGTGCTGTGGACGCTTATTGTTCCCCAGCTCCTTTCCAGACAGGGAGGCAAGGGCATGGCCCAACTTGAAAATTACTTCTATTCGAATAGACACTTTAAGCAGAATGAAAACAGTGCTTCTTCAGACGCCAACCAGGCTCACGTCATCAAAAGAAACGTATGATCTCCTAGTCGCAAGGACGACTGCAGAGATTCACTCATTGTTATCAACTAATTCCCCCGTACATTTCGCAGAAATCCTGAATGAAATCTTAAATATTTCTGATACCAGTGGAGTCTCAAAAGTATTTAAGACAGTATTTTCAATGGCATTAACACCATTCAAAGCCATACTGGGTATTTTTCCAGATTTCGTCCATTCGATTTTTGGCGGACTTCCCCTCATTTTGGGACTAATTGCAGGAATTCTATTCTTAGTCCTTATATTTCGTTATGGCAAACCGTGTCACAGACAAAACACCTGCGACAAGGGAAGAAACAATCCGAGCCATTGGATACCGGGACCGGATATCAAAAATCCTGGGACTATCCCGGCTTAGAGACCTGAACATGACTTGGTTTCTTTCATTTCGACCAATGTGGCATCGATGTGTTTTACCTGTATTAAGGTGCTTGCTGTGCGGAGAAGAATGCGTGTTGGACACCTGTCTGACGCTACAATCGGGTGCGCCTATGGATGCAGAAACATTGTTGGGTCCGATAACGGCTCATGCTTTGTGCTGCCCTCAACGGCTGCCAATCCTGATGACGGCATTCGTGGAGACTTCACCGCTACGATTAAGGGGTAGTGAAGTTCAAGATGAAAGCAGCATCGCTCAGGTACGACCTTCTGTCAGCAATACTAATCAAAACGTCAGTGGAGACAATCATGCACACGAATGCATGGTTACACCTTTTTCCGAGTTAGTGGAACTCTCCCAGGAAGCTGTTGACAGCTTTTTCGACAGTCTAAATGATATGATGTTCTCACCAGAGCAGAAATAGAGACTTTTGAGCAAGCTAGCACACGGCGTTCCCAACACCCTGAATTTGGCCTTCAACTTTAATGATAAAATTACATGAACAATTTCCCCTCCAGTTCACGGACAGCGATTTTTTCAGCAGCCCCAAAAATATTTTTATGACTTTTTCGGGACACTGCTTAAAGTAAGAACTATTCTTAGAGAACTAAAATTTCTATTTTTTACAAACTTTATAGACATTAGCTGCCCGCTGGTATATTCATAATTATTTCTATTCTGTGATGAAATGGTCTCGAACTTTTTCTTCTGTATTAAGAGCCATTTTCATGTGTAATTCTCATATTCGATTAATAATAATGTATACATATGCGTAATTAATTTAGCATTATTCTACAGCTTGAGTGCACATAGTACATGTGAATATTTTTTTCCGTATATTACATAATTCGAAATGCATTATATGTATTTTGGGTGGTAAGGTATACACGATACTCTACAGTATGTTTTACTATGCCTAGATTCGTAAACATGGCCATAGTTAGCGTGGAGTGGGTGTGATGTATTCTTATAGGTTCTGTATCGATCCCCCTATTCCTGACCCTGTTCTGGTTAACAAGTTAACTAGCAGCCATCCCATGATGCAGAAACCGTTATCTGATGAAGCCACACCACGGCACAGGAACGTGTTATCTGATTAGGTCATAACGCTTGCCATCTAATTAGACAAGCAATATTCCTCCAGCCCCTGATAAGGCATACGGAGTTCTCAAAACAAATCAAACCTATGACAACCTGGGAAAAACCCTGCGGCCATTGTTTTGATTTCACCGAGAACTTCAGCAAAAGAATGTGCTAACGACCAGCTCGTATGACATCCTTATTGACGTATCTATGTCCATCCTTACGTCAATCTCGGCACCTTACAGGTATAAATATTACCGATATTGCCTTAAGCAAACACACGCGGTGGTGACGAGATCGGAGCAGCCAGACTTGCCGAAGCCCAGAGCAGAGCAGACCCCGCTGGCGCAGCCCCACCTTCCTGACGCGCTGAGAACGAGACGCTGCTTTCTCCTGCCGAGAAATCCAGCTCCGGCGCTTCCGGGTAGCCCTCGCAGGCAGCCTGGAATATCGAGACCAGAGACGAGAGATACCATCCCTCATTCATCCTAGATTCCAGGTACAGAACTGAATAACCCCTTGCAGAGACTTCTTGAGTCAGTCACTTGGCAAAACAAACTTAACTTAAACTGCTACTTTCTATTCCCGCCCACGTATTAGGCTTAGGTCAGGTACACTGGGGTAGGCGTAGGTAGAAACACCAGTTGAGTACGTTTAGTCAAATATATATGTGTATGTATCTATTTTGTAACCATATAAATGTTTTTACAGTATTATTTTATACTTCTGCTTTTATTGTATGCACTTTACTTAACCATAAGTATTGCGATAATATCGATCCATTTCTCTTGTATGAGAAAAGAGACTGATCAATAAATACCATCTTTTATTGAACACGCCCGTCTCTTCCTTTTCTCTACAATCTGGTGAGACTAAGAATGCACGTACTGACTGAGTAAAATAAGTTGTCTTTTGTTTTCACACAACTCTAGAGATACACTCTTGATTAGGGGAGAGCAAAGTTGTCAAGTTCTATGGTTGTCAGAAACTAAATCCCTTCTTGTCTATCCAGGGAGGTTCAACTCCTCCTTGCCTATTCGAGAAAGTTTCTAGTGAACTCTGAGCTAGCTGGCAAACCCAAAACTTTAAGTCTAATATCGACAATAGAAGACCTAGTTAACGTCTGGTCTAGGCCTATACTATTGAAGGTATTATTCCAATGCGCAGAGCCTATTGGGATAATAGGAACTACACTACAGTGGGACCAGCGATCCATCGCTCTCAATGGTCTCAAGCGGAGCGGCATCTGCAAGATCTGGTGTTGGTGGGACCAGCGATCCATCGCTCTCAGCAGTGGTCTCAAGCGGAGGGGCATCTACAAGATCTAGTGTTGGTAGGGCCAGTGACCCATCGCTCTCAATGGTCTCAAGTGGAGGGGCATCTACAGGATCTAGTGTTGGTGGGGCCAGCGACCCATCGCTCTCAGCAGTGGTCTCAAGCGGAGGGGCATCTACAGGATCCAGTGTGAGTTGGGCCAGCAACCTATCGCTCTCAGTGGTCTCAAGCGGAGGGGCATCTACTTGATCTAGTGTTGGTTGGGCCAGCGACAATCGCTCTCTGGAGTTGTCTCAAGAGGGGCATCTGCAAGATCTAGTGTTGATGGGGCCAGCGATCCATCGCTCTCAATGGTGTCAAGCGGAGGGGCAGCTACAAGATCTAGTGTTGGTAGGGCCAGTGACGCATCACTCTCTGCAGTGGTCTCAAGCAGAGGGGCTTCTACAGGATCTAGTGGTGGTTGGGCTTGCGAGAATCGCTCTCAGCAGTGGTCTCTGTAGTGGTCTCAAGCGGAGGGACATCTACAGGATCTAGTGTTCGTAGGGCCTGCGGGTCATCGCTCTCTGCAGTGGTCTCAAGATGAGCGGCATCTGCAAGATCTGGTGTTGGTGGGACCAGCGATCCATCGCTCTCAATGGTCCCAAGCGGAGGGGAATCTACAGGATCTAGTGTTGGTGGGGCAGTGACCCATCGCTCTCTGCAGTGGTCTCAAGTGGAGGGGCATCTACAAAGTCTAGTGTTGGTGCGGCCAGCATCCCATCGCTCTCAATGGTCTTAAGCGGAGGGGCATCTACAAGATATTGTGTTGGTAGGGCCAGCGACCCATCGCTCTCAATGGTCTCTAGCGGGGGGCATCTAAAGGATCTTGTGTTGGTGCCTCAGTGACCCATTGGTCTCAAGCGGAGGGGCATCTACAGGATCTAGTGTTGGTGCAGCCAGCGACCCATCTTTGTCTGCAGCAGTCTCAAGCGGAGGGGCATCTACAAGATCTAGTGTTGGTAAAGACAACGACTCATTGTTCTCAATGGTCTCAAGCGGAGGGGCATCTACAAGATCTAGTGTTGGTGCGGCCAGCGACCCATCGCTCCCAGCAGTGGTCTCAAGCAGATGGGCTTCTACAGGATCTAGTGGTGGTTGGGCTAGCGAGAAGTGCTCTCTGTAGTGGTTTCAAGCGGAGGGACATCTACAGGATCTAGTGTTCGTAGGGCCTGCGCGTCATCGCTCTCTGCAGTGGTCTCAAGCGGAGCGGCATCTGCCAAATCTGGTGTTGGTGGGACCAGCGATCCATCGCTCTCAGCAGTGGTCTCAAGCGGAGGGGCATCTACAGGATCTAGTGTTGGTGGGGCAGTGACCCATCGCTCTCTGGAGTGGTCTCAAGCGGAGGGGCATCTACAGGATCTAGTGTTCGTAGGGCCTGCGCGTCATCGCTCTCTGCAGTGGTCTCAAGCGGAGCGGCATCTGCCAAATCTGGTGTTGGTGGGACCAGCGATCCATCGCTCTCAGCAGTGGTCTCAAGCGGAGGGGCATCTACAGGATCTAGTGTTGGTGGGGCAGTGACCCATCGCTCTCTGGAGTGGTCTCAAGTGGAGGGGCATCTACAGGATCTAGTGTTGGTGGGGCAGTGACCCCTCACTCTCTGCAGTGGTCTCAAGCGCGGAGGGGCATCTACAAGATCTAGTGTTCGTAGGGCCTGCGCGTCATCCCTCTCTGCAGTGGTCTCAAGCGGAGCGGCATCTGCAAGATCTGGTGTTGGTGGGACCAGCGATCCATCGCTCTCAGCAGTGGTCTCAAGCGGAGGGGCATCTACAGGATCTAGTGTTGGTAGGGCTGGTGACCCATCACTCTCTGCAGTGGTCTCAAGCGGAGGGGCATCTACAAGATCTAGTGTTGGTGGGGCCAGTGACCCATCGCTCTCAATTGTCTCAATCGGAGGGGCATCTACAAGATCTAGTGTTGGTGGGGCCACTGACCCATCGCTCTCTGGAGTGGTCTCAAGCGGAGGGGCATCTACAGGATCTAGTGTTGGTGGGGCCACTGACCCATCGCTCTCAATGGTCTTAAGCGGAGGGGCATCTACAGGATCTAGTGTTGGTGGGGCAGTGACCCATCGCTCTCAGCAGTGGTCTCAAGCGGAGGGGCATTTCCAAAATCTGGTGTTGGGGGGCCAGCGACCCATCGCTCTCTGCAGTGGTGGAACAGCAACAACTTGTTGCGAGGCTGGCCCCTCACAGCCCCAATTCTGCTTTTCTTCAGGGATGGGAAGCAGTTGCATTATCTCACAGTTCACTGTCGATAAACAGTAGCGCAGACATCTCCACATCACCCTTCCAGCAATTTAGCTAGGCCTCAAAGCTTTTTGCAGTCACCTATCCCAGAAGGTAATACTAATACGCACAGACAATACGACTGCAATGCATTATATTAAAAAACGAGGGGACACACTCCTCACTGCTATCCCTCCTATTGGAGCACATCTGGCACTGGGAAAGTGTTCACAAAATCCACCTACTAGCAGAACACCTACCTCGGGTGAACAACGACTTTGCAGATTTGCTCAGCAGGTACACAAGTGGGAGATCAATGAGCCACTACTACTTTTCTTGCAAGAAATGCGCAAGTGCGGGTGCCCGCACATGCGCATTTGTCTGGAAGAAGTCGGTGCGACACAAGGAAGAAGGCACCCCGGGATGCCGCATCTCAGAGAAGTCCTTTTTAATTAGTTTTACAATGTTTAACATTATTTAGGGCATTTAGAAGAGTGCGGGAGGGAGGCGGGTGGCAGGCAACTTCGGTCCGCCATGGAGTGTGCCTAGTGTTGCCTACTACTACGCCTACTTTGCGAATCGCGAAGTAGGCAACACTACGCACACTCCGTGGATGGAGCAGAGCACTGCACCCACCCTTATTCAGAAGTGAACACAAAGTTCACTATCATTAATAGCGCCAACATGGGCACGACAGGCATGGTTCACAACCCTACTGCATCTATCTTTAGTGCCACACACGCTGCTCTTTGGCCTTATCTACTAGCTCAGCATCGAGGGAGAGTGATGCATCCCAATCCCAAGCTAGCAGTTTGGCTCTTGAAGTCTTAGCATTTGGGCATTTGAAATTGCCACAAGATTGTATGGACATCCTTAAACAAGCTTGCAGGCCTACAACTAGAGTGTGTTACACAGCAAACTGGAAAAGGTTTGTACATTACTGTACAAATAAGGAGATTCAGCCTTTAGCACTTACATTACAAGACATTATAGGCTATCTCTTCCATCTTCAACAAACAGGGCTTGCTTACACATCTCTCCTATCACACTTAACAGCACTGTCTACCTACAAGCAAAACGGGCAATATATGTCCCTCTTCAAAATACCAGTAATCAAAGCATTCCTGGTGGACTCTAGTTATTCTAGCTATCACTTCATCAGCCCAAGTGGAACCTGAACATTGACCTTTCCAGCCTTAAGGGTGCACTATTCAAACCACTTCATTCATGTTAAGTGTGATTTCTAACTTGGAAAGTCACCTTTATAGTGGCAATCACTTCTTCACTGCATAGAGCGCTGGCCCAATCGACACTAGATCCTGTAGATGCCCCTCCACTTGAGACCATTGAGAGCGATGGGTCTCTGGCCCAACTAACACTAGATCCTGTAGATGCCTGCCGCTTGAGACCACTGCTGAGAGCAATGGGACGCTGGCCCCACCAACACAAGATCTTGCAGATGCCGCTCATCTTGAGACCACTGCAGAAAGCAATTGTCGCTGGCCCAACTAACACTAGATCCTGTAGATGCCCCTCCGCTTGAGGCTACTGAGAGCGATGGGTCGCCGGCCCTACCAACACTAGATCTTGTAGATACCATCCGCTTGAGACCATTGAACAGAAGAATGAGCTGCTGGCCCCACCAACAGTAGATCATGTAGCTGCCCCTCCGTTTGAGACCACTGCTGAGAGCGAAGGGACGCTGGCCCTAGCAACACTAGATCTTGTAGATGCCCCTCCGCTTGGGACCATTGAGAGTGATGGGTCGCTGGCTGCAGCAACACTACATCTTGTTGATGCCCCTCCGCTTGAGACCACTGAAGAGAGCAATGTGCTGCTGGCCCCACCAACACTAGATCATGTAGCTGCCCCTCTGCTTCAGACCACTGCTGAGAGCGATGGTACGCTAGCCGCACCAACTCAGGAACCTGTAGATGCCCCTCCGCTTGACAGCACTGCAGAGAGCGAAGGGACGCTGGCCCTACCAACACAGGGTCTTGTAGATGCCCCTCCGCTTAAGACCACTGCTGAGAGCGATGGGCCGCTGACCGCATCAACTCTAGATCTTGTAGATGCCCCTCCGCTTGACATCACTGCTGAGAACGATGGGCCGCTGGCCGCACCAACACTAGATCTTGTAGATGCCCCTCCGCTTGAGAGCATTGAGAGTGATGAGTCGCTGGCCCCACCAACACTAGAACCTGTAGAAGCCCGTACACTTGAGACCATTGAGAGCGATGGGTTGCTGGCCCTTCCAACACTAGATCTTGTAGATGCCCCTCCGCTTGAGACCATTGAGAGCGATGGGTTGCTGGCCCCACCAACACTAGATCATGTAGCTTCCCCTCCGCTTCAGACCACTGCTGAGAGCTATGGGACGCTGGCGCACCAACTCAGGAACCTGTAAATGCCCCTCCGCTTGACAGCACTGCAGAGAGCGATGGGACGCTGGCCCCACCAACACTAGATGTTATAGATGCTCCTCCGCATGAGATCACTGCAGAGAGCGATGAGCCGCTGGCCCCACCAAAACGAGATCCTGTAGATGCCCCTCAGCTTGAGACCGATGGGTCACTGACACACCAACACTAGATCCATTAGATGCCCCCCGCTTGAGATCATTGAGAGCGATGGGTCACTGGCGCACCAACCCTAGATCTTGGAGATGCCCCTCCACTTGAGATCACAGAGCGATGCGTCACTGGCCCCACCAACACTAGATCTTGTAGATGCCCCTTCGCTTGAGACTACTGCAGAGAACGATGGGTTGCTGGCCGCACCAACACTAGATCTTGTAGATGCCCCTCCACTTGAGATCATTGAGAGCGAGGCGTCGCTGGCCCCACCAACACTAGATCTTGGAGATGCCCCTCCGCTTGAGACCATTGAGAGCGAGGCGTCGCTGGCCCCACCAACACTAGATCTTGGAGATGCCCCTCTACTTGAGACCTTTGAGAGCGAGGCGTCGCTGGCCCCTCCAACACTAGATCTTGGATATGCCCCTCCACTTGAGACCATTGAGAGCGAGGCGTCACTGGCCCCACCAACACTAGATCTTGGAGATGCCCCTCCACTTGAGACCATTGAGAGCGAGGTGTCGCTGGCCCCACCAACACTAGATCCTGTAGATCCCCCTCCGTTTGAGACCAGTGCTGAGAGCGATGGGTCGCTGGCCCCACCAACACTAGATCTTGTAGATGCCCCTCCACTTGAGACCATTGAGAGCGAGGCGTCGCTGGCCCCACCAACACTAGATCTTGGAGATGCCCCTCCACTTGAGACCATTGAGAGCGAGGCGTCGCTGGCCCCACCAACACTAGATCTTGTAGATGCCCCTCCACTTGAGACCATTGAGAGCGAGGCATCGCTGGCCCCACCAACACTAGATCTTGGAGATGCCGCTCCGCTTGAGACTACTGGGAGCGATGGGTCGCTGGCCCCATCAACACTAGATCCTTTAGATGCCCCTCCGCTTGAGATCATTGAGAGCGATGGGTCACTAGTGCACCAACCCTAGATCGTGTAGATGCCCCTCCGCTTGAGACCACTGCAGAGAGCGATGCGTCGCTGGCCCCACCAACACTAGATCTTGTAGATGCCCCTCCGCTTGAGACTATTGAGAGTGATGAGTCGCTGTCCCTACAAACACTAGATCTTGTAGATGCCCCTCTGCTTAAGACCACTGCAGAGAGCGACGCATCGCTGGCCCCACCAACAGTAGATCTTGTAGATGCCCCTCCACTTGAGACCATTGAGAGCGATGCGTCGCCGGCCCCATCAACACTAGATCTTATAGATACCCCTCCGCTTGAGACCACTAAGAGCGATGTGTCACTGGCCCCACCAACACTAGATCCTGTAGATGCCGCTCCACTTGAGACCATTGAGAGCGATGAGTCTCTGTCCCTACAAACACTAGATGTTGTAGATGCCCCTCCGCTTGAGACCACTGAGGAGAGCAAGAGATGTGTCACTGGCTCCACCAACACTAGATCCTGTAGATGCCCCTCCGCTTGAGACCATTGAAAGCGATAGGTTACTGACCCCATGAACACTAGATCTTGTAGGTGCCCCTGTGCTTGAGACCATTGAGAGCGAGGCGTCGCTGGCCCCACCAACACTAGATCTTGGAGATGCCCCTCCACTTGATACTATTGAGAGCGAGGCGTCGCTGGCCCCCCCAACACTAGATCTTGGAGATGCCACTCCACTTGAGACCATTGAGAGCGAGGCGTCGCTGGCCCCACCAACACTAGATCCTGTAGATGCCCCTCCGTTTGAGACCAGTGCTGAGAGCGATGGGTCGCTGGCCCCACCAACACTAGATCTTGTAGATGCCCCTCCGTTTGAGACCAGTGCTGAGCGATGGGTCACTGCCCCACCAACACTAGATCTTGGAGATGCCCCTCCACTTGAGACCATTTTAAGAGCGAGGCGTCGCGGGCCCCACCAACACTAGATCTTGGAGATGCCCCTCCACTTGAGACCATTGAGAGCGATGCGTCGCTGGCCCCATCAACACTAGATCTTATAGATACCCCTCCGCTTGAGACCACTAAGAGCGATGTGTCACTGGCCCCACCAACACTAGATCCTGTAGATGCCGCTCCGCTTGAGACCACTGAGGAGAGCAAGAGATGTGTCACTGGCTCCACCAACACTAGATCCTGTAGATGCCCCTCCACTTGAGACCATTGAGAGCGAGGCGTCGCTGGCCCCACCAACACTAGATCTTGGAGATGCCCCTCCACTTGATACTATTGAGAGCGAGGCGTCGCTGGCCCCACCAACACTAGATCTTGGAGATGCCACTCCACTTGAGACCATTGAGAGCGAGGCGTCGCTGGCCCCACCAACACTAGATCCTGTAGATGCCCCTCCGTTTGAGACCAGTGCTGAGAGCGATGGGTCGCTGGCCCCACCAACACTAGATCTTGTAGATGCCCCTCCGTTTGAGACCAGTGCTGAGAGCGATGGGTCACTGCCCACCAACACTAGATCTTGGAGATGCCCCTCCACTTGAGACCATTTTAAGAGCGAGGCGTCGCGGGCCCCACCAACACTAGATCTTGGAGATGCCCCTCCACTTGAGACCATTGAGAGCGAGGCGTCGCTGGCCCCACCAACACTAGATCCTGTAGATGCCCCTCCGTTTGAGACCAGTGCTGAGAGCGATGGGTCGCTGGCCCCACAAACACTAGATCCTGTAGATGCCCCTCCGTTTGAGACCAGTGCTGAGAGCGATGGGTCGCTGGCCCCACCAACACTAGATCCTGTAGATGCCCCTCCGTTTGAGACCAGTGCTGAGAGCGATGGGTCGCTGGCCCCACCAACACTAGATCTTGTAGATGCCCCTCCACTTGAGACCATTGAGAGCGAGGCATCGCTGGCCCCACCAACACTAGATCTTGGAGATGCCGCTCCGCTTGAGACTACTGGGAGTGATGGGTTGCTGGCCCCATCAACACTAGATCCTTTAGATGCCCCTCCGCTTGAGACCGATGGGTCACTCACGTACCAACACTAGATCCTTTAGATGCCCCCCGCTTGAGATCATTGAGAGCGATGGGTCACTAGTGCACCAACCCTAGATCTTGTAGATGCCCCTCCGCTTGAGACCACTGCAGAGAGAGATGCGTCGCTGGCCCCACCAACACTAGATCTTGTAGATGCCCATCCGCTTGAGACTATTGAGAGCGATGAGTCGCTGGCCCCACCAACACTAGATCTTGTAGATGCCCATCCGCTTGAGACTATTGAGAGCGATGAGTCGCTCGCCCCACCAACACTAGATCTTGTAGATGCCCCTCTGCTTGAGACCACTGCAGAGAGCGACGCATCGCTGGCCCCACCAACACTAGATCTTGTAGATGCCCTTCCACTTGAGTGACTGTGATTCTACAGAACACCCAGGGTTACGGACACCGAGGAGGCTCTCTCCTCCCAAGACTCGATTTCGAGCAAGCAATTGACCACACGGGCCAACAGTAACTTCAAGACATTTCTTATTTAATTGAAGACGAGGCAGAGTGCACATGCTAACCGGTATTTACCAGGTTACATTTTAAAAGCAGTGTCCACCTTTGTAATCCTATCCCTGAACCCCTCCGACCCCCACTGGGCGGTTGTGTGTTAAAATGTTTATACCAGGCAAGCAAATGTATGGATTGTTAGTCCTGATGATGATCCCGTAATATTGAGCATAAGGGATCGAAACGTCGACTTGTTTAAAGTGTTTTCACAGCCTAACTATTTTGTTTGATTTATGCTGTGTCTAGCACTTGTTTGGCACTACTTAAAAACCCTACTGAATTACAAGTGGCCAACTATGCTCTCTCTTGCCTAAAAACCCTTTTTGTTTGTTCACAAAACGGTACAGGATTGTGCCTTTGCCTACTCCACTATATATTTCATTGAAAAATAAAAAATACCCTGTCCGGCTGGACAGTGGCCAATATAGCTCCTATCGTGGACTGTATCTTATCTGTTAAATCTATATCTACATACTCCTTGGGACCACTGTTGTTTATAAAGCCCTTCCACTTGAGACCATTGAGAGCGATGCGTCGCTGGCCCCACCAACACTAGATCTTGTAGATGCCCCTCCACTTGAGACCATTGAGAGCGATGCGTCGCTGGCCCCATCAACACTAGATCTTATAGATGCCGCTCCACTTGAGACCATTAAGAGCGATGAGTCTCTGTCCCTACAAACACTAGATGTTGTAGATGCCCCTCCGCTTGAGACCACTGAGGAGAGCAAGAGATGTGTCGCTGGCTCCACCAACACTAGATCCTGTAGATGCCCCTCTGCTTGAGACTACGAAGAGCGATGGGTTGCTGGCCCCACCAACACTAGATCTTGTAGAAGTGCCTCCGCTTGAGACCATTGAAAGCGATAGGTTACTGACCCCATGAACACTAGATCTTGTAGGTGCCCCTGTGCTCGAAACCATGAGATTGCAGAGTGCGTTGAAGGGGACGCAGACGAGCGTGTGGTACTATGGCTATGAGGGACTACATCATGCCTAAAAGCCCCATCATTACCTTAACTGTGAGTTGAGCTTGTGGTTGAAAGAGGTAATGGTTTTGTGAACTTCTGCACTCTTTCCAGACTGGGACATGCTTTGGCTGTAACTGCATTGAGAGTTGCTCTAGGAAAGGCTGAATTTGCAATGGGTACAGGTGAGATTTTTGTATATTGACAGTAAACCCCAATTCGTGCAGCAGGTTAATAACTTGCTGTGCCTCGAAGACACAGTTGGAAAAATGAGCTTTTGATAAGCCAATTGTCTAGTTAGAGGAAAATATGTATTACTTCCCGTCGGAGATGGGCTGCCACTATTGCAAAGCACTTGGTGAAAACCCTTGGAGCCGTAGTAACCCCAAAGGGTAGCACTTTGAAGTGATAGTGCTGCCAGTGGGTTTAAAAACAGAGATAGCATCGGTGTGTTTAGGATGAAATGGAATATGGAAGTATGCATCCTTGAGGTCTAATGCGGTCATTAAATCACCTTGCTGTAGCAGGGGTATGACCTCTTGCAGTGTGACCATGTGAAAGTGTTCTGATTAAAGGAACTCATTGAGTGGCCTGAGATCTAGTGTAGGCCTTAAGGTTTTGTCCTTTTAGGGAATGAGAAAAGACAAGGAGTATTCTCCATGTCCCGGATGTTGTACAGGTATAATTTCTATTGCCCCTTGTTGAACAGATAGAACATCTTTTGTAAAAGGTAAGATGGTCCTGTGGCAAGTTTTGTGTTCTTGGTGGAATAGTGGATGATGTCTGAGTTCTAAACAATATCAGTCTTTGATTATGGATAGTACCTATTGGTCCGTGGTGATGTTCTGTCAGTGTGGATAGAAAGTTCTAACCTTTCTCACTACTGTTGTTGTATGTGGATGGAGGAGGTGTAGGCGGTCACTGTTGGGGGGGGGGTTGGGAGTTTTGGTAGTGGTTGCACTGCCTCTATCGATATAATTTGTTTTATAGAAAGATCCTCTGTTAAATTGCCTCTTATAGGAGCCCTGTTGTTTAAGATCAGTGCCGATGTCAGTGGAGGAACCCCCCCTGGCTGCACCCCAGTACCGACCCCTACGAAAGGCATCACAATCATTTGTAGGGCCCCCATTGCTTCATCACTTTGTGTATTTATTTATTTTTTAAGCTTTCTTAGCATTTCATCCACTTATGGCCCAAAAAGATGTTGCCCATCAAATGGTAAATTGAGCTGGTGGTATTGTACATCCAGTTTAAAACCGGATACTCAGCCATGTGTGGCATCTGATGCCCCACAGAATGTTCAATACGCATGTGGTTGGCTGCTTGGGCTGCAACGCGCTTACCAGCGGCATCATATTTCCTACTTTCTTTTATCTGTAGGAGGCGCATCCCCTGTACAGTGTGAATTTGGTCTTTTCCTGGCTGCGTGTACCACTAACTAATCTGGTGTGATTTGGCCCTTAAAAACGCTAGGGTCCAATGGGCATGCTTTATATATATTTTTTCCAATTCTAGGGGCGATTACCCTGGACTTAACTGGCTGCTTAATTAGGTCATGTGTGGAAGACCGAATACCATTACGCATGGGGTGCTGTTTTTTGGAATCTATTAAGTGTCTCAACTAGAAAATCATCTTGTTATGGGATAATGTGTAGGGTTACTTTGTGATATTTAACAGCCCTACTGATAAGATCATGGCACAAGGTTGGATCATCTGGTGGAGAGGGTGCAGAGGGGTAGATGTTAGAATAGGGATCTTCCAGTGGATCAGTTTCATAAATATCCCATGGGTGAGGGGCAGTATTGGGATCCCCCTGTGTATTGGTGAAATAAGAGATATTGAATTCCTCAGGATGGCCATCACCAGTAGGTGACTGATCTGGTGAAATATGTGGTTCTTCAGACGGCAAGTGTTCCGGAGAGGGTGTCCACACTGGCCTTGCTGGTGGTGGGTAGGATAGGTGAAGATGGAAGAGGAGGGGGGAAACTAATAGGACTTGTGCCTCTGTCCTCCTTTTTTTGTTGATGGGCTGGTTCAAACTCACAATGTCCTCCTGAAATGTGTTTTTTCCTTTTGGGAAAGCGGTGGTGGTGGTGGTGGTTTAGTGCCTAGTTTCCCAGTGACCGGGTGTATAAAAAGACTCTTTTGTCCCTTGTCTAATTTGTCTTGCAAGCGCTCAAGAATGGACTGCAATTGTTCTTGCCATGGCTCTGTACCACCTTTGGTGTTTTTTGACGTGGAAGACAATAAAAAGTATTTTGTGCCAGTTGCAGTCTTTTGGGTATGAGCTTTAGATCGTAACAGCTTAGGTACCAGTTCCAATGCTGAGGACTTTGAAGAGGAACCCTTTTTCAGTTCCGAGGCTATTTTCGGATCCTATGTGTGTTGCTTCGGCGCAGAGTCTTTATCTGACTGAGTGTACCGATGTGGTGCGTTTCGAAACAAAATTTAATGTTCTATATTTTTCGACAAATTGAAGGCTTTCCAGGCGGAGTGGACTTGTGTTGTGAGTCTGTTGGTGAAGACCTCCATGACCCGAGAGCATTGGGGCTCCAATAGCTGGTTTGATAGGGGCTTGACGGCTTTTGCAGAGGTACTCGCGTGCTCCTGTGTGGAATCGAGGTCAGAGTCCGAGCTGTCCCCACTGCTAGCCAGCAGTATCTGCACATCTGGTGGCACAATTTGCAGCTCATTGTCCTCTGTTTCCTGTCCAGGGTCTGGCGACTGCTCCACGAAGATGTCTGGTGTGTCTTCTGTGCGTCGCTGCATGGTGGTGTGGGCCCAATGATACTACCTTCGCTGCCGAAGTGTTTTCCTTTGACCGGTCGCCAGGCACGCCTCACATGGGGTCTCTTCGTGCTCTGGTGACAGATTGCACACTTTGTGTTGGTCTTGCCGGGTGTACTTTGCAAGGCAATTGGGGTAAATGCTGTAAGGCATGTTTTTCATCTTTCTTGGATTGTGTCCTGCAACATGGAAGCGAAGAAGCTTTGGAAGGTCAGGCCTGGGCGGTGCTGATAAATGACCAATACCCAAGCGGATGTTGTTCGGATAGGAATCCTTTTCATTGTAGAGAAAAAACAAGCACCGGAAAGGCCTCGGTAAGGAATCAAGCTTCAGTCCCAGAGCTGCGATATTGACACCCGAATCCGATGGAGGAAAGAAAACTATGTAACAAAGGAGCCGAGCAACATGCGCAATACACACTGGGGGAGTCACTATACCTTGTAACCCAAATTTGTAATTGTGTGAGCCCAACACTAGATGGCAGGATAATGCTTAGCATATGTAACCATGGCCAACACATGCTCCGAATAGTAAGGACCAGTTACTTGTTACACGTTCCCAAGCTCGATGTATTGGAATCCATTTACTTGTAAGCCCTCTTAAAACTGGCTGCTTTTCGGAGTCAGTATGTTAGGAACTGTCTGTCACACTAGTACAAATAACATTTTAAGTGAGAGGCAGCAGTCACCCACCTCAACCTAAGCCTATTGTGAACTACATTCATAAGCAGAAGTCGGTACCCAGTAACTAGTTCACGCAGAGCTTGGATAAAATCCAGACTTTTTAGAAAGGGACATCTTTAATTTACTGTCACAAGAATTACAAAGATGTTATCACACATCGGCTTTTAAGACCACAAAGGTTCCTTATTTATATGTGAACAGTTTGCAAGTCGGACACCGACATATTTATATACCTAGATGTCTGCAAGAAACCACCAGTTGTGGAAAGGGGATACTTCATACATCTGATATAAAAAAAAAATGGAAGGAAAAGTAAACCTCTATGCATAGAACAATATAATTATTAAATATGACAAAAATATTAATCTTCACACTTGTTTCTCATTTGACCTATAAGCTAGTTGACGAAGACCTGGTAGAAGACATCGAGTAGGCAAGGCCTCTGCACTGGCAGGTGCAGGGCACAGAAAGGTGAAGAGCAGATCCAAGCGAGTGTTGATCGCTGCAGCGAGGAGAATATCTGCCTCGTTCAGACAAACTTTGCAAACTCACATGCATTCCAAGCAGCCTGCACTGCACAGAGACACGGGCACACGGATAAGAACCAACGCACTTGTGTTATTCATTCCACTATTCCTTGTCAAACTTTATGACTGATGTGATCTCTATTCGCGATCACAGACCATGGCAAGAAAAGAGGGTGGTGTTCACTTACAGCCCCCAGAAGCACTGCATCATGAACAAAGGCCACCCAGGAGCTCTGCGGAGGGATGCTTAAACTGTTTGAAGCCAAAGCAAATCTTTCCCCAAAGCTTTACAGCAACACCTCACTCCATGTTCAGATATCCCACTTAAGCCAGTATATACCTTAACATTAAACCATGTTTTCCTGAATTTCAAAACATTTGGAAGGAGGCTGTAGACTAACTAGACATCAGCAAAAATCATTCCTTGGAATTATAATTATGTTTCACATTTGGAGGATGTAGCGGTTGGTAACATTCAGGATCCTCAGCAGACATTCATTTGCAAGTCCCTAACATTAGAAACAATTTCGGGTATTTTTTGCAGTAACTCCCATTGAAAGTGTTTTGAACAGTATTCAAAAGAGTGCATGCGTTACCCAGGGCCGACTGCGTTTTCAGACCGAACACTGACACTCTCCATAGAGGCAAATGAAAACAAATAAAACTCAATAAGTCAGGACAGTCAACGAAGATGTGTCTTAGGCATAGGTTTGTGGAGACAGTCAACTGGGGTAGGGCTGTAGCTGGAAAGGGTAATGCATGGGATGATAAACATTGCTGCTATGTGCAGGGTGGGAAGTATGAGGTGGTAGTACAGCGACTCAGTGGCATAATAGTGCGGTGTAGTGTTAGTGTGTTGCCAGTCTGGTGTTGGATGGCAGTGGCCACTTTCCAGTGCATGGTCTATGTTGGGGTGAGGCAGGTGGATTGACTACAAAATAGTTATTCCACTGCTTCCAGCATTTGAACCCAACCACACAGTGGCCAATACAAAGGACAGGCACTCTTGATTGAGGGATAACGACATAATACCGCACAATATAGAATCCAATCAGTCCTCATACAATAGACCAGTGCAAAGCCCAATACACTTCCCTGGGACACACTGAAGACCACCCGCCTATTGCTTCTCTAGTCTCATTGCAGACGGGCCCACACCCTCCACCACATATGCTGGTCACAGTAACTAGACCTGGAGGCCCTCCTGTGCTGTCGGCTCTCCTTTGCTGTCGGGGCACTGGCGGCCCTCCTGTGCTGTCGGGGCACTGGTGGCCCTCATGCGCTGTTGGGCACTGGCGGCCCCTCCTGTGCTGTCGGAGCACTGGCTGCCCTCCTGTGCTGTCGGAGCACTGGCAGCCCTCCTGTGCTGTTGGAGCACTGGCGGCCATCCTGTGCTGTCGGAACACTGGTGGCCCTCCTGTCCTGTCGGAGCACTGACGGCACTCCTGTGCTCTCAGACCACCATTTGCTGTCAATCTAACATTGCCCTGCTAACCCCACGAACCAATAGCCCACTCCTGACCCTTACAATACTCTACTCACTGACTTGATCTATATTGCAATTCTCATCTTACACTTTCAGAGAGACTCCTAATGCCCAATCAGCTACTACGTATGCCTCCAAAACTGCACTTTTCACCCTCCTTGCCGATACAGAAATCTGGTTTACTGAATCCGTCATGACATGCAAGATCCTATCTTGGATTCCTGCAGTATCCTCCTCTGAAAAAACAGATCAAGGAAGGAGACTAAAGATCATCTCTGAAACCTTCTTACTCAATCATGCACACTGATCCAAAAACCCGATTCCCTCAACTCCTTCCGAAGTGTTTACCGGCTTACATACCGACTCCTTCTACCTCAGGATTGTTTATCGGCCTGCATGCTAACCTCTTCCACTTCAGGAGTGTTCATCGGCCTGCATACTAACCATTTACACCTGAGGATTGTTCACCGGACTGCATACTACTTCCACCTCAGGACTGTTCACCGGTCTGCATACTAACCCGTTCTACTTCGGGAGTGTTCACCGGCCTGCATACTAACCACTTCCACCTCACAATTGTTCAGAGACTGCATACTAACTCCTTCCATTTCAGGAGTGTTCACCAGGCTGCATACTAACCCCTTCCACTTTAGGATTGTTGACTGGCTTGCATACTAGTTCTTTCCACCTCAAGATTGTTTACTGGCTTGCATACTAACCCCTTCCACCTCACGATAGCTCACCGGCTTTCATGCTAACCTCCTTCACTTCAGGAGTGTTCACCGGCCTGCATACTAACCCCTTCCACCTAAGGATAGTTCCCCAGCTTCCATACTAACCCTAAAATGACTGAACCCTTGCCCTTGATCAGATTCCACCTCCCTCAAAACACAATTCCAAATTAGTGACATCAATAAAGACACGTTTGTTAAAGGAACAAGGAGTATTGAAGGGTCTTAAAGAGACAGATTTTAAAAAAAGTTCTGAAGATTTACCGGAGGAAATCTACACGTGGACCTTGAATAGCTAATGGCTTCATAACAATCACATTACCCATCGCACTATGGATCTTATCTGGTGCAAAGTCAACCGACCGACACCTGTGGAACACCTGCTACACAGTGTACTAAACAGAAACAATAAAATGTACTGTAAATGTATTAATTCTGCATGAACAAGAGTTCTTTCTCTAACAAATCAGACTGCGTTCCCTAACATGAGACCCCTGGCTGCCCATTAAAAAGGATCAATGTGGTGGAAAAGTAATGACAACAGGACATTTTATTAATTCCTTTCTGGAGACGCATGCAGATGGCCAGACCAATCCACTTCTGCTTAGCATAATTGTATGTGGTCCATTGCTTCCCAAGTCAACCAATGCCTATTTTACAAAGAGTCAATTCTGTAGCTCACGTACATTGACCTTGAACCTTTGAACTGTTAACTGAACTGTGTTCTCCTTATCCAAGAGAACAAAAAAACATTTCTACAACAAAAACAGGGGTCTAGAATAATTCTGAGTGAACTTCAGTGTCCTTCGTTCTGTTATTTGTCACAAACCTTTCTGTTGACATTGACCAGTATCGCTGTACACCCACCACTGTGCATCGCCAACATAGAGGGAGAGCTTTACAATTATCAACATACGTATGCGATTCCTCTTTGGGTAGAAAGTCCAAGTGTTGCTTGCCCACTAGACACAAGTGTTATCTGATGCAAACCCAACTCTTGGGGCAGGCAATGCTGCTACACTCGTTTTTGTTGCAAGTAGCAGAACAAGATGACCTTTCCTTTCTCGGCGTATATAGCATCAAGATTTCTTCCGCTGGCTGCTTGCACGACATTACTTGGGCAAACATAACTGTTCAACCCAGGCTCATTTGTGAGTGTGTCGAGGACTGTGGCCAAACTGCCATTGGTGGTACCATGGACTACCCCAAAGCAGCATTGAGCAGCCACACAAGGCTGTGTTTATGCATTAAAGGTGTTCTTGTTAACACAAATCAACCCTGGTGCCAAGGTTGGCTTTTGACACCATTTTGTTGTGGGTATATGAAGCAGTTGGCTTCATAATTTACTTGATCTCACATTGGTGTTCGGGAGACTGCTGTGTCACTTATCTTTAGAATCAGTCGTATTCAAATTGTGTTCTTTATTTTTTTTCAGATGGTCAATCAAATTTTTTTGTTTGCTGAAACGCCTACCGCACTGAGGACATCCATATGGCTTTGGCACCGGGTGCAGTTTGTGATGTTTAATAAAGGAAGAAGGATCTGGGAAACTCTCACCACATTCACAACACACAAAAGGGTTTTCTCCTGCATGTGTCAACTCGTGCGCGGACAGCTGCGAGTACTGGCTGAACCCTTTGCCGCACTCATTGCACTTGAACAACTTCTCCATCTGCTGATGCTTAACCAACTGTGAGCGCAAGTTGAAAGTCTTCCCACATTCATCACAAGTGAACACTTTTTCGATCACATGGCTTTGCTGGTGTCTGTATAGCTGCACTTTGTGAGTGAACTCCTGTCCACATTCCTCACAGGAATGCATTACTCTTGTGTGCGCACGCATATGCTTGGTCAATGAAGACATGCTAACAAAAGCCTTTTTGCATTCAGTACAGGGATATGGTTTCTCGTCGGTGTGTATAAGTTTGTGCGTCGTCAGGAGTATTTTCCGTGAAAACCCTTTCCCACACTCGTCACATTCATATTTGTGGGTCGCAAAGAAGTCTGATGAGTCGCTGGAACTCTCTTCACTTTCTATGTCTGTTTCTCCACTGAAACCCGGCCCGCTCTCCTCATCTGCAGGTGACGGAGCATCACTAGCACCTGTTCCACTTTCCACACCTGTAGGCAATGGAGGGTCACCTTCTGGGTCTATAGAAGACTGGGCGACACTGACACCTAGTCCATTTTCAAGATCCATGGATGACTGAGCTCCATTGACACTCAGACCACTCTCTGGTTCTGTACATAATGGCTCTCCACTGGAGCTCTGTCCACTTTCAGGACATGTTGACAACGGAGTTTCACTCACACTGGAAGCACATTCAGGAGCAAATGAGGACTGAACACCGCTGAAACCTTGTCCTCTGTCTGTAGCCGTACATAGCTGGTCAGCTGCATGCCTCTTCTCATGTTTATAGAGGTTTCCTAAACGACGGAAGCTCATCCCACACACACTACACACACGCGAGCCAGTGCTTTGGTGGCTTTTCTTATGAACATTAAGACTTGCTTGCTTCCGGAACCTTTTCCCGCACTCACTGCATTCATATGGCTTCTCCCTTTTGTGACTTCTCTGGTGCATGCGAAGGGCAGAGCTTCGGCGGAAGCCTTGGCCACAATCGCTGCATTCATATGGCCTCTCTCCTGTGTGATCCCTGGAGGTTCTGGTGGATGATGCCAACTTCTTGATCTCCCTTTCAAATGCAGTGGATTGACGGCGTTTCTTTCTCATGATTGGGGTTCTCTGCTTCCGGGGTGTTTTTGGCTCTTGTTTTATTGCTGCTGCTAGCTTGGAATAATAACGTTCATTTGTAGCATTTCCGGGCACAGGTACGTATGATTCCACATCTCCAGGAAAATGTTCATTATTACGTTTCATGTATTTATTACTTGGGCTGCTTCCTGTTGGTTTTAAAGAGAAACAAGAAGTTATGTTACAATAGAAAAAGAACATATTACAAGCGCAACATTAGCATTAACCAGCTTAAGCAGTTTGCAAACAAGCAATCGTTTCTTATTTTGCTGCCTTGAACCAGTGTGTGGCATCTTTCTTGTCAGGTTATACAATGATGTCACTGTGTCAAGGTTATGAGGGTTCTCTGAAGGGCGGTTGATCCAGACAGATCAGCGCTGAGCATCTAACTACATCTGACCCTGGTGGGGTTATTTATGTATCCATTCAAGTTACAATAAACCCTCTCCTAATCTACCAGCATTGTCTGTGTATTCCTACATTCAAACCTGCATCACAACACAGTTTCTAAAATAATAATACAGCTCTCTTTACTGCTCTTCCAGAAAGCGAATGCCCTAATTAAATCTATAATTATTTTTGTGAGCTTCTACGGAGGACATGAACCATGGCTGATCCATGTGGGGGTCGTGTACCTCGGCAGCAGCAACACCTATTTTGAACAACTTTCCACTCAATGGAACTCAGGTTTTGTAAATAAGCCGTCTATGCAACAGAGTCCAGAGAAGGTATTCCAACTCTGGAGATTTGAAAGAGGCGATGCAAGTTAACAACTCAGGAGCACCTTAGTGTCAAGTCTATGACAAACATATAAGTGGGATAGAACAGAAGAAAACAACTGTATATCTTGCTTCTCTCTGGAAATGCACCACTAAACTAAACACCCATGTCCGTGTTTAATATGCACAATGTTATGTTGCCTGTCAGTTAGCGAGCACTTGTAAGTTACTATCTTTCTAATGCAGCGAGCAAAGAACCAAGGATCACAGATCATTTTGTTTAAATATCTATCATCGGGAGGTAAAAAAGATTGCACAAAAAACTGGCATGTGAGAGGCTACCGAATTACAAGCAAACAAACCTTCTCACTCATAAATCTCAAAAGGCCAGACAGATTCAATGGTGGAGTTCAGGACTCTCTCGGGCTTGTTGTGTCCTGACCAATCCCACAAGGAACACACTCACTTGTCTTACACCATACTCCAGAATCGGGCAGACTACGTGTGTTTGATTGTTATATATATTTGCAGGTGTGTGTACCTAGCCCTGCCTAGGGTAGGTTGGTTAATTGAAAAGTTAAGTCTTTAGCGGAATTCATGCAGAAAGGAGGATCTGATGAGGAGTGGGAGGCCATTCCATGCTTTAAGAGCGATATAAGAGAACACCCATCCTGATCTGGTTCTGTGAATGAATGAGATGCGAGTGAGTAGAAGAGTGTCTGGGTGGTTGGTGGAAAGAGATGCAACTGTTCAGGTAGGTAGGACTTAAGTTGTTTAGTGTCTTGAATGTGTGTGTGGGGAGTTTTAAATGAGTGTCTGTGTATCGGGAGCCGGTTGAGCGCTCTGGGGAGTGGTGTGATGTGGATTCTGTGTGGGAAGCTGAGGATGAGTTAGATTGTCAAGTGCTGGATGGTTTGCTGTTTTCTACTGAGCTGCTTGGTGATCCCGGCATACAGGGTGTTCCCATAGTCCATCATGCTGGTGGCTAGGATGTGACAGTTTTTCCAGTGCTGCTTGGGAGTCATTTGAAGGTATTTTTCAGCATCTTCAGGGTGCGGAAGCAGGATGCAATGACTGCGTTGAATTGTGCAGTTATGTCTCATTTGCTATTGCTGATCATCTCAAGGTTTTTGGCATGGGTGCCAGATGGGGGTTTGAGCTTGCCAGCCACCAGTTGGAGTCCCAAGGTAAAGTGTTCTTGAAAAAGATCGCGACTTCTGTCTTGTCGTTGTCGAGCTAGAGACTATTGGTTTTCATCCAGTTAGTGACATCGGTCATACAGGCGGGGAACTTGTTTCTTGTGTTGGAGATCTTGTTCGAGAGGGAGAGTATGAATTGTGTGTTGTCAGCACTCAGAAATTCTTGGTTAGCCATTTGTCGCTTTTCTCCCCCCCCCCCTCCTCCACTATAGGGGACATTACTTTGTTTCTTGTCCTGACCTTTAATTCCTTTTGTTAGGTTTTTAATGCCCCCAGGGTATTTCTGCAAGGTTTCTTTGATTTTTTTTAAAGAGTTTTATATAGCGCTAACTCGACCTGGAGGTTTCCGAGTGCTTTACATGAGCCCTAGTTATGTTACAGACGGACACATTCATTTGTGGTAGGCACGGGGAGATTAAGTGATTTGCCCAGAATTGGAGGATGGTGAGTTTCCCTGCAGAGACTCAAACCCGGTTATCCAGCTTCAAGGTCGACAGCTCTAGCCATTAGGCCACAGCCTCTTGTTAACATTGGGCTCCCAGTTTGATCTTTCCATTTCAGGTTTGATCTCCCCCTTCAGGTGTATCTTGTTAAGGCCCCCATCAGCTTGTTTTAGGTCGGGAAAACTGGAAAAACATTCCCCGGCGGGCCCGCTTTCTTTTGAAGGCCAGCTCCGTGTTACAGATTACCTGAAAGGCTTGCTCAGATGAACCTGCACTCTCTATCTTCTGGTTGCTGATCTGACATCTCTGGGTGCCTGTAAGGAACGGGGGTACTTATAGCTACTCTCCTTTGCAGTTGAAGGAACTTAAGACTGTGCCGCGCCCGGTCTACTATCCTGAATCCATGGCCACACTTTGCCCCTACTGCGGGTTTGCACTTAAGCCTAGTGAAGGCCATTGTCTAGCAATTGACAAACCTCAGGGGAATCTTTCCGTTATCTACCGCAAGGGAGTGGAGGAAAAGTACTCCTTTTTCAACATAAATTGTCGTTCACTTGCAAAGCATAAGTTAGATATTCTGGATCTTTTGATTAACGAGTAACCAGATGCCATTTTCCTTACCGAAACTTGGCTTCATGGAAGCTCAGGCCCTGACATAGCAGTTGCTCTGCCCCCTAACTATGCTATTGTTAGAAGAGACAGGGGAATCAAAATTGGCGGTGTTGTAGCCATTATTTTTAAAAATTCTCTTACCTGTAAATGTGATATTCTACACTTTCAAGGTTGTGAGGCTGCTCTTTTTAGACTTATTTTAACCCCCCAATTTACATTTTCGGGAATCTTGCTTTATCGGCCACCTGGGCCTGCAAGGTCCTGGACCGCGTCTTTAACGGATCAAGTTATACCATACCTCGTAGACGCTACCAATTTTACTATATTGGGCGATTTAAATCTACATTTTGAAGAGGCAACCTGTATAACCAGTGCTGCACTTATCTCAGATTTTGCTGCGGTGAATATGTTGCTCTGCAATTCGGGGTCTACTCATGTGGCTGGCCATCTACTTGAGCCCATCTTTTCTAATATGCACAATATTTGCTGCTCCCCAACTTTGCCTGTATTATGGTCCGATCACTTCCTAGTTGGCTTTCTATTCTTAGATGACTTACTTGCTCCGTCCCCTACGGTCTCTGGCCTTACAGCTAAATCTAGGAAGTGGGGAAAATTGAACAATTACGTGCTCAATAATATGTTATCCAAAAATGCCCCTATAGTCGGCCTTTCATTTGCAGATGATATGGTTGCCGTAAAAAGTTGGATTTCTAACTCTGTTGAGGTCTGCCTCCCTTTATCTGCGACTAAGACAAATAACCACCGTCCGCCTGCCCCTTGGTTTACAGAGAAACTAAAAATGGAAAAATGAAAATGTAAAATATTGGAGAGGCATTGGAGAAAGATGTATTCACCAGAGGCTAAACTGACTTAAAAGAAAGGCTCTAAGGGATCATCACACACTTTGCAAGACTGCACACACAGATTATGTGACATCAGTTGTGTCCAGAGCACAGAATAATCCCATGCAACTATTCAAGCTTGTAAAAAATCTGTCAAGGACCAATTGCCAACCTGCTTCTCGTGATTTGAGTGCTTCACAATGTGAGGAGCTTGCCACATTTTTTTTCGAGTAAAGTTGAAAAGAATCTATGGCTCATTTCAGGAATCTACGACGAATGTGCCTCACAGCAATCTGGGAATTCCCATTATTTTGCTAACGAGGGGCCCTTACAGGCAGACCGGTCTGTTACACATACTGACAAACTTGACTTTTGGGCACCCGTAGAAATTAATTCCTTCAGGCGGATATTGGGGAGCCTGAAATCTGTCTCCCCCAGAGATCCCACTCCCGTCACTGTGCTTCAGAAACGTGCACAATCCTCCCTGCTGTGGATCATGGAGCTGCTTAATGCCTCTTTAAAAGAGGCTATTTTTCCATCGATCTGGAAGCACGCAATGGTTCTCCCATTGTTAAAGAAGGCCACCGCTGACCCCACACAATTATCTAATTTTAGGCCCATTTCCGTTCCTGCATTTATCAAAATTTTGGAAAAGCACGTCAATCTCCAATTGACATATTTTGTGAATTCTCAAAATTTCCTTCATGGCTCCCAATCAGGCTTCAGAGCAGGCTTTTCTAGTGAAGCTGCTTGCTTGGGGTCACAGATATGGTGCGTCAGCAAGTTGACGCGGGCGGCACTGTGGCACGTATACTTTTAGACCTGGGTGCCGCTTTTGACACTGTTTACCATACCGTTACTGCAGGCTCTGCAATTACTGGGGGTGACAGACAGGGCACTCAAGTGGCTTGCAGACTACCTGACGAATCGCACGTTTCAGGTTTTCTCGCCGACAGCGTGCTCTGAGCTTCACAACTCACCTTATGGGGTTCCCCAAGGCTCTATCCTCAGTCCTCTACTATTTAACATCTATGTTAGGCCTATGGCAAGGATTGCGGAGTAAGCTGGGTTGTCCCTTTTTTCATACGCAGATGACACCCAAATTGTATTCTCCCTCTCTGCTGATGGGGCATTTAAACCCTCCCTACTTCAGGCCGGCTTGAGGAATATTGCAGGTTAGATTCACACCAACCCTAATTGACGACCAACTGTTCATGAAGCAGCAAGTAGTGAGAGTAGCCTCTACTTGCTTCACAATCCTTAGATGGCTGAAAAAAAAATCTTACAGATGTTTCCTCCTTCTACCCAATGTACTGTGGTCCAGGCGCTCTTCACCTCTAGACTACAGTAACATTTTGTATTTGGGTTCCACCAAGGATGTGTTACGCAAGCTTCAATTAGCACAGAATGCTGCTTCGAGGCTGCTGTATAAGATTCCTAAAACTGCTTCAATGGAGATCACTTGAGGATCTCCATTGGCTCAGGATTGAGTGCTGCATTAAGTTAAAGGCATTGGGTCTTATGTTTAAGATAAAATTTGGAAAGGCACCTCCTTACCTGAAGACTCTTGTTCACGTACCATCCCGTGCACTCTGCTCAGCCACTCAAGCTAAGTTTATTGTTCCTAGGATGAGACTAGTGCGTATGGGCATTCGCTCCTTTTCACATCTGGGTCCTTCTTTATGGAACTCCCTTCCTGTAGGTCTACGAGGTGAACTTTATGAGAAATTCCATAGGGGCATAAAAACCTGGCTATTTAACATGTAGATTTCCTTCCCTCTTGCTCTTGGCTCTTTTCAGGCGGCAACAGGAAACCCTAGGGTAGCTATGCGCCTTACAAAATCAAAATAACAATAACATGATATCGGACCCCATCGCAATCTTGTGAGGTCCTGCATGAGTTTTCTCCAGGCTCGGCTTTGTCTGCTGTTGCCGGGTAACGGAGGTGCTGCTAGCCCTGCTGCGCGTGTCGCGTGCTTACTTCAGCGGATGGTCGAGCGTCTCTTACCTCCTCATGGGGGGCCTGTGACAACACATTGGGGTGCGCTTGTCCCACGAGCCTCCATGCTTACTCTTTTTTTTAATTTAAGAAGCAAACCTAGACGAAAGGCATCCTCTGCACCTGTCAGAAGAAAGTACCTCGGAGGCCAACCACAAAAGCTGTGTGCGCGTCGACCGCCATTTTAGGAGGTTGGGAAAACTTCATTAGATTGCATGAAGTGGCCATTTTAAGTCGTTGGTGGTCTCATAGGTCACTTTTGGCAGTTGTAGTCCGTTTCTTGTGTGAGACATTACTGACTCCTGAGCTACCTGTTTATTTTGCCTTAATTGGGAAAGCGGACACCCTGCTTGTTACCACTTTGCCTGTTTTGGCTTCCCTGTTTGTTTCACACCACAAGCATGTCTGAGGAGCCCTTGGGGGACAGGATGGAGCATAGATTAGAGGGTTTAGTCAGCAGTACTCTCGAGAACTTGATGGGGTCCGTGGACGAAACCATGAATAAGAAATAGCAGCCTTCTCTACGAAGGATAGGTTTATTGAAGGTGCAGAGCAGCCTGAAGGCCTGGATGGGGCAGTTAAGGGCTAAAGAAAGAGGGCTTCAGGTGGTAGCCTTCGTAAAGGGGCAAAGAGGTCTAAATCCGCCAGGGACGATTTATCACGCAATGTTTCGGCAACAAGAGCAGTGTCCTGGGCACTACAGATTGGCAAGAATGAGGCCCAGATGTTCCCATTTGTATTGACAATGACAAGACTTTTGAGCCTGAGACTGATGTCTCCTGCTCCTCTGACTTAGATACTGACCATGACGAAGTGGAGGTCGGGAGAACGGGAACATCTGATCAGGCCTCAAAGGCCTCAGGATCCAAGATGGGCATTGCTTTTCTTTAAATTGTTTTTAAATTATTTTTATTGAAACCAAAAAATAATGAATTAACCACATTATGGCATTATTGTACATCAGTATTTCTACAGTGATATTGCATATCTGACGAGCTTCCATCATTTTCCCACCCACCGCAATCTTAAGAGTGGAAATGGACACACAACGGCAGGGTCAGGCTGCAGAACCCTGCAAGGAATAAACACATAGTCCTCCAAGATATTCATTCCACCTGCCCTTATTTTCCGCCATTTTTTTCCGGACAGCCTGTTTAAAAAAAATAAATTTTCAGTTACCCTTCTTAGGTCCCAAGATGGGCATTGTTGACCTATTTGGGGAAGATATATTTGACCTGCTCCTTATTGAACAACCCTTATCACCAGAGAGATCACCTTCTCAGCACGTTGCTGATTACCTTCCCACTTGGGTTAGAAGAACGATCCTGGAGGGTTGCAATGACTCCGGATCTGGATGCCCAAGTGGTGCCCTTTATTGGCAAGGGCAGTAAAGACTCTAGGAAAGGGCTTGATAAGGGCTTTATGCCCTGCCAGAATCGTCTGCTTGACATCACCGACCCCCCTGACCAAATATTCGAGTTGACCCCAAGGAACTGCACCAATAGGCTCAAAGGGCCAGCTGTCTTCTGGGGAACGTAAATACTGCGCTCTCCAATGAAAACAAACAAGAGTGTCCTCCTCGAATTGGCCACCAAGGAAGGGGGTTCTACAATCCAGGGGCACCTCTTCTGAGACTAATTCATCAGGGCCATATGTCCCAAATGGACATCAAGAGGGTTTTCCAGGATAGAGTTTTTGGCAAGGCCGGGAGAACGAGGGGTTCCTTGGCCAAGGTCAGGCTCAATCAATCAATCAATCAAGACATTTATAGAGCGCACTACTCACCCGTAGGGTCTCAAGGCGCTGGGAGGGGGGGGGGGGTGCCGTTACTGCTCGAACAGCCAGGTCTTGAGCTTCTTCCTGAAGGAGAGGTGGTCTTGGGTCATGCGCAGGTCGGACGGGAGTGAGTTCCAGGTCTTGGCAGCCAGGTAGGAGAAGGACCTTCCTCCTGTTGTCGCTCTTCGGATGCGGGGGACGGCGGCGAGGGCGTGGCTGGTTGATCTGAGGAGGCGCGTGGGAGTGTAGAAGTTGATCCGGTTGTTGAGGTAGCTCGGGCCTTGGTCGTGTAGGGCTTTGTGCGCGTGGGTGAGGAGGCGGAAGGTGATTCTCTTGTTGACCGGGAGCCAGTGCAGGTCTCTCAAGTGTCCGGAGATGTGGCTGTGTCGGGGGATGTCGAGGATGAGTCTTGCTGAGGCGTTCTGGATCCGCTGGAGTCTTTTCTGGAGCTTGGCGGTGGTTCCGGCGTAGAGGGCGTTGCCGTAGTCCAGTCGGCTGGTGACGAGGGCCTGGGTGACCGTCTTCCTCGTCTCGGTGGGGATCCACCGGAAGATCTTCCGTAGCATGCGCAGGATGTTGAAGCATGACGAGGAGACGGCGTTGACTTGTCTGGTCATGGAGAGGGAGGAGTCCAGGATGAAGCCCAGGTTGCGTGCGTGGTCCGTCGGTTTAGGTGCGGTGCCCAGGGCGGGGGGCCACCAGGAGTCGTCCCAGGCGGAGGGCGAGGATCCCAGGATGAGGACCTCCGTCTTGTCTGAGTTCAGTTTCAGGCGGCTGGTCGACATCCATTCGGCTACCTCTCTCATCCCTTCGTGCAGGTTGGCTCTGGCGGCGTCGGGGTCGTTGGTCAGGGAGAGGATCAGCTGGGTGTCATCGGCGTAGGAGATGATGTTCAGGTTGTGTTGGCGTGCGATGGTCGCGAGGGGGCTCATGTAGACGTTGAAGAGGGTGGGGCTCAGCGAGGATCCTTGGGGTACGCCGCAGATGACTTCGGTGGCCTCTGACTTGTACGGTGGTAGACGGACTCTCTGCGTTCTGCCGTCGAGGAAGGAGGTGATCCATTCCAGTGCCTTCTCCTGGATTCCGATGTTGCTGAGGCGCTGTACAAGGGTGCGGTGGCAGACAGTGTCGAAGGCCGCGGAGAGGTCCAGGAGGATGAGGGCCGCTGTTTCTCCGTTGTCCATCAGAGTTCGTATGTCATCGGTGGCAGCGATGAGGGCGGTCTCGGTGCTGTGGTTCGCTCTGAAGCCAGACTGTGAGGGGTCGAGGGATCCATTCGTCTCGAGGAAGGCGGCCAGTTGTTTGTTGACGGTCTTCTCGATGACTTTGGCCGGGAACGGGAGGAGCGAGATGGGACGGTAGTTCTTGAGGTCGGTGGGGTCTGCTGTGGGTTTCTTGAGAAGGGCGCTGAGTTCGGCGTGCTTCCAGCTCTCAGGGAAGGTGGCGGTGTCGAAGGAGGTGTTGATGATGTCCCGCAGGTGGGGTGCGATGACAGCGTCGGCCTTGTTGAAGACGTGGTGAGGGCAGGGGTCGGTCGGAGATCCGGAGTGGATGGAGTTCATTGTGCGGATGGTGTCTTCGGTGCTGATCGGCGTCCAGGTGCGGAGGGTGGTGGTGGGTGGCGTTGTTGCGGTTGTGGCTTCCGTTGGTTGGTTGCTGAAGCTGTTGTGTATGTCCGCGATCTTGTTGTGGAAGTAGGACGCGAGGGAGTTGCAGAGGTCTTGCGACGGGGTGATGTCGTTGTTAGCGGCGTTGGGGTTGGAGAGCTCTTTCACGATGTCGAAGAGTTCCTTGCAGTTGTGTGCGTTGTTGTCCAGCCGGTCCTTGTAAGTATTTTTCTTGGTGGCGCGGATCAGTTGGTGGTGTTTCCGGGTGGCGTGCTTGAGGGTGGTCATGTTGTTCGTAGTTGGATCCCTCCTCCAGACTTTCTCGAGGGCTCGACAGTTCTTCTTGGAGCTCTTGAGTTCGTCGGTGAACCATGGTGTTTTTCTGCTGCAGGGTCCGCGGGGTGGGGTTCTCAGAGGGGCGAGTTCGTCTGCGCAGTTGTTGATCCACATCGTGAGGTTGTCTGCGGCCTGGCTGGGGTTCGCTGAGCTGGCGGGAGGGTGCTGGCTCAGGGAGGCGGTGAGCTGGTCGGCTGTGATCTTGTTCCAGCTTCTTCGGGCAACCTGTTGCTGGTGGTGGTGGATCGTCGTTCTTTTGAAGGTGAAGTGGATACAGCTGTGGTCCGTCCAGTGGAGTCCTGTCGCGTGGCTGAAGGTGACGTCTTTGCTGGATGAGAAGACGGCGTCGAGTGTGTGTCCGGCGAGGTGGGTGGGGGAGGTCACCAGTTGCTTGAGTCCGAGGTTGGCGAGGTTGTCGAGCAGGCTGATGGTGTTGCGGTCGCTGTTGTTCTCCAGGTGGAAGTTGAGGTCCCCCAGGAGGATGTAGTCGGCGGAGGGGAGGGCATGCGGGCTGACGAAGTCGGTGATGTCCTCGCTGAAGCGTGTGCGTGGTCCCGGGGGTCGGTAGATCAGGGTGCCTCTGAGGGTGGTCTTCGGGTCGGTGTGGATCTGGAAGTGCAGGTGTTCAGCGGTTGTCAGGGTGTCGTCGGTGTTGGTCGTGATGCGGATGGTGTCTCTGTGGATGATGGCAATGCCTCCTCCCGTCAGGTTGGCGGTGCGGTCCCTCCGGATGATCTTGTAGCCCTCTGGGATGGCGATGGCGATGTCGGGGGCTGAGGAGGCGTTCATCCAGGTCTCGGTGAGGAAGGCAACGTCAGGGGCGGTGGTGTCGAGGAGGTCTTCATCCAGACCATTCCTGGGTCGTGGCGCAAGATTTACCCAGAAATGCAGAATGGCAGAGCAATTTTTGGGTAGGAGCCAGACGTAGTAATAGAATCGAATGCAAGTTTAGAAGGATGGGGAGTGAGTGGTAACTTATCAACTGGGAGACATTGGTCAGATCAAGAGAAGGGATTACACATCAACTGCTTGGAATTGTTGGCAGATTAGTTTGCAATTCGCTGCTTTCCCCATGATGATATGTTGTGTGATGCAGCGTATGGACAATGTGTTGTCGGTGAGGTACATCAACAAGATGAGAGGTCCTCATTACAAGGGGCTTGCGGGTTTAGATAAGGTTTTTGGGGTTCTGCTTGAGCAAAGGAATTTCTGTTGTGATGGAACATATTCCTGGATGAAGTAATGGTGGGGCGGACTGGACTTCATGGAACTTCAAGGATTCCAGCAATTGGAGGTTGGAGAGGGACATGTTCTTGAATATTCGAGTGAGATGGGGGCCGTTGGGGCAGACCTCTTAGCAGACAGTCTAAACATGCAGCGAACTAGATTGTTTGGCTGGAGGCTGGACCCTCAGGCTTGGGGGTAATGCCTTCCTTCAGGGCTTAAGGAGTCTGGCACCCTATGCTTTCCCTCCATGTGCCATGATGCCTAAAGAGAAGGGAGATGGATCCCTTCAAAGGATGATGTGTGTCACCACTTTCTCTACGCAGAGCAACTCTATCAAGAAGGTGATGAACAGACGCTGGGGTTTGATTTCGGATGATAAAGAACAAGACAATCCACCGATGCACTCATACAAAAAAGCCAAGATAGTGAAGGACCACATTGTGCGTTCTTTCCTAGAACCACCTGCGGTGCCCTCTATTCAATCTTTGTGGAGTCTATCACCGACAGTTGGCCACTTCAAGTGCGGGGAGTGCAAGGCATGCCAAACAACTATACAAACTAAACAGTTTGTGTACAAAAACCATGTAATTGACTTGAAATCCTTCATGAATTGCAATACTAGCAATGTGATTTACGGAATTTTGGGTCCCTGTGGTCTTATATATGTAGGACAAACAACAGAAAATCAAAGCACGCATTCTACAGCACTGTAGGTCCTGGTGGGCCACGCCTATAAGATGTGCGCCCTTGGTGGAACATTTCAGAGCGGCAGTGGATAGTAATTGAGAAGGAAATCAGTGAGGGCTCCATTAAAGGGAGGAAATCTGCTGGAGGATCAAATCCTGTTCGACAGATCTGCTGGGTATTTACATATAACAGTATCCACTGTCTGGTTCTGGAAAATCCTACTTTGTTTTACCAGACTTCTGTTTCAAGGTGTATTAGGGGGGGGGGGGGGCAGTGACTGCCTCAAGCTAGATTTTAGTGTTAGATATCAGAGAACACAAGGAGTACCATAGGACACTCCCCACACCTACCCAGCCCTCAGAGCCCAAGCTTAGTGAGGTCACAGGCTTCCGCCATCTTGAAAAAGCCCAAAGTGGGTGGGGTTGGCCCCGAGACCTTTTACCCCATTGGTTAGAGCATGCCTAGGAGTCATTCCCAAACAAGTGGTTGTATCGGGCATGAATCTGGCACCTCCAGGCACCCACTCGAGAACACTTCTGGAAATGGGGAAGATCAGAAGATGACTGAACATGCCTTCTGAGACCGGAGAAAAGCCCTGGAGGACTAGACCGTCTCTCCCTTTGGTACTTAGGACAAAGCAAAGGCCTCCAAAGTTGATGAGACTGACCTCCTTTTAAAGCTCTTTTTCTGCACATACCCAGATGATCAGTGGCAACTGGACCTGGACTGGACCCTGCTCTTGGGCTCTGCCTGACACTCAGTCTCCAAGTGCCTTTCCTGATGTCCAAATCTTTGACCCGGCCAGATCTTGTAAGTGTTGGACACGCACTCCATCACAGCCAGCCTCAAACTGAGCATAGGTTCCAGTCCAAGTTGACCATGGACTAGCTTCTTGCCGCAATTCTTATTTTAAACTAAAAATTCATAGCTCCAGTTTTTCTTATTGGACTTTATATTATTGGGTGTCATTTTCTTTATTACATTTTATTTTTTCGCATTTCACCTTTCTTACCGTTTTGGTACAGCAAAAGCACTTTACACATTGCTTCCAAGTTCAGGGCCATTTCCACCGGGGGCTGAGCTCAGATGAATTTAGTGACTTTGAGGACTGACCCCGACAAAGGCTGTGATGATTCTTTGCGGTGAGTTGTACCTGATCCCCATAATAATCATCCGATTTCTAACACTTCCGCAAACATGTTAATATTTCACAGACATGCAGCGACGCTAGTGCAAAAATCTCTCAACAATCTTCACTGGACGTCTGTTAAAGTTGTGGAGGTAGGGGATAGCAGCAATGACATTAAACTAACCACAGAAGTTCGAACTTGATGTTCCGTTCCGCTTCAATAATTAGAAGCGAATTGCTGTCTTTATCCACTTTTCAAGTTTCTCCCACCTTTGCCTCCTCTTCTGAATAAAAAGGCAACGCCATGCCAGATATTAGCCCCTCTAGCCAAACTTTACACACTACGATCAATGCTATATGCAGTCTCTGTACTAAGAAACGATTGCTTGTTAGTATGCATACTATATAAGCATCAAACCACTCAACACATAGCATGCTGTTAAAATACAAAGAAAGCAGTCCTGATAGACAGTTCAAATTTAACTTAATACTGCACCTTGACAGGATGCTGTTCTTTTTACTCCACCGCCACATGAGGATGTCTCTTGGTAAGGAACTTCTATCTCAAAGGCTAATATCATCACCTCATTATCAAACTCTACTATTTCTTGGTACTCTGGTTCAATTTTTACAGTGGCAGCATCACAGGAGGTCTTGTCTAGGATATTGGTTTCTAGAACCTGAAGTGACGAGTTTACGCCACTGTCACACGACAGCTCTTGGTTTTCAACTTTCAGAGTAGGTTCACTGTCGACTTTCTTGCATGACTGCAGTTTGTCCTCAACTTTGGGATCTTGAGTCTTAACACCAATACCACATGACTGAGGGTGGGTTTTAACTGTAAGAGCCGGTGCCCGCATGCCAACACCACAAGGCTTCTGCTGGGTTTTAGTGTTAACATGTGGTGCTTTCATACTGCCGACAGATGACAACTTTTTTTGGCTTAGATGTCGGATTGTGAATTCAGGATCCTTGACTTTACATTGATTTGATGACCTTTTTTTGATAGGTCGTCCTGCTCCAAAAGCTGCTGTCTTCACACCCCCACGACATGAACTCCCTCCACTGATAGAAGATGGCGCCTTTTCACTACAAACTTCAACTTCCAATGCTGGTGGCTGCACACCACCGTCACTTGAAGGCATTTCTTGGTGTGGAAGTTCTACTACAAAGGATTGCAAGTTCACATCACTGTCACATGCTGACATCTCTTGGTTAAGAATGTCTATACTATAGACTGCAGTCTTCACTCCATTGTCACACAATGAACTCTCTTGATTTGGAAGTTTGATTTCAAATGTTGTTTCCGATGCCTTACTGTCAGAGGACATCTCCTTTAGACCAGGAAGTTTAGCTCCACTGTCACAGGACGCCATCCCTTGGTTAGGATACAATACTTTAAAAGGGGGAGTACTGAGTCCATGATCACTCAATTGTTTCTGTGGGTTTTTAAACTGTAGTTTGAAGGCTGGGGCAGGTCCTCCACACTCAAGGGACTGCTTCTCTTCACTTGGAAGTGTTAGTTCAAAGGCTTGTGTTTTTATCCTACTCTCACACAAAGGCTTGCTTTGGTTTTTAAAATCAAATTTGAAGGCCGGTGAACTCAACCCACTATCACGCAACAACTTCTCTTGGTTAGGAAGGTCCAAATTGAATTTAGACACCTTGACTCCACTTTCCCATGAGGGCCTGTCCTGGTTGGGAAGCTCTACCTTGAAGATTGAGACCTTCACTCCACTGTCACGCGACAACCTCTCTAGGTTTGGAAGGTCCAGCTTAAGTGTGGTTGACACCTTCACTCCACCGTCACGTGACGATCTATCTTGGTTAGGGATTTCCAATTTGAAGCTTGGCGTCTTTACCCCACTGTCAATTGAGGCCTTTTCAAGTTTGTTCAGATCTAGTTGGACGCCTGGTGAATTCACAAGACTGTCGCCTGATGACGAGTCTATTATGAAGGCGAGTGTCTTCACTCCGCTCTCACTCGATGACTTGTCTTGGTTTCTGGGTTCTAGTTTTGAGGTTGGTGAATTCCTCTTACTGCCACATGATGACATGTCTTGTTGCAGGCATTCTATCAGGAAGGCTGGGGTCTTACCACCACTTTCATATGATGGCTTGGTTTGTTTATTTAGTTCTGCGTTAAGTGCTGGTGCATTCATTCCATTGTCACAAGACGAAGTTTCTTCATTAAGTTTCAGTTCGAAGGCCAGTGTACTCTCGACATGGTTATCAGACGACGTCTCTTGCTCAGGCAACTGATCCTGGTTAGGCAACTCTTCTTGGGGGCAGACACTCTGGTCATTAGAAGGGGAATCATCCACTGAAATAAAAGGAGAGTTTAAATACTGTTAACAAAACTCAAGTGGTTCAGTGAAATAACATCATTTGATCAAGATTTAGTCACTCTGTAAGGGGACTGTGCTGTGGTAGCATAGATTTGATACTCAGAGCAGCTTGCCCTGTAAACATTGGATTTACAGTGAATACAATTTCATGTTCCTTCTTAGCATCAGAAAAAACATTACGTCCTCTAGTAACTGAAGCAGAAAAGAAAGCATTTACCTGCACACTGGTTTTGCAGCATGCCAAATGTTTCAGATCCTGGGGGCGGCTGAAACAAAATGGTTACCTACCTGTGTCAACAGCTCATAGTTTGAATAGTTCTAAAGTTCTAAAGTCTGCTATCCAGTTAGTCGTAAAACGCCAACGTTTTGGAAAAACCTTTCCTAATGAACCTCTAATATGTCAACCCCCTCTACAGAGTGAGATTTTTCACCCTCTTGTGTATGCGCGTGTTTAGAGTGAGCATAGCGAGCATTAATTTACCTTTGTGGTCACCCATAAATGAAGTGTGTAGACACTCTCCGAAGACAACAGTGACACCTTAGTGGAGGGGAGTTACTGCTATTTCTAGGCCTGTCCGAGATCATGAAAACAGTGGTGCATCAATTGTAAGTCCTTTGCAGCTGGTTTTCAAAGTAGCCTAAAACAAAGCTTAAAAGAAACTAGATTATTTAAGAAGTCATCCCGACCAGCATCCCTGCTTACTTCGCAGCCAAGCACACCATCTCTAGGACTCGAACAACACCTGCGTCAAGGCATTCATCGATCTGGAATTTAAGTAAAGAAAAAAAATGGGCACGTTTTTTTTTCTTTCTTAAACAACTCTGTGGTCTTTTCCAACTGTGCTCTTACGGTTTGGAAACAAAAATCTAGTATCCATTAGGACCAACTAACAAGGGCCCGATTTAGGCTAGAGTTGAAGACGCACTGTTTTCAATAAGATGCTGTAAGAGTGTACCTCTGCTCCCAAAACCCAGCTCCCTCTCCTGTCACAAGTTGACATTAAGCCTACCTATTGGCGAGGTGAGTTCTATACAAATAGTGCATTCATACCTACACAAAAGTCCTACACAGTCTCCCTTTTGGGTGTGCACAAACAAAGCTCCTATTTTGTACACTCACAGCACCCCCATCCCCTAGCAGTGCCCTTTGTCCCCATGTCTAGGCCTCGGTGTACTCCAACAACAGTCCCCACAAAAAACAAATTCCCTTAAGTTTGTACAACTACCTCAAATCAACAATTTGTAATCTTCTTAAAGTATTTCGCCACACATTCCTTAAATCGGATGCAAAATGGTGCAGGAGCCTAGCAACATCAAAGAAGAGAAACGCACTGAATAGCAGGAGTAACCTCCAGTCATACAATATACCAACATTTAGTGGATCCCTACTCAGGAGGCCAGCTATTGTTTAGAAAATTTAATATTAGTAGATTAATAACAAATATATACATGAAAAAAGCTAAAATGTAAATTGCTCTGTGAATGTGAAATAAATTGAAACTAATGTCTAAACCTTGCGTTGGTTCCCTTACCTTGATTAGTGGGAGCAGCACAAGTACAGCAAATAAAATCTAGTCATGACAACTGGTGGCTGCAAATGGAATGACTAGTATGGGCTGACAAACGAGAGTAGGCATTGGGAGCAAAAAAGGGTTCTTCGAGCCTGTTGCAAAAGCGTCCTCCTCCAGCATTTCTGGGTTAGTTATCCTTCTTTTTTGCTGTGTATCGGGGACTTGCACCTTTCCTGCTACTCTCGTCCGATTACTGCTGGTCCAGAGCCAACCCATTCCTTTCCTCCTGCAGATTTTACAGCCAGCCCTTCTTGGCTGCCCTGCCCCTCACAGTAATAGTCCAACCTCTAGCTACATACAGACACTGCGCTTCTTCAGGAGACGCACTTATCCCCAGAGGGATTGCTCAAGCTCAAAAGGGACTGGGCAGGGTGCGGTCGTTACTAGTAGTATGCTCACAGGCACCACTGGTGGTACAATGTCCCCTCCTGGAATGCATCCAAGAGGTGCAGTGTTGCTAAACTGAGAGGAAGGAGGCTTCCCTATAAAATCATAAAAATTTGGAAAGCTGATGGGGCCTATGGGTTTTTGCTAAACTGCGTATTCTGGGAGGGCCTTTGTGGTAGGTTCAAATTATGCACACAATGCGGACAAGACTCACTTTCTGGCACGTCTATCTAGGATTCTTACTACCTTGGAGTGCACACCTGTTCTGGGGGAGACTAACTTGGCATCAGATCCGGCGTTAGACAATATGGGACTGCTAGACCATTCCAACGGCACCGAGTGCTTTACTTCGAGATCGGACATCAGACCATGCCTTATGGGATTATGTGGTGGCTGCTACACCCCACGTTCAAAGATTACACTTTCCTCTAGTGTCCTCGTGGCACCCAGTCTTACATTGATTATTTTCTCCTGCTAAGGAATGTAACCCACTGTGTCATACGCAGAGGCCGCCTCTCGATCATAGCTTGGTCCACTTAGATTGAGACATGGATTACTGGCACCTCCACTGCCTTGATGGCGCATGAAAGCATTCACTTACAAAAACCCCAAGAGCAGAAGGAACAGCTCTGGTATCAGATCTGCTTTTACCTTGCGGATAGCAAAGGTTTCAAAGGTTCGGTGGGTTATCATACGATGCTCTGGTAGAAGCGAAGGCAGCTCTGCGAGGGTTACTGATGAGACACTTGGCTGTTGTGAAACATAAGGCCAGAAGGGACTTGCAGCTATTGGAATCAAAGGTGAATGGTATCAGAGATCGATACATAGCATCGTCGATCCCTGGCCTCTTGAAAGAATCAGAATTGACAAAAGATGCACCTCAATACAGTTTTCAAGCACGCTACAAAAAAATCTCTGGTTCAATTGCAATGACACCGGTACAACCAAGGTGAGAATTCAGGGCGAATTTTGGCCACACAACAGGGACAGCAGGAATCCCTCTTCACTATCCGCAGCCAGACACAAGTCTGGTAATCTCCTAAAACATCCCCGTGATATCGCGAGCTGCTTTGCTTTGTACTGCGACTCTCTCTAAACTGCAGAAAGTTCAGCCATGTTAAAGTAAGTTGATGCTTTTAATGGCTATGAAACATACCCACTCTGAATGTGGAGGGTAGGGTGCTTTTTGAGGGAGCCTACACGGAGGACAAGGTGGCAGAGGCCATTTCGGCGTTACTCGTATATAAATCACCTGGTGAAGAAGGGTATCCTGGTGAGTTTACAAAACTGATATACCAGTCTTGGTTCCTCGCGTGACGCAGGTCTACCAAGAAGCGACAGAGAAAGGCTCCCTCGTAAACATGTTCAACATTACCCTTCTCCGTAAAGACAACGACCTTTGGAATGCGCCAGTCACCGCACTCTTTCGCTACTTAATGTCGACCTCAAATTAACTGGCAAAAATCTGGCTTCCAGATTAAGCAAGGTGATCCCCTAGCTGGTTCATCCTACACTGGAGGGCTTCGTACTGGGCTGATGCTGCTACAACCATTTACAAACATTGGAACATGCATTCTGGCAAGCAAAATATGACCCAGGAGATACTAGCCCTTTCCCTAGAAGCCAGTAAGGTGTTCAGCTGTGTTAAGTGGCCTTACCTTTTCCGAATATTGGAGAAAATGGATCTGGGTGATGATTTTATAAGCAAGATATGCCTTCTGTAGGATTCCCACATGGCCTAAGTCAACTGTGTGGGCTTCCAGTCCGACTCGTTTGATATTCAACAGGGTACCCGGCAGGGAAGCCCCCACTTGTTTTCTTACTGTCCCTGGAACCTCTATTCAATGCTCTCTGCCTCTTGCCAACTGTTAAGGTTATCCAGATGGGGGCACGGAGGAAGTGCCGCAAATGCGTATATGTGGACTTGCTGTCACAACCAACCTCCTCCGTTGTGGCAGTAATGCCCATCAATAAGATCTCCCCCTCTCTCTAGCTATAACATTACCTGAAAGAAACGTAAACCAAAATGTCAGTGACCACCAATGCCTGTTTATGGGACTATAACAGGTCAAGGGTACCCAAGGGGCTGAGATACTTGGGTATCCATGTCAATAGTGGACTTACACACATGGTGGAAGATACCCGCTTCCTTTGACTGAGCAAACATGACAGCATTTCATTAAAAGATACCACTTAAAGCTCTCGACCCAAGGGAAAGTGCAGGCAGTCAAAATGACAGCAGCCCTCGGTTTAGTTACGTCTTGGGTATGCTACTGTTAGACGGGGACCCTGAGGGTCGGCCGGATACTGGGGGAGAGATCCCCGAGTGGGACCGTCTCCGGCGATCGTACAGTCAAGTTACCTCCCTCCCCACAAACAGGCACCACACCAAGTCGAGTTCAATGCTTTATGTAAGGTTCTTAAGGTAAGGATATCAGCGATACAGGATATCTCGGACCCGGGGGTCCTCTCACTTCTAGTCTCTGTAGGGAAAAGGGGGTAGCGGGACAGTCTTGGTACCGGGTCGGTACAGGTGGCGTTACGAGGCGAGCTCACAATCCTCGAGCTGGAGTGTCTGTGGATCGGGCCGCGGCGGCGCCAGCAGGCCAAGATGATAGTCTCACAAAGCAGAGGGCCGCGGCAGCGCCAGCCGGCCAAGTCGATGGATTCACGAGGCAGAGGGCCGCGGCAGCGCCAGCAGGCCAAGACGAAGGGTTCACGAGGCAGAGGGCCGCGGCAGCGCCAGCAGGCCAAGACGATGGTTTCACGAGGCAGAGGGGCCGCGGCAGCGCCAGCAGGCCAAGACGATGGTTTCACGAGGCAGAGGGCCGCGGCAGCGCCAGCAGGCCAAGACGATGGTTTCACGAGGCAGAGGGCCGCGGCAGCGCCAGCAGGCCAAGACGATGGTTTCACGAGGCAGAGGGCCGCGGCAGCGCCAGCAGGCCAGTTACGGATGAGTTCTTCTTGGGTCTCTCGACTCCAGGATACAACTGCCTTCCTGTCCTGGGGCTGCCTCAGTTATAGGTCTGGCACTCTTTGATGTCCGGACCCTCGCTCTTGGAGGTCGGGAGGTCTGGGATGAGGGAGTCCAGACACCCAGCAGGGGGGTGGAGCCAGCGCCCGAGGAGGCTGGGGGTGCTCGGCACCTGGCGGGGGAGAGCCATCGACACTTCGTACTCCCGTTGACCTGCCAAGTGGGCCGTTCACCTCCTGGGTGGAGGGTGGTGCCGGGATGTCGGGGCCTGGTCAGGCCCAGGGTTGGGGTCGGGCTGAGGCCGCACGGCCGCGTGGTGCCGTGTCCAAGATGGCGGCTGGGCCGGGCAATGGTGCTGGCGGTGGCCCGGGCCCTGTCCTGCGGGGAGGGAGCGAGCCCTTCATGTGGCCTGTCCAACATGCGTCCCCCCCAGCTGAAGACGGGGAGAGTCACCCATCTTCTTGGGGACTTTCCTCGTCGAGGCGGAAAAAGCGGGACAGGCCATCCGCGTTGGCGTGGTCTTGGCCGGGTCGATGTTCCACAGTGAAGTCCATCCCCTGCAGGGAGATGGACCAACGTAGCAGCTTCGGGTTCTCCCCCCGCATTTGCATCAGCCATTGCAGGGGTCGGTGGTCTGTTTGCACCCGGAAGTGGGTGCCGAAGAGGTAGGGCCGGAGCTTCTTGAGTGCCCAGACAACGGCGAAGGCCTCTCTCTCAATGGTGCTCCAGCGCTGTTCTCGGGGCAAGAGGCGTCGGCTGATGAAGACCACCGGATGGTCGACCCCTTCGGCGTTGAGTTGGGAGAGGACGGCCCCCACACCATGATCGGAGGCGTCCGTCTGCACAATGAACTCCCGGCTGTAGTCGGGAGCCTGGAGCACGGGGGCCGTGCACATGGCGGTCTTTAGCTTTTCGAAGGCCGATTGGCAGGCCGGGGTCCAGTTGACGGTTTTGGGGCTCTTTTTGGAGGTGAGCTCCGTGAGGGGCCCCACGATGCTGCCATAGTCCTTCACGAACCGCCGGTAGTATCCGGTGAGCCCCAGGAAGGCTCGGACCTCCGTTTGGATCGTAGGGGGTTGCCAGGCCTGGATGGCAGCGATCTTGAGTTGGAGAGGGGCCACCAGCCCGCTTCCCACTTGGTGTCCTAGGTAGGTCACGGACCCTTGGCCAACCTGGCACTTGCTGGCTTTGATGGTGAGCCCGGCTTGCTGGAGGGCGTGTAGAACTTCCCGCAGGTGGCGGAGGTGGTCGGTCCACTGGTGGCTGTACACAGCAATGTCGTCCAGGTAGGCGGCGCTGAAGTCTTCCAGGCCCGCCAGTACCTGGTTTACCAGCCGTTGGAACGTTGCCGGGGCGTTTTTCATGCCGAAGGGCATGACTTTAAAGTGGTAGTGCCCGTCTGGGGTAGAGAAGGCGGATCGTTCTTGGGCCCTAGGGGTGAGGCCGATCTGCCAGTAGCCCGCTGTTAGGTCGAAGATGCTCAGGTAGCGGGCGGCCCCCATCCGGTCAATTAGCTCGTCTGCCCGGGGGATGGGATGAGCGTCGGTCCGGGTAACTGCATTCAGCCCCCGATAGTCCACGCAGAACCGGAGCTCAGGGGCAACGCCCGGGGCAGCTGCCTTGGGAACCAGGACGACTGGGCTCGCCCAGGGACTGTCTGAGGGTTCGATCACTCCTAGGGTCAGCATTTTGGACACCTCTGTCTGGATGCAGGCTCGTACCCGGTCTGGTACGCGGTACGCTCGGTGTCGAATAGGAGGGCTGTCCCCGGTGTCCACATCGTGGAGGCACCAGGGGGTGACTCCGGGGGTGAGGGAGAACAGGGAGGCGAACTGCCTCAGGAGCGTTTGGCAATCTTGGCGTTGCTCCGGGGACAGGGCCTCGGAGAGCTGGACCCCTTCCACTGAGCCATCCTGCTCGAGGGCCCTCAGTAAGTCCGGAAGGGGTTCGGAGTCTTCTTCTGTCCCAGTATCGGTAGCCATCAGGAGGCTGAGTTCGGATCGCACAAAATGGGGTTTGAGCCTGTTGGCATGGAGGACCCGTAGGGGGTTCCGGGCAGTCTCCATGTCGATTAAATAGGTGACGGGCCCCTTGCGTTTGATTACCTTGAAGGGCCCGGACCACCTGTCTTGGAGTGCACAGGGCTCAACCGGGGACATCACCCAGACCTGTTGTCCAGGTTCGAACTCAATGGAGGACGTGTGCTGATCGTACCACCTCTTCATGTCCTCCTGACTGGCCTCGAGGTTGGCTTTGGCGGCGTCTCGGAACCGCCGGGTCTGGTTGCGGAGAGCCAGGAGATACCTGTAGATGTCCGGGGGAGTTTTCTGGGGAGGCTGCTCCCAACCTTCCTTGACTAGGCTGAGGGGGCCCCGGACGGGGTGCCCGTACAGGAGTTCAAATGGGCTGAAGCCGAGGGACTTCTGCGGGACCTCCCGATAGGCAAACAGGAGGCATGGAAGTAGCACGTCCCACTGGCGTCGAAGGGGTTCTTCTAGACCCCTAATCATCCCCTTGAGGGTGCGGTTGAATCTCTCGACCAGTCCGTTTCCTTGCGGGTGATAGGGGGTCGTGAACTTGTAGGTGACCCCGCATTGCTGCCAGAGGGACTTCATATATCTGGAGATAAAGTTCGTGCCCCTGTCACTGACGACCTCCCGGGGGAACCCCACCCGGGAGAAGATCCCCATCAGGGCCCGGCCCACCACGGGGGCCGTCACAGTCCGAAGAGGGATGGCCTCGGGATAGCGGGTGGCGTGGTCTACAAGGACCAGGATGAACCGATGTCCTTGGGCTGTTCGCGGGTCGAGGGGCCCCACAATGTCTATTCCCACTCGTTCAAACGGGGTGGTGACGACAGGAAAGGGTTGTAACGGTGCTTTGATTTTTCGGCCACTTTTTCCGCTGGCCTGGCAGGTGGGGCAGGCCTTGCAGTGGTTGGTGACATCCTTCCGCATGTGGGGCCAGAAAAAATGGGTCACCAGGCGGTCGTAGGTTTTATCCTGCCCCAGGTGTCCGGCAAGGGGGACATCGTGGGCTAAGTTCAGGAGGAAGTCTCGGAAGCGAAGGGGCACCACCAGCACCCGACCGGCCCCTAGTTCTGCAACTTTCTGCTCGCTGTAGAGCAGGTCTTGGTCCCAGTAGATCCAGTGGGCCCCCGAGGTATCCCCGGTGCTCTGGGCCAGGGCTTGCTGCCGGAGTCCTTCGAGAGAGGGACAAGTTTTCTGTTCGGCCCGGAATTGTTCCTGCGTGGGGCCTCCCTCCTGCCGCCAGTGTGCCAGGTCAGGGACGTCCCGAAGCTGGTCGGATCCTTCTTCTGTTTGGGTCAAGGGACTGGCTTCTGGGGCGGCCTCCTCTGGGATGAGCGCGGGAGGAGGTTCTGGCCACTCGGGCTCTTCCGGGCTGGGGACCGCGCGGGCGGTCATGGACCGGGTCGTGACGCAGACCCATTCGGGGAGGCCAAGCATCCCCAGGTGCTCCCTCCGCTCGACAGCTGCCCTGGGAGAGCTTTCAAGATCGTTTCCTAGGAGGCAGTCCACGGGGGCATCATCGCGGACAGTTACTTTTAACATCCCTGTTACTCCCTCCCACTCGAAGGGGACGCAGGCCATGTGGCATAGGCTTTCAGAGTTGTCGGCTGATCGGACAGGGCAAAGAATGTTCGGCAAGATTTGGTCTTGAGTGACGAGGTGGCGTCGGACCGCCGTTACACTGGCCCCGGTGTCGCGGAGGGCTTCCGCCCGGCGGCCATTAATGTTGACCCATTGACCGTACTTCTGTGTGTTGGCGGGAAGGGGGGCCCGCGGAACCATGTCTCTCTCCCCTAAGCAGACCAGTGCCATGGCGGCGGGTGCCCATTCAGAGGGATCGGCCTCGTACTCTTCTTGGTCCTCCGGGATTAGTTCTTCCCCTAGGGCCGCCGCTGCAACTTGGCGTGGGGTAGTGTTCGGATTCTTTGGGCAGTTGGGATCACTGGCGTAGTGGCCGGGTCGCTGGCACCTGTGGCACGTAATGTTGGCCCGGAAACTGGCCCGGACGGCAGGGCTTCCTCGGCCAACCGGGGTCGAGGGGTTTCTGGGGGGTGACGAGGGGCCGGGGTCTCTCCCCCGACCCTGACTCCCTCCTCCCCCTCGGGGGCGATACGATCTGGATAATTCGCTGGGTGCGTTCCGGCCAACTCGGGTGCTTTCCCACCGGTCGGCTTCGACGGCGAGTTGTCGAGGGTCGGTTAGCTTACTGTCCAGGAGGTGTTGCCGGAGCTCCACGAAGCAGTTGTTCGACAGGTGTTCCCATACGATAAGGTCAAAGAGTTGTTCGTAGGTGGTTACCTTGTTGCCCTTGATCCACCCCTCGAAGGCTCGGCTAAAAAAGTTCACGTACTCCACCCAAGTTGTACCCGGAATCCGTTTGCAGTCGCGGAACCGTTGGCGGTACATCTCAGGTGTGAGCCCGTATCGAGTGAGGAGGGCGGCCTTCATGTGGTCGTAGGAGGTCATCAGCTGGTCCGGGAGTTGCAGCAGGGCGTCCCGCCCTTCGTTGACAAACCTCCCCCATAATCCGGCTCCCCAATCGCTTTGGGGAATCCGGTGGGAGGTCATTGCCACCTCATAGGCTTTAAACCACTGCTGTATATCATCGTTCTTGTGGTATTCCCGGATGACATCTTTGGGGATGTGAACCTTGGGTTCGGTCGAGGCAGACGGGGTCGGTCGTTCGGGGAGCCCGAGGTCTTTATCCTGTTTCTGGATCTCCAGTGCTTTGAGATTGCGCTCATGTTCGTACTCTAGTTTCTTTTCCTCTAGCTCCCTCTGTCTTTGCTTGTCTTCTCGCTCTTCCCTGAGCCGTAAGTGTTCCAGGGTTATTTTTTGTTCTGCCAGCTTGAGTTCTCCATCCAAGCGAAGTCGGGCTAGTTCTAATTCGTGGAGTCTGGTTTTTTCTCTTTCTCGGATCTCTTCCAGGGAGAGACCCGTTCTTTCTTTAGTTGGTGCGGGGCTCGTTTCGGTTGTTTGTGTTCGGGGTACGGCCGTACCCGTTTCCGCCCAGGCTTCTAGGGCTCGTTTGAAGTCTTCCTTCGTACTCAGACCCGTGGTTGGGAGACCAAGTTCCATGCAATATTGCTTCAGTTCTCGGTGGTTGTAGTCTTCCAATTTTTCCATCTGGAATTTCTCCGTTGTTCCGCTTTCTGTTGTCATGGTGGTCGTGTGTCGTGGGTCGGGTGACTTTCTGTACGATTATGCGTAGGTTCGGATCCCGTCGCTGGCCACCAATGTTAGACGGGGACCCTGAGGGTCGGCCGGATACTGGGGGAGAGATCCCCGAGTGGGACCGTCTCCGGCGATCGTACAGTCAAGTTACCTCCCTCCCCACAAACAGGCACCACACCAAGTCGAGTTCAATGCTTTATGTAAGGTTCTTAAGGTAAGGATATCAGCGATACAGGATATCTCGGACCCGGGGGTCCTCTCACTTCTAGTCTCTGTAGGGAAAAGGGGGTAGCGGGACAGTCTTGGTACCGGGTCGGTACAGGTGGCGTTACGAGGCGAGCTCACAATCCTCGAGCTGGAGTGTCTGTGGATCGGGCCGCGGCGGCGCCAGCAGGCCAAGATGATAGTCTCACAAAGCAGAGGGCCGCGGCAGCGCCAGCCGGCCAAGTCGATGGATTCACGAGGCAGAGGGCCGCGGCAGCGCCAGCAGGCCAAGACGAAGGGTTCACGAGGCAGAGGGCCGCGGCAGCGCCAGCAGGCCAAGACGATGGTTTCACGAGGCAGAGGGGCCGCGGCAGCGCCAGCAGGCCAAGACGATGGTTTCACGAGGCAGAGGGCCGCGGCAGCGCCAGCAGGCCAAGACGATGGTTTCACGAGGCAGAGGGCCGCGGCAGCGCCAGCAGGCCAAGACGATGGTTTCACGAGGCAGAGGGCCGCGGCAGCGCCAGCAGGCCAGTTACGGATGAGTTCTTCTTGGGTCTCTCGACTCCAGGATACAACTGCCTTCCTGTCCTGGGGCTGCCTCAGTTATAGGTCTGGCACTCTTTGATGTCCGGACCCTCGCTCTTGGAGGTCGGGAGGTCTGGGATGAGGGAGTCCAGACACCCAGCAGGGGGGTGGAGCCAGCGCCCGAGGAGGCTGGGGGTGCTCGGCACCTGGCGGGGGAGAGCCATCGACACTTCGTACTCCCGTTGACCTGCCAAGTGGGCCGTTCACCTCCTGGGTGGAGGGTGGTGCCGGGATGTCGGGCCTGGTCAGGCCCAGGGTTGGGGTCGGGCTGAGGCCGCACGGCCGCGTGGTGCCGTGTCCAAGATGGCGGCTGGGCCGGGCAATGGTGCTGGCGGTGGCCCGGGCCCTGTCCTGCGGGGAGGGAGCGAGCCCTTCATGTGGCCTGTCCAACAGCTACCCTTGCGAGTACCTTATACATTTCTCCTGGGGATAGAGGTGGATGTTAGATCCCACATCTGTAGCAACCGCAAACCACAACTTCAGGCCTCTCAATTATGAACGGATACTACCTCTGGAGGCCTCAGTCTACCGCGTATAACTTCATATAGCTTGGCCTTTCATCTCCCACAGTGGTCTTACAGCAGAAACCCCAACACTGCCTGCAGTGGGTTAACATTCAACACTTCCTCATGGGATGATCCAACGTGTCCTTCAAAATTGCATGTGGCTATATATCTTCTATATACAAGTTTCCTCTGAGGCTTCATCATCTCCAGTACCCTACGTTGGGGTTGTGCCTAGTATATTCATGCTCTTCCATTATTTGCTCAACCAGCACAGTGAGTGTTTTCATAACTGAAGACGTTCATTTTCTCTGATATGGCCTGGACTTTTTTCCTTGCAATAGACGGTCACCTGAGGAAGGCTGCCTAGCCGAAACGCGCGTAGTACTGACCCTACCGCATTGCCTCCATCATGTGCCTTGTCTTATGCCTATTGATTATTTACTATGTGATTTTAAGAATTTTTGTATATGAATTGCACATTATCTTTATAAAAACAGAAAATAGGAAAAGACAGTTTATACAAAAAAGATATATAATAGCTACACTATTTATAATTAATAAAATGAATAACTGATTTATAACATTGGGTTGTCAGTCTCTGTACTATTGGGTGTTTTTATTATCATTTTTGTTAATATTTTGTTCATACACAGTTTTGTATTTTTGGCTTTTTTTCACTTGGCTATAGACCGTTCTCAAATTGATCCAACGTGTCTCTCCTTTTCTTTTCTATTACAGCACATATGCCACAGCGGGAAACCCGATTCTTAATGTAATTGCCCAGGTGTTGCGTACCAGGCACAAACTATGGGGAATGTCTCTGCTTCGCCACGATAAGGAACCTCTATGGCACAACATTGCATGCTGTGCCATAGCATGGGGCATGTGCATTGCAAATGCCCCATTTTACTGGACTTCCTGGAGTGCTAAGGGGTGATCCGCACCGAGTAGTCGTTTCACAATGGCCTGTATAAACCGCTCCAGAACCTCCAGGAAGAATTCCGTCTCCTCCCTACAGATCAGTGGAGATACCGCCAGGTGACTCAGTGCCTTCGAACGGCACTCAGACCCACCCACAGTGCAGCCCACCTCCACCATTCTTCATCATCATCAACAGACCTGGAGCCGCTTCAGAGGGATGGCCTGCAGCTTCTATGAAGTTCTTTACTAAATCCCTGTACCCTGGCTCCCTCCTTGCGGTGACCAGACTGACGTGGCAGGTACCTTGGGAAGGGAAGACTCCTGCAGACTGGGCAGCTTTACTCAATGACCCCGAGTGAGTTCCTAGGGGATCTACACTGAAGCTTCCATTTTTCTAGATCCCTGATGATTGGTTCGAGAAGGTATGGAAGTTAAGGCGTGCACATTTACTACTCCATGGCCGGTGTTGGACGTGAAGAAGACACCTGCAACCTATATTACATTCTCTGGTCTGCCTCAGCCCTGCAGTGCTATTCAGGGGTGTGGCTTCACATCCAGAGCAACAGCTCTCTTTCCATTCATCCATCTGCTCTTTGGCGGTCCTTCACAATCCTGTGAATGTTTCGGACTTGGATCCTCATAGCCATCGATGGCTTGCCACCTCGCTAGCGGCAGCCAAGATGTCTATCCCATCTCTGGCAGCAGGTGTCTAGTCCCACAGTGAACGAGTGGCTCATCGAATTGCATAGGATACCACTTCAGGAACAGAACATGTATAAATTGAACAAGAAGTTTGAGATTTTGGAGAGGGTCTTGAAATCTTTCCTGGCTTTAGACTCAGATTCCCCTTGATCTACACCTCTTCTTTATACTACAGCTCATGGTCCCTGGGAGTGGTTGGGAACACATTCTGCTGTCCGTATGACTCCACTTTTGTTTAAGAGTCATCCTTCCTGACATGTGGATTGTGGTGTGGGCTATCTGGTAGGCAGTTCAGACCACCTCCTCCCTCCTCTGAGCTGGGTTGGTAGACCTGTGTGCGCACCATGACTAAGACGTTCTGCCGAGGGTACTGTACATGGATGGGGTGTTGTCACTGTGTTCCCCCTTCGTGTCCTTTGGGATAGGATCCTGTCGCATGCTCATATGGGAGAGCGGAGGGTTTGGTGTGTTACTCTTTCTACTGAAGCCTCGTCTCCAGACATCACTAGAGGGGATGGTGTTTCACTGAGAGGCCCTTTTTGAAGAATGTTGGCCGATGGCTGTTGTGGTTGTTGTGTGTACTGCAGAGCTTCTTGCAACAGACTATTCCATTTTACAGTCTTCCCTCCCCCTTTTTCTTCCTTCCCAGTTCTATCCTATCCCCTGCTTTTCTTTTTTCTCCTAAGATACATGCATTAGTGGGCTCCACGATTGCCACTTGTCTGTTGTTGTGTTCTGTCCTCAGGGTCGAAGACTCAACTTAATGAGAGGTGCATTATCCCCCAGTATACTGGTAATTCCTGAGATGGCAAACTGAAGGGGCGGATTCCTTTGCTTTTCTTCCTTGTGTTTTTCAAATGCCATTACAGGACAGTCCCCATGACTGAACAATTGTGCATCTGAAAGTTTGGGTTCAATTGTGATAAACGAATACATAAATATTGCAACAAAAATAAAAGGAGGTTGAAAAAAGAAAGTGAAGTGGTAAAGTGTGGAATATCACAACGTCTCAGAAATAAAAACATTTTGAAAAGCTCCAACTTTCTCATTTAAAGTTTGAATATTGTCCTTTTTTTTGTTTGCATATGCTTGATGTATACTTGTTTCTGGATCGCTGTCTATTAGTTTGTGGTGCCCTTTAAGTGCCACAAGCCTAATTTCAGATATTCACCCAAACTTTGATTTAACTCTATCAAGCCTGGTTCACCCTGTGCCAAACCACCACCACATCAAACTCCTCCACTACAGCACCTCTCTCGGCCTCCTGCACCCACACTCCACAGGAAAAACCTCCCGAGACCTACACTTCGTAAACACACAAGGCCTGGCAATCAGCACCAGCTCAGCAGACAGCCCTTCAACACTTTCCAGACCACTGTTCCTCTGTTCTCAATGCAGTGGTGAAGGGCCTGCAGATGCCTTTGAGTTACAGAGGTCTGTCTTGCGCCAGTACCTACTACAAAGTCATCATCTTGGGGATGTTCCTTGCAAGGCAGGACCTTTGCTCCTGTACATCTGCAGACCTCCTGTCAGGTCACTGCCGCCCCAAACCCTCTGTAGGACCTCACTCTCAGTGAGAGACCAAGAACCCATCTTGCCTGACAAGTATTGGATCAGCTGTCAGATAGAAGGAACCCGCCATCCAATACTCCTAATCTTTGGAAGGTCGTTAAACAATGAGCTAATCAACATTTTCTTCCATCTCACAGCTATGCAGCTGAGAGGGCAGCCTCGATAAACGCAAAGGGCCTATGAATTAAAAGTAACTGGGTCATCATGAAGGCAACTAGATCCTACTCCCGCGTTCTAGCTCATTTCTGTTTCTAATCTGTCACCAGATTCCACAGCAGAGAACCGAGTAAAGGGACGATAAGGCAGCTTCTGACACTTACGCTTAGAAAAGAGGCTTTCTAGAACTCTTGACCGCATTGTGTCACCATCTGATGAGGCCTAACACGTGTAACGCTGGCATGATAGGTTTGGGATAGCCCACCTCGCTGACCTATTTGTCTAATGTGTGTTGAGAATGCTCCCGCGCCTCCTCCGCTATGGTGGACTGTGCTCAACACAGGATCACAAGGTTGGTCCATGTTTAGCCGAGGGAAATCTAAGAGGACCTGCCTGCCAATAGTGGCCTTAGCCGGAGCTGGATCAGCATTACAGCTTCTAAAATCCATCAATAGCTGGAAGCACAACATGAAACTGTGGATTTAGGAAAGAATAAACTAGTGTAGCTGACAAACAAGAAAGAAAATGTTACCCAGTGAGGGTATTTGTAGCGTCTTATCCTGTTGATTCACATGTTATGCAAAGTCCTGCCATCTACTGTTGGGCACATTTGCAAGGTATTTTTCTTTAACAAAATCTTCGGTCTCAAGATAACTCTACAATGCACTAGATGCAAGTGGAGTGTAGCACAGCAGGGCAACAAACGTTGACAGTACACTGTGACCAATACCTTGCTTGGATGAGGACATGGATCTGGGGAGGTGCGAGGGTGCAAGTTAATTTCTAGTACTACAAGCTACAGGTGGTTACAGGGTAACATCCTACATTTGCAGCATGTGCTGTGGGAGATCACATGATCTGCAGAGACTCTAAAACAGTACACCCCATGGAGCGAGGACAAGGAAGCGGATAGTGTGGCAGTTGGAAATAAAATATTAATAGCATTTGGATAATCCTGAATATCCTCACAATAGTGCTCAGAGAATGAGTGTGGTGCTGACCATGTAGCAGCTTCACAGATCTCTGCTGCTGGATGGTCCCTAAGGAGGACAGAGTTGCTCCCTTCTTTCTAGTGGGATGTGCCCTAGGCACAGAATGCAATGTGTGTTTTGCATCACCTTAGCATGTTTATGTGCATCAGATTATTTGTGTCCCTAGACCACACATAGAGATAAGATTTCCAAGGTGAGGTTTTGCCTTGAAAAGGCAACAAACGGGTCCCATTGATGCAGTACATTAGTACCCGCCTAACATCTAATGTGTAGAAAGACATTTCTGCCACTATGTCAGGGTGTAGAAAGAAAAAAAACGACAACTCAATACTCCAACGTAAAATGTAGGATTTGTTCGAACAACAAATTTAGTGCTTAAGCATCACATGAGCCTAGTGGTTCAAACGGAGGTCACATAAGCCTAGTAAGCACAACACTGAGACCCTGCAGGAGTTCTAGGCGCAATAATTTTCTCAACCTCTTCCCCAATAAAAGCTTTAACCACAGGGATTTTAAACAAGAACGTGTTCTCCGTTTTGTGTGGAAGTTGCTATGGCAGCTAGATGTAATCAAATGGAATTGTACGCTAATCCAACCTTTTTGAGGTTTAATATCAAAAGGTGACCTGCACTCATGCCTTCAGTTCTACCTATGCGCTTCTAAAGCAATGAGCAATCCTCTCATGGTCAGCTTGCATGCCTCAAACAGATTTGCATACACTCCTGAGGTAGTTTTTAGTTACCAAACTCTTCAGACCTCAGATGTCAAATCACAAGGTTTATTTCCCTGAGGATTGGATGTCTCTGCTGACCCTGGTTATGAGGCAGGTCAGGTATGGACAGACATACCCAGGACCATTGAAAACTATGGCTGTCTCCTCCTATGTTGAGGCAACAAGAATGAGAGTCGTGGATATCTGACTCCTCTTCCTCACAACATATGGAAGCAGTGGAGAAAAAGTATAAGCATATATTCCTCATCAGACCATCCATAGCACATTGCCCGAAGAGTGTGGATACCTTGAGGTGAAGCTTAGGCGTTATATGCGTTTGGGGTAGCAAATCGATCGATCATGGGTGTTATTTATTTTTTTAAGCAATTATTATTTACTTAGGTATTCATTTCCCACTTGTGTATCAGAGTATGTGTCCTGCTGGATATGACTGCGAATGGCCCAACATCAGATCGTTTGAACCAGGTCTGGCAGCTGAGGAGAGTCAGCCCCCCCATTTCTGAATGTAGAGGCATCTATGTTGTCCTTTACCACGGATGTTTATTCTCTAGAATTAGCACATAAATGCTCTGAAAATCAACAGAATTGCGGTCAGCTCCAGGTAACATTATCTTTGTTCTAGTAGTTGAGATGTGTACCCACCCCACGAGCGAAGCATCTGTAGTAATGGTCTTCTGCTGCGGAGGGCCAGACATGGCCTTCCAGGTGTCACATTTCAGTTGTTCCACCATTTGAAACTCTGCTAGACTTCAACAATACTAGATCTGGGGTTGTGGCTTGGCATTAGCCAATATGGACGCGTAACAGAAGAGCTCTGAGGTGGCCCTCCCATTATCACAATAATGCGGCTATCATCCGCCTGACCCTGCACGGTAGGGGCCAGCGGAGTGCCTAGGCAAGAAGCGGTTCACACCTCGAGCCGAAGCAGAGCACAAAAAGGCGTTCCTGGAGGTCCGTTGGAGGGGGGCGGCAAACCTGTGAACGACCCGGCAGGAGGTCGCAGAAGCCAGCCTTCCAGTGGACGCCAGTCTTCCAGTGGAAGAAAGAACCTGACTGGAGGTGAGGCAGACATGAACAAGACTTCAGAGAAGGTTGCAGTGGCTGAAACAAACATTATGGAACTGCAATACGTCACAAAGAAAATGGAAGAATGGATACAACAACTCACACATCATCACAAGATAATGGCGGCGAAGTTGGAAGATCAGGAATGGAGGGCACGCAGAAATAACATTAGGGTGGTGGGAGTCCCGGAGGGGGCAGAGGGCCCCAGTATAGACTTGGTCTTGGAGGAACTCATAGTTAAACATCTACAACCCAAAAGACTCAACCTTTTTCCTCAGTGGAACGGGCACACAGGGCACTGATACCACTGCCAAAGCCGGAGGCCCCACCAAGGACTATTATTGCACAGATTCTTAACTACAGAGATCGCAAAGCCATTTTACACGCGCTCGAACCAAGGGCGATTTGCCATATGAAAACACAATCATCTGTTTCTTCCCGGACTTCACCCTTATGGTTCAACACCAAAGACGCACATTCCTATAGGTCAAGAGAGCACTGCGGACTGAGAACCTCAAATATATGATGCTCTTTCCAGCCAAACTTCGAGTGCTAGAAAACAGCAAGTTTTGGTATTTTACATCGCCCGGACGAGGTATGGGGCTGGCTTGAGAAGGGAGAACAACCAATGGACAGCCGCAACAAGGAAACAGTTGACGACATAGGGACCCAAAAGAGACTACGCTGCTGGATTCGCACACTGAAAACACTGGGAGAAGCTCTCTAACAGAGACTGGGTGCCCGAACCATTGTGAATAAAATGGTATGGCTGGGCAGATCTGGAGGGTATCTGCAAGAATGGATACGGTACGAGACAAAAGGAATTAGGGAAACACTGAGAGCCCTGGCAGGCACACCGATGTCCTCCACACATGCAGGGGGTACAGATGTAGAATCTTCGACTTCGGCTTGAAAATTTACAATCTTCAAAACTGATAAAGTAGGTTGAGTGGGAGGGCTGACCTCGATCTACGGGTGGCAGCGCTAGCCAATTCCACTTTATAGACTAATGGTTTCATTTGGGAGACAGGCGCTCTGCAAATTGGGGACATGGGCAGTTTCAAGCCTATGGTGCAGGGTAGCAGGGAGGGGGGTCTTTAGGAATGGGGCTGATAAACAATGTTTAAAGTTATGGTTATTTTATGGTTCATGTGATCCACTCGAGAAACTACTCCAAAAGCATCCTGAAGGATAATTACAACAGTACATAGGAGAAGGGCCGCCAACTGTCCGATCTCCGACATGGCACCACGATCCACAGTTAGATTGAAAATCATGACATGGGATGTTAATGGTTTGGGGGACAAAATTAAGAGGACCTTGTTTTACAGTACCTCCGTAGGCACTCCTCTGACCTAGTCTTCCTACAGGAGACGCACCTACTAGACAACCAACACATAGCACTCAGCAGGTTTGGGTACACCCTTCTAGCCCACGTGGGTTTTACATCGGGATCCAGGGGAGTGACACTACGGATAAAAAATGCAGTACCTCTCTTGACAGATCGTATTTGGCAGGACCCACTGGGTCGGTTTGTGGCACTACCTTGGACGTGGGAGGGGTGGAACCTGAACATATGCTCCATATACATTCCACCAAAGCTACATGCAGAGACCCTCCCTGAGTTTAGCAAAACACTAGTAGATATGCCATCAAGTATACTTATACTGGCAGGGGACATGAATGCAATGATGATCCCCCGATCTAGACTGGACTGTGGGGACAGCCGGTGCAGGGAGGCCAGCCCCCTTATGGTCGTTTGCGGAAGCGCTGGGTCTCTCGGACCTCTGGAGGCTTCACAATCCGACCAATGGACAGTATACGCATGTCTCGACAGCACACAGTAGATGGGCGCAGCTAGATTACCTCTTTACACAATCCATGAACGTGGGACGTTACCGCGGGGCACAACATAATGCAAGGGGCAAACCTGACCATTCTCCGGTAGAGGTCCGATTTCAGGGTCCCATTAGAGATTACTCCCTACCACCATGCCTAGCTCCCTGGTATTTCAAAGACAAAGACTCTCAAGACAAGTTCAGAGAGCAAACGCAACTGTACTTTAGGGAAAATGCGGGTCAGTGACATCAGGCAGTACCCTTTGGGAAGCATATAAAGCAGTGGCCCTGGGTTATGTACAGGCAGAGATGGGAGGACAGAAGAAAAAGATGAGAGCCATTGGCGAGAAACTGGAAAGAGACAGACGGCCTAGAGGGAGCGTTACTATGCAACGGGGCATACGGTCCCAAAGTGAGACATGAGATACACCTTAAACAAAAGGAGCTGAGAGACCTAGAGGAAGACGTGGCGTGCAAGCACGCAGTGGCCACCCAGAGGCAGCTACATGACTTGGGGGACAAGGCTAACAGGCTTACTGCATGGCTGGAAAGGAGAGACAGGGAACAGAATTGGGTCGCGGAGATTCGAGAGGCAGATGGTAAGGTACGAAGCTCAGGCAAGGATACACCTGAAGCCTTTGCGGCTTATTATGAAACACTATCAATCGGCATCAACTAGGAGAGTGCTAACCTGCTCGGAGATCTCTCCCTGCTGACACACTCACAGGAAGACAGAGAGGACATTGAACAAGACCTGAAGAAGGAAATAGAAGGGGCCATCTGAAACCTCCAGTCGGGAAAGGCTGCGGGCCCGAAGGGGTTTCCAGCAGTTATATAAACCTGACACATAGGTGGTCACACAACCGATGTTAGATATGTTCCACATTGCGCTACAGGAAGAGAGCTTACCTGAAGATTTACCAAAGGCCAAAATTGTGGTCATTCCAAAGAAAGACACCACTGGTGCAGTGTTGCTCCTATTGACCCATTTCCTTACTTAACTTCGAAACAAAGGTCCTTACAAAGGTAGTATCCAATCGACTCAATCCCATTATCTCCACAATAATCCACCCAGACCAGACGGGATTCATGGCACAGAGAAGCACCAGGCTGAACCTCAGGCTCCTCTATGGTCTAATGCACGGGATGATGATGCATCCAACAGAACCTGTGGCGGTACTGTCTTTTGACACCAGCATGGCATTTGACAACACTGAATGGCCCTACTTACAAGCAATCCTGACTAGGCTGGGCTTCGACCCCTAATTCTGTGCGTGCGTCTGCCTTTTATACCGCGACCCAATGGCTTAAGTTCAAGTAAACTGCTCGGTCTCCAGATCATTCACAATGCAGGGGCACACAACAGGGGTGTCCCCTATCCCCGATCTTTGCAAAGATGGTTGAACAACTCGCTGTCTGGATCAGGAAGGACCCATTGATTTGAGGTATTGATGTTGGGGGTGAGTGGGAGGAACATTTCTTATTATATGCTGAAGATGTATTATTATACGTGAGCAGATCCAGGCAGACGATTCACAGAATTATTAACATACTCTGCCTCTTTGGTACTTATTCTGGATACCAGATAAACTGGGATGAATCTCAAATTCTTAGCTTAATTGGCGATATCCCACCACTCAACTGAATGTAGAGCTCTAATACAGTGCAACAACTTTAAATACCTCAGCATTGGATCACAAAATCAGACAAAGAATTTTAAAAAAAATATACAGGTTCAATTAGCGAGATTGCGTGAAGATGAAACACATTGAAGAAGACTACCAATATCTCTCATGGGTAGAGCTGTGTTATTTAAAATGATGGCCCTCCCCAGACTGATGTATGCACTACAGCACACCCCTGCAGGAAACCGGAGAATTTTTTTAAGGCCATTGTAGAGGAGCAACACAACCTATTGTGGGAGTGTGGCACTCCCTGCATAGCATTGCGCATGCTGCAATGAGGCGTTTTTGAGGGCGGTCTAGCAATCCTGGACATTCTGAACTATTATTTGGCAGCCCAGTTAATTAATATCAATGGGTGGGTGTTGGCACCCCTCTCTGAGCCAGCATATCAGGTGGATCGACAGTAAATGGGGGAGGGATGCTACGTTGCAACCCTGTATCAAAAGAGTCGGGAAGGGTCCCTGCCTGCGCACACTCAGACTGTGGTGCGAGCATAGCATTCTGCCACAAAGCTACTGGGATGGAAGTGGAAACGGACTCAACAAACCCCGCTCTGGGTGAAGTCGGACATTTGCAGGGCTTCCGTATCGGCATAGAGAACCTCTGGGATATCTGGAGAAGGGGGGCCATGCTTGCCTTTTAAGAACTTCAGACAGAATACCAAATGACGGTCGGAGAACGATTTAGCTATTTGCAGCGGAGACATGCTGTGTGCTGCGACAAACCAGAAGGGGAGTTAATTGGCTAGAAGCAATTCAGAGTCCTAGGGAGGTGGACATACGGGTGAGGTTCAGATTAATCCAACTTCGAGTTCTGCATAGGTCATATGCTCCCAGAACACTCCAGGATAAGCTAGGTAGATGTGAAACTGATCACTGCGTCGTGGGGGGGGGTGCACTTTTTTTCATATCATTTGGGCATGGCCGTAAATTCAACAATACTGGGCAGAAATAGTCAGGGTGATGTCAGAGGTAACAGGCCTGCATATGCAACTCGACGCATGGTGGTACCCGTTGGGAGTCTCGGGAGAGGTCAGATGGCCCACACATACCAAAATCTGGCTCATGTTAGCCGCAGTGGTAGCAAAACAGAACATAGCAAAACTGTTTCTTGCCACTAGCTGTATTCAGAAGTAGACTGGTCAGGGCTCTAACAGGGTAGCTCACCAACCCGTCGATTAAACAGATGGGTCTTTAGAGCCACACAAACTGCAGCAATAGATGGGACAGCTCTAAGTGCAATAGAAGGGCTTTCCAAAACTAGTAATGAGAAATGGTGAGCACTGCAACGTCTCTGAGAAAGCTGCAGAGTGACAAGATCACCAAAGCAGATCTGAGTCACTGACTGGGGGCTGTAGAACAATATCAACTTCCGTTTAAAATCAGAGCAAAGCCTTGGATTACAGGTAACCCGGTCTTGAGGTTAATGAGAAAAGTGTAGCATGAGAAAAGTGAGGTGCTTCCTTCACCATCCTAGCTACTTTGGATCCATGTGGCCTGGAGTCTGTGTTTGGCATTTAGGAACGCCTACGACAAAGCAAGGCGGCAGCCCACTGCAGGACTGCAGCACGAAATGCCACACTAAGTACAAAGGAACTATAGTACGAGACAAATCCAATCATGCTCAAATGCTTTATTAATGCTTTATCTTAAAGATATTCTGTAAAAGAAGACGACCTAGTTAAGCAACAGGATGGGCAATAGAAGTATTTGAAACTTCCCTACTTACCATTGAATAATTTCGTTCCCGATCACTTTTTTATACTTTTGTCAAAAACTCATTATAATCATAAACAAAACATGTTGAATTCTCAACATGGGGAGTAGAAATTTGTCAATTTACTTCCATAGGTTTTCAGTCAAGTTATTGATTCCAAAACAAACTGAGGTAATGCTGGGAAAGTAGCTACATTTGGTTTGTGTATATGAAACAATTAAAATCATTCCTATTATTCAAACCCATTCCTCAATTTATAAAGGAGCTCTAATAAACACACGAGTCGTATCATGCTTCTCATAAAAATGCCAATGCGCCACAGTATTCTCTACGCATCCATAAATAGAAGAGGTTACTTACCGTCCGTGAAGCCTTATCTGGTAGAGACTATCTAGCCACAGATTCCTTACCTTCGAATTATCCCCTGGCGTCAGACTGGATCCAGACATTTTTTGCGAACAGTACCCCTGCACGCCGGTAGGTGGCGTTGTTCGGCTCCACATGAAGTCGTCCTTGCCGCAAGTGACATGCGCGGTACATATATAGGCGCTACCCTAGGGCACACTGACGTCAGTTTCTCTTTGCGAAATTCCACGTGAAGAGCACGAACCCACGAAGAACACGGACCACTGCTATGGAAAACTAAGACCCTAAAATGTAAACAGCCCTGTCCCTAGTAATACGTCTGCAGAGCGAGGCAAATGGGTGGGTCGGTAAGGAATCTGCAGCTAGAGTCTCTGCAAGTTAAGGTATGATCAAAAGTAAGTAACTCGTTTATCCAATACAGACTACTAGCTGCAAATCCCTTACCTTATAACAGATACCCAAGCAATACCACCCCGAAGGTAGGTCTGCGAAACTGTTTCACACTGGAAAGTGCTGCAGGACCAAACAAGCAAAGTGCCCGTCCTGACAGACCTGAGTGTTCAGACAGTAATGCTCTGTGAATGTGTGTAGAGAAGCCCAAGTTGCTGCCTGCCAGATATCCAGGACCGAAACTCCACGTGCTACCACAGTGGTCGCAGCCTTAGCTTTGATGGAGTGAGCATGCAAACCCTCAGGGAGTTGTTTCTTGACCAATGCACAGCAGACCTTAATTTAGAGCACCATCTAATGGGAGATGGTTAACTTCTGCGCAGCCTCTCTTCTTCGCTCCAACGTACCCCACGAAGAGTTGGTCGTTCACTCAAAGGTCTCTCGTGCAGTAAAGGCAGAACAACAATGCTCTTGTTGGGACCAGTCAGCCACCTCTCTCTTCTTTAGAGGGATGTGGCAGAGCATAAAAAGTAGGCAGGGTGAAGGAGTAACAACTTTCATCAGAAAGGAAGCTCTATAGCGAAGAACCAGCTGGTCTGGGTAGATGTTCAGGAGCAGAGGCTTGAATGACAGCCTGAAGCTCACGGACTCTTCGGACAGATGTTACTGCCACCAGTAAGGCAGTTGATTGTAAGGAGCCTGTGCAGGCGGTCAAAGGGAGCCAACATCCAAAATGTTAAGACTAGATTAAGGTCCCACTGAGGCACGATCAACGGGGAAGGATGAAACGTGTTACAAACCTTTTCAAGAACCTATGAACAATAGGGGATTTGAGGAGAGATTGCTGGTCCGGCAACTGCAGAAATGCTGAGATAGCAGAAAGATAGCACTTTAAGGTGCACACAGGAGAGCCAGGCCGGGCAAGGGAAAGGATAAACAGAAGGACCTGAGAGAGGGGAGCAGAAATAGGGTAAACTTTTTTTCTGAACACCATGCCACAAGCTTGCCCCTGCGGCAGGCATGTACCGTTTCGGTGGAGGAACGCTCGGCTGCCAAGATAACATTGAAAACTTAGGGCGGAAGGTCAAAAGCGGTCACCTGTTGTTGCTCAAACTTCACGCGAGTGTGGACAGGTTCAGATGGAGAACCCTCCCCTGCGACAGAAGATCCTGCCGAAGGGATAGACTGATCGGAGGATGACGGCAATGCTCAATAGCTCAGGATACCAAACTCTCCAAGCCCAGTCCGGAGCCACAAGGATGACTTGGACCCAGTCGTTCCTGATCTTTTTGAGAACTCTGGGCAGGAGTGGTATGGCCAGAAAGGCATACAGCGAATCAACAGGCCTCCCGTTCCTCAGGAAGCTATCCCCATTAGCACACACCTCCCCTCCTCCTTTGAGGAATTTAATCAAATCTCCCCTGATCACATCTCCTCAATTAAATGTCCTCTGGCCACCCTTAAACTTACCCCTGACATCATAGGATCCAATTTAGCCAACATATTTAACTCTATGTTCAAAACTGGCATACACCCCTCATTTGGAAAAAAGGCTGTCATTAAGCCCCTTATCAAAAAGATCAACCTTGATCCAGCTGATCGAACTAGCTACAGACCTATCGCATGTCTGCCCCTACCAGCAAAAATCGCAGAGAAAGTTATGAACGCCCAATTGGCACATTTCATTGAGGAAAACCACTCACTAGATGACACCCAGTTTGGCTTCAGAAAGGGACACAGCACGGAAACCGCTCTCATTAAAGCATCTGACGAAATTAAAACGATTCTTGATGCAGGAGGAGCTGCGGTTCTCGGCCTGCTCGATCTTTCTGCTGCATTCGACAAGGTCGACCATGCCACCTTGATCGACCGTGTCACTGCCTTGGGTATTTCCCACATTGCTAGGGCCCTCCTTGCGTCATTCTCAATCGACCGATCAATCTGTCACGCTTGGCAATTTCACCTCCCCCCCATTCACCCTCCCTTGCAGTGTGCCTCAGGGATCCTTGCTAAGCCCGACCTTGTTTAATATTTATGTGTCGGACCTGGCGAGGGTCATTATAACCTATAAACTGGGCCTTACATCTTACGCCGACGATACCCAACTAGTGTTGGCGTTACACAACGACAGAGCTATGGTGGCAGCCAACTTTCAGCAGGGAATGCTTGCTATAAGCACTTGGATGGCAAACAACTGCCTCAAACTGAATTCCAGCAAGACGGAGGTGATGATCTTTGGCAATCTTTCACCCGCCTGGTCCCCTCTCTGGTGTCCAGCAGACTTAGGACCACCTCCATCACTAGTCTCAAAAGTGAGAAATCTTGGAGTCATCTTCGACTCCAGGTTGTCATTATGCACCACGCAAATGCAGTAGTTTCCTCAGCCTTCTACACCATCAAAATCATAAAGAAACTTCTCCCATACCTTCCATCTACAGACGCTAAGACCCTAATCAGCACACTTGTCATGTCCAAAGTAGATTATTGTAATAGCCTATTCATTAATGCTCAAGAAAGAGTTCTTAAACTCCAACTAGTACAAAATGCAGCGGCCAGGCTTCTGACAGGCACTCCCACATTTAAACCTATCTCTAATGTGCTTAGTCAACTCCACTGGCTGCCTGTCAGAAGCAGATTCAAGTTCAAGGCTCTTTGAATCACATACAAGGCTATTAATTCCATCGGACCCGACTTCCTCACGCAATCCCTCTGCCCATACAACCCCCCAGACAACTACGTTCCTCCACAGCTAATCTTCCCATTGTCCCCCGTACAAAAAAAGCATCCTGGGGCGACAGATCCTTTCTGTTCGCCACCACTAAACTCTGGAACAAGCTTCCCCCCACATCAAGACCAGCCCAACCCTGCTCACCTTCAGGAAGCAACTAAAGACCTGGCTTTTTTTTATTAATAAAGCTTCGTGTTTACCCCCCTTGGCTCCAGTCCTCAGCGCAGAGACACCCATGGGTATTTGTGCACTTTATAAATTGCATAAATAAATAAATACAGGAGGCCTGAGCTCCACTCGAGAAGAAAAGCATCTCCTAGCGAGAGCCACCTTGGAAGCTCCCGTGAGCAGAACTGCTAACACTGCGTTCTCAGCAGTGGTGAATAGATCTAACCAAAGCTCTTTCCACTGCTGAACGAGACCTTGTATCACCTCCAGATAGAAACGCCACTTGTGTTCCTCTAGGCATCTTCGGCTCAGTTCGTCCGCCCTAAAACTAAGAGAGCTGTCAGGTGTTGAACCAGGGATATTCCCTGATGTTCCAGCCATGTCCAGAGATGCAGGGCCTCTTGACAAAGGGCACAAAATCCCGCATTTTGTGTTGCAGTACTACATGGTGGTGCTTTTGTCTGTGAACATCTGTAAAAGCCTTCCCTTGATAGAGGGTAGAAAAGCTTGCAATGCAAGCCAGATCACCAAAAGCTCCAGAAGCTTGATGTGTAGTCCGGATTCCGCTGGAGACCAAAGGCCTCTGATCTCCACCTCTCCCAGATGGCCACCCCCCTCCCAGGAGTGATGTATCGAGGGGATCTAGTTGGGGAAGGGAAGGGGGATATGCTGCTGACCCAATTATGGTCCGTTAACCACCACTGCAGATCTTTTGCAGTTCTTCATGAGATCTGGATCATTTCGGAGCTATTCCCCTCATGCTGTGCCCACAGGAACTTCAGATCCCACTGCAGTGCCCGCATTTGCCAGCAGGCATGAGTCACAAGCAGGACTCACGAGGCAATGAATCCCAGCAGCCTCTGAGTTAGTCTCACCTAAATCCAGGACAGAGGCAGAAACATCAGTATCATAGTCTGAATATCCTGGACTCGGCGTTCGGGAGGGGATGGGCCCAAAACTGCACCGTGCTCAGAACAGCTCTGATCACAGGGAATATCTGAGTGGGAGTCAGGTGTGACTTCAGCATGGTTATAGTGAACCCCAGCTAATGCAGGAGGTCCACTGTAGTCTGCAGGTGGGAGAGGATCGCCTCGAGTGAGCCCACCTTTCACAGCCAGTCGTAGAGTTAGGGGAACATTGGTCCCCCCTGGCTCTTCAGCCAGGTATAGCTTGATTCCAGTGGCACAGTGAGCCCAGGGCCCACGTTTGGGTATGCCTGGCACACTTAGGGAGGCAAATGCAAAAACAACAAGGTGATGGATGGAATGCTTATATTAATCTCAGCCACTGGCAATCGCTCGGGCCGCATCCAATCCATCTTTGTTCTGCCCACCATGCCATCTCAGTTAGGACCCAGCCATACACAAATCTGTCTTGACCCTGCTCCTCGTGGAACAGTCCAGCCTGAAGTGTCCGGCCAGATCCTCCCTGAACTGGAACACAAGCAACCAGGACCAGTTTCGCCCTACTTCGGGCTCTTCAGTCAGGTATAGATAGATTGGTTCCAGAGGCACCGTGAGCTCGGGCCCATGTCTGGGCATACCTGGTGCAATTAGGGCGGCAAAAGCAAAAACGACAATGTGCTGAATGGAATGCCTGAATCAATCTGAAACTGGCAATCAGCGGGCTGCATCCCAATGCATTGTTCTTTTGCCACCATGCCACCTCAGTTTAGACCCAGCCATATGAAAATCAGTCTTGACCCCACTCCTTATGGGAAAAGCCAGGCCAGGTCCTCCCTGAACCAGAACACAAGCACCTAGGGCTGGTTTCGATCGGTTGGGTCAAAATGAGGTGTCACTGTGTGCAAAATAAACAATGGATTGAGATGCAGCCAGAGGAATCATCCGTGGCGTAGATTAATTCAAGCATTCATCTATCAAATTGTATACTTTAGTGTGTCACCAAGAGCAGTAACATCATGAACACACTTCTCGCTGAGACGACACCACACCAATAAATGCCACTCGGCAACGTGCTAAAAGGTCCTTGCAAGAGACTAATAAGGTACTGGCATTTGGCAGTCTGAAGCCATACCAGTGTTCCAAAAACAAACAAAAACAATCCAAAAGTTCAGGAGAGCCTGGATTCATAACTTGTGGGACCACAATGAATGCACTGTGATTGGAGAAGGGAAAAGGGACTAGAAGAATATTTAAACATCAGGTATACTACTGCATGTAGCATGGCGCAACAAGCCCACCCTGGGGGTGGGAACTTCTACTGCTAAACCCCAGCTGGAATACATCAAAGGAAAGCAGGAAACCGATGCAACTAAGATACAGGTTTATTTACCTCGACTCCTCGCTGCTGGTTCTAAAGGAAGACTGGTGAGGTAACTGCTTCATATGGCGTGACGGAAGGGAGGTTTAAATGGAGGACTGCTACTACTGACCTGCTGTTGCAGCACTTGGCTCCCGCCATGCAGTCCAGGCACCTTCGAGCTTAATCTGTCTCGGAGGAAGAAAGAGTCCCTCCTTGCCTGCGGCCACTTGCAATCTCTGACATGTGTCATCTGATGAAAGAGATAAAAAGCCTGATTAAAGAAAAGTCATTTGCGTTTATGACTAGACCACTTACTGATGGGCTGGTAATCTCTGATATGTCTCAGACACTACTTCAGGAATCGATGTGTAGCCTTCTCCTTTAAAGTAGCACACCTCTTTTCATGTCGTTTATTAGCACTGAGCCATGTCTCGGTGTTCTGTTGCATGGGCCAAAGCAGTACCAGGTGAAGGTTTCCAACCTCAAGGAAGGGTGGGGGCAACAGATAACTAGAGCACCTAGGATTTCCAGCAGTCAGTCAGTGATCCGGTCATTACCTCGACGACCACTCCCCATCACACCAGTCACTAAACCAAAAACACACTAAAGTAAGGTTTTCCCAAGAAAAAAAGACCACCATTGACAGAAGAGGTAAGAACAGACAGTTAAATGTAATTGTGAGAATCAGATACAGGCCAAACATAGCCCTGCAGCAGATACAGTCAAGCACGGAAGTGGGCATTTAAAGCAGGTCACACAATAGTGGTAAAAATATGAACAAACAGATCCATGTAGTAGAGGCACAGATGTTTACAAGGGGAAAATCAGAGGACTCTAGTAATGGTACCCTGCGTCACATTCAGAACGGATATGGCTGCAAACCGTAACTCGCATATGTACTGAAGAAGAGATCTTAGGAATGGCGTTCAAATCTCGCGATGTATGGTAGACTTGGAGGCTCTGAGAGCCGAACTGGCAATTTGACGAGGCATCCATGGGGCACAAGCAAAAACACTGGAGTCCTCGTGAGGTGTTTACAAAGTGCCAAGAGTACATCCAACAGAGGGACAGGCCCAACCATTGGCTAAACCACACTACTTGTGGGAGCATCAAGGAACATCTGTGCTGCATGCAACACAGAGTCAAAGTGAGCATTGCATGAACAGTGCCAGGACAAGTTGTACATCTTTGGAACATCTGGCAGAGTCACAACTGATGAATACCAAGCAGGGGCTGAGAAAATCGCGAGTGTTTATGATCGATGTAACTGATCGAAGTCGATAAAACACACTGGTCAAGTACTCCAGTGGATGCTGAGCCTCTGGGAGCATCTGTTTGTGGCTGTAGATTCAAATGCTGTGCATTCTTCCGCCATCTAGTGTTGGGCTCGGACGTGTACAACTAGTTTTGTTTCTAATTAATTCAGACATGTGGACCCAGTGACTCCACCTGTCATTGGTATTGCACATTGGAATTGGATTGTTTGAATGTTTATTCCTGTACGTTAGGCAAGATTAGAAATAGAGCATAGAAAAAAAAGGAAAGTATAACCATGCCAAGTGTCAAACTAAAGCTAACTTAAGGAAAGGAGAACATTTCTGCAACAACCTATGGCAAAAGGGGAGGAGACTGGGCGCATGTGAATCTACAGCACTACAAGACACAAAAAGATGCCTACAAGTACCATTTTCCATTTGTCACGTGTGTGTCTGTAGATATAAATACTGTGCATAGACTGTAAAGCAGTCCTCCCAAAAGTGTTGACTTAGCCTGCGGATGTTGCAGAAGACCAAAAGAGAGTGCACAAGACAGCCTGGCCAACTCTAGCTTGTTGTCTACCAGGACGTCAACACAGGAGTGACGAGTAAAGGCATGAAGGGTGGACCAAGTAGCTGCCTTGAAGATGTCAGCTAATAGTAGATTACCTAAGAAGGCAATGGAAACACTTGACTAACCATCGTAGCACCTTACCCTCCTTACCACAAATGGTGGGACAGGTGGAACAGTAAGCAAATATGCGGGATCAACTCCTTCATAGCGCATTGCCCAGAGATTAACTGGCCACAAACATATGGAGCGTCACTAGGGGAGGCTTTATATTTCCTACTTACCCTAGAGTGATAATCCTTGCCTTGACAGGCTCCTCAAATCTAGGTGGTCGGTTCGAGGACCCCTTTTAGCATCGGGAGATACTGGAGGGAGCTGTGAATGGAGGAGAACGCTTCCACAAGGAAATCATTTTCTTCTTGCTGCACATGGAGCTTAACATTGTGAAATGCGGCAGCCCTGTGCCAAACCTCATGATATGCAATGCCATCTGGTGGGGAAAACTTGGCAAGTTGCAAATCTGCCTGTGGCTGCAGAGGGTTCAATATTGTAATCATCCCAAGGGTCTGAGCCTTGCAGGTCATGACTTGGGTTATACGAGTAATAAGAGTCTAGGACTGACCACACCCCGCAGTGGGAAGAACCCCTAAGTGAGTGCGGTGGTGACTAAATGTAATACAGGATGTACAGGAATTAGAGGAGAGGTCGCCCTGTCGTGCTTTTAAGGCCCCTTGGGAGGGACAGGCGTCGGTGGGTTGATGGCCTCCTCATGTCAATTTCCTCTTATGAGGAGCAGGGTCCTTCAGCACCTGTGGAGGCTTTGCCAAGATCCTATGTTGCGGAGCATCCAGATGTTCTTCAAGCCGCTGTAGGATCGGCTGCTCAAAGTCTTCGGAAGAAGCAGAGAAGGCAGCAGTGGAAGAGGGCCTCGTAGGGATAGATGATCTTCCACCGGAGGGCGCCGAGCTCGATGCCGAATGGTTATGTTTGACAGGTCTCATCACCAAACTCAACTTTGGCTCAGAATGTTTCGATGTAAGATGTCTCGGGTCTGAAATACTTGAATCCATGCCTTTCAGCCTAGAGGGTGTTCGATGATGCACCTTCAGATCCAGCACCAGGGCGCTGAACAAGGCTCTATGCTACACGGAGGATTTCGGCATTGAATGTGGAGCGGGCGTCAGGTCCCTCTTGGAATGCAGGTGTCTACCATGGGTGGAAAGTAGTTGCACACCAGATGCCTCATGGGCACGGGAACTTAAGGCAGACGCCTCTGGTTGGCGAGTATGGGGAGCATCAATACTCACTATAGTCTCTTGTTGCTGCTAGACAGGCAGAGGCTGCTCAGCCTTGTTCGATATCCACCTCAGTCAGAAATTTCAACACATAGAACACTTGATTGTTCTATATCAGACACCTTACGCTCTCCAAATATGTCCGGAGTGTCTTCTGCTTCTCGTCTGTGTGCCATGGTGGCTGAGCTGAGAGGACGAACGTGTCAGTTGCGTACGGTCTGCTTGTTACAGAACACAAGACACACTGAACAGGGGTGTTCTCGGTGATCAGGAGGCAAGAAGAGATTGTAAACTTCGTGAAGGTTGGACTTTAGGTAATTGGTGTAACAAGTAGGACAGAATCGAAATGGAGAACTTTCCATCACAAAGACCTTCTTGACCTGGACGGTGGGAGTCGAGAGGTATGCAATCAACATGTAGTCGAACGGAACACAACTATTGACAACCGGCAAACGCACTATTGTTTTTTAGAACCAAAGAAGGAATGGATCAGAGGGACTGGCGGGAACACTGCACAGTGTCAAACCAGAGCTCACGAAAACACGTCTGAACTAGGTGGCGGAAAAAATTTAACAGTGGAGCAGATGCCCATGAGCAATACCACTGATTGGTATAGTTCCTAGATCCCAGGACTTAAAAAGACTTGTATTCTATTTTTTAACTTGTTTTGTACGGTTATGATCTATGTTTTAGACATCGTTCAAAGAAAAACAAGCTATATATGTTCGAGCCCACTCTAGATGGCGGAATGCCACAAACATACAATTATCTGCAGCCAAAAAAAACATCTATTGAAAGAATGAGGAAGAGCCTTAGAAGAAAGACAGGTCATGGATTTTTAATTTAGAGAGCTTCTAAATGAGTACAAAGACAATTACATTGAAACAAAGGGTGCTTGGGCACCGAGATAGTCCGACCCAATGAAGAGTGCTACGCCAAAAAATTAAGAAGGTTAGAGCCCTTCAATGAGAATGTGGACGTCAACGGTCGGATTCTATTAAAGGCAGGCTATGGTGCTGATAAAGTTTGGATTGCCATCCCATGATAAGACAACCTGGGAATTGCAAAAGAAATGAAGCAATTGTTGCATTATATTCAGGAAAACCATGAAGCTCATCAAAAAGGATCAAGTCAATAGAAAACAAAGCAGCCTTCCATCAAACTAGAGATGGAGCCTGTGGCAGAAATAACTCTCCTAGGCATGGCTTTGTGAGGTGAAGGAATACCTTTGCTGGTTCCCAAGACCATTCTTAATAGTGGACCTGGGGGCAGCGATTTTTCTTGCGATATCATATAGTTTACAGTTTCATGATTTAAGTCCCAAGTCTAGATACTGGAATTACTGCACTGTGCAGTGCGACAATGGGAGACCGGCTACCGACAGAGCAAGTGTTTAATGAGGAGTAATCAACAAGAAGGAAACTGCCTATTAAGGTAACAATTACTATAAAGGAAGAAAACTGTTTTAAACTATAAAAAAAAGTAATTAAGATGGAATACTAGAAACATCTAATCACATTTAGGAAACTCGCCACTAAGAAACTTAACACAACCTGATCAATTAACATATATATTACATTCATATAACAGTGGATCTTGAATTTTAGCAAGAACTAGGCACAATAAGCGACGCTGCCCCATAACACGTCTATTAGACTAGAAATCTATTGATAACTGGGTACGAGGGGCATTTAAACGTTATCTTTCCCTTTGGGAGGTGACGGGATTAAAATGACTTTAGATTCCGTAGATGTGGAAATTCTCAAATTTCCACCTGGCATGCCTCTTAGCGTGATTGGACGAGTGAAATGTGAGGTAAAAGGATAGATACTTGGGAAAGAAAATGGCAGCATATTCTAAGGATTACTTATAAACTAAGACCTATATACACCAATCTGGGAAAAATACTTAAATATAGCATAGCAGTTCTGACTGCAATCGCTGCAAAATGAAGGCCAACACAAGGTTTGTTTTTGCGGAACTGGTCTTGAAATAATTATAAACAAACAGAAATCCTAAAAACTGAGAAGGCGTCATTGGCTTTTTCAGGTAGAGTCAATTTTAAAAAACATTCTATAACTTCCAAGGTGAAATCTGGCGCCTTACATTAAAAGGCTAGCTATTTTACAACTATGTAGCAGAAACTGAAAGGGCCAAGTCCAGCTCTTCGCCACCCTGTAGAATGCTTGGCACAGGAGGAAAGAGGAAAGAATCATCCCATGATAGTGGCTGACCACGCAGCAGGAAGGAGAACGCGGGCATAAATTACAGACTAAACTGGATGAGGATTTAAAATGCATAAAGGGTGGAAGAAGTGGTACTTTTTTGTTTTTCTGTGCGTCACTAATTAATAGATTAAAGGTGACAATTGTAAACATTTTATACATTTAATAGAAAATACAGTGAAGGCGAGTGAGCTAATGTACATACGCCGTCTGCCCATTGCTGGATTGTCACACAAGAGAAATTATGAAAAACAAAAGTAAAATACTGGAGGCGTGGACTGTTTACGTCTTAATAGTCATGAAAAAGCATTTCAGCAGCTAATGAATGGCAAACTGCAGTGCTGATCCATACATACATGACGGACGAATGGCAAACTGCAGTGCTGATCCATACATACATGACGGACGAATGGCATACTGCAGTGCTGATTCTTACATACACAAAGGACGAATGGCAAACTGCAGTGCTGATCCTTACATACATGACGGACGAATGGCACACTGCAGTGCTGATCCTCACATATATGACGGACGAATGGCACACTGCAGTGCTGATCCTTACATACATGACGGACGAATGGCATACTGCAGTGCTGATTCTTACATACACAAAGGACGAATGGCAAACTGCAGTGCTGATCCTTACATACATGACGGACAAATGGCAAACTGCAGTGCTGATCCTTTCATACATGACGGACGAATGGCACACTGCAGCGCTGATCCTTACATACACGAATGGCAAACTGCAGTGCTGATCCTTACATACATGACGGACAAATGGCATACTGCAGCTCTGATCCATACATACATGACGGACGAATGGCAAACTGCAGCTCTGATCCATACATACATGACGGACGAATGGCAAACTGCAGTGCTGATCCTTACATACATGACGGACGAATGGCATACTGCAGTGCTGATTCTTACATACACGAAGGACGAATGGCAAACTGCAGCGCTGATCCTTACATACATGACGGACAAATGGCATACTGCAGTGGTGATCCTTACATAGACGGACGAATGGCATACTGCAGCGCTGATCCTTACATACATGACGGACGAATGGCAAACTGCAGTGCTGATCCTTTCATACATGACGGACGAATGGCACACTGCAGCGCTGATCCTTACATACACGAAGGACGAATGGCAAACTGCAGTGCTGATCCTTACATACATGACGGACAAATGGCATACTGCAGTGCTGTTCCTTACATACATGACGGACGAATGGCAAACTGCAGCGCTGATCCTTACATACATGACGGACGAATGGCAAACTGCAGCGCTGATTCTTACATACACGAAGGACGAATGGCAAACTGCAGGGCTGATCCTTACATACATGACGGACAAATGGCATACTGCAGTGCTGATTCTTACATACACGAAGGACGAATGGCAAACTGCAGCGCTGATCCATACATACACGAAGAACGAATGGCATACTGCAGCGCTGATCCTTACATACATGACGGACGAATGGCAAACTGCAGTGATGATCCTTACATCGCAATGGTAGGAAACCGCATTACTTATAGCGCCCCCTCTTTGTACGCCCTGCGCCCTACCTTCAATCCACGCTGCTCACACTCGATTGTTCCTACAAATAAAGTGGCCTGATGTACAACTTGTGATTGGGGTATGCACCCCCCTGTGCTAAGGAAACCCCCCCGTGCATAAATGGAGGATGTTCCTTCTCAATTGCCGGTCCTTGCCGAAGCACTACACCGAGTTGGCTATGCTCATGGAGGAGCACAAACCTGATGCCCTCTTCTTAACTGAGACATGGCTTCAGCTTGAGACCGACCCTGCATCAGTATGGGCCTCTCCCCCAGGTTATACCATCAAGCGACTGGATCGCCAGATAGGGAGAGGTGGAGGGCTGGCTATCATCTATAGAGATAATTATGGATGTCGCACCACCCCTTCCACAACATCAGGCTGCGAGAGCTTACACTTCACTCTCGATTTCTCCCCTACCACCACATTTTCTGGGGTGCTAGCCTACCGACCACCTGGGACCCTTGGTAATTTCATCACCAATATTACAGACACAGCCGCCAATTTAGTACTTACCTCGGCAAATTTTACCGTGCTGGGCGATCTAAATTTACATTTAGATGATCCCTCTGACTCAGTAGCAAACAGCCTTCGCTCGAACCTCCTGGCTATTGACCTGCGACAGAAAGGGTTCCTCCCGACGCACATCAAGGGACATCTTCTTGATCATATTTTTAGTAACCAGATAACCTTACGGTCGAGGCACCCATTCCCTTACCCTGGACCGATCATTTTTTAATACCCTTTGTATGGTCCCTAAGCACTCGCCCCATCTTACAGAGCCATGATAAACGCTGGGGCAGGAAATGGGCTTCGCTCCCGTCTCCTAAGTGGATACTGGCTCTCAATGAACATCCACCTGTGAAGGTGACCAATCCCAACACAGCCAGTGCCAATTTTGACAACTGGATTACTTGTACTCTTGACCAAGTCCTCCCAAAGAAATCCTTGGACTTGATAAAAAGATCTAAGGTCGCCCCCTGGTACTCCCCTGTTCTCAGGCTCACGAAGCAATCCTGTCGCAAACTGGAGAGAGTATGGAGAAGTGATCGTTCACTCTCAAGAAAAGCTGACTAAGCTCTATAAACATGAAATGAAATGGGGGGCGCTAGAGGGCGCACTGCTGAATGGCCGCACCTGCGTGAGGCTCCAGCAGCCTGGCATACCTATCCGGTCATTTATCCTCCTTTCCCTGCTCCCACCCGCCCGAAAATCCCCACGGGGGCACGGCTGAAGCCACTGCACACTCGGTGCAACTTTGGTGACTCTACCTCCTCGGAGTCCGGAGTTACAGCCTGCGGAGCCCCCCCGGCTGACAAGTGACTAGACGCGGCGGAGCTAACAGACTGCTCCAGGATCTACGCGGACCCGAGGCTCGCCACGAGGCGAGTGGGCCTCTAGAGCACAGCGAGAGGCGCGGCCTGTACCAGAGGTGGGGCCGGGCTCTGGTGCCCACTTTGGAGGTACGTGCAGAGCGCATTACTTGCGCAACGGGGGCGAAGGAGGTGCGGTGCCCCCGCCGGTTTCGCTACACTGAGAGCCCCACCGCTGCGGTGATAGGAGAAATCTACTGGCGCCATATTGGACTGGCGGCGCCCGCCTACGGAGAGCCTGGGGCTTCTGGCGACCTGGCCATAGACGGTGCCCTTCACAGCCTGTGGCCCTGATTCCTGCTGTGATACTGCTGAGCTGGAGACCCCTACAACTTAGTACTCCTGGCTGGGACCTCGAGGCGCTGCGACTTTAGCTGGTCTTCTCGCACCTGTCCCTTGGGGACCGATCCTTTGCTGATCTATCCGCTCTTTCACAGAGGGCCTCTCTCCATACCTCCCCTGCGCTTCCCCCGCTGCCTGACGCCTCGCTTGCTGCGGATACGCCACTACACGACAATTAGTGGTGTGGAGATACTAACTCCTTCACTCACGTCTCTCAGTCTGCGGTGCGAGTAGCGCCTAGACGCAGAAGCTTCATATTCCACGTTGTCAACATGGGGAAGCCGGACAGTCGCCAACCCAGGCTGCAGTTTGAGCCTGCGTCGCAGAAGAAGACGTCGCGACACACAGGAGACGCGATACAGCCCCGGAGCCCGGTCACGGAGGCCTCGACATCGGCCCACCGACCCCAGATATAGCCACCATACTGCAGGAGATGCGCCAGGGCTTTGCAACGGTGGTTGACAAAGTGGATGGTCTCTCATCTCGAATGGACGGGATAGTCCAAAAGATGGATGTGCATGAGGAACGCATCACTGAGGTGGAGCGCAGAATTTCAGACAATGATGACACCACCGCGGCACATGACTTCCGCCTTGCTAGAATGGACAATGTGTTGAGAGTGATTGCCGCCAAGAATGAGGAGTTGGAGGCTAGAAGTCGGCGGAACAACATTCGCGTCACGGGCATTCTGGAGTCGACCAACACGGGGAGGATGGAGTTGTATATAGAGAGACTGCTTACGGCGGCAGTGGGGGCAGAAGCTCTTTCTAATCAATTTATAGTGGAACGTGCCCATCGCTCTCTTGGACCCCAGCCCAAACCTGGTGCCCCGCCGCGACCCATAATAGCACGCCTGCTCAACTACCGGGATCGTGATGCGGCCCTCCGGGAAGCCCGAGCGAACCAGAATCTAACATATGATGGTGTGCCTTTCTCCATTTACCCTGACTTTACCCCGGTGGTTCAGGAGCAACGGCGGAAATTCCTTGCGGTCAAGAGGAAACTTCGGGACCTGAACATCGACTATGCTCTCTTATACCCGGCCAAGCTGCAGGTCACCCACCAAGGTACACAGCAATTCTTTCTCAACCCACAACAAGTCGAGGACTACCTTAAGACTTTGCCTAAACGACACAGGAAACCTGCGGATGCTGAGGACTTGCATGCATCTGATCCCGAATAATCACTGGCCGGCTCCCTATGGTGCTTGATCCTGTGCACAACTGGGTCATCCTCGCTCCCCTCTTCGCAAGGGGGGTCTCATCCTGCTCTGCGGTGGCGGCGGATGCCCCCGGGGTGCCATGGACGGGTGATGGACTGCAGGTGGTAATGTATGCCGGGCACCCGCCCCCCTTACTTCCTCTCTGCTCCGGATGGAGGCCCCACGGGTGGACTTGTACGGAGTGGGAGGACTGGGGGTGGTGTAACGTGCGCCTCGGATGACCCCTACTGGGTGTTCCCCAATGACATTGACTTTGGTTCTTACTTGTTTATTGTTTCCTAGCATCGTTTTGCTACGTGGGTGGGGGGTGGGCCTGGGGCACTGGTGAGTTGGGGATGCTTCAGTGGGTGGGGGGTGGTGGATGGTTTATCTGATGGTGTGGATGTGTACTGAGCGTGATATGGCTCCCTTTAGAAGAGCCGGAATGTTTTGCTGTATCTGGTTGACTACTGTGCAATGTTTTTCTTTCTTTGGGTTGGGTCCTTTTGTTGGGGCTCTTGGAGGGGCGGTGGGTAGGGGGGTATGTCTAGATTTCTGTTGGGGTTTTGGTTATAACATGTGCATGTTGGGGTTTGAACTCACCTCTCTGCCCTGTGGAGGGCTCCTTATTGGGGGCTGGGAGACATGGGGGCGGGATGGTTGTGTTGAGCGTTGTCTGTGGTTAAGACATGTCACAGGTGGTGGGGGCGCTCCTTCAGTGCTCCGCTCCCTGATCCTTCTGCATGTCACTGGGCCGATTCGCCTGGGTGATGGCCTGTTTATTGTTCATGGAGACCTGACCGTTTTACTTGCCTTAATCCTGTATTCATTGTTTCGCACTTCTACATGGGGGACACACGTTTGAATGTGATTACTTGGAATGTGAGGGGGCTGGGAGACCATAGGAAGAGACGACAAGTATTAAGTTACCTTGATCGCCATAACGTCCACATTGCTTTCCTGCAGGAAACGCACTTTGCACCCCACAGGTCACACTCCTTTGGAAGTAGATGGGCCTCCCACAGGGTCTTCGCTAATTACTCCTCATATGCACGAGGTACGGCCATTCTGGTTAAGAAGTCTGCACCGTTTCGGCTTGCTGGATCCATGGCTGACCCCCAGGGGCGGTATTGTTTATTATGGGGCAGACTGGGGCACATGACGGTGACGCTAGCATGTTGTTATGGACCTAACGTGGATGACCCACAGTTCTTCACTGCTTTATGGGCTGCAATAGTAGAGACGGGACCACAACACCTCATATGGGGGGGGGATTTCAATACAACCCTGCACCCACCTCTGGATAGGTCACACCCCGCCCCCCACCATTACACCAACGGGCGAGAAGTCCTTCGAGCTACCATGACCGGTAACAATCTCATAGACGCTTGGCGTTCATACTGCGGGTCTAGCAGGGAAGGTACACATTTTACAGCGCAAGCTAAATCGTGGGCGCGACTCGACTATTTCCTCCTGACCTCCCATCTGTACACTTCACTGGTTCACGCGTCGCACCTCCCCAGAACATATTCCGACCACTCCCCCGTTCTTATTGCATTGTCCGGCTCTGAGCTGGGCCCCCCAGTGACGGCATGGCGTATGCAGCCCTCTATGTTATTAGACTCGGCCTTTCAGGAAGAACTCCGGGATTAATGTCTGGATTTCTTTAAACGCAATAAGGACTCGGTCCAGGACGTTGAAACCATATGGGACGCCTTTAAGGCCACACTCCGGGGCTTATGTATTTCAAAGGGCTCCGGGGTGCTCAAGAGCATACTGAATAGATTACGCGGTCTAGAAGCTGACCTACGTAGCGCAGAAGACCGCCTCAGGGCTGGCCCTGACAATGCAACCCTCGCTACCATACGTGACAAATTGTCGGAGTACTCTGAGGAGGCTGCTCGCGAGGTAAAATTCAGGAACAAATACTGGGTGGCCAGGCGCTATGGAGAGGGTGAGAGACCTGGGAAGGCCCTGGCGGCGACGGTTAGGCTAATGCGTTCACCAACTGTTATACTGGAACTAGACACAGCTGAGGGGCTGGTGCTCAGGGACACCACACAAATCCTGAACGAATTTGTGAGACACTATGGTGCGCTATACTCCTCTACCGGGACTGGCAAAATCACACTAGACGACTATTTAGCGGATGTCTCTTTAGGATGGCTGAGTGATGCGCAGAGAGCCTTTTTGAGCGCTCCGTTTGAATTGGATGAGGTCAGAGAGGCTATCATGAGTATGAAATCGGGCAAGGCCACCGGGCTGGATGGCATCCCTATTGAATTTTACAAAACATTTATTGAATTCATGGCGCCAGTGCTGCAGGAGGTTTATGAGGATGCGCTAGAGGTGGGTCATCTCCCTGCCTCCATGAGAATTGCCCTCATTACATCCCTGCTCAAGCCAGGTAAATCTGCTGCTAGCTGCGACTCCTATAGACCGTTGTCCCTATTGAATTGTGACGTGAAAATTCTTGCGAAATTGGTTGCAACACGCATCAGCCTCCTCCTCCCTGACCTGATACTACCGGACCAAGCCGGTTTTGTCCCTGGCAGGGCGACGTCACATAATCTTCGTACCTTTTTTTCGGTCTATGACTCCATCCACGAAGATCTGCCAATGGCTGCCGTTTTTTTAGACGCCACCAAGGCTTCGACTCGCTCGAATGGGACTATGTGTTCAAAGTTCTGGAGCGAATGGGATTCCCGCTTATCTTTATTTCTTGGATTAGACTGTTGTATACGCGTCCTGTGGCCAGAGTCCTCATCAATGGGAAATTGTCTTCGGAATTCCCGATCTCCAGGGGGACAAGGCAGGGTTGCCCCCTGTCCCCACTCTTATTTGCTATAGCCACTGAACCCCTAGCTGCTAAACTGCGGCAACATCATCGGGACAGTGCTCTACGCTGTTTTCAGAGACAAATACTCGTCTCTATGTATGCCGATGATATCACCCTTTATGTCCGCCATCCCAGCCATAACCTTCATCCCGTACTCCGGGAATTTATACGGTTTGGTGCCTTTTCGGGAATCCAAATTAACTGGAGTAAGTCGTGTGTCTTTCCCCTTACAGCCTCCACAAGTCAATTTCCGCTAGAATTCCCGCTTGCCTGGTGTACAGGGGACTTTGAATACCTGGGTATACATGTGGAGAAGGGTAGAGAAGAGCTGATCCGTGCTAATTATGGCACGGTGATGGACAAGATCCGTGACAGTATATCCAGATGGATATCACTCCCCCTTTCCATGGCCGGGCGGGCCTCATTAGTTAAGATGGTAATACTCCCTCAACTTTTGTACCTCTTTATGAACATTCCGTATCACCCCGGGCCCCATTTCTTCCGACTACTCCGCTCGGAGTTGCTCCGACTGGTGTGGGGTGGGAAGACACCTAGACTCAAATGGGAGATCCTAGTTCGACCATTCTCGCAGGGAGGCTTCGGTATTCCTGATTTTGAGCTTTATTATCAAGCTGCTCAAGCCCACTACGCATACTTTTGGGTGCATCAGCAGAGATATATGCCTCAATTGGCGGCTGAACACTGGTTGGCCCACCCGACTCCCATTGAAGGCGCGCTCCATTCCCAAATTGAAGGCAGAGACAAGACTCCCACCACGGTGTCTAGCACGGTCACGGCCTGGAAATCCATTACTGTGCGGCTTAAGTCACAATTCCTGTATGCTCCGCTATTACCACTGACCTACCACCCACAGCTCCCGCTCCTGCAGGAAGTTGGTTTTCAAAAACTGCTGAAAAGCATACATGTCACTACATGGGGAGACTTGTATCGTGATGGCACCTTCCGTACTAAGGACCAATTATACGAGAGCATTCAGCCGACACCCCTAGACCTGTTTTATTATATAAGGCTCAGACACGGACTGCAAGCCATCACACCTGACTTCCCCTGTGAGCCGCCGGTGCTTCTTCCTCTACAAAACATGCTGCTTCGCGACAATCCCAATAAACTGGTGTCCACACTCTATAAATCTGTCCGCGATAACACGACCTACACTGCTCTACCGGCTAGGCACAAATGGGATCAAGACTTAGCCTTGACTCTTACGGATGCACAATGGGACTTTTGCACGCAACAGACCGAGCGCATATCCTCCAATAGCCGTTCTAGGATAATTCACTATAAATTCCTACACAGACTGTACTATACTCCAGCGCGCTTACACAGATTTCAGCTACGGCCTACAGACACGTGTGACAGGTGTGGGGATCCTGGGGCTGACTTCCTTCACCTTGCATGGGGGTGTGCCGAGGTGAGCAGATACTGGACCCAGGTATTTCAAGCACTGTCTACAATGATACATGAGACGATAAGTCCGTCCCCATTGCTGGCCCTTCTGGGGTATGTTGCTCCACTCCAGGCGGCTCACCGCAAATTTGTGGCACTGGCTATGCTTCTGGCTAAACGCAGGGTGGCCTGTAGATGGGGGAGAGGGAGAGCGCCCAAGTTTAAGGATTGGATGAGCAACATGGTGTACTGCCAGGAACAATTGCATACTTACTCCGAGCTGTTGCCACCCACTTCCAGGCCTACTGATATTTGGGCCCCATTGCAATGTTATTTGATAACTGACCCACTGGAAGATGACAGCGCTTGATGTTGGGATAGTGTAACACTACAGTGCCGCTTTATGGCCCTGCATTTACAGTCCTAGGCCTGCATGTCGGGCTGGATGTCCTGGCCCCCCCCCCCCTGCTCCCCCCCTCCCCCCCCCGCTCCCCCCTTCCCCCCCCTGCTTCCCCCCCCCTCTCTCTCATCCCCCCCCCTCTCTCTTCCCCCCCCCCCCTCTCTCTCCCCTGCCTCCCCATTTCTAGGTTCTCACTGGTCGCTCTCACTCCCACATTGCCACTCAGGTGATTACCGACCTACCACCTATGACACTGACGCCCGCCATTAATTTTAATTATGGGCTTTTGGCTTTGCCAGCTGCGTTCCTCCCACGGCCTGATATACCCGCTCGCACACACGGTATGCGCCCCCCCCCCCCCCCCTGGGTTCACCTAGACCCTGCACATGTTAATGTTGACACTTGGTTTCTAAAAAAGCAAGACACATTGATTTTACTGTATAGAAGCTGCACTTGTCATTTGGATGCTATTGAATGTCGCGATTATATTCACACCCATCCATGTACCATTGTCAGTCCTTGCTCTTTATATGTGCATTGATAGCAGCCGGCCTCCGGGTTGTTGGCGAGACGCTGTGTACTCCTGACAGTGCTCAATAAATGTTTTGCACCAAAAAAAAAAAAAAAAAAAAAAACATGAAATGAAATCTGCACAAGCTTTATTCTATGACTCTAAAATTAATTCAGCCGTAAACTCTCCCAAAGAAATTTTTAAAATAGCAAAATCTTTAATTTCTCCTGCTCCTGAGCGTTTGTCATCAGTGGGCGCTCAATCCCGTTGCAATAACCTGGCCACCTACTTCTTTCAGAAGATCCAGACCATCTACTCCTCATTCACTTGTGGCAATGACGTTGGGGCATCTACCAACACCACTGAGCCTGTCCCCACTGCCCTTTGCACGTTGGACAAATTTCCTCCCTTAGACTCCTTTATACTTTATAAAATGATCTCCAAAGTTACTTCGGGATCCCCTAATGACCCAGCACCTCCGCGGATTCTTATCAAGGCCCTGGATGCTATCCGTCCGGTCATCCTGGATGTTCTCAATGCATCCATCACCACTAATTCTGTCCCTGCCCCTTGGAAGTGTGCGATGGTCAAGGCCCTATTAAAAAAGCTCTCTCTGGACCAGAACAACTTGGCCAACTTCCGCCCAATCTCCTTACTCCCCTGGATGAGTAAACTGCTTGAGAGGCATGTCAATACCATCTTAGTAGACTACTTGGAATCAGGGGGTATGCTATGTGCCTCTCAGACAGGGTTCCGCCCCCAGCACGGAACCGAAACTGCCCTTATAGCGGTGACGGAGGAAACCCGAGCCGTGCTGGACCGGGGAGGAAAGGCAGCCATCATCTTACTCGATCTCAGTGCCGCGTTCGACACAGTTAACCATACCACTTTATTACATCGTCTAATGGGTTTGGGTGTGTCGGGCGCGGCACTGGAGTGGCTGTCCTCCTTCCTGGATGAGCGTTTCTTCCAGGTGTTTGAGGATGAGGTAGTCTCCCCCAAACATCCTCTTAGCTGTGGGGTGCCTCAGGGCTCCTCCCTGAGCCCCACGCTTTTTAACGTTTACATGCAACCTCTAGCAGGGATAGTCCAACCCTTTGGTGTGCGTATTGTCACCTACGCGGACGACACCCAACTGGCGGTCTCTCTTGACCACACGGAAGGATCGTCCAACACCTTAGGTCCCTGTCTGGAGGCTGTTGCTAAGTGGATGCAACTCTCCTGTCTCAAACTTAACGGAGAGAAGACGGAGATTATGCTTCTGGGCAACTCCCCGCCTACCCCTTTAGCCTCCATTTGGCCCACCTGCCTCGGTGTCCCCCCTCCCTCTAAACCTCAGATAAAGAGCCTGGGCATCTGGCTCGATAAAGTGCTCGACTTCTCGGTTCAAGCCACCAAAACAGCTGCTACCTGTGTAGGGCTTATGAAGATGCTCCGCAAAGTGCTCCCTCTGCTTCCTCTCCAGGCGAGGAGGGTCATGGTTCAGGCCTTGATCCTCTCTCGCCTGGATTATGGAAATGCTTTATATCTGGGAGCCCCGGCAGCAGTGACCAACAGGCTTCAGGTTACACAAAACTGTGCCGCTCGACTACTGTACAACATTCCTTGTTGGCAGTCAGTCAAGTATGCCTTAAAAGATCTGCACTGGCTTCCAGTGGCTGCAAGAGTACAGTTTAAGGCCATGTGCATTGTGCACAAATCTTTCCATCGAACTGGCCCTGCCATCCTGTTCCCCTTAGTTGTGCCTTATGTCCCCTCCAGAGCCCTTCGCTCCGGATCATTGCATCTAGCGACCACAATAAAAATAACAAAGCACGGTGGGGTGGTCGCTCTTTCTCCCATACGGCTGCAAGGCTCTGGAATTCCCTTACCCTCGCCCCGAGAGGGAACCCAAATAGGATGGCTTTCAGGAAAGCGCTGAAAACACACCTGTACGCAAAAACATGTTAATTTCTTCTGGTAGCCCGCCTTAGCAATCAGTGTAAGCGCTGCGAGGCCTCCGGGTAGTCTGGCGCTATATAAATATAATTTTTCATTTTCATTTCATTTTCATTACATACATGACGGACAAATGGCATACTGCAGTGCTGATCCTTACATACATGACGGACGAATGCCATACTGCAGCTCTGATCCATACATACACGAAGGACGAATGGCAAACTGCAGCGCGGATTCTTACATACACGAAGGACGAATGGCAAACTGCAGTGCTGATCTTTACATACATGACGGACGAATGGCAAACTGCAGTGCTGATCCTTACATACATGACGGACAAATGGCATACTGCAGTGCTGATCCTTACATACATGACGGACGAATGGCAAACTGCAGCGCTGATCCATACATACACGAAGAACGAATGGCAAACTGCAGCGCTGATCCATACATACACGAAGAACGAATGGCATACTGCAGCGCTGATCCTTACATACATGACGGACGAATGCCATACTGCAGCTCTGATCCATACATACACGAAGAACGAATGGCATACTGCAGCGCTGATCCTTACATACATGACGGACGAATGGCAAACTGCAGTGATGATCCTTACATCGCAATGGTAGGAAACCGCATTACTTATAGCGCCCCCTCTTTGTACGCCCTGCGCCCTACCTTCAATCCACGCTGCTCACACTCGATTGTTCCTACAAATAAAGTGGCCTGATGTACAACTTGTGATTGGGGTATGCACCCCCCTGTGCTAAGGAAACCCCCCCGTGCATAAATGGAGGATGTTCCTTCTCAATTGCCGGTCCTTGCCGAAGCACTACACCGAGTTGGCTATGCTCATGGAGGAGCACAAACCTGATGCCCTCTTCTTAACTGAGACATGGCTTCAGCTTGAGACCGACCCTGCATCAGTATGGGCCTCTCCCCCAGGTTATACCATCAAGCGACTGGATCGCCAGATAGGGAGAGGTGGGGGGCTGGCTATCATCTATAGAGATAATTATGGATGTCGCACCACCCCTTCCACAACATCAGGCTGCGAGAGCTTACACTTCACTCTCGATTTCTCCCCTACCACCACATTTTCTGGGGTGCTAGCCTACCGACCACCTGGGACCCTTGGTAATTTCATCACCAATATTACAGACACAGCCGCCAATTTAGTACTTACCTCGGCAAATTTTACCGTGCTGGGCGATCTAAATTTACATTTAGATGATCCCTCTGACTCAGTAGCAAACAGCCTTCGCTCGAACCTCCTGGCTATTGACCTGCGACAGAAAGGGTTCCTCCCGACGCACATCAAGGGACATCTTCTTGATCATATTTTTAGTAACCAGATAACCTTACGGTCGAGGCACCCATTCCCTTACCCTGGACCGATCATTTTTTAATACCCTTTGTATGGTCCCTAAGCACTCGCCCCATCTTACAGAGCCATGATAAACGCTGGGGCAGGAAATGGGTTTCGCTCCCGTCTCCTAAGTGGATACTGGCTCTCAATGAACATCCACCTGTGAAGGTGACCAATCCCAACACAGCCAGTGCCAATTTTGACAACTGGATTACTTGTACTCTTGACCAAGTCCTCCCAAAGAAATCCTTGGACTTGATAACAAGATCTAAGGTCGCCCCCTGGTACTCCCCTGCTCTCAGGCTCATGAAGCAATCCTGTCGCAAACTGGAGAGAGTATGGAGAAGTGATCGTTCGCTCTCAAGAAAAGCTGACTATAGAGCCGCAATAAAGCTCTATAAACATGAAATGAAATCTGCACAAGCTTTATTCTATGACTCTAAAATTAATTCAGCCGTAAACTCTCCCAAAGAAATTTTTAAAATAGCAAAATCTTTAATTTCTCCTGCTCCTGAGCGTTTGTCATCAGTGGGCGCTCAATCCCGTTGCAATAACCTGGCCACCTACTTCTTTCAGAAGATCCAGACCATCTACTCCTCATTCACTTGTGGCAATGACGTTGGGGCATCTACCAACACCACTGAGCCTGTCCCCACTGCCCTTTGCATGTTGGACAAATTTCCTCCCTTAGACTCCTTTATACTAGATAAAATGATCTCCAAAGTTACTTCGGGATCCCCTAATGACCCAGCACCTCCGCGGATTCTTATCAAGGCCCTGGATGCTATCCGTCCGGTCATCCTGGATGTTCTCAATGCGTCCATCACCACTAATTCTGTCCCTGCCCCTTGGAAGTGTGCGATGGTCAAGGCCCTATTAAAAAAGCTCTCTCTGGACCAGAACAACTTGGCCAACTTCCGCCCAATCTCCTTACTCCCCTGGATGAGTAAACTGCTTGAGAGGCATGTCAATACCATCTTAGTAGACTACTTGGAATCAGGGGGTCTGCTATGTGCCTCTCAGACAGGGTTCCGCCCCCAGCACGGGACCGAAACTGCCCTTATAGCGGTGACGGAGGAAACCCGAGCCGTGCTGGACCGGGGAGGAAAGGCAGCCATCATCTTACTCGATCTCAGTGCCGCGTTCGACACAGTTAACCATACCACTTTATTACATCGTCTAATGGGTTTGGGTGTGTCGGGCGCGGCACTGGAGTGGCTGTCCTCCTTCCTGGATGAGCGTTTCTTCCAGGTGTTTGAGGATGAGGTAGTCTCCCCCAAACATCCTCTTAGCTGTGGGGTGCCTCAGGGCTCCTCCCTGAGCCCCACTCTTTTTAACGTTTACATGCAACCTCTAGCAGGGATAGTCCAACCCTTTGGTGTGCGTATTGTCACCTACGCGGACGACACCCAACTGGCGGTCTCTCTTGACCACACGGAAGGATCGTCCAACACCTTAGGTCCTTGTCTGGAGGCTGTTGCTAAGTGGATGCAACTCTCCTGTCTCAAACTTAACGGAGAGAAGACGGAGATTATGCTTCTGGGCAACTCCCCGCCTACCCCTTTAGCCTCCATTTGGCCCACCTGCCTCGGTGTCCCGCCTCCCTCTAAACCTCAGATAAAGAGCCTGGGCATCTGGCTCGATAAAGTGCTCGACTTCTCGGTTCAAGCCACCAAAACAGCTGCTACCTGTGTAGGGCTTATGAAGATGCTCCGCAAAGTGCTCCCTCTGCTTCCTCTCCAGGCGAGGAGGGTCATGGTTCAGGCCTTGATCCTCTCTCGCCTGGATTATGGAAATGCTTTATATCTGGGAGCCCCGGCAGCAGTGACCAACAGGCTTCAGGTTACACAAAACTGTGCCGCTCGACTACTGTACAACATTCCTCGTTGGCAGTCAGTCAAGTATGCCTTAAAAGATCTGCACTGGCTTCCAGTGGCTGCAAAAGTACAGTTTAAGGCCATGTGCATTGTGCACAAATTTTCCATCGAACTGGCCCTGCCATCCTGTTCCCCTTAGTTGTGCCTTATGTCCCCTCCAGAGCCCTTCGCTCCGGATCATTGCATCTAGCGACCACAACAAAAATTAACAAAGCACGGTGGGGTGGTCGCTCTTTCTCCCATACGGCTGCAAGGCTCTGGAATTCCCTTCCCCTCGCCCCGAGAGGGAACCCAAATAGGATGGCTTTCAGGAAAGCGCTGAAAACACACCTGTACGCAAAAACATGTTAATTTCTTCTGGTAGCCCGCCTTAGCAATCAGTGTAAGCGCTGCGAGGCTTCCGGGTAGTCTGGCGCTATATAAATATAATTTTTCATTTCCATTTAATTTACATTACATACATGACGGACGAATGGCATACTGCAGTGCTGATCCTTACATACATGACGGACGAATGGCATACTGCAGCTCTGATCCATACATACACGAAGGACGAATGGCAAACTGCAGCGCGGATTCTTACATACACGAAGGACAAATGGCAAACTGCAGCGCTGATCCTTACATACATGACGGACAAATGGCATACTGCAGTGCTGATCCTTACATACATGACGGACGAATGGCAAACTGCAGCGCTGATCCATACATACACGAAGAACGAATGGCAAACTGCAGCGCTGATCCATACATACACGAAGAACGAATGGCAAACTGCAGTGCTGATCCTTACATACATCACGGACGAATGGCATACTGCAGCGCTGATCCTTACATACATGACGGACGAATGGCATACTGCAGTGCTGATCCTTACATACAGGACAGACGAATGGCATACTGCAGTGCTGATCCTTACATACATGATGGACGAATGGCATACTGCAGTGCTGATCCTTACATACATGACGGACGAATGGCATGCTGCAGTGCTGATCCTTGCATACAATTCGGACGAATGGCATGCTGCAGTGCTGATCCTTACATACATGACGGACGAATGGCATGCTGCAGTGCTGATCCATACATACATGACGGATGAATGGCATACTGCAGTGCTGATCCTTACATACATGACGGACGAATGGCAAACTGCAGTGCTGATCCTTACATACATGACGGACAAATGGCATACTGCAGTGCTGATCCTTACATACATGACGGACGAATGGCAAACTGCAGCGCTGATCCATACATACACGAAGAACGAATGGCATACTGCAGCGCTGATCCTTACATACATGACGGACGAATGGCATGCTGCAGTGCTGATCCATACATACATGACGGATGAATGGCATACTGCAGCTCTGATCCATACATACACGAAGAACGAATGGCAAACTGCAGCGCTGATTCTTACATACATGAAGGACGAATGGCATACTGCAGCGCTGATTCATACATACATGACGGACGAATGGCAAACTGCAGCGCTGATCCATACATACACGAAGAACGAATGGCAAACTGCAGCGCTGATCCATACATACACGAAGAACGAATGGCATACTGCAGCGCTGATCCTTACATACATGACGGACGAATGGCATACTGCAGTGCTGATCCTTACATACAGGACAGACGAATGGCATACTGCAGTGCTGACCCTTACATACGACAGACTAAATGGCATACTGCAGTGCTGATCCTTAAATACACAACGGATGAATGGCATACTGCATCGCTGATCCTTACATACATGACGGACAAATGGCAAACTGCAGCGCTGATCCTTACATACATGACAGACTAATGGCATACTGCAGCGCTGATCCTTACATACATGACGGACAAATGGCACACTGCAGTGCTGATCCTTACATACGTGACGGACGAATGGCACACTGCAGTGCTGATCCTTACATACATGACGGACGAATGGCACACTGCAGTGCTGATCCTTACATACATGACGGACGAATGGCAAACTGTAGCGCCGATCCTAACATACATGATGGTACAATGTCAAAACCAGGCCTCCGCAGCACAAGAAGCCTAAAATCGGTTCAAGGAACAGCCCCAGAGCTCAAGATCAAACAGACAAATTTAACATAAGGACTGACAAGTATGTTTAGGCACCAGAGTACCTTTCTACAGTCTTATCTGTATAACATGCCAAGTTTAGGTGACACGCGAGCATAGCTTCATTGTAGAAGAAGAGAAACAGTACTTAAGTGGACATTTAAGTCAGTAAAGCGATAATCAATAACGCAAACAAGAAAATCTGTTTAACAGAAAAAAAGAAAGTAGACATTTTCAATGAAAACAAGGAACAAATATGAACATGCATCTCGGAACTGTTTGACAAAGACAAACAATTAACTGTCCACAAATGCTACAGCATAAGGTACCCTAGGTAGACTGCTTAATTTGAGCACAAAGCAGGCAAAGAAAGTGTAAACAATTAAAAATGTTGCCATTAGTTATTTGATCAGATATAGATTGTTGGTTTTCATCCCTTAAAAAACAGAAACACGGGTGTGAGGTATGGAGTCGTTTGAAGCCAAGACGATGATGTTTGAATTTGACAGTGCAGTAGTGTCTAAGGCAGCGGATGTTTTAAAATAAGGATGTAATCAAAACAAAGATTACAAAAAGCCCCAGGACTAGATCAGGGAGTACAGAACTCAAGAGATAGGACTTCTGAAGGTAGAGTGTATCGGGGACCCGATTCCTAGTGCGGATAGATAACCTGCCATTATCCAGCCCCCAGAGATCCATAACATGACCACTACTTCATCAACTGTCATTTTCAGAGTTTCTTCAATTATTTACAGGCTGCTACTACCACCACCTTTAGAGATGGACGGCACAATGTGTGCTGATTAAAAGAAAAACAAGGGAATGTACATCATTTAATTCAGACTACTCAACAGCCAGACTGGGATATTTAACCTCCTGTACCCTTTCAGATGCAAACTGTAACCCAGCTGTCAAGAAGAATAGTTAAGGAATCCCAGAAACTGAAACCGAACCCTTGAGAACACCCAGATATAAAACCCACAGGTGATCAGATTCCTCATTGTGCTCTTCTGCAATTACGCACATTTATTTAAACAAGTCCGCCTATATACTTTAAATACATGTTATCTGTTCTTTCTAAGAGCAAAAACCTTGAGGACGCAATCCAAAAAGTTACTACGCTTGTATTTTTTCCAAATACTAGCAAAATGTATCTTGTATCCAGTTTTTTGCATGGGCCGAAGGATAATTCAAATGCGAAATTTGCAAAAAATATTGGACGCCGAGCTGTGCAGATTTCCAGTATTCAGAACCCGGGAGAGCACGAGGAGGACTCTTGTCACCCGGGGATACGGTCATACATGTTGAGGGTGTACCTTTAATGGAGGCTGGTATTTCGACTCCAGGGCCGCATGAAGGGTTCGATTGGTCAGGCGGTTCGTTCTGGATGGGCGGTTCTGGTTTGGGGCAGCCGCTGCAGTCACCAACAGGGGGGGCTTCTTCTGAAACTGTGAATAATGCACGGTTAAAATATCCTTATTGTAATGAACAGATTGTAGAAGTATTTACACAGCACAAACCAAACTGAGACGCAATAGTGTTCTACAACTCCAGCATGTTAACCGTGCAGCTAGAACTCCTACCCAATGGGTGCAGGAATGAGTTGAGGGCGACGTTTAGCATGACCAACGCAGCAGGAGCGAGCGATGGGGATGGACCAACAAGTAGTGCTTGGAGCTGCTTTCCTCTATAGCCCATGATGCGGAAATGAAAGTCCCGCTCAAGCGCCTGGTGGATCTGAAATGATGAATTGATTTGTTGCAGATAACCTACTCTAACACAGTGGTCCTCACCGGTTTGTAATTACACTCTTGCTCCACTGTTACCCCCATGTCAGCAGCCTGTCAATGCCTTCGGCACCCCCTGTGTGATGTACAGAATCCTCCTAGTACTCAGCCTGAAGCCCTCCGCCTGGCAGTACCCTTCAGAGGTAAACACACTCTTTATTGTGCTGAATTGAAAAGTATGAATGTATGATAATCCCTCACAAGGCTAACCTGTGCAGCCTAACCTGACTGCAAAGAAAGGTGCAGGCCCAGTCCAAAACTGACACTCCAGGCTGTACTGTGCTTTTTTGGACGAAGAGAAATTAAAATGCAGCAGCAGCTCAATGCATTAGTGTTAGGATCCCCACAGACGTGGCAGCGGCCCCGTGGCCCATGGCGTCTGATGAGCACAAACCAATGCATTCTCTCAGTGCTCCCTTTTCTTTGCGGTTAATTCAACGTAAATTACAAGCTGGAGGGTTTGGATTTTTTAGAGAGGACAACTCTTCATTTATAAAGACTACCAGCCCAACAGCCAAGTTGTGCTCTACAACGTACTGCCTGGACTAATGCACCCAGTAATCTCTTGCAAAGTGGACTTCAGGACACCTGTGGTCATCCCGTCCCTCAAACAGATGCCCAACAAGAAGGTTTAACAACTGCAAACCAATACATTCAACACACATTGCTTCAAAACAATTAGAAGTCTAGGTAAACATCTCAAACTTCCGACTATCTGACTTATTTTGCAAATAAACGATTAGTTATTTGTAATTATGTCTTGAGAGACCTTATTCAAAGTCTGCAAAACAGTAAGTGACACACATTTTAATTGGCTAATGTTTGCGTAGCCTAAATCAACATTTCTAAAAAAATTATATACCCTGAAAGTATAAGAAAAAAAAAATCAACATCAGCAAGCAAACTGTTTATTGTAGATTTTTAATGAGCTGTGCCATCTCTTCAAATACAGTGAAAGTCAAAACAACAAAATTAAATGATGCCAATCAATTTTAGTAGCTAATTATGGAAACTAAAAAAATTATTTAATCATTCTTTCATCTATATTTCTTATTTTTGAATAACAGCTGAAAAATAAACTTAAAACTATTTTTGGAGGCCCCCAGCAGTCAGAAAAGTGGCTGATCAAAAAAGGAAACAAACATGAAATGAATCATATATTATGCCTGACCAGCCTGCTGCAAACACAAGTCCCCTCTAGAAGAAGGTGCCCATATGCCAAGTGTTACCACATTGCCCTACAAGAACCTCCATGTCCACCACGGGGTGATCCGCTGTGCTCGATTCCTCCAGCACCGTCTGCAGTTCTTGTGGCAGAAGCAGGATTGGTGGAAACATGGAAACGCGTAGAGCAAGGCCTGGGACCAGCTGAACTTCAAAGAGTTCCCCAGGAACCGTTTAGAGGATGGCACAAAACCAAGAACATTTCCAAGTCTGAGCTGTGGCAAAAAGTCCACGAACGAAAACCCCAATCTGATGAAGACCACGGCCATCACTTCAGGGTTCAGAGCCCACTCACGGTTCACCAGTGAGAGATGACGGAGAGATTCCTCCATCCCACTGAGGGAGCTGTCAGATGAGCCACGACTGGGCAAAGTTCCAGTCGCTGCACCCACTGCACCTGGTGCATTACCTCCAAACATATGGGCCATAACCCCACACCACTTTCGTTGATATAATGGCCAACAGTGGTGTTATCTGACAGAATCTATATGTTGCGCTCAGAGATCAAAGGGCAAAATGCCTCCACTGTCAGTTGAACCACCCGCAGGCCATTGATATTTAAGTGCAAGGACAACTCTATGTGCAAGGGCTGCACATGTACGTGCAGGGCAGCTCTGATGCGGCCCAGATGGGTACTCCCGCTCAGAGAGAAGGCATCTGCCACCATAAGATCATGAGCATGCAGAGGGCTGATAGGGCGACCCATAAAAAGCTTGTGGTAGGGTGAGGGGGTTATAGAAACAGAACAGAAAGAAAGGTCTGTACCGGGGGTTATAGAAAAAAATAAATCTCTGTACCAAAGCCATGAAGCTCTGCTGATGATGCAGCCACATTAACAGGGGCCACAGAAGGGCTTGCATCAGCTCGCTGGTGTGAGATCAACTGGAATGCCGAGGCCATGATGTGAACAAGAGGTAGAAAAACCCGGATTGGAGTCAAAGTCAAGAATAATTCTCTTTCAATTTTGCACCCTCCAGTGTAGCTCTTATGAAGGTTAGTTTCCGAGTTAGGAGGGCTGTTAGACGTTTGGGTGTTGATGGTAAAGCCCAAGTTGTGAAGGAGAATCGTCATCAACGGTAGGTGTTCCCAGACCAATCCTGGGTACTCCACTTTCACTAGCCGGTCGGCCCAGTATGGAAATATATGGATACTGGACAGTCTTAGTGAAGCAGGCACAACTGCCATCACTATCATAAACACATGGAGCAGTGGTCAGTCTGACCGGTAAACCATGAACCAATACTGCTAGGGTGCCACTCTGAACGAGTAGACGATAGAAACAAGCATCCTGAATACAGAGAGGCCAACCAATCTCTTGCTTTCAAAGCCACTAAGCCTTGGCTCAAGGACATCTTTTTCTAGGACCAAAGACGTAAAGAGACTAGTTTGCCTTGTTCCTTCCCCTAGAGGCACCACCTCTATTGGCCCTTTTGATCTGCAAAGCAAGGAATTTGTCTCAAAATATTAGGCATGTCCTGAAGATGGGACACAGATATAAGGCAAAGCCCTTGCAGCCGAGCAGCACAGCGCTCAGTAAGGTTCCACCTGGAGAAACGAGAGATCTTTCTCCTCACTGGAAGATGATGGTATTGAGGTGGGGAGTCAGAGCTTTGAGGCAGCAGATGGTGAAGACTTGATCTGTAGCTGGAGATGGCGTCCCCTCGACCCGCTCTCCGAAAGGAGCCGTATAGTTGCTTGGGTAGCTGGACAGGCTGTGGTTGTCTCTGCTGTGATTCTATTGCCCTAGAATAACCACAAAACTTTCTATATCATTGGTGAAATTGACTCTTTTTTAAAGAGCTCCAGGGAGTCGTGGCTTGCTCTCTGAACAGTTATTACAGAGCATGTCCATAAGAGTGACTCGGACATTTCTGGAGAAGTCAGCGGAAGAAATCGAAGTGTAACAACTATGCCCATGGACCGAAAACCGCATAGAGCCCCGGATGCCCTTGACGAGCTGTATAGATGTAGCCAATTAGTCACTGACCAGCTCTGTAAATGTATTTTTCACATGGTCTTGTAAGCTGATCGGTGGACGTTTCGCCGAAGCTCACACGCCTGAACATTATTAGCATTACAGAGGCAGAAACCACCAGAAATAAAACCTGTCGAGGCCCCATTGCTAATTCTCTCTCAGGAGGTACTGTGGGGAACGCTTTCGGTTTTGCTTCACGGAGGAAGTTTGGAAAACCAGGCTTTTTCGTGATGGACGAGAGGACAAAACAGTGGAGGGTCACCTGAAGCAGAGCTATACCGTCTGACTGGCCGCGAACTGTTTCTACCAGGCATTCAAGAAGGACTCATGGACTGGAAGAAAGGGTCCCTGCACGGAGAAGGTTTGCACTCATTGGAGGATGTCATCAGTGATATCATCGATGATGTCATGAGTGACATCATAAATGATGTCATAGAACATGTCATGAGTGATGCCATGTGATATAGGCAATGCGAACTAGAAAATTTCAGTTTTTTAGTTCAAAACATTGTTTTCTCAGTGAATTTCTAGAGTTTTACATAAAGTAATATGTAATTACCATACGTGAATGCAACACCCCGCCCATGCAGGGCCTCTGGCCGTGCGTGGCAGGGGATTGGCGCAATGGCCTGGCCGTCAGCCACCCCCCATTCCATACAGCCAATACCATGCTGCACATGGTCAGAGGCACTGCGGGGCAGGCCATAGGGCCTGGGGAACCCACCCTCCCAAGCTGTTTTTTTTTTAATTAAAGGGGAGTGGAGCCGCATGGATTCCCTCCCAGAGCCTTGGTATGCCCTAGGGACCCCACCCCCAAGGCAATGTCTAAAAAAGGAGGGATGGTGGGGTGCGCAGCCCCCCGCCCAAGCCTCTTCAGGCTCTGGGAACACCATCCCCCCGGGCCATGTATTTTTATAAGGGGAGGGAAGCCCCCATCCATGAGCCATTATTGACCCAAGGGATCACATATCTTGGGGCCAATTCTTTAAATAAAGGGAAGGAGCGCCATGTACCCCCCTCCCCAAGCCTTGTTAAGCCCTGGGGGCCTTATCCCCAGGACCACGCTTTTAAATCAAGACCTATTTTGGCACTGGGACACGGCAGTGAATTTTATGGTGAACAATATTGCTGTGTGATTTTAAAAGATGCACCTGAAGCATTCCTTGGACAACGCAGGAAAGCATGCTGCTATTAGATATCCTTTCACAGTGATAACTTCTAAAGAAAAGTTACTTCAATAGTCGAAGTTATAGCATCAAAAAGCACTGAAGTAAAAAAAAAACAAAGCCTGGAGTTGATCACGCTATGCTTCTAGGGACAGTATTGTCCTGATCATTTTAGAAGCACTGCTGCTTTCCTTCTTTCCTGTGACGTTACCTTACACGAGGCCACACAGAACCCACCATTATGTTGATAATGTTACAAGCCTTGGAACTGGTTGACATTTACATCATGCCACTATTTCTCTCTTGAGGCTTCCCACCGACTACTGCTATAGTATGCTGCCTGCTCCTGAACAGGAGGCCTGGGAGCAGCCCACTTTGAGGCACGGAACACCCATAGGGCTGGAAGGGCTTCAGCCCCCCCGTCGTGTCAGCCCGGGCTGAGACACCTTCCCGGGCACTGACTCAGACAAGTCTTCAGCTGCTCTGGTCTGGCTGGTCTGGCGTTTGTCTTATTGCAGCCGCACACAAGTACTTCACAGGTCTTAAAAAGACCATTTACCTGTTAACAAGGCTTTGTTGTTTTTTTTAACCCTTTTTAGAGCCCCTGCATCCTACTCTATTGCTGGAAGAATTTAACCCCCCAAAAAAAACTTTTATTAGCCCCCCCCAAAATTTGCCTCTAATTGCGCCTCTGATTGGGACTGAAATCCTGGAACGATGTGTTCTCCTGCAACTTACCCAACACATTGACAGTAACAACCTTCTAGACACTCACCAATCGGGCTTCAGAAAAGATTGCAGCACAGAGAGACCACAAACTGCTCATCAGTGTTCTTCGAGAAAGGGTCAGAGAAGAAGAGGCGGTCTTAAAGTGGTTTACCTTCTTCCTTCAGAACCGCACCCAAAGAATAAAAATGTAAAACTTCACGTCGGAGCTACTCCCCATAAGCAGGGGTGTCCCTCAAGGATCAGTCCTCTTCCCCATCACTGTTCAACATCTACATCGAGCCCCACACGGCCATACTCAAAAAAGCCAACATCCCCTTCCACCTATATGCAGACGATACCCAGATCTACCTAGAAAGTTCCTCCATTGCGGACACTCGGAGACTAAACATCATTCCAAGAGAAATACAACACTGGCTTTTTCCCTCAACCACCTGCAACTCAACCAAGATAAGACGGAAATCCTTCTCATATCCAACAAAGAGCAGCCCCCCAAGTCACAGAGCAGCCCCCCAAGTCACAGAGCAGCCCCCCAAGTCACAGAGCAGCCCCCCAAGTCACAGAGCAGCCCCCCAAGTCACAGAGCAGCCCCCCAAGTCACAGAGCAGCCACCCAAGTCACAGAGCAGCCCCCCAAGTCACAGAGCAGCCCCCCAAGTCACAGAGCAGCCCCCCCAAGTCACAGAGCAGCCCCCCAAGTCACAGAGCAGCCCCCCAAGTCACAGAGCGGCCACCCAAGTCACAGAGCAGCCCCCCAAGTCACAGAGCGGCCACCCAAGTCACAGAGCAGCCCCCCAAGTCACAGAGCAGCCCCCCAAGTCACAGAGCAGCCACCCAAGTCACAGAGCAGCCCCCCAAGTCACAGAGCAGCCCCCCAAGTCACAGAGCAGCCCCCCAAGTCACAGAGCAGCCACCCAAGTCACAGAGCAGCCCCCCAAGTCACAGAGCAGCCACCCAAGTCACAGAGCAGCCCCCCAAGTCACAGAGCAGCCCCCCAAGTCACAGAGCAGCCCCCCAAGTCACAGAGCAGCCCCCCAAGTCACAGAGCAGCCCCCCAAGTCACAGAGCAGCCCCCCAAGTCACAGAGCAGCACCCCAAGTCACAGAGCAGCCCCCCAAGTCACAGAGCAGCCCCCCAAGTCACAGAGCAGCCCCCCAAGTCACAGAGCAGCCCACCCAAGTCACAGAGCAGCCCCCCAAGTCACAGAGCAGCCCACCCAAGTCACAGAGCAGCCCCCCCAAGTCACAGAGCAGCCCCCCCAAGTCACAGAATGGCTAAAAACCATTGATGCTCTCAACTGCAGTCTCACCCCGGCCGACTCCATAAAATCAATGGGAATAACTCTGGACCTGAACTTAGACATGGTCAAACATATGAAGAACACCGCAAAGAGCGCCTTCGTCAACCTAAAACTACTCAACAAAATAAAACCGTTCATCCCTCCCAATGGCCTCAGACGGCCACTCAATCCCAGATTGGATTACAGGAACGCAGCCCTCACAGGCACAGCAACATCTCACTTAGCTCCCCTCGGACCAACTCTAAATACAGCAGCCAGGATGGTCGCTAGAGTGAAGAAATACAAACACCTCTCCCCCGCTCTCAGAGAGCTAAAACGGTTCCCAATCGAAATGCGTGCCAGCTTCAGAACTGCTGGTCTCGCACACAAAGCTCTACACACTGGTAAACCTGCCTACCTGGCCGCCAAACTCAATAAAGCCAGTCAGATAAGTAACCTCAGGAGCACTAACACTCTACTTCTAATTCCTACGAAAACGCACAAACAAAAAGCCTCATCACGCTCCTTCTCTGGTAATGCGCCCAAAATTTGGAACTCCATACCAGTCCACATCAGGACTAACCCCACCTTTATAAAAATTCAAAAGCCAACTCAACGACCGCTTCCACAACCAAACTTTTCCGACTTTGCCGCTTAACGGAGAACCTTGCCCACTGCAGTATATAGTCACTTTGATAAGAAGGCGTCTACATCTCCGCCCTCATGTCTCGCTCCTTTGTCCCCCCCTCCCTGAACTGGATTCGTCATGAATCAAATTGTTATTATGGTTATTTTTTTTGTGTGTTTGGTTGACTCATGATAAATGTTGTAAAGCGCTCTGATACCTTCGGGTCTGGCCAGTGCTATATAAAACTCTTAAATATTAAATAATAAAAGAAATGACTGCACATATTTTGCTCGAGTTGAATTACAACCTGTCACAGTGCATGACTTCCACTACATAATTAACATTTGATACAAGTTACCAGGACACCAACACCATCCACCCACCCGATCAACCACTAGAAAACCGAGCTTTAATCGGCATTTAACTAATCTTTCATCACACTACGAAGGGTGACTAAGGGATACTGGGCAGTAGGTCTCGCCTTGCAACCATCCCACCCGAGCTTGTTGATCGAGATATTACCTTTGCGTTCGCTACCATTCATTGGCACTCAAACGACCAAAAGGCGACCTGTGGTGCCGTACAAAACCCTAAAATAAAATTGCTAAAATGGCTTTTGCTAGGATTCATTTACCCCGGGACCCAAGAGTGCCAGATGCTGATTTAGACCGTGCCTGTATGTAGTTGTCACCTTTAGCATCCTGTCAGCACTTACCGGTCCCCCCAAGCGGCTCTCCGACTTCCTCCACTGTCTCCTCATTTGCCCCCAAATCCTCCAGGGTGTAGTAGCTTTCTACTTCAACCGTGGCTTCATCAACCGGTTTCTCTGTGGTCAATCAGAAATGGTGTTAGTTTATAACAAACACTAAGCAAATCCATTGAGAGCAGACTGGGGAAATAATCAGAAACATGCAAGTACACGAATACTTTCTACAAGGTGATCAAGCAGCTGAGACACTGGCCTACACGTTGAATGTATGTTGGATATGCACAGCAGAAGTGTGTGCTGCGATGAAAATGGGTTACCTGCTAGAGGGCTATGCGCTTGTAGGGCTTGCTGATAATCAACAAGTTTAAATTCTCGAAGGTGAAGTGATCAGTGTTTTATTAACCTTTTAGGGAAATGAGAGGAGTCAGAATGACAACTGAAAAGGGCACCATGCGAATTGTGCATGGGTTAAAACACAAAGTTGCATACATATAGACCACATTTTAAAGACTTCTCTGGTGTGGCGATACCGGTCGTGCTACATTTTTCAATCTCGTGGTCGTGAGCTGTTTTTGTAACTGTGACGAAAGGTCTTCACATATGGAATGTGCGTTTAGAAGATGGTTGTGTTATTAGCCCATCCACTGGCATCAAACACAAATCACAACAGTCTCACCTCTGCACAAACGTGTTGGACTGGAGTAGGTCGTAAACAGGAAGTTAGGTCCTTTGTGAAAAGACTGCCTGCCTTTGGACTCGTCCCCTTGGGTCCACGGGCACAGAGAAGTACAAGGAAACAGGAGAGTAGATTGGGGGCCTACTCCATGGGCGGCAGTTTGGCGAGATGAACATGCAATGTTCCTAAAGTTTTGTCGTTTTCCACTGAAGGCAAGACGAAATCTTTCAGATTTCAAAAGCTCCCTGAATCACCCGGCCTGGGTTCAGATCTCAGGCTTTGACTGAGGGCCAACCCCCCTCCCCCTTCCTGAGCCCTGAATTCCTTCAAATCTCCTCAGCATGCCTCACCCGCTTGAGGGTTAATTGATTGATCAGATGCGTGGTACAGAGTGGAGGTTTCTGCTGGGTGGTGATGAGGGGCCAGGATCAGCACATACTCTCCAGTAAGGAGCAGTTTCCACAGGAAGCTTTACTGACTTATCTGAGGAAGAAAAAATAATCTCAAGAGGTAGCGAGTGAAAGGGACTGATAATGGCACACAACGGAGGGTTAAACCACAATCTGGCAGCCTGGCTCTGTAACCATTTAATCTGGTAATGAGTGTCTTTGAATGCTGGGGACAGATACTCTCAACTACTGCAATGACCTGAGGAACAAGTAAAGGAGGGTTACTTACCTGGTGCTAAGCTTGGTACATCTGCTCTTGATGGTGAGACCACTGGGTCAATTTTTTGTTTCAACTTACAGTGATGCGTTTTTGGCGCCCAAGTTTGAGTCCTTTTTTAATTTTTTTTTTTTTGCATCCGTGAACTGGTGTCCATCCAACTTCTGTTTCAGGTTTCATCTAAGTTGGACTTCGTCTCTGCCCCCTTTCAAATGAGGCGTCAGATGGTTCTGTCAATTCTATCTTTTCAAGGTCAATTTTATGAACCTACTGTTACTTTCATACAAGTCAGAATTCCCAAACATATTTTTCATCGCCACGTTGTGGTTAAATGATAAGCGTATCTCTTAAGAACTTTCAGGCACCAATATTTTCAAACAGATTATAAATTTTTTAAATAAAAGTGTTTATGAGCCTTTGTCAATGTAGTGCCTATATTTTCGTTAAAGAGACATGCTCACCGAAGGCTTGGAAAAATCAAGGATTCTTTAAAGTCCGCTCTTTTGGAAACATTTTCCAAGCTATTCTATATAGCATGTCATTATGCAGCGTTCTGGTAATAATGTCCAAAAACTGTTACATGATGGTTCACTAGGAAATATTTGATGGCCTTGCGCTCATACCAGAAAAAACAATATTCTGTGAGGGGAAGTTCTTATCATTTCTGGCTGCCAGCACAACACGCTCCTCACATAAAACAAAACTATCAATTTATGACAAACTTGAGATAAGATATGTGAAAAGAGCACTCCACGTTACGTCAAACTAAAATGCCTCTCTGGTCTCTATTTACCTTGTTCCTTTGAGGACCTTGCTGGTAACCCTATGGTGGCAACTTTTTGAACATTCCTCAAACAAACATCCAATTGTAGACCTTGTCTAATTTGCAACATTTGAGGTTGAAACATCCACAAACTTAAAAACCTGGCTGATTCTTTTGACTCTCAATCTTTGACGTGTACAGATGTACAGATAGAACTGTCATTTTGATATATATATATATATATATATACTCTGCACTGAGTAGTCTCACAATCTGCCAACATTATTTACTATGTAAATGCTCACATCTCTGAAATCATTCTGGGATAAATTAACTAGGAAGTAATACAGTCCATTTAGAGCTCTTTATTAACTGAATAGCTGCACAGATGTCATTTTGAGAGCCGACATGATTCACTACGTCAGGCTCATACCAGGCTCCCTGCGGGTTATCGGGTCGTTCTAGTGTCCTGGACTTGATGAAGTCGGATTTCTTGGAAAAGCTACCACATGTTTATCAAAGTCAGTTCATGAAGTAACAGTTTCCAAGCACTCGTCAAGGTCCAGGTTTTTGAGTATTCTAAGGCCTCAGCGAGAATGATTTTTTAAATAACCTTTTTCAAGGTCTGCAGTATCTTGCAACATTTTGAGGTCGAGACTAGCATTGCAGCGCATGCCAGGCTCGCTTTGCGAGGCATGCAATATTCAGTATAGTGTGGAAGCTCCGCCCACTCTCCACCCATCTTTTTCAATGGCTTAGGTCCTAAATGCTGCCTTCCAATTAGTTTTAGCCTTGTTAGTCCCTCCTCATGACAGCCATGTCCTCATTTGTATCCTTCCATGGCTACTGGCCCCTTTACTCCAAACACTATTTTCTTCCCTGTCTCCCCCTGCCCCCTCCCAGCCCGCCCCGTTCGTGCCTTCTTGCCCTCCAGCACTCCCGTTTACAATGCAATAGGTCTCACGTAAATGCGAGTCCGATTGCATTGCAAATGCTTGTTGTGATGGAGTGTCCCTTTAAAGAGTTCTCTTACGAGCTTAGGTTAACGTGCAAGGTTTGTAGCAAACATTAACAGCGAGGGGGAGCACCAACGTCTCTTTTTTCATCAAACACTCTTCCAAGAGTATAATAGTTCCGCTTTAAGGTATGAAAATTCAAATATGAAGTGCATAGAAGCATGTCCCAAGGGTGCAGTAAAAGCATGGAAACATTTAAAACAACTGTCGAAACTGTAAACACACAGAAGGGAAAAGAAAAATCTGTGTTTTCAGAAGAGGCGAAGAATGTCCTCATCGCTTAATCCGCCGCATGCCAGGAAAAGCGGCAGACTTCTGCCTGTCGGTTGTTTATTCGAGGACCGTCCTGGAGGATAAATTCTTCAGTCTTGGCGAGTGTGTAAAGTGCTCCGCAGCAACGTGGCAGGTCAGCGCTATATTCATGCTATTACACAAATGAAATAAGTACATCTTCCAGCACGACCACCTGTAAAAATCAAAAAGGCCAAGGATTGCAGTGGTTTCCTTTGTCTAAACAAAATGCCAAGGAGCCTTCTCTTCCTTTCTAATTGACTGTGACAGCACCCGTTTCTAATGGAGCACTCCGCAGGGAATAGGTGATAATAGATTTAAAAGCTTACTGCACCGCGACTTACACAACACTTAAAAGCAACACTTACTAGTGGCTCACAAGATCTGTTTATATTCGGAATCTTATTTATAATCCATTTACATTGTTTCTGATTTGTCAACTTCTTTTATTTTTTATTTATTTATTTATTTTAGCTGTTTTATAACGCGCTCTATTACTACCAGAGTATCCTGGCGCGAAAAGGAAAAACAAGCAGGTGGCCAAAGAAAACAGACGAAAAAGATTTAAAAAGTCTAGTAAGCAGATCTGAAAAGATGCGTCTTGAGTGCTTTCTTAAAAAGAACAACATTTTCAATCAATCTCAAGGGTAGAGGCAGAGTGTTCCAGGTCGATGCTGCGAGAACAGCAATTGACTGGCCTCCTAGACGCACTCGGTGGAAGCGGGGCACTCTCAAAAAATTACAATCAGCTGAGCGTAATGACCGAAATGGGGTATAACGACTAAATCTTTTCCTCAAATAGGAAGGTCCAAGCTCATTGACTGCTTTAAACGCTAATGTTAAAATTTTAAAAGTGATCCTTTGAGCAACCGGCAGCCAGTGTAGTTCCTTCATGTGTATACGCACGCTTTCTCTACTAGGCACATTGCACAGCAGTCGTGCCGTCGCATTTTGGATAATCTGTAGTCTAGCGACTAGGAAGGCAGGAGTTCCGCTAAAAAGAGAGTTGGCATAATCGAGCCGAGATAAAATTAAAGCCCTCGCAACAGATTCTCTTGATGAAGATGGCAGATATGGAAAGAGCTTGCCATTTGAACTTCAGTTATTGTGTCAAGAAGTTTTCCTTTTTATAACAAAAATCATGTTTTTTGTAATCCTGGGCGAGTTCCTTTCTCGCTGCATTACCAGTTCATTCCCGTTCCAGTTCATGCTCGTTAACCAATTTAAATCCTCCACCTTTCTTTACCAACTTCCGGTGGGCTTGTTTTTTAAGAGGGCGAACTTCTTTACCGCACCTTTCCTTCCCCCAGATAAGAGAATGATGGATTCAGTGCAGATCAATTATGAACTTTGCAATCTGCTAGTTTAGGGTAAGTAGAGAACTAGACATGTCCAGATTATTTACCAGAAACATTACTCCGAATTCTGGTCTTCCGCATCGCAGTCATGACATGCATGAGGAGGCATGTCTCCCATGAGATCATAGCATTCTAGGTCATGAGTGGAACAAACGCCTTTGTAGCCCTTTCTAAAGTGGCTTTCTTGTGTAGGTATATTTTTTTCTTTTAAACAGTTCATACATGTTTCTGTTTACTTCTTACCAGAGTGATTTACCAGACTACTGCAGTTCCCTTCACTACTTTTAATATGAAGTTAGAAAATGTTAGGAATCACAAGTATTTAGAAATTATTTTTGAGTTGGGTCTTGCATCAGTGATTTACTAGAACACTGTAAAATGAAGGGACAGTGCATAGCATGCTGCTCCACCTGGACTGGAATCACAGGCGAGTGTGTAATCAGAGTATTTCCTTAATCTACTCAAGCAAATTCTCTTGATGTCGAAAGATACATTGCAATGTGAAACTATGCAAAGACGAGTCACTATTGAGCGCGCTCTCTCATAAAAGCGCAGTGCATTTGAACTTTGTAGGGGCTCTAATCCGGTTTTTAATCATACCTGCCTTTTGCAGTACTGCAGGTCGCACTCCGAACCTTCTGACATTCTTTACAATTTTGTCTCAATGTCAGTCTAAACGCATCTGATGTACTCATACCAATATCCCTCTCCAGTCTGGCAATCCATAAAATGCCCCTCTGATGCCCATACTTATGAGCCCCTAAAATTGGACTTTTTTACACTGAATGCTAAGCATCTTTTGGCTTATTACTCCATTGATTGTAACTCGTGGCTCTATTTTTCCCCATCTATCTCTGACAGTGACCCTATGAAAGATCTTTGTTTTTTCTGCTAGTGGCCATATCTTACATAAAACATCACACTAAATGCAGTGAAGACCTTGATGCAACAAGATCAACCCTATTTCAGGGCGTGCCTGGGCAGCGCGCGTGCCCTGTCTGCAAGACCTATGGTATTCAGGAAAGGAGGTATCTCCTGCCTGCTGCTCGCCATTTGTTTGGCAGTCGGTCCTGTTTGCTGCCTTGCAACCGGTTTAGGCAGCCAACGTCACTTCGTTTTTTTTAAGACGGCACCGACCAAGTACAGTGTTGTTACGCTCACACAGCTTATCTGTCATTTGGAGAACTCTTCTTTGTTAATTGAATTGCCTCATGCTTGTGTCAGTGCTGTTGCCCCTCCCCAGCGCCACTCGCCTGTTGTCATAAAAGTGCTTGTTTTATCGGTTATGGTTACCATGCTGGTGGCCATGCCCTACCTACTTGCTCATCACTGGGGTAAGCGCTGCATGTAACACTGCATTGTGCACACAATAGCCTCAGTATCTATGCACGCCCATGTGCACTACAACAATAATATGAACAGTTTGTAGCTTGTTTGGGCACTAACTCGCTAGTGAATGCAGACCACTATCGAGTGTTTTGAATGTGCGAATCACTGGCGTGTTGATACTGCACAGAGGAGTGTGCACTGCTTTGGTGGTTTTACTTTAATTAGGAACACTCATTTATTTAAATAATACCTATTTTAACTAATGCATTTTAAGTTTGTTGCTATTGACAGTGATTTGCCTACTTAAAGATGGCCGCACTAATAGCCGCACTCTGGTTTCTTATCTCACGAGATAGCCTCACATGTCCTTGCCTGCCCATTCATTGGTTTTTGAAGCCAAGGATCCATTCTGGCACCCAGCTCAATCTCCTTCCGTGGTAGACGTTGGTCGGATCCTCCTGTGGTGGCAGCGAAAACATCCTGGTTCCTTTCCCTCCTTCTCCACTTTATCAGGAAGATGGCGAGGCTGAAAGGTGCTGCAGAAATTTACACAGAGAGCCTGCACTGCAAGAAAGGAGCATCACCTTGTAGGAAGGCAGCTCGGTGTGTTAAGGTAACTGCAGTAGCTATCTCGGGCAACCTCAAGATCACACGTTTGAATGAGGGGATGGACAACTCAGCCTCGCACCCTGTTTGGGAGATAAAAACAGTGCTGCGAAGGTCCAAGACGATGAGAGCAGACGCTAGATTAACAATATTTAGGAGGTCAGGTAAAAAATAAAGCAGACTTATCAAACCCCCACAGGACCGAAGGAGCCTTCGTATTATTTATCGGGAGTTGAGGTGAATGCATAATAGTGGACATTCCATTTTGTCCCAATGAACCAGTGCTGATGTTCGACTGGGCTCTTTTTGCTTTGATCTCTGGGCTCTTTATTTGCTTTTATCTATGTTTATCTCTTTGATCTCCCTCACCCCCTCTTGATGTACAGAATGGTTTGTGTTATAAACATTTCTGGAACTAGGTTACAACGAGGCTGTTAAGCGCAAAGCAGAGTATCTGCCATTCCAATATCATTCATTGCAAAGAGTAGGTGCTTTTTCTTTATTGCCCTCATTTAATCTCGCTTTGCGTCTAGTTTAGTCTGTAAGCACTTTTCTTTAAGTAGTTTCTTCTACAGCAGGAACGAAATGCGTTCCTGCAACATTCAACTCACCGTGTGCGCTTTCTCTTTCTAAGCAGCCCGGGACAATGGCAGTCCTTCTATGCATACGTCTTGCATTTACAAGAGTATGCGCCATTGGCATTGTACATGAAAATGCCTTTTATTTATGTGTTAATTTTCAAATCATATAAACTCACAAATGCGAGACCTATTGCATTGCAAATGCTTGTTTAAGTTATTGTCAAGGCTGGGTTTTCAGGTCTTATTGTCCAGGACCTTGTGGAGGTCCGCTAACGAGGGGTCATCGTCTCAACTCTTACCAACGTCAGACAGTTTAATACTGCTTTATCATCTGCTTTGAAGGTCTAGCTTTCTCGGCATATTTTTCAGGACCTTGATGATACAGTTTTAATATCAAAGCTCTAGGAGGGTCGGATTTTCTAGTACCTTTTCCTTTGTCGAGATTTGCTTCTTTGGTAACGTTTTCAAAGCGCTTCTTGGATTTGGGTTCTTAAGCAAAGCATAATTCTGAGGCCTCTGCAGGTTTGTGTGATTTTTTTTATTAACCTTGGGTATTCAGATCACATTTTCTAATCTCTTTTCAAATAATTTAGTAATATTTTCCAAGTCGTTGTTGAAGTAGATTCCTTTTGCAACCTCTTGACATAGTCAAGTCATTTCATAGCTTCTTCTGAGACCCTGTCAATGTCCAATTCTCTAAAAAAATTCCCGAGCCCTAGTTAAGTGATCAAATGTTTGCACACACACATCCGACATATTCCTTGATTTGAACATTTGTACGCAGAAGCTCCTATAAGCTCCTCTAAAAAACATTCTGAGAAAGCACTTTTATTCAAACTAACTATTTAGAGACTAGTAAAATATCAAAAGGCCGGTGGATCCGGTGGCCTAATTTACTCTTCTGAAGGATTTTTCAGCAGGAATTTGGAATGGTCCTGAGTATGCAAGTCTTTGTGTGCTACTTTATAGGGAGAATGATATATTTTAGGAAAACCAGTACTAAGTGCCGCAGAGCTGAATGCTCCTTGGTCACTTGTTTGCTAAGAATGGGTATGAATATAGCCTTGGAATTAAACTTTGAGCTTCAGCAGTGAAAACCCAAGCATAGTAAGATGCACTTCTTTAGATTGGATTACATAGAGATAAAAGTCCCAAGGAGAAAATGGACAGGTTTCTCTTCAAACTAAGAAAATGGGCGGCGGTAGAGAGCCGGCATGCAAGATGGCCGCATGTCTATGAGGCTTCTGCACGTCAGGGCCTATATCCGTCAATATTCAACACTGTGAGCCCGCATCAGCCCTAACAACTTCTTAAAATAAATGCTCAACACTGTAGAAGATACATTGTCCGACTCGCAGGTAGAAATTATGCAGATTAACATATGGAGTTACAAGAGCGGTCTTCTTCGCCTACCGCGGTAAGTGATGGTGGACTGACTGCTGGCATCTGGCGAGAGCTGGTGAGAAAACTCTACGCAGCGACAAAACAGCCTGAGCAGATACCCGTGTTTGTGCGACCCAGAGGTGCCAATATTCAACGAAGGAGTGCACTGCCGGCGGCGTCCTGCTTCAGGCTATTCCAGGGATGGTAGGTTGGTGCAGCGTAGACCTGTTGTGTTGCTCCTCCTCCTCTGTCTGATCCCTGTTCTACTATCTTGGAGCGAATGGCCGCATGTGAGGCCACCGGGCTGGACGACCATAGGTCATGGCTTATCAGAGTTGCATGAGGGGGCTTCCGGGCCGGAGAGGGATCGTGGCACCTTTGGAATGGACTCGGCAGCCTCGACACTTGGGGAGGGGCGGAGGCAGCGAGTACACACTTTGACGTAGTGCGGGCCGCTGCTTGGGCCCCCGCATACCAGAGCTGAACAGTGAGCACACACAGACGCTAGGAAGTAAGGCCAGAGATAATGTGCTGCTCTTTGTTTATTGAGACACTGCCCCTTCCAGCCTCACAAAATCCCACTATAACCTTGCCGCCCCTTTCTCCTTTATTGTGCGCCATTGCCTGGCGAATTGCACACACCTATCTGCCACCTGCTCATACCATGCACAGACCGCAGGGTTGTTGCTTCACAGTTCAGATTGCTGCAAGCCCTGTGCCACCGCAGGACGTTGCCAAGATTAGATTACACCTCTCTGCTTGTGTCACAACAAAGGTGGCAGAGCCCTGCGGCTACGCCCGTGATGGCGCGGACTCCTGGGCCACTGGAGGTTTTGGGAGGCAGCGGGGCACAAATGCAGTGAACCAGTCTCTCAGAGGCCTGGAGGAAAAACACTCTACGTCTGGGTGTTCTAGGGCTGAAAGTACTCTAGGTTCACAATGATGGGAAAGACAGACGGCTGCCAGACCAAACTCCAGTTTGATGCCCGTAAGCCTGCCTGGATGATGAGTGGAAACACTGACCACATGGGGCCAGAAGATTACCCCACTTAACCACCCACAAAACCAGCAGATATGAGATCCTTACTAGAGGCAATGCAACAAAGCCTCACGTCCATTGACAGTATGTGCACCAGAATGGATGCTATCATTAAAAAATTTAAAAATCTTAGTTGCATAACTGAGGGAGTCACACACTCTTTGAAGTGGAAGATACCATATCAAGTCAGGGGCAGCAACAACTCAACATGGAGCAAACACTTAAACTGAGGCAAGATTATGTAGAAAATCTTCATAGTACTGGGATTCCTGAATCTACAAACAGTAGTTGAAAGGAAGAATTTGTGGAACATGGGGGCACTAGGTGGTGCCAGACTGCAATGGCCGCACTGTCGTGAGGCTCCCGTAGCCATGGGCGGGTTATTATACTTCAACCCCATCCTTGTTTTCAAAAACGCTGCTTTGTCATCACCACCGCGTAGATGACGGTCTCCTGAGGCAGCGGCTCGGGTTTGGGGCCCGGGGGATGCACGGCGGCTGAGCGACGAGCGGCGAAACCCAGAGGCTGAGCAAGACGTATTTGGCCCGGGTTGCCGGGTCGGCGTGAAGAGTCACGAGAGGCCGCGGCTGACCAGGCCTGCTTGCGAGGCCCGAACTGAGAGGAGCTGCTGAGGGGCCTTTGAAGAGCGCTGCCCGCCGATGCACGACCACGCGCTGAGATGAAGATCCGCCAGAGACCAGAGACGAGGGATGGAAAGCGCTGCTGGTTGGGATGCAGCAGACCTGACTTCCATGGATTCGAAGATGGATGCCATGAGTACCAGACTGGAGGCTGTTGTGGCGAAGTTAGACAAACATGATGAACGTCTGAAGGAGGTGGAGCATAGAGTATCGGACTTGGAAGATGGGCCATGGAACAGACAACAACACCTACAGAAAATGGATAAATTATTGAAAGTTATAGCCAACAAGAACGAGGAGTTGGAAGCCCGCTCTCGAAGAAATAATGTACGTATGCTGGCAGAATCCACCAACACTGGGCAGCTGGTAGACTTCATGGAGCGCCTACTGGCTGAACTGTTTGGGAAAGAATATCCTTCTCGGCCCACATGGTTATTGAGCGGGCGCATATGTCGTTAGTGGTCCGTCCCCCTCCTGGAGCCCCACCACGGCCGATAATCATGCGGTTTTTGAACTACCGCGACCGTGACACAGTTTTGCACCTGGCACACGAGAAAGGTGAAGTGAAGTACGAAAATACGGTCCTGTCATTTTATCCTGACTTCACCCATAATGTCCATGAGGCCCGCCGCAAGTTCGCAGCAGGGAAAAAGAAATTGCCAACACTTGGTATTCAATACGCCATGCTGTCCCCGCTAGGCTGAGGATCCATCATCGTGGGAAACAACATGTCTTCGGCACCCCACAGCAGGCGGAGGAGTTCCTTAAGCGGGATCGCCGCTCGACTTCGTGAGAAGAAGCAGAGAGGAGGAGGTCATGGTCCCACTCGCCGCTGTCAGAGCCGGGCTGATGATGACATACCGCGTGACTCCAGACATCGGACTCTGCTGTAGCTCGGGGCTTAATAGACGCTTTGCGGAATGGTGATGTATAACCACAGTTTGTATTATGTGTATCTACCTGGCCGCCTGGGCACTCGCCTCCGTCCCATCGAGCCGCCCCTGGAGCTCAGGAGGTTGGTGATGGCTGAGATAAGGAGGTGGAGTGGGCATGTCGGTGGCCCCCTGGCGATCTCCAATTGAGGGCATTCCTCTTACGTTTTTGTTTGCATGTTGAGCTCTTGGAAAGTTCACATGATGGTTGTCGGGGCAATTAGGGGTGGGGAGTCTGTTCCTGGCGAGTTGGGGAAGCCGGTGTGGGAGGGTTGGGAGGGATGGGCGAGCAGCTTCTTAGAAGAGACAGAATGCTGGATGATGTGAGACCGATTGAGTGCAACCGAAAATCCACACTGATTGTGCTACACGATAGTTATGACTGAGGGCAACACTACTGGCAATGTACTTCGACTTGTATCCTGGAATGTTCGGGGATTGAATGACCCCAGGAAATGTAGACAGGTGCTAGGCTATCTGGAGCGCCACCACGCTCAGGTGGTTATGCTACAGGAAACGCACCTTTCACAAGGAGCCACACCCCGATTTGCATCCCGCTGGGCCTTCCATAGCTGCTATGAGTCCTACTCAAGTTATTTTAGGGGGGTCGCTATTCTTATTAAACGAGGAGTCAGGTTCAAAGAGGGAGGGAAGGAGCTAGATCCGGATGGCAGGTATTGTGTGCTATGGGGCAGACTCAATTCGTATGATGTAGTGTTTGCAAATTACTATGGGCCTAACGCAGATGATGCTCACCCTTTACTAACTTTCCGAGGTAAACTACACATGCTTGAAAATGGATATGTCTTTTGGGGGGTGGGGGGACTTCAACACTGCAGCTGACCCTGTACTGGACCGCTCCCATGCTGCTGCAGCACATTACACCACCACCCAATGAACACTGCGCGACACTGTGACATCAGATAACTTGTGGGATACATGGCGTCATTTCCACCCTGCTGGGAGGGAGGGGACACACCACTCGGCGGTACATGATACCTGGGCCGGGCTAGATTATGTTTTTGTAGCGAGAAGTGCGGCACATTGGATCACCAAGGCGACTCATCTAGCCAGAACACTTTCCGACCACTCCCCCGTATTCGTTGAGACAAGGCCACCACTGGATCTTTCCCCCTACCTAAACTGGAGACTGAACCCCTTGCACCTGCAAGACGCGGTTTTTAGAGAAGAGATGGAGCAGGATATTAGGGATTTCTTCCCCAGAAACACGGGCTCCGTGGCTAGCTTAACAACGGTATGGGATCATTTAAAGTAACCGTGCGAGGGTTGTGTATTTCTAAAGGGGGGGGGGGGGGTATATTGAGAGATCTTCACCGCGACCTTAAACTGGAGACCGAATTGCGGGACCTAGAACGAAAGGTACTCCGAGGTGAGGGGTCGGATGGGCTCAAGGCTCAGCAACGTGAGAAACTGACGGAATATATGGATATGGCGGAGAGGGAATGTAAGTTCAGAGGGAAGCATATTACAGCCCGGAAGTATGGGGAGGGTGACAGGCCAGGGAAGGCACTTGCTGGCACGGTGCGACCCCCCAGTTTCAGTAATTATATAGTAACATAAGCAGGATGAGCAGGGCACGCCCCGTAGTACCCTCATGGATCAGCTGGCTATATTGACGGGCTATTCTAAAAACCTCTATACGTCGCAGCGACAGACCACGTTGCAACTTGGGGAATACCTTGAGGATGTAGCCCTGGCCTGGCTAGGAGACACCCAGCGCCGGTTTCTGGCCCTGGAGTTAGAAGTGGATGAGATCACAGAAGCGATTATGTCCATGTGGTCCAGGAAGGCCCCAGGGTCTGACGGGATACCCATTGACTTTTACAAAGCCTATGTCCCTATCCTGGCACCCATCCTGAAGGCCGTGTTCTATGAAGCCCTTGAGGAAGGCAGTCTACCCACCACTATGAGGGAGGCTAATATCATGTCCCTGCTTAAACCGGGCAAACCCCCTGATGTTTGCGATTCCTATCGGCCCCTCTCATTGCTTAATAGCGATACTAAGATACTGGCCAAAGTGTTGGCCACAAGGTTAAATGTCCTTCTGGAAAAGTTGGTCCTACCAGACCAGGCGGGGGTTGTGCCGAACCGAGCTACGGCACATAATCTCTGTACTCTCCTGGCGATAATACAAGACATCGACTTATATACCCCTCTAGGCAGGTACTGGTGTCCCTCTACGCATACGACATCACGCTGTACATACACAAGCCGCATATAATCTCAACCCAATCCTACGTGAGATTACTAAATTTGGGGCTATTGAAGGAGTGCAAATCAACTGGGGAAAGTCGCCCGTGTTTCCCCTAACGGAGCACATGCCCTCTCACTCACTAGACTACCCGCTACAATGGGTGACAGATAACTTTAAATATTTAGGCATATATGTGACCAGAAATAAAGAGGCGCTGATGAGAACAAACTATGGGCGCGCCATGACCAAAGTAACGGACAATATCACTAACTGGCTTTGGCTGCCCCTTTCGATGGCAGGAAGGGTATCTTTAATTAAGATGGTCATACTGCCCAAATTTTTATATCTGTACATAAACATCCCCTATCATCCAGGAGCATTCTTCTTTAACCGCATGCGTGCGGTCGATATTCTGCTCCTGCGCTGTGCTTTACAAAAACCCATTATTCATGACGAGCTGGGCTCGTCATGAGCGTGCGAGGCTACCTCATGACGAGCCCAGCTCGTCATGAGCGTCGAAGGGGTTAAAACACTGAAAACACAATTGGTGCGCTTAATATGGGGGTGGGGGGGCAAACCGGCGCGGTTGAAATTAGATACTCTTACACTACCATACCGCTTCGGGGGGTTCGACGTACCCGACTTTGAGCAATATTACTACAGTGAACAGGCTCACGTTGCAGTGTACTGGTTCCACCCTCCCCCATACATGGCCCATTTAGCAGTGGAGGATGGCTACATGGCCCCTGTCCCCACGTCGGGATACGTGTTTGCGCCACATAATGAGAGAGGAGCAGACCCGTCTACTGTGGACTGCACGGTCAGGGCGTGGACCTGGTTGGCCCGGGCCGGAGGAGTGACCCAGATGTATTCCCCTAAACTATCCCTGCACGACTGTCCCTTGCTTCCTATCACGAATGAAAAAATATGCCAAAAAATGCTGGAGAGACTGAAATACACGACTTGGGGCGACTTGTACATAGGGGGCGAGTTCCGTACGACGGAGCAATTCTTTGGGAGTGAAGCATACTCATTTATGGACTTTTTCTTTTTATACACCAGGCTTAAACAAAGCATCCGTGCCAAGACTCAAGACTTTCCAATGGAGCCTGACACGTTCACGTCCCTCCATTTAATGCTGCAGGAGGATGCCCCCACACACGTAATATCCAGGTTATATACACAAGTACAGCCCCTCCGCGCACCATAGTGCGGGCCAGGAGGGAGTGGGATGCGGACCTTGACACACCACTTACTGACGACCAGTGGGAGATAGCGTGCCTCCAGACAGCGGTGGTGACGGGTAGCAGCAGGCTACGCTTGATGCACTTTAAATTCCTGCATCGACTATATCATACACCGGCTAGGTTACACAGGCTTCGCCTTAGGGATGATGACAGATGTTCTCTATGTGGCCAGGGTCCAGCTGACTTTATACACTTGGCGTGGGCGTGTCCCCAGGTGGCCACTTACTGGGGGGAGGTCTTTGAAGGATTAGCGGCCATGCTGAATGTCCCCGTTGAACTGACCCCGGTCAGAGCCCTACTTGGTTTAGTTACTGATATTGTTACACCACACCATAAATTTCTAGCGATGGGTATACTCCTGGCCCGGCGACAGGTGGCATGCAGATGGGGGAGGGGCAGGGCACCCAAATTTAAGGCTTGGATACAGGATATGACGACATGGCAGGAACATCTGCAAGCGTATGCAGAGCAGCTGCCACTGAAATCACGGCCCCGGGACTTATGGGGACCCCTGAGGGCATACCTATGGGCTCAGCAAGCTGCTAGTGACTGTTAACAATGGGGATGAGGCTGTGGATGAGGAGTGAGCCTGGGTTGCGACGATGGATGGGAGTGCGGTGCGTGGATCGTGGGGATGACTAGGATTACGTGGGCTGAGGGAGAGTGGGATGGGTGTTTTCGGTTCCATAGTGGTCCTGAGCTCTTGCCCCAGAGACGATACATGGCCTGATGTGCACAATCCTGGACTATGTCATCTGCACTGAACAATGGACGCTTCGGTTGGACTAGCACTCGTTTCGGTCGTTCTCCATAAGGGATGGAGGGGTCTCCCTAGAGGTACTGGTCGGGAGGGTCGGGAGGGAAGGGGGGAAGGGGGGGTTACTGTTCTCGAATGCATATTTCCTTGCTTCGTACTTTGCATTACCATGCTCATATCCTGCATGACGCAGTGTTGTAAGCGGAGAATTTTAAAATAAACAGTATTAAAAAAAAAGAATACAAAAAAAGAATTTGTGGAACATCTCACCACAATATTTGGTACAGAGGTATTTTCCAAGCTCCTAATAGTGGAGAGGGTCCACAGAATGCTGATGACCAGGTCTCCTCCGGGCGACGCCCGGCCCTTTCACCACTAGAAAATGTACACTACATTCTTAGGGCAACACAGTGGCAATCTATCCCGACTTCACGCTGGCAGTACAAGAAGCCTGCAGCAAAATTCTCCCACTCAAGCAAAAATTGAGGCATGTCAATCTCCTGTATGAATGCTGTATCCAGCAAGACTTTGTATCTCGCGTTTGGGAGAAGATCACATTTTCACCCCCGAGCAAGCAGGAAGCTTCATGGAAACAGTCCTCAACACTAGGCCGGGAAGCGCCCTCTCCCGGAACCTGCTCTCCACTATAGGAGCAAGACTGAGTTGATGCTCACTGCTAACAGTCAACCAACTTGGGGGTACCTTGGAATTAGCTGCCCATTCCGGCTAAATCAGCATGCGGAAAACATAAGACCCTGTTGTTCTGAAGTAACTTGTCTTTCTGTTATGCCACTGCCCTGGCGAGGACTATACATGTAGTGGCTGTTCTCATACAACACATTATTTTTAGTTCTACTGACATCATGTGAGGGGCATGGGGCATATGATGGTCAGTCAGGAACACCCTCATCACGGCGAGAGGAACCCGCCCGGTTCTTTGGTTGACATCCCTACAGGACACCCGAGCAATCTCTGCCTCTTCTGTTCCCTTCCCATCTGAGAACCTCCTTTATCTCTGACTCGTCACCATCTAATCATCACTCTCCGAACTAGTCGAGCTCTCTTCAGTATTCCTTTTCTCTTCTCCCTTTCTCCCCAGTGCTATTATCTCATATTCTGAGCTACCACTAGTAACACGTAATCACGTGTCACGTTTCTACATCACATTTGAATGGTGCCAGACTACTCTTCTACATATACATTGTTAGGGTCTGGGGGAAGGGGGTCGGGGGGTTGGGGGTTAGGGCTGATATTCCCAGCGGGATTGGGCTGCCAGTTTGGGTGGGGTGTGGGACAGGGACTATATTTATTATCTTGTGCACTTCTACCTGTACAATGGTTGACACGAAGAGATGACACCGATACGGTGCTGCCTGGATTGCCCTGCCCCGCTCAATCTTTGATATGTCTCTAGGCTTGGCTGACTGCCGATCTATAAGTGATAATACTCGCTCCTGTATAAACACTCTCACATGAAACATTCGGGGATTGGGAGAGCCACGTAAGCGTAGGCATGTACTTGCATATTTAGATAGGCACAAAATACACATTGCCCTATTATAGGAAACACATTTTGTTGACACTGCTCACATTATACTTGCCGCATGTTGGGCATCCTACAATTTGCTACATATTCTTCGTATTCTCGGGGAATGGCAGCATTGGTACGTAAGGGGACACTATTTGTTCCACAAGGAGTGCGTAATGATCCCCAGGGCTTCTACACATTGAATCGGGGGGGAGGGGGTGCAAGGGGGCCTTCAATTTGAGGAGGGAGAGAGGGAACCTTTTACTCAAACGTGCCTTCTAGTTGGTCCAGGCTGAACTACTGGCTCTTATTGCGAGGATGAGGTCCTGGATCAGGGATACTACCCATTTGGCGTGCTCCAACTCAGAACATTCCCCTGTCCTACTGAAACTGGGCTCCCAAAATCTCTCATGCCATACTTGCTGTGGCACCTTTCTCCGCAGATAGTCATGGAAACCCCATTCAGAGTGGAGCTAGGACAAGAAATCAAACATTTTTGAGAGAAACGAGGAATCAGTACCCAAACTGAGCACTATTTAGGAATCCTTTAAACTTACAATTCGGGGACCCTGCAGAGCTAAGAGTGGAGGTGTTTTGCGAGCCCTTAGAGCCACACTTAACAGCACTGAAGCGGACATTAAGAACCTAGAGTCTCAGTTAGGCAAGCCTGGAGCATCTGAGGTGACCAGCAAAATTAGGGTAGCCCAATGAGACTTTCAAGAAACTGCTGAATGCAAATATTTATACCAAGGCAGATACGCGCGGGCAAGGATATATGGCGAGGAGCAGCATCCGGGCCATGCGCTGGCCTCTATGACTTGTCGGCCCCGGTCTGCAAATACTGTGCTTGAGATCACAGACGGGAGCCTTGGTTTGGGATACTTCGCACATATTGCGCATGTTCGCCTCCTAAATATAGTACTCTATACACCTCGACTGGGAATCGGGAGGCAGATGTAGATACTTATTTAGAAGATGTTGCGCCGGGGTGGTTGAGTGACACGCATAGAGAATTCCTGGCGGCAGATGTTGAAGAGGATGAAATACCAGAGGCCATAATGCAAATACAGGCCGGGAGGGCCCCTGGAACTGACTACTTTCCCACTGAATTTTATAAAAACATATGCCGGCACACTTACTCCGCTGTTGAGGGCAGTTTACTATCAGGTGAAAGAGGCTGGTTTGCTTCCACCGTCTATGAGAGAAGCTATGATAACGGTCTAACTTAAGCCAGGCAAGAATGCTACTGTATGTGGCACCTACAAGCCCCTGTCGCTCATCAACTGCGATGCAAAGATACTGGCCAAGGTCCTTGCTAATCACCTCTGTCTTCTCGTGACACTCTAGGTCCGATCGGACCAATCTGGATTCCTACTGGGACGGTCCACCTCCCATAATTTGCCCACCTGGTTCGCACTGATGCAGGATATTGACCCAGATTTGTCTGCAGTCGCAGTGTTCCTTGACGCCACCAATGTGTTTGATGCGGGGGAAAGGTATTATCTACTAGCTGTGCTGAGTTGCATGGGATTCCCCCCAACTTTTCTGACCTGGAATGCTCTCCTCTACTCCCAGTCAACTGACAAGGTCCAGATAAATGGGTCCTGCTCAGAAGCTCTCTATCACTCGTGGCGCGCTACAGGCCTGCCCCCTGTTGCCACTGTTATTTGCGTTGGCAGTGGAGCCACTGACATCCCAGCCAATATGCCATCAGATAGCCCACTAGACGTATCTTAGATTCACTGTACGTGGATAATATCACACTATACCTCTGCGACCCTCAGGATAGCCTGAACACTGTACTCCGTGAATTTATTCACTTTGGGGGGTTTGTTCGGTACCCACATTAACTGGGCAAAATCAAATACCTTTCCCCTAACAGATTCAACTCAAATTTCCAGCTGGATTTCCTACTAGTGTGGTGCAACGATAATTGTAAATATCTGAGCGTAGAGATATCAAAAGACTGAGATAAATTTATATGGGTAAATTATGGTAAGGTTCTTGCTACTGTGACAGATCGTATTACTCGCTGGATAGCACTACCTCTATCCCGTGCGGATTGAGACTTCCTAACGAAAATGGTCAAATTACCACGGTTCTTGTATCTGCTCTTTAACCCGTTTGCTGCTGCCGTCGGCGGCACTACCTCGCTGGGGCTGCCGTCGGCCAATGGCCGACGCGACCGCGCCCGTTTTTTTAAAACGGCCACACTGCCGCAAAAAAGCGGAAGCAGCCAACGGGTTAATATCCCTTACTCACCAGGGCAGCATTTCTTTAAAATACTTAGAACACAACTGATATGATTGGCCTGGGCGGGAAGACGGTCGCAGATAAAATGGGAGACACTTACTCCACCCTTTGGGTGGCCTTAAGTTCCTTAAATGGATCTCCTTATTGCACAACTCACCTGTGGCACAGATGAAAACTGGGTCTATAATTTCCGATCCCTTTGTTATTGAAAGGGGCACTCAACAAGGAAATCCCTGTCCCCAATCATTTTCGCGTTGGCAATGACACCACTAGCTTGCGCACTTCAACAGTGGACCACGAGTTGGGAGGTAAGGGCATATAAATCAGTGGCATATCATAGTATACGGATGATGCGCCGATATATTTACACGGAGACGCAGCAATTCACCCGGAACTTATGAACTACTGGAGCGGTTCGGGCGCGTATAAGGCCTAAAAAAGAACTGGAAAAAAATCCCTCGTATTCTGTAAGACCTCACTAACTCCAAAACAAAACAGTGCACTTCCAACTATGCCACTCCCATGGTCCTAGGACTCTTTCAAATATCTGGGGATCCAGGTGTACCATTCACCTGAAGTTTTTTTGAATGGGAACCTGGGCAAGGCGATGGCCAAGTCCTCTCTAGCTTTTTGGACTGAATTACCGCTTTACCAAATGGGTCGCACATGGTACTGGCCGACGTGCTATCACGGTACTATATAATTCTATCTGCCAAGATAGGGCGATCCCCAGCACTACACTTACGACATATTGGGAGTGTGAACTCTTGACAACGCTTACTGATAATGGACGCAATTTGTGGGGATGCCAAAAATGCATTTCTATGAATGCCAGGATTAAATACACTCAATTTAATTATCTACACCCCACATACCTGGCTCCTCAGAGACTTGCACGGATGTATCTTGGTTCTCCAGGCTTATTCCCCCGCTGTCATGATACATGGGCTACCTTTACCCATATGGTGTGGACTTGTCCACGTTTGTTGGCCTACTGGACCCCTATAGCCGAGGTATTTTCAGAAGCTGTGGGTCACATTATACTGATAGATGGCTCACATTTTCTTTTGGGGATCACTTAAGGCACGGCAACATGCAAGACTTAACAAATTCTTAGATTTGTCACTTGTGGGAGCTAAACAAAGGATAGCCAGGTGCTGGGAGTCACAAGCTGCCCCTTCCATAAACTCGTGGCTCACTGACTTGCGCAGCATCTTTGTAGCGAACTTGAGATTTTCCACAGGACCATGCCAAATCGCTCGGTCACACCTAATCCCTCTGACGGGAAGTATTTACCTTGCTGTAATCGAGGGTAGATTAATGGGCACTACTACATAAATGGCAATATACTATAAGGCTCTCACGGCAGTTGTAACGGGCAGTTATCTCAGACCATTTGCTGTCCTGCTGTCGTTCAATACCTGCCCCTCGCACCCCCCACCAACGGCAAAGCCACTGGTCATTAAAATTATCCAATCTTTTCGACACACCACATGCACTTAATGCTATTGCACAGCACTACACCTGAAAACTCGGCTCGTCTATTTACACAGTCATTGTTTGGAATATATCTTGAATAGTGATTCAGCCGTATGTAACCTCTGTTCTTTACTATTTGTGTAGCATAAGTTATGAAAAAATCAGGTGGCAATCCATCAGGGCCGAGGGATTTACTCTAAGCAAGTACACGGACGACTCTTCGATCTTGTGTGTTGTAATTTCCCTGTTAAGTTCTTCCTGTTGTTCTGATATGACGCTAGGGAGTGCTACTGGGGCCAGGAAAGACTACGTGCGAATGAGTCAATGCCTTGTGAATGTCCCTCTCGGTGTGTATGCGGATGTCTGACTCCAGGCATATGGCGAGTATGGGAAGGCACGGTTGTTCTTGTCGTATCAGCCCGGCGAGTGAAGCTCCATCCTTGTCGGAGTCAGAATTCGTTTTGGTAGTGTGTGCCTCGTAATTGAGACAGCACAGTCTTTCGAAGAGGTCTGCGATCACGTTACGTGCCCGCCCCACTTGTTCTCTCCCAGTCAAGGTCAGCTGATCATGCCCCTCGAGATGGAGCAACTTCTGTTCTATTTCTGGGATCTCTTTGTTTAACTGCCTTCTCAAATTTAGAGCATTCCCCAGTTAGTGACCCCTCATCGTTACATTAAAGGCGTCCCATTCAATGAGGCAAGAGGAGGCAGTGTTAGTATTACAGTATTCCTTGATACAGTCATTAATTGAACCGCTGAAGGCAAATCCTTAAGCACTGAGGTTTAAAGGCGCCATGAGCGGAAGGAGGAGCGATGGGGGACGGGAGTCATGCAGGTGAGGGGTGGGATGGACCTATCCAGACACTGTTAAAATCACTGATCACCCGTGGGAGGCCATCCCAGTGCGAGAGCACCCCAGTTAAGCTATGCCAGAACGCTACCTGCTGAGCTGGGGGCATAGATCCCGCCAAGCAGTAGCTGGCAGCCTTTCAGACTGCCACAGCAATAGCATCTCTTGCATGATGAAAGGTGACAAGGTTAGGCAGAGGGGTCCATAAGACCTACTCTAAACTCAGTTTGGCAACAGTTACATCCCCCATGGCAGTTTGCAAAGTCAGAGTACTGCTCCAACATTCAGGGACACAGCAGCTGCGATTACGATCCTTGGTAGCTGTTTCCCTGCAGGGGCAAGAAGCACATAGCAGGCTATCAGCTCCAAGGCCACAGGCACACTCTCTGCTTGTCTCCGCAATCTAGCAAGCTTCAGGTTCTGTCTCATCACCTCTAGGAGAATGGCTGTGCAAGACATCAGCCCTGGACCTAAGGATTTCTTTAATTTCTATGCGAAGTATGGCCTTCCCTTGGTCAAAGAAGATATTGGAACCACATGGGAACGTTTGGGTCCCAATTTTATAGACATTCTCCAGACAGGGGTGGCTATCCCGCTTTCAAAGGCCTGGAACTGGCATAGGAGAGTTTGAATATGCTACTTACCAGTATGCATCTGTTAGATCGCCGCCTAGTGTTGGGTCCGGATGATTGCACATTGTTGTCCTGGAAGAGTCTTCGAAGTATCACGAGATAGGTGGCTCCTCCCCTGGACTACAGAGCGCATGGGCATCGACTCCATCCCCAGATTGTTTTTAGCCATTGTGGCAGAGATGGAGTGAAACAGTGTAAAGGATGTCCATGCTAATGATGAATATAGAGAGAGTATCTGAAGCCGCTACGGGCACCGGGGAGGAGGGCGGACGATATGAATGTTAGCAGCCCTACATGCCAAGAACAGATGCATACTGGTAAGTAGCATATTCAGTTCGAGGCATGTGGGCTGCTAAATTCATATCTTATGCATAGAATACATAGCAGTCCCTCCATTAACGGGGGTTGCCCGTGCCAGCTGCAGAAGCTTGAAAAAGTGTCTTGAGAACAGCCTGTCCTACAGCTGCTTGCTGTTTTGAATGCACATCCACACAGTAATGTTTGGTAAATGTGTGTGGTGTAGACCATGTGGCTGCTCTACAAATGTCTTCTAAGGGAATGTTCCCTAGGAAAGCCATGGAGGCCCCCAATTTGCGTGTGGAGTGCGCCCTTGGGGGTATTGTTAAAGTACGTTTAGCCTTTTGATAACAGATTTGAATGCACTTAACAATCCATCTGGCTATTCCTGCTTTGGAAATGGGGTTGCCTTTGTGCTGTGCTGAGAAGGCAACAAAAAGTTGTTGTGTCTTTCTAAAGTGTTGTGTTCTGTCAATGTAGTACATTAGCGCCCTCCTAACGTCTAATGTATGAAGCATTCTTTCCGCTACCGTTTGTGGGTTTTGGAAGAATGCGGGCAGGTCAATAGTTTGGTTGATATGAAACTGTGACACCACTTTAGGAAGGAATTTGGGGTTAGTGCGGAGCACTACCCTGTTGGAATGTATCTGGATGAATGGCTCTTGGATTGTGAGCGCCTGCAGCTCACTTACACGTCTGAGCGATGTGATAGCAATGAGAAAAGCCACTTTCCATGTGAGAAACTGAATTTCACAGGAGTGCAGTGGCTCAAAAGGTGGGCCCATCAGCCTCGTGAGGACCACATTGAGGTTCCACACTGGTGCTGGTGGTGTTCTTGGAGGAATGACTCGCTTCAGTCCTTCTAGGAAGGCTTTAATGGCAGGCACCCTGAAAACAGAGAGGTGTTGCCTATTCTGGAGATAAGCCGCTATGGCGGATAAATGTATCCGAATGGAAGCGTACGCTAGATTGCATTTGTAAAGATGTAACAAATAGCAGATGATGTTAGGAATGGATGCATCTAGCGGGTTGATCTTGTTGTCTGCACAGTACATGACAAACCGCTTCAATTTAGCTGCATAGCAAGCCCGGGTAGTGGGCTTACGTGCCTCCCGGATGATGTCCATGCATTCCGGGGGCAGGTTGAGGTAGCCAAATTCTAAGACTTCAGGAGCCAGATCGCCAGATTGAGCTGTTGCGGATCTGGATGCTGAATGTCGCCATGGTTCTGCGTCAAGAGCCGGGATGTGAGATGCAGCCTTTGATGCGGTACCACGGAAAGTTCTAGAAACGTGGTGTACCATGGTTGGCGTGCCCATGTTGGAGCAACTAGGATGAGAGTCATCGAGTGTTGCTTTAGCTTTCTTGCCACCAGCGGAATGAGAGGCGCTGGGGGAAAAGCGTACGCAAAGTTGCCTGACCAGTTCATCCATATCGCATTCCCCTGCGATTCCGGGTGAGGGAACCTGGCGGCAAAGCTTTGGCATTTTGCGTTTTCCCTTGTGGCAAAGAGGTCTATCTGTGGATGACCCCACTGCTGGAAGTACGGTTGGAGTACTGATGGATGTATCTCCCACTCGTGCATTTGATGGCTGTACCTGCTGAGCAGATCCGCCATCTGATTGTCCTTGCCGGGGAGGTGTTCCGCCATGAGGAAGATATTTCTCTGAATGGCCCACTTCCACATGCTCTGAGCCAGATGAGACAGCTGTGGCGAGTGAGTACCTCCCGGTTTCTGGATGTAGTACATGGCTGTCATGTTGTCCGTCCGGATCAACACAACCTTGTTGCACAGATGTACTTTGAAGGACTTGAGCGCCATGAAGATTGCCATCAATTCTAGGTAGTTGATGTGCAACATCTGTTGCTGGGTTGACCACAGTCCCTGCACCGTGTAGTGGAGCACATGAGCTCCCCATCCTTGGAGAGATGCGTCCGCCGTTAGGATTATCTGTGGCACTGGTTCTTGGAACGGTCGGCCCTTGCAAAGGTTGTGTGGATTCCACCAATGCAGAGAGTTGTATGCCCGACCGGTCACCAACACTAGGTCTGTTAGCTGTCCCCGAGCCTGTGTCCACTGATTTGCCAAGCATTCTTGGAGCGGGCGCATGTGCAACCTCGCGTGCGGGACTATGAAGATGCAGGAGGCCATCATGCCTATCAACTGCATGAACACTCTTGCTGGTAGGGAGTGTTGCGGTCTGAACTTTTGGATCAGCGACTGAATGCTGTCTATTCTGACTGGGTTTGGCTGAGCCATAGCAGTCAGGGTGTTTATTGTCGCGCCCAGATACTGCCGCACATGGGCTGGTTGAAGGTGCGACTTCGGGTAGTTTAGCGAGAACCCCAGACTGTGAAGCAGTTGAATAGTGTGGGACATGTCCGCGGCGCACTGTTGTTCCGACTTTGCTTGAACAAGCCAGTCGTCTAGGTACGGGTAGACATGTATGTTCTGTCTCCTGAGGTGCGCCGCTACTGTCGCCAGACACTTTGTAAACACTCTGGGGGCAGTAGTCACCCCGAAGGGTAGGACTTTGAACTGATAGTGTCTGTTTAGAATGGTAAACCTGAGGTATTTTCTGTGGGATGGGTGGAGTGATATGTGGAAATAAGCATCCTTGAGGTCCAAGGTTGCTAGGAAGTCCCCTTGATTGAGCAGGGGAAGGATTTGTTGCAGTGTCAGCATGTGAAAGTGTTCTGACAGTATGTACATGTTGAGGGGGCGTAGATCCAGAATAGGTCTGAGGGATCCGTCCTTCTTTGGGATGAGGAAGTACAGGGAATAGACCCCCGTGCCTTCCTCTTCCACTGGCACGAGCTCGATTGCGCCTTTTTGCAGCATCACCAGTACTTCCTGCTGCAATAAGTGCAAGTGCTCTGCCGACATAGGACGGTGTCTTGGGGGAATGTTGGGAGGAGTGGATGTCAACTCCAAACAGTAACCGTACTGGATAATTTTTCTCACCCACCTGTCCGTGGTGATGGACGTCCAGACTGGCAGGAACTGCTGGAGTCTCCCCCCGACCGGTGTTGTATGGTCGGGGGGCAGTGACAGAGAGTCACTGTTTGTTGGCGGCAGAGGAACGGGAGTTGTTGTTTCCTCTGCCCTTGGCACTGTTACCTCTGTAACCCCCTCTACCCTGCCTGGGGTACGAGGATTGTGCACCACCCTTCGCGTATTGTGTTTGTTGACCCAATTGTCCTCTGGTAACACCACGTGCTCCTGAGCGACGAAAAGTGTGTCCCCTGAATTGTTGAGACTGAAGCGCCCCCATGGACTTAGCAGTCTCGTTGTCTTTTTTAATTTTTTCAAGGGTGGTGTCCACATCTGGGCCAAACAGGGTGTCAGGATTGACGGGCTGGTTGAGGATTGTAGATTGGATGTCAGGCTTAAATCCAGATATGCGAAGCCAAGCTTGTCGCCTCAACATAACGCTAGTGTTAATCCCCCTAGCCGCTGTATCTGCCACATCAAGTGCACACTTTATGGCAGCGTTGGAGATAAGCTTTCCCTCTTGTATGAGCATTTCGCCTGCTTCTTTAAACTCATCAGGTAGGTGTTGAAGGAGCTGTTCTAGGGTGTCGTAATGCGCCCTATCGTATCGTGCCAATAGTGCCTGCGTGTTTGCGATACGCCATACATTGGCAGCCTGTGCTGCCACCCTTTTGCCTCAAGCACTTTCGACTCCTTGTCTGGGGGAGGAGCTTCACCCGTTGTTTGGGAGTTTGCCCTCTTGCGGGCATTGGCGACCACCAACGAGTCCAGGGGCAACTGTCCTCGAATATATGCAGGATCTCCAGGTGCTGGCCTGTATTTTTTTTCGATACGTGGGTTCACCACCCTTGCCCTGGTAGGCTCCTTAAAGATCTCTGGGGCATGTTTAAGGACACCTTTAAGCATTGGAAGAATTTTAACTGTTCTCTCTGAGACTGAGAAAGTGTCAAATAAAAAGTCTTCCTCTACCGGGTCAGCATGCATGTCCACATTATGATTTGCTGCTGCCCGTTCGAGTAAAGCATTAAATGCAGCAGAATCCTCCGTCGGAGATGTACGTGTCCCAAAGCCTTGGGGATCCTGTACCACCTGATGTCCACTCTGGTCCCCAGTGTCGCCATATGAGTCCTGCTGAACATCAGGGTCATTGCCAACTGGGAAATTGTATTGGTCCTGTTGGTCATCATCATCCCCTCCTGATTGGTTGGGTGAAGGTGATGGACTCCGTCTCGGTGGTGGCAGAATAGGCTCAACAAGGGAAGGAATGTCTTGTGCTGGCCTCTTCTTTTTTAGTGGAATAACATATGATTCCAGTGGTTGGGAAGTGATTTTCCTTTTATAAAGTGTCAGTATCCCTGTGTGGGCATCGATGCAATGCTCAGATTGCTCCTCAGAGGCAAAAGACGGGTCCGATAGGCTCTGTAGCGTTGACGTAACCGACGGTTTTGGCACCGACGTGGTTGCGAAGGCCTTCGGGGCCACCTTTGGTGGCAGGGTGTAAAGGAGCTTGCTTGAGGACTTTTGAGGTGCGTCCACCGATTTCGGAACCGATGGCGTGGAAGCCGTGGACGACAAAGTCTTATCCTTTATACGTTTAAGGGAGTCAGTAAGCTGCTGTGTAAAGGAGGCAGCGGGTTTTGGAACCGACGGCCGATCTTCGGAGGCGTCGTGTTTGCTTGGCGTCGACGGTATTGGCGTCGACGAATCTTCGGCCGCAATGCGTCGGGGCTCCGAGGAGGGCTTAGTCGCCGATGCAGCAGATCCCGCATCCTTGTGCCGATGCGTTGAGCCAGCGGCCTTAGTGTCGTGGGCTTTAGTCGACTTTGTGTCAGCCGTGCGTTTACCGGACGGCGCCGTAACCGCATCCGAAGGCGCAACCGCAGTCGGCGCTTGATGGACGGCCTTCTTGGAGGAGGGTTCCTTGAGCACCTTTTGCGGCGCGGTCGATTCAACAGCCTTCTTCGACTTTTGTGGGCCGGAGGTTGACGGAGTCGATGACGGAGCAGGCTTAGAATGTTGTTGGAGGACGTCGGCCATCTTAGGTTTGGTCGAGTCCGTTGGTTTCAGTTTCGGTTTCGACAGGACTTCGGCCATTTTAGGTTTGGTCGAGTCTGTAGTTTTCTGTTTCGTTTTCGACTGTACGTCGGCCATCTTGTGTCCCGTAGGTGCCGAAGGTTTCGCTTTCGGTTTTGATACGGGCAATGGCGGCTCCGCTTGAGTGTCCGTGGCCGGGCCCGAAGGCGGGGCCGGGGATAGCGGTGTTTGGTCGTGGGTAAGGCCGAGTGGCGATCCTGTGACCTGAGCCTCAATAACGTAGACCTCGGGGCATAGCTCCTCCTCTGAGCTATCTTCCACGGCCCCATAAACTTCTTCGTCGTCCCCTACCTCCTCGACGTATTCAAGGTCCTGGGCCTGTCCTTCGATGTAGTCCTCTGGATCGGCCTGGACCTCCGTCGACGGTGGCGAAATCTGGAGATGATGGCTATCGCCTTCCTCCTCGGGGTCGTCGAATATGTTGTCGGGTGCCGGGGTCGCTCGCTGGGCCTCAAGGCGCACCGCGCGCCGAAGCTTGAGCGTCTTCTTGGACCTGAACTTGGAGCAGGCCATGCAGTTTTCCTCGTTGTGGTCCGGCGAAAGGCATTTATTGCAGACCCGATGTGTGGATATTTGGATCCACAGACGGGGCAGAACTTGAACGGGCTCCGCTCCATGAATAAGGTGGTCGGGTCTTGCTGCGACGAGAAGGCCTCGATGGCCGAGGAGTTACTGGACTCCGTAGATGTCCGGCTCAGAGAGTTGGACGACGCTCGAGACCGTACGCAAACAATACCGACGCAGGTAACGAAGGCCTTTTGGCCTTAAGATGAAAGTTTATCGGTTCCGACACGGAGACGTCGAAACCACATCCGAACCCAATGGCGGAAAAAAACAATCTGGGGATGGAGTCGATGCCCATGCGCACTGTAGTCCAGGGGAGGAGCCACCTATCTCGTGATACTTCGAAGACTCTTCCAGGACAACAATGTGCAATCATCCGGACCCAACACTAGGCGGCGATCTATGCATAAGATATGAATGTTAGCAGCCCACATCTGTAGAATAGACATTGTTTGACGCTTTTGAGGTACTCCTCACTAGGCAGTGATTATGGGAGTCTCCAACTAAAGCACCACCACAGCAGCATAAAGAAAGAAAGAATCTGCACCAGGCTGTCAACAGCCTTTTAAGAAGCTGCACTGTGGCGGAGGGGGTGTTGACGAAAGAGCAGGCCCTGATTGAAAGAACTCCTTTGCATTTGAAGATCTGCAGACTCAACACCCTCTGCCAGGTATCGCCTCAGACGGCAGTGCTCTTGTGACAATCTGCAGGACCTCCAGCAATTGGTCACTGCTGCATTACTAAGGCAAACTGGTCTTCATCGTCCCACACCTCAGTGGGCTGTAACAGTTCTCTTCAGCTCAGTAACATCATCTTCTTACTTGGGGATGCTAAGCTACAACCTCCATTGTGTGCTGTGTTCCATCAGGAGCCATTCAAATAGATCCCAGTGGCCTGGTCAATCACAGACTCGCATTTAACATGGAGCCCTGCTAAGAGAACCTCCCACACTCAATTCAGGCGCATATTCACTCTTGACACCAGCACAGTGTCTGGATACCCCCTCAAGCAGAACTTTACTTGTTTGGTGCTAGCACCCTCGCTAAACAGGAAAAAGGCCTGTTTACGACTATCTATTCGAAAACATGAGGTAATCTGCCATCACTGCTTAATGTATATGTCCGGGGACTCTGACAGTTTTGTATCAGCTCAAGAGTACTTGGTGCACCCCTCCAGATCACAAAGCCAGACTCTGGGTCTCACAACCTGCGGAATGGCTAAGGCCACAGCAGGCATGATTGTCGAGAATGTAAGACCAACAGTAAGATGTCAGGATACCAGATATCATGTAGCTTGTTACTCATGGCAGTGGTTACTCAATCGTGTTACGACATAGAGGACATTCCTGTACCAGAAGCTTTGTTTTAACTGGATAGCTTTAATGAATGAACTATAGAGTCTCTCTGGAGTTTAGGGTGATGTCCGTGTACTAGACAACGTAAAATAAGTACGCTTAGAAGTCATTAAGCCACTTCTAGGAAAATGTTCAAAATTGGAGCTGCTGACTGGCCATTTCCCATTCTCTGCAACTCAGTATACACCTTCCATCTCATGTACAAGCCTCCCGGGCAGAACAAGCACTTACTTGATTTATTTTGAGATCTCACCACTTCGTCCATCCAACATGCCTACACAACACTCTTTGGTGGCTTCAGCCTCCAAGAAAGCACAAGCTAAAACAAATAATACAACCTCACTGATGCATGCAATATGGTACAGCATGTTATGCAACCACACAGTCCAAAGGCTACATACCCGACATGGTCTTCACAACATCACAAATAATACAATGCAAACCACCCACATCCCTGGGCTGCAACGAATAACATACTAAGGTCAATACTAAAGAGAAGACCAAACCTTCAGAGTTTTCAAAGACCTTAGGATCAAACAACCTAATACCTGAACTCATCTCTCACCCCATTAACTCCACCTCAGATGCAAACACCCTTCAAAATGCATTCAACAATTTTTGGGAAATCTTTGTGAACATCCATGTCGCAACTGCAACACACAAGTGCAAGTCAAGCATTCAGCTTGTCAGCCTTGCAGACAAACAATTCATCCGCAGACAGGAAAGAAGAAAAATAGAACTCCCGATACTAAGGTCCCTCTGCTCGGCGCACTCACCGCTCATTACATCAGTCAAAGCAAAGCATTACACCAACACCATCAATGAAGCCACCAACAGAAGCAGAGCGTTGTTCAAGACAGTCCAGCACTGCATCAACTCCTGCCACACCCACCTATTGTTCAATCCTCAGAAAAGTGCAATGCCATCACCTCTTTTTCAGTAAGAAACAAAATACAGTAAATCCAACAGCACATTGACAACACCATCCTGCTTCCATTCTCACACCCTTACTTCCCGTAGAATCTAACAAAAGTCAGCTTCAAAGCCATATCTCTCCCAGATTTCCCGATACACTGACTCCCTCAAAGTCATATCTTATGATGATGATGATGTCTTACCATTGTCCTTCATCAAAGTTCTCTTCGAGGGCGCTCTCTCAACGATACTCACCATTGTCAATGCCTCCCTCACTCAAAGAATCTTACCAGAAACTCTCAAGATAGACCCGATCCTGTCTGCCCTAAAGAAACCTGCACTGGAGTGATTTTCACACCAACTACTGGCCCATCACTCACCTGCCGTTAATCAGCAATTTCGTGAAAAAAGCAGTGTATTTTCAACTTTAAGACCACATCAATGCGAACATTTCCTGCACGGCTACCAGGCTGGCTTCAGATCCTGCTGCAGCGTAGAAGCCGCCACTTTATACATCATATACAATGCCCTCTGGACCACAGATGAGGACATGAGCCTTTTGATATTGATGGACCTCGCAGCTGCTATCAACATGGCTGACCATCCCACCCTTATGTGCAACCGGGAGTCTCGAATGGGATTCATTGGCAATGCCCCACATTTCCAAGCAGCTCCAGTGTCTTTAAATGGCACCTCCAGGTCACAAAAGATCCCCATCGCCTGTGGAGTTTTCTTGGGCTCCACGCCATCTCCTGTCACAGTCACTGAGTGCTCTACTCATAGATAACAGCATCAAGATCTAGAACATGCCAATGATACACAACTCTACTTGAAAGTCTCCTCCATTTCAGAAATCAGAGTCCTCAAACCCTGCTGGCGCATCATCCAGACCTGGATCCACAGCCTGAAGCTCATTCCAACCGCAACAGATTCCTGTTATTTGCAGGTAAAATAAACAAGTTGCAGTTCAAATCTGGCTCAATGACATGAATCTTGGCGGCTTCGAACACAACTTTTACTGACTGCCAAGTAACTTGGATTCACCCTGGACACCAGCCTCACCTTCAAGGAACCCGTTGCCAAAGAAACTAAGAATGCCTGGTACCAGCAGTCTCTCCAGAAGTAAGACAACCCATTTCTCCCAGAACCTGTCTATAGAACTGCTGCTCAAGCCCTCATACACTCAAATTTCAATCATGGTAATGCATTGCTCTCTGGCATCCCAGAATCAATAATAGCGCCCTTCTAGGGCACATTACGAACCTCCGCACGTCTCATCTAGGGCCTGAAGAAACGAGATCACACCACTCCCCATCTAGAAGGAAGTCCACTGGCTCTCCTTGCCGGACTAGAGCATCTTCAAAACCAGCTGCAACATTTACAAAGCGATCGCTAACTGCACCCTCGCTCGTCCTGCACAGAAACTCACCATCAATGGTGGATCTCAGCACACCAGCAGTCAGCACACCATCAGACTGCAGACTTAGAACTGTAAAATAAAAAACAAGACAGCAAGCCTTTTTCAATCTATGCACCAGGACCTGAAACAAAACCCCTGTATTAATCAGTACCATCCCCATGCTTCTCCAATTTAGGAAGAGTCGAAGACTCACCTCTTTAGAGAACACTACATCACAATCACTAAATGGCATTAACTAAACTCCTTCTCCCCTTACTTGTTGACTTTATGCTGTTCTTTGCCATGTACAGCGCTCCACTGCCTTCTGATTAGGTTTGCTCAATAGAAATACCTTATCTAAGGTCCTCGCAAGGCTCAAAGGCAGGAATAGTCAACGTGAGTCACAAACCATGTTCTGATGACCCTTCGGAGGCACCTGCATCCCCATGCAGAGGTGGTTATTTTCTAGAGGCTACAAGAAGAGGCAAGAAAGGTGTGTGGGGATGTAATTTTGCCTAAAATACTACTCCCACACATCTCAATGAGGCAACTCTTCATGGAACATAGTACTGTATTTGGATCATTACTAATAAGCATATCACTAGTCTGACTGGTGTCCATCCATCAGTAAGGTGGTTTTAGAGAGCCACCATGCTGGAAAGAGAAAAAAAAAAATATATATATATATATATATATATATATATATATATATATATATATATATATATATATATATGTGAAATCTTTTACCACTGCTGTGAAGAAGCTGTCTAGATAAGCACTAGTGAAAGGCTGTTTAAACTTTAGGACTCATCAACAAATCAGAAGAGGGCCTGCATGGCTGAGAGTCTCTGGCCAGCTGCTGCAAAGTGTAATGAGAAGATGGAACAGTCTGACTACCACATTCTGTAGCGAACACGTGTTCAGGAGACAGGTATGCAAAGGTTTCACAGCCAACATGTGTTCAGAAGACAGGTCTACAAAGGTTTCACAGCGAACACGTCTTCAGAGGAGAGGTATACAAAGGTTTCACAGCTAACACGTCTTCAGAGGAGAGGTATACACGTCTTCAGAAGACAGGTATACAAAGGCTTCACAGCCAACACGTCTTCAGAGGAGAGGTATACAAAGGTTTCACAGCTAACACGTCTTCAGAGGAGAGGTATACAAAGGTTTCACAGCTAACACGTCTTCAGAGGAGAGGTATACACGTCTTCAGAAGACAGGTATACAAAGGCTTCACAGCCAACACGTCTTCAGAGGAGAGGTATACAAAGGTTTCATAGCCAACACGTCTTCGGAAGACAGGTATACAAAGGTTTCACAGAGAAACACGCTGTCAGAAGAGAGGTATACACAGGTTTCACAGCTAACAGTCCATCAGCTACATCAAAATCAATTTGCAATGTCTCAAATGGGAAGGCAGAGCAGATGGTTGCATCCAAGAGTGCCCTCTTGTACACTGTTGCAATGAAAACTGAAATCTTGGAAAATACCTTAGAACAAATAGAACGAACAGGCGAGAATACCATGAACCCCTTTGAGCGGTCCAACAGGAAACTAAATTCCCACCTACTGCTTTTGGCAAGGCTATCGATAGCCCAAATGTGAAATTGCCAACAGCCCCTCAGATTAACATGTGGTGGGGAAAGGTTTAGACCATATAACGGCAGAGCTCTGAGCGGTCAGCCACAACCGAGTTAATAATCTATGAAGGTTTTGTCTATCGCCTGGTACTCATGTGAAAACATACCAGATGCTAAAAGGAAATCCCGCAATTCTCCCTGCGACCCTCCGTCATTTTGGATTCTGTGATATGTCCTTCCCTAAAAAAAGATGACGTTAGTGCTTCAGATCCCCAAGAATAGACACCATGCCAGACTATGCGCCACCAGCTGTTACTCAATCTGTTGTTGATGCAGATAGTTGCTTTCTTGAGGTCGATCAAATATACAATATTGTCCATGAAAATGACTTCTGTTTTATGCTTTCCTATCCTTTTTATGCTTTGACAAGATACTCAAGCAATATGTACGGTAGTGTCATCACCTGTGCATTTCAAAACCTAAAATATGGTTAAAAAAAAGAAGCAGAACTAAATCAAAGAAAAACAAATACGCAAAATAGGATTACCTGCTCATGTCATTTCATATAAAACAGGATCACGGGACAGCTGGGCAATGAATAATGCCCCTTTGTATACAATCAGTGTGAGAAGAAACTCATGGTGCAATGGAGCGACCAGGAGGCGTGCACCCGTCAACAGTCCAGCAAGCAGGCTTATAGGCCCTGAGCACTCACCTGGATCTTCCAGCGGATTGCTGGCCGGCTCCGATGTGTGGTCATAGTCATCTTCAGCAACCTCCAAATCCAGGTTGTAGTAGCCTCCACCATCACCATCATCTCCATCATCGCTGACTGGTCCTGTGTTTTGATCTATGAAAAATTAGGAATGTGGGCGAGTTTACAAATTGTCAGACCACACATGTGTATTAAATACAGAAACAAGTCTTACAGGAAGAAGAAACGTCCCTAAGTAGAGTACAAGAGTTGTCACAACATGCAACGTCTACCTGTGCGAACCGGCCATCCATCAAAGGCCCAGCTCCTGATTGCCTTAGAAATCAGGGTCACATTTAAGGTCAGTAGTGCTGCTGCCACCTAGCTCAATTTACCTCGTGGTCTTCCATTTAAACCAGAGAAACACAGGATTTCTGTAGAAAACTGTTAAAATGTAACTGAGAACTGGAAAGAAACCCAAACGATATTCAGTAAATGTATCCTTAGATAGTTCAACAATCCGGTGTACAGCCATACAGCCAGGGCTAGAGGCAGCATCACACATCTCAAAATAACCTTCTCCAAGTGCCACTCAACAATTATAAACTACTGTCCATCGAGGACCTTGAAACCTTGTCCTCAAAGATGCCTATTTCCTGCTACCAAATATCACAGAACAGAGCACATTATAGGACGTGAAAATACTCAGGGGCCGGTCCTGCAGAAGACCATCTGCCAACTACCACCAAATCCATCAATTTATCAGAAAGCCAGAACTGTTCCAGGCACATCCATTGCACCAACCAGTCTACTTCCATCCAACACCTTCCCCTGGAGCAAACAATGCCCCCTATAAGTAAAAACAAACAAGAGCTGGAAAACCAACAGCTTTGGCCTTGTCAAACGGGTGCAATGGACAAATTTGTACCTTTTTCATTGAAAGTATACGCCACAAAAAGAAAAACATGCCAACATATTCTTGCGATATATATATATTGTTTTATTTAAAAAATCACATTGTATTTTGTTTTACTGTGAACAGCCTGGGTCCTCCCTAGCAGGCATGTGTACTTAGAATAGGCATAGTAATTTCTGTTGCATAAATAAAAAGAGCTATAGGTTTTCAGTTACTGTAATCCGAAGACCTGATAAATAACTAAATTCAAATTTAAAAAGAAAGAAAATAACGGAAAGAAAAATTAATAGGCAAAATAAACTATTGGCCTACCACACCATGCAACGTTAGTGCCTTAGTGCAAATGAGATCTGTGAAAATGCAAGACATGCAATGAATGAAATATACTGACCCATGACCCCATCTGTATCATGAGGTGGGCAGAAGTAAAATGTGAATGACAACTGAACAGGCCAGTGGATCAAGAGGGCGGACCCAAAGCCTATGTATGTATGTACATCTGTAGGATTGGTTGTATTTCATGAGGCTGGTTGCACAACTGGAACGGTCTCAAGGCTAGTTTCAATACCTACAGAGAAATTCAGACGAGCATCTGAACACACACAGACCCTCTTGAGCCATACACAGGCCCCTTCTTTTAAGAACAAGTACCGGGGTACCAGTGATTCCGGCTTCAGCCTCAGACGGCTCCCATACCGTGATATCGGGAACGATTAAAGACAGTTCCACCCCCTAGTTCTACTGCAAAACATTTAAGGAACGGTGAACCAGACCTTTCAAGCTGGCTCAAACTTGCTCTCCTCTGGAGATGGTTTTCAATTGTTATATTAATGTGCTTTTCTTATGTAATTGTGTGCTTTTTAAATATTTCTTCTGACAAAAGAAACTGTGATTTTCTAATATTTGATTATTCACATAACTGCAAATTGTTTGGGTTTCCAAATAGTTTGTCCTTCTCAACAGATTTAACATCAAGAATTAAGCACTGGAGCAACTGTGATGATCTAGAGAGGTATTTTTGCGGTTTTTTTGGGGAGATCACCAAGACTCAAAAGGTCTAATTCAACATTCCATAACCGTAAGAAACCCAGCCAGGAACAGTCCTTTCTTTAACCTCCGAACTGATTAACTAGCCTGGACGGTGGACGAGTTGCAGCAGGTCAGCTGTCCAACAAAAACCAGGAACCCAGCCTTTAATGTAAACTTTAAGGGTTCCCAACCAGCGTGGAACCGAAGCTCGGCATCATGCTCTCAAACACCAAGCAGCCAACCAAGCTCGACCGGACGAGGCGCCTGCCCTCTAAAACTACCGCCAAGCACGGGCTATGTCATCGGCACTCGTTACCACACAAGTAGCAGAGGTCCTCCTACAAGACTACAACTTGCAGACCAAAGAAGCGTTGGACACAGCATTCCACGAAAACTTCACAAGGAAAAACTGAATCCAGCAACAACTGATTCACAAATGAGTAATAGCGGTCGCAAGTAGGTAGGTATAGTCAGGACTTCGTTTCCATAAGAAAACTGGTTTTTGACTGGCCTAGATCTTTGGCACCATTTGACAAATCTTAATGAACTTTTGCGCACTAAAAAAAGGTGCGCTGGTGATTCTAGTTGTGCATGGAAAGTTTCGGGGGGATCCACCAAGGGGGGAGGGGAAGTGCATTTCCCACATTAATTACAATAGAGATTTTAGAGGCAACTAAAGCCCTAACAGCTGAATGGAATTACACCAAGTTTGGCAGAAAGGTAACTGTTGGTCCAGAAAGCGCCCTTTTTATTTGGTGTAAATCTTTTCAGTAGTTCTGGAGTTATTAAATAAAAACACATTTGTATATCTAAGGACGCGGCCCTTGTGCAAATCCTCCTGATATCATGCAGAGAGCAGATTGGCTGCCAACACTTCATCAAGCAAGTGTTTCTAGCCATCTTGGACTGTCTCAGCAGAGTCCCAAAAAAAACATTAAGCAAGCATTTGCAACAGGTCTCGCATTCGCGAGAGTTGGAGCTATTGGCATTGTAAATGTTTTGTACTTGTGTGTCTGAGTAGGTGTATGTGGTGTGTAGTGGAATTAGGTGTATGTGGTGTGTAGTGGAATTATGTGATATGGTGTGCCGTGGAATTATGTGGTTAGAATTATGTGGTGCTCAGTGTACAGGAATTGTGTGTAGCTGGATTGTGTTGCTTGGAGAGCAATTATGTGGTATGGTATTTTGGGTTGTGGAGTGTTATGTAGTGGAGTTTAATTTATGGAATGCTGTTGAATTTTGTGGTGTGATGTGGAATTATCTGGTGTGGACTGTATGTATGTATGTGGGGTGTTATGGAATTTTGCTGTTGATTTGCATTGTGTTTCCTTGTTGAATTATGTGGTGTGTAGTGGAAAAGTGTAGAGCTGATTTGAGTGGCGTGGAACTGTGTGGCGCTGAGTGAACTTATGCTGATTGGGATTATGTGGCATGTTGTGGAGTGTATTTATGTGGATGTTGCTATGTGCTATAGATTGGTTTTAAGTGGGTTACATTTATGTGGTATTGAGTAGAGTGTTATGTGGAGTTGAATGAAGTTGTGCTGAGTGGTATTATGTGTAGTGTAATTATGCTAAGTGGTTTTGAATTGTATTTTGTCACACAAAAGGAAGGGGGGAAATGCAAATTCTCACTACTCCGGCCCCCCCAATCACAACCGCAACACACAAGGAGGAGTAGCGAGAGATATTAAGAAAGTGGCACATGCTCAGTGAAGAAATACTGCCCTCACTCACAATATTGTGACATGCTTCATCATTGGGGTTGCTTCAATACACCCCTACGCAGACCAACGTCTGGGGTGGAGCAAAGGGAGGGGAAGACAATACAAACATGGAATAAATAATGAACAGATGTATTTGTATTTTCTTTTCTGGGATCACCAAAAAAAAGTGCAGTGAAGGTTAAAACTAGTACGGTGGTGTCTCCGCTCAACAATTTATTCCTGGACCCACCGACTAGAGCTTAGAACCTGAAGGATGGTGGAGATAGGAAAGGATTAAGAGCTCCTACACCTCTCCTTACTGCCAAAGTGTCAACATATTTCTGCCTTGTTTCACGTGCCCACAACGTTGGGTCACACGTGCATTCCTCATGACCTTTCTGATCCCAATAACTTATTTCCCTCTCTGCCCGGAGTTTGGTATCCCTGGAACCAGTAGTTTCCAGAGGGAGGGTCACCATGAGTAACTCGCATCCTTTAATCTGTGGAGAAGACACAAAGAGAGTGAAGTCAATAACCTATGCGTTGGTTACCAGCCTCGAACTCTCCAAGTATCCATACATAACTATCAAACACTATGCAGCACGTATGTTCCACCTCTGTATCGTTGCAGACCTAATTGGTTATGCAAGCCTTCAAATGTCCCTAGAAAAACATATCATCCAACCTGGGGGAAATTCCCCCCCTAAATATTTTCAGGAAACTCGTTCTTAGTAGGACAGAAGACCATAACGCTCTCGTAGCGCCCACACATACTGCACAACTAAAAGCCCAACTCAGCGATTTTATTTGTGATCATGCTAAAACTGGTGAGTAAATGGGAGAGACACCCTGTAGTCAAACTCTGGGGGAGAATAAAAATATGGAGAAGAAGGGTTCAGCAGTAACATGAGACATAGTTTTGGCCTGTAGGGCCCCAAGAGGTCTGTATCGATAAGTCTGTGCGCCGAGATTCCTAGACCTTGTAGGGTTTTGTACTGTGGCTAGGGAACTCCATGTTGTACAACAGCCTGAAAGTCATGGCCCGAAGCAGCTGGAGCTGCTAGTTGATAAGGTTACCTAATCATCTCGCCCCCACGCTAGTATAGATATGCTGCAGCATATCTGATAGCCTAGATGTGGTAAATAGGATTACATATAGTGCAATATGCAATCAAAGGCACTGCACGTAGATCTGTGATTAATCCCTGCGGGGCCCGTCTGGCTCATGGAGCGAGTGGCTCCAAGTCATTATTCCATCCCGCTGAGTACCCACCCCTACAACTCCTTAGTTCATTAAGGGTGGTGCTTTGCCGGACCCGTTGTCCAGTTACTGCCGTGAAGGTAGCGGGACGACAGTCTAAGGTGTCTCTCATAGCGGTAGGACTGCCGGTCATGTGACGTACGCCACGTTGCGTGGCTGGATCACGTCACCACGTTGCTAAGCAGCAGGAGACCCAGCACTTTTTTCCGGTCATGGTCAGGGGGAAACTTTATACATTACCATTAAGCAAGTATATACGCTGGGGCCCAACCGTGACCTCTAACAATGCTGGTATTTGAAAGTCACATCTCAAAAACGAACTGAATGACGTGGTATTGACCAGAAGAAACATATGGAAATAAATACTGGTTGTATAGCCGTGATTGCACTATTCGGCGCATTTCATGTGCAAGAAATGTCTAATGGGGTACAGGAGCCATGGGGTGTAGGGTAAACACACACGTTTTTTACTCAGTAGTTTCCAGTGTCTATAGGGAGAAACCCTCACTCTAAACACTATAACCCGAGATCTAGTGCTCTATAGCTCACCAGAGTAGTTATTACGGGCCCAATGTTTCGAGGTTAGGTGTTCCTATCGGTTGAGGGTGTTCCATGGGATGTCATCATTTAACCCATTAACATGACTCGAGTCTATATACCCATTTCTGTTCTCTTAACAAGCGTTCTCTCTTTTTGTCAACCGAGTATGAATAAAATCTCGGTTTATCCAATACGGTCCATGCTATGTCATTTTCTGTGTGGTGTTTTTCCAAGTAGTGTTTTGTTAGTTTAGTATTTGTCTTCTGACACCTTTTTCGGTAGTCTCCTATGCTGACAACACCCAGGTGGTTGTATCGGTCTTAAATAACGTGGAGGAGTAAGCCAATCGTTTTAACAACTGCATGTCTCCAGTAAATACCTGGATGCAGCCAACAGCTTGAAATTGAACAGCGAAAAAGTCCTGCTGTTGGGCTTCAACTTTTCCTTCTGGTCGCCGAGATGGTGGCCGGCCAATTTGGGCGATTGCCCAACGCCAGTCCAAAGAACCTACGTGTGATCTTTGATGACAGACTGACATTCGACTATCAAATTAACAAGTTTTCGTTCACCTTCTGGGGTATTTTAAAGATGATCAGGAAGATCCGTTCTTTCATTCCCCAGGATGCATTAAAGACACTTGTAACAACCTTGGTTCTGTCCGACTGGACTATGGCAATGCCCTCTATGTGGGGATACAATCCCGATACCTACTAAAACTGCAGCGAATGCAGAATGCTGCCGCCAAATTAATACTAAACATCCCCAAATATGAATCAATCTCTCATAGATTGAGAGCCCTCCACTGGCTCCCAGTGGAAAAAAGAATCAAATCAAATTTAAGTCACAATGTCAAGCTTATAAAGCACTTCAGGGTAAAGAACCATTATATTTGAGATCGCACTGGAATTGGTAAGTACCAGCCAGAAATCTAAGATCATCTCAGTCAAAACTGCTACAAACACCCAAGTATAAGAAGGTTCGCTGGGGAGGCAGAAGCTTCCTATTGGGGACAGCGAAAATCTGGAACAGCCTGCCAATATCGATAAAAAATCAGAACGTCAGTCATGTCCTTTAGAAGTCTACTAAAAACATGTCTTTTTTCCAACTGATCTTGCTGGAATCTTACAGGAGCATCATTCCGTCCTGCCTACTAGTAAGTACTGCCAAATCCAGCGCCAAGACGCCTTCGGGCATACGCGCACGATACAAATCGCTAAATCAAATTAATCAAATCAAATTAATGGTGCTTCTATGCTCCATGATGCGTGTTTTAACCTTTCGCGTGGTCATGCCTAAATATTGTTTTCGACAGGGGCATGTGACGAGGTAAGTAACGTGTTCTGAGTTACAGTTTGTATGTGTCCTCGGTTCCCACGGAGAATGTAAGCTCACATCTACACTTTTCCTGTTCTCAGTTAGGTGACATACATCACATGAGCCACATCTTGTATGTCCTGTGACCTGGGGTAGTACACCTGGACGCTGTGTATTAGTCGGTTTTATGACACTGGGTCTAGTGTGGACAATGATATCTCGTAAATTTGCACGTCTTTAACAAGAAAAGAGGTTTTTCCACATCCAGTCTGTTTGAGTTTAATATGTGCCAGTTTTTTTAGTATTAGCCATTTTTATATGATGCAAGGCTGTATTGAAGTTGGTTACAACATACTGGCTTGCTCCGGGTGGGTTTTTTCACCTTTTCTAATAGGTTGTCCCGGTTGGTATTGACAGCTGTCATCTTAATTTTTTTACTACTCTTTTAGGGTATCCTCTACTCATTTTTCTGTCAGAAGATCATCTTCTTGATTGAAGGTGGTTATGTCCGTGCAATTATGCAAAGAAATTATTTTAGTCTCCGGAAGAAGAACCCCACGAACAATGTGCCTAATAAATAACCCCAAGAACAATGTGCTTGATAAAGAATAACCCCACAAACAATGCCTTGATAAAGAATAACCCCACAAACAATGTGCCTAACACAGAATAACCACACGAACAATGCCTTGATAAAGAATAACCCCACAAACAATGTGCCTAACACAGAACAACCACACAAACAATGTGCTTGATGAAGAATAACCCCACAAAAATAGGCTTGATAAAGAATAACCCCACAGTGTGTCTGATAAAGAATAACCCACGATGTGCCTCAAAAAGAATAACCCGACGAACAATGTGTTCCTGTTATGCTTGCTGACTTAAACAAGCATTTACAATGCAATAGATCTAGCATTTTTTAGTCAGAGCGATTGCCACTGCAAATGACAATGTTTTATTTATGTGTTATATATAGTGTATAGTGGATGTATGAATAGAGATATAGCTGCAGCACAGTACAGACGACTTAGAATAAGGAATTACCTTTGGGGCTACAGCATCAGCTGCAGTATTGTAGAGGATTTAGAATGAGGAATTACCGTTGAGGGCAGAGAAGCAGGTACCAGCAATGTGTAGAGTATTTACCATGACATCCAAGATGGCCGCCCAGTGAGGAGCTCCCGGTCAGTGTTTGCCGCGCCAGACCGTTAACCCCTTTTTTTCCTGTTTTTCCTCCGGTAACCGTGCAGCGGACATGGAGAAGACTTGGCCGATGCCCGGTGGAGCCGCTTGGATCGGCAATTGTGCCGTCTCCTACCCGCTGGGCACTGGGGCATGGATTACCGCACTGCTGATGCCTCTCTTTCCGACTCTTCCGCCTCACTCGGAGCTTACCGTTGTCCTGGTGATTATCCAGCGTCGGCGCAGCTTTGGCTCCAGATGGTGTTGGATTGCTCTAAGGCGTGACCTCCCCTCTTCACATGACGTCTTGGTTGATGCCCAGTGAAGCCGCTTGGTTCGGCTATTGAGGAGACCGGTCTGGATTATTCCGCGGCTGTTTCCTACCCAGCTGGACATCGGGGAAAGACAGTCCTCGTCTTGCTTCTGTTCTCTCCCTCTGCTTACTGCCTCGGATCGAGTCGCCGCTGCTGAATGATAATGGGGCGAGTATTGGTGCAGCTTTGTCTCCAACAGCTGCCTGCCAGTCCTCTCTGCCACCTCCCCATGCTGGCTGTCTACCTGGATATGCTCCACCTCATCCCCTACTCCTGAGACCCTAGAGAACTTTTTCCAGGTATGGGGGCGTGGGAGTCACGACCGGCAGACTGTCTACACCGATGCCCCAGTGGACCTGAGCCTGCATGCCTCCTCTCCCTTCCTCCCCGCCTTTGTATTTGGAACTAGGTACCCCTCCCCCCTTGACTTTTTTTTTTGCACTTTTATTCACGCTCCTTGGGTCACTTTCATGGACTTTATGACTTTAAATCTTTTGCCCTGCCCGCCATTTTGTTGCTGTTCTCCGCCGATTCCTCCGGGCCCAGACCCGCCATCTTGTTGAACCTGTGTCCTTTCCCCTTTTCCCCCGTCCCCCCTGACGATCCTCAAACGTTTCTCCCTCTTTCTGATTTGCCTTTTCTCCATCCCCTCGTATCCCCGCGCCCTCTCACATAACACTACTTGTGTCCCCCTCTACTTTCTCTACCACCTTTTGATTTTCCCACTTCCCCTATTAATTTCCGTTCAACTGTCTTATTTTACTGTACCTTGACTGTACTGGTCGTTTCCATGTAATTATTATATAAGGTATTTAAACTCGTACCTTGCAACTTGCGGTACCTTATGTAAAGCGCTCGGATACCTCCGGATCTAGCCAGTGCTATATAAAACATGATAAATTAGATAAAGGAGGAATTATCGACTGCATAAGAGAAGCAGTTAGGAACACTGGTTAGAGTAGTGAGAATGAGGAATTATTGATGGGAGGATGTAGAATGAGGAGTTATAGATGAGAGCAGAGAAGCAGCTGCAGCACTGTGTAGAGGAGTTAGAATGATAACTGAGTATTGGCACCAGAGAAGCCTGTAGCAGCACTGGCTACAGGGCTAAGAATGATGAATTACCAGTGGGAACAGACGCAGCTGTAGCACTGCTTAGAGGAGTTAGAATGAGGAATTACAAGTGGGTTTAAAAGAGAAGCAGCTGCAGCATTGTTTAGAGGAGTAAGAATGGGGAAATATTATTGGCATTAGAGAAATAGCTAGCAGCAGTGGCTATAGGAGTTCGAATTAGTAATTCCCAATGGGAAGAGAGATGTAGCTGCGGTAATGCCTAATGGATTAAGAATTTAGAATTACTATTGGGAATAGAGACGCAGGTGTAGCAGTGTGTATAGAAGGCAGAACGAGTAATTGTCGATGGGACCAGAGAAGGCGGATTTAACAGCAAACAAATCCTGGATTCAAATTCACAGAACAAAAGGAGCAGCGAACATGCCATCCACACTGGAACACATAGCAAACACACGCTTTGCTCAAAGGCCATTACTAGAAGGTTCATTTAGCAAAATACAAAAAAGCAGTGGCACTGCATTCATCAACTTCAAAAGGATGAAAGGCTGGGTGAACTCCCTGGGATGGGAATTTTCGATTTGGAAACAGTCCCACAATCTCAGTGGAAAAAAAAGAACAAAAAAAATGTATGAATTGTGCCAAATGGACCACAAAAAGAATAATAATCTGGCCACCTCAACACATAATGTCAGAGGAGGTATTGGAGTTCTGGACTATGGAACGTCTTACTACAAGTCTTATGGTCTAAGGACTGTATCACAACACCACTGCAGCAGTCAGCGTACATTATATGATCACATAAGAAAAGCATGTCACATACATGTTCTTATAAGCGAATTAAACACAAAAATACTATGCCTGGACAGTGAAATTCGCTCCGTTCGCGGAGTGCAGAAAACTGCTTTGCGATGTGCAGCGGAGTTTTTTAGGTCTCGCCTGTCGATGCGCATGCGCATCGAGCAAGCGAGACTATAGGGGCTCATCCAGACTTTATCTAACTTGCAAGGAATCGTGGCGATTCCTTGCAGTGCCCGTGACTTTTAAGCTCAATGCGCATGTGCATTGAGCTTAAAAGCGCGTGCACATGCCCCCAGCCGCCTGCCTTGCCTACTCTCTCTCACAGCCTCCCCCAGCTCCGCCCCCTCACTACTTGATTGCACGGCCGCTAGGCCGTGCCTCCCCTACTCTCCTCCCCCCTCCTCCTCTCCTCCCCTGCCTGCCTGCCGCTAGGCCGTGCCTCCCCTACTCTCCTCCCCCCTCCTCCTCCTACTGCCGTGTCGCACCTCTCCCCTCTCCGCCCCCTCCCCTGCCAGCCGTGTTACGGTGAAAGGCTTGTATTCTCTCCCTGCTCGTCATTTCTAGCATGTTTCCGTCCCCACCGCCATATGTTCACCTCCTCTCCCCCCTCTCCATCCGCCCTTCTCATCTCTTTCTGGCCTCACCTCGCACCTTATTTTCTTCAGGACAGTCTGGATGCTTCACAGCTCCTCTGGCCTCCCTGCCCCCTCCCCCCATTTGCTCCCGAGCCGCATTTCTCCGCCCCCCCCTAATCACAGCAATGCCAAGAGCTTGTTGTTTACAGGAATCCTCTCTACAAACCAGCACATTTATTGCAGCCAAAGCAAGTATCTTTACTTTCCAGGAGGTTCGTAATGTTCATGTTTGTAATCGTACTCCTTGCTCTACTGAAAATACTTGACGGCAGAGAGCAAAACAAACTGGACTCCAGGAATTTTACAATTCCTAAAGCGGACTTCATTTACTTATTTATTTAATGCGCTTTTATATAGCGCAAACATTACCCGAAGGTGTCCTTCCCCTCCCTTGTTCCTCCCCTCCTTCCCGCGTGCACCATGCAGTCCTTCCGCGGCTCACTTCTTTCCCCACATTTCTACCTGGGCTGCTTCTAATCCTGTGACCACCCTCTCCACTTTGCTGTCTCTTACTCCACGTGGCCTGTCTCTTTTCACTTGTTCTCTGACTGCCTTTGTCCCAGTGCCTCCGGATGCACACCACCACACACGTCACTCTCTTGACCTCTCTGCGCAGTCTCTCGTGCTCCTTCACTCCTTCCGCTATGCCACTTCCCCTCACCATTCCATTGCACCTACTCCTCTACCCCCCCCCCGCCCCCAATCTCTGGCTACGCCTCACTTCTTCCACATCATTATTTCCCCAGCCCTCCCTTTGCTCCCTCTCACCATCTGTAAGCATCTTCAGGTGCATTCTTTGCATGCCCTGTCCTCACTCTCCTCGTGTACCCTCTAGAGCAGCACTCTCTTTTATAATGTTCTCTCATCCATTTTCTTCACATCACTTCTCTTTGCCTCCCATTTCTTACAATATTCCACCCTAGAGTCCTCACCCGTCACTCTTTCTTTCCTACCCTTCTTACGCATCCACATTTCATTCTTGTCTCTCTTCCCTCTGCTTCTCCTTTCTCTTCTCCCCTCCACTATTCCCTCAGAATCTTTTTCCCTCCTCCTTCCTATGCTCGCTCCCTCACCCTTCTCCCGCCCTCCATGCCCTTCACTTCTCCAGCCTCCTTCCCATCCTCTCATCCTTATCTCATTGTTTTCGTCCCCTCCGCCATCGTCTCTTCTGTATCTCGTTATCTTCTCCACTCTTGCCTCATTTTCTTTATTTTCTCTCCCTATGCTTATCCGTCCTCATCTCCTTCTGTTCTCCCCACCCCTCTTTCTCATCTTACGATGTTCTTTCCTCGCCTTGCAGCGTCCTACTTCCCCTCTTCCTGCGTAAACCCCTTCTCTTCCCCACATCTGTTTTATTCTCTCCCTGCTCGTCATTTCTAGCATGTTTCCGTTCCCACCGCCATATGTTCACCTCCTCTCTCCCCTCTCCATCCGCCCTTCTCATCTCTTTCTGGCCTCACCTCGACCTCGCACCTTATTTTCTTCAGGACAGTCTGGATGCTTCACAGCTCCTCTGGCCTCCCTGCCCCCTCCCCCCTGATCTCTTTCTTGCTCCTCTCCTCTCCAGCCTCCTTTTCCTCTATAGTCTCTTTCCACTCCCATCTCTTTTGAGTCTGTCTCTTCCACCTACATCCTCGCCCTTATCTCATCCACCCTCCTTTCACCACCTTCCATCCTTTTCTCCTGGTCCTTCTATCCAACTCTTTATCCTCTCACCCCCATCTCTTTCCTGCCCACTCCCCATGCTTCTCCATTTCTTCTATTTTTTGTGCCTTCTTCTCCTCTGATTGTACTCGTTTTTCGTGCCTTCTGCTCCTCTGAAGGCACTCATTTTCTTGCCTTCTGCTCCCCTGATTGCACTCGTTTTTTTCTTGCCTTCGGCTCCCCCACTCCATCCATCCATCCATCCCCCCCACTCCATCCATCCATCCCCCCCATTTCATCCACCCCCCCACTCCATCCATCCCACTCCACCCATCCATCCCACTCCATCCATCCACCCCCCACTCCATCCATCATCCATCCATCCCCCCACTCCATCCATCCATCCCCCCACTCTATCCATCCATCCCCCCACTCTATCCATCCATCCATCCATCCATCCCCCCACTCCATCCATCCATCCCCCCACTCCACTCTATCCATCCATCCCCCCACTCTATCCATCCATCCATCCATCCATCCCCCCACTCCATCCATCCATCCCCCCACTCCATCTATCCATCCCACTCCATCCATCCATCCCCCACTCCATCCATCCATCCACCCCCCCCACTCCATCCATCCATCCACCCCCCCACTCCATCCATCCATCCATCCCCCCACTCCAACCATCCATCATCCATCCCACTCCATCCATCCATCCATCCATCCATCCATCCCACTCCATCCATCCATCCCACTCCACCCATCCATCCATCCATCCCACTCTATCCATCCATCTATCCACCCCACTCCATCCATCCATCCATCCCCCCAATCCATCCATCCATCCATCCCCCCACTCCATCCATCCATCCCCCCACTCCATCCATCCATCCCCCCACTCCATCCATCCATCTCACTCCATCCATCCATCCCCCCACTCCATCCATCCATCCATCCATCCATCCCACCCCATCCATCCATCCACCCCACTCCATCCATCCATCCATCCATCACTCCATCCATCCATCCCCCCCACTCCATCCATCCATCTCACTCCATCCATCCATCCATCCCCCCACTCCATCCATCCATCCATCCATCCCCCCACTCCATCCATCCATACCCCCACTCCATCCATCCATCCATCCCCCGACTCCATCCATCCATCCCCCGACTCCATCCATCCCTCCCCCGCCCCACACTCCATCCCTCCCCCGCCCCACACTCCATCCCTCCCCCGCCCCACACCCCATCCCTCCTCCGCCCCACACTCCATCCCTCCCCCGCCCCACACTCCATCCCTCCCCCGCCCCACACTCCATCCCTCCCCTGCCCCACACTCCTTCCCTCCCCCGCCCCACACTGCATCCCTCGCCCACACTCCATCCCTCACCCACTATGCGCTACCACAGCATCACTGAACGCCACAGCATCACTCGTTGCCGCCACAACATCATTCAGAGCCACCACAGCATCAATCTGTGCAACCATTCAACAACAACTGATTCAAATATGTTCTCTCAATGTTTCAAACTTTATTACAAATGTCACAAAAAAATGTTAATATTTCACTTCTGTTCTTGTATTTTCATCACAATAAAATACACTAAACATAATCTTCCAAAAAGTTATTTGCAAAAGTTTAAGCTATTGCAATTAGAAATGACAATAACTTTTATTTAAGTATTAAATATTGGAAAAAATACAACCCATTGTTATTTTTAATATTAATACATCTAAGTCATGTAAATACAACACATATTGCATTACAAATGCTATAGGTGTCACGTTTGCAAAAGTTAACACTATTGGCATTGTAAATGACAAAGTTATTAATTTCGTTATTTTCAAAACAAAAACATAAATAAAAAATTTGTCATTTACAATACTAATACCCCTAACTTTACTAATGCGAGCCCTATTGCATTGCAAACGTATTATTTATAACATTTTTAAAAGATTGTGATTTGTCAGATCAATACATGTAAGACAGGGGAAAACTAAACATGTACCTTTACTAATGCCATAGATGTAACATTTGCTAAATGTATAGCTATTGGCATTTCAAATAACAAAATTAATACTTTTATAATTTGTAAAACATAAACAAAAATTAAAAAATATTTACATTTACCACACCAAAATCTTAAACTTTTCTATTGCGAGACCTATTGCATTTTCAATGCTTGTTCTCCGCTGTCTCCCAGGTAGAATTTCTACCCGAGCGGCAGGAATACCAGTACAAACTGCGGTTCGCAGAGTTTTTTTGTAACTTCGTGGAGTTCTGCGTAGCAAAACTCCACAAACTACACCCAGGCCTATAAAATAGGCCCCCAAAATAAGCAAAACCAAATGGCAAGCAGATAAATGAACAAATAACCTGCGTAGTTTGGAGCATGAAACTTTCACATAACAAACAAACACGGTGCTCCGAAGCCATTTGTGGTGGTTACTGATTAAGAAGGAAAAAGCAGAAAAAGAAATCCATAACAAATGAACACGGAACAAAAGGAGCAGCGAACAAGTCTACCACACCGGCACACGTAGCAAACAAACACAGTTTTTTTTATTAGTGTGTGAGCGGCGTTACTTTGCAGTTGGTTTGTTGCATTTAGCTTTTTACAGCTAAAAAGCAGCATGAAAGCCACGACCTAAGCAAAGCTGGTCCCCTCTGTGCCAGCTCTTACCTCACCATTCTGTAACTCTTTAAAATTGGTTACAACGATTCCATTTCAAAGAGGCACATCGTACATTCTTTAAAGATACTCCTTTTAAATTGGTGCAGCAGACAGAATTTCGAGACAACGTTAAAGAAAGTCTACAGTCTAATAAAACGAGGCAACTCAAAGTTCAGGGGTCACCCACTGTGTGTCACTGCAAAAAACAGGGCGACGATCAGGAAACAACTTTAAAACAAGCATACGCAACCTGTACAATTAACACATTTAGTAACCTATTCCTCCAACCTTCAGCTAAACAGCTCATCATAATTATATACCTATCTTGCCAACATATCCCAAGCGTTTTTTACCCCTGGGTGCGGTCAGGAACCTCTTGGTACCCCGCAGTAAAGCCATCGTGGGCTTCGAGTCAGCAATCAGCCTGACACCAAGGGCACCGTGTACGAGGTTTTTTCAGCACTGGCCTCATGGAGGTAGCCGTTTTTTCAGTCATTGTTCATTTGCAGCTCGGGTGGCCATCTTTTAGAGGTTAGCGGATTGCCTTTCAAGCCTCCATAACGGTGCAGAGAGTTCAGAAAACACAACAGGAACGGTAAATACTTAATTTCATAGAGAATGCACTTTATATTTGAAATAATTATTTTGGGGGAATTCATTGCAACAATGTTTTGTACTAAATCACTAATCATTTTTTAAAAGAGAATTTTAATATGCATTTTTAGGTCTCTCCTGGCGTTGCAGTGTGCACGAGATGCTCGCTCTGCGAGGGCTTTTTGGAATCAATACAATTTCAGAAGGAGACTAAGCCACGCCCTTGTTTTCAATTGGCTTGTGTAATCTTTTATCTTAAACGCTGGCGCGTGATTGGAAATCAGGCTTTTTTTTGTTACCGCCCTGTCCAATTTTAGGACAGCCCATTAGGCCTACGCCATCTTTCTTTCCTGTGACGTAGGATGGCATGCTGCTGTCTTGTTTACTGGCTTGTGATTGGATTTTGTGTTTTTTTTTGTTACTGCCCAGTGTTTTTTTTTTTGGGACGGCCCATCCAGACTGCTTCTTACATTGGCGGTCACAAACACACACACACACTGGCCGGAGGTGCGCTGATCGTCTGGGGTTTGTAAAAAATTAGACCTCTGTCTGTTACTTTTACAAGTTTTTTTTAATTTTTATTTTCTTAAAGTGTTGCGCGAGTATGCAACAAACGGGGTTTGGCTGTAGGGCTTTAAGCGGCTACTGGTGATACCTCCCATTGTGTCACGGCCCTGGTTTTTTCCCCACTACTTGCAGCGGGCAGATAGGCTACAATGCCATTAGCAGCGCCGGGAGTGCTAGTATCAAAGGCGTTTCTTTGTTTTGTACCTATTTAGTAAACCTCGTATGCTGCAATTGTACGCCCATGCTGGACACAAAGATTGTACAGCTGTTCATGTGCGCAACTGGTGTGTGATAATTTAGCTCTGCTGAAATTTGTGATTTATCTAATATATGTGTGAAAGGAACGTTGCATTACTTGTATGCAAAACATATGTCTGATATTTTTGTGAGACAACTGTGTAAGCGCTCATCGCCATACCTTTTTAAACCTGTATTTGTTCACGGTTTTGTAAAGCGCTGCGTGGACTGCAGCTTCATTGCGCTATCGTTGTTTTCTAACCCTCCACTCCTCTTTGCAACAGTTGTTCATAATGTGTAACCTGTGCAGCAAGTAGTTATCAGAGTATAAGCCGCACACACTGGCCCTGCAGCTCAACAGTTTGAAGCGGGCCAAAATCAAGTCGGAGGGAACGTTGGAACTCTCCTCCCCCTCCACTAAAGGTGCAGGGCCTCCCCTCCACACTTCCCAGTGCTCGGGCTCAAGTGTGCAGGCGACGCTCGCGTAGGTACCTGCTCTGCAGATACCGCAAGCCATGGACTCGTCCGAGGAATGACAAGGCTGTGGGCAACAAGTGGGGGTGGGAGGGCTGGGTGGGTGTGGGCCCCTGCCTGCACAAAAGCCTGAGGGCAAAGAGACTGGCTAGCGTAACCACCTGAGTCCAGGGACCCTACATCTTCAGGCAGTGGCGTAATCAAACTTGATCCCGCCCCCAATCCCCTTTTTGCAAAGTACGTACATACAATGGGGCCCCCCAAGCCTGGAACGTGTCGGGGGCTCTAAGGTTTGCTCGTGCACAGTGGGGGGGGACAGGAACTCCCCCCACGAACCCCCCAGGACTGCAGGGGCTCTTGTTACTCGAATACTTCTGGACCCCTTATTAGCAGAAGGCCACAGAATATATGGGAGACTGAGGAGCCCCTCTTCACATTGTGCAGGGGAGTTGGACATCATTCTGTGTTACGCCATTACCAGAGTCAAGTGGCGTAGCAAAGCCCCTAGGGACACTAATTAAAGCTCGGGAATCTGTCCACCCCCCTTCTCTGGTTTGGTAGTAAAAACAACAAGCATTTGCAATGCAATAGGTCTCGCATTAGGAAATTTTGAGCTTTTGGTATTGTAAATGACAATGTTTTTATTTATGTGTTGGTTTTGAAAATAGCTAAATTAATACCTTTGTTATTTACAATGCCAATAGTTTCAACTTTCGCAAATGTGACACCTATAGCATTTGTAATGCGATATGTGTTGTATTTACGTGACTTAGATGTATTGATATTACAAATAACAATGGCTTTTCATTTTTTTTAATAATTAATACTTAAATAAAAGTTTTGGTAATTTATAATAGCAATAGTTTTAACTTTTGTAAATAACTTTTGTGAAGATTATGTTCATTGTATTTTATTGTGACGAAAATCCAAGAACAGAAGTGAAATATTAACATATTTTTCTGACATTTGTAATAAAGCTTGAAACATTGAGAGAATATATTTGAACTAGTTGTTGTTAAATGGTTGCAAAGATTGATGCTGTGGTGGCGCTGAGTGATGTTGTGGTGGCCTACCTGAAACTACTAAAGTATGTTGCCAATGAGGAACATACTCTGTATCTATGTTAAATTAAGAATTGCATGAACAGATTTACCTACTTTGCAAAGTGTGAGAAATCATGGAATGATAAGACATGCTATTGTTTGAGTAGGGAATATAGCACTTTCTCAAAATCAATTTGCCTACTTTCAAATTAATGGAAATGGTGCAACCTACAGGGATATATTGCTCAAAGCAGTGATTCCAGACAGCCCAAGGAATGGCCACTCATTTTTCCACCTTTCTACCATAGTTTTTTTGTTCTAGAAGCCATGAAAAAGGTTACACCTCGAAAACATGGTTTCCGGTGTGGGCTTACACTACTCACTCTGGCACATATTTTATTTTGAATACTGTAAGAACTAGGATGGCATGATCTTGTCAATAGACGTCAAGTAAGGCAGCGCTACGGATGGGTGCCACCACCTCTTTTTATATATCGCAGGTGTCCATAAGGATGGATGTGGACAATAAGCCATATAAGTTTATAAAACATCATAATACATTAATAACAAATATAAAGTCATTTTTAAATTGCAATACATCCAGTTCTGCAAAATACAAATACACAACCTCAAAACGAGAGTCCAAATCTCCTGTTATCTAAACCCAACTGGACTGAGCAAAAGCATAACCGAAACTTAATGTCACGTCACATTTCGAAATGGATTAACTCATAAACCACTAAAAATATTTGTGGATGAAATCTTGAATTAGTGTAACCAAGCCCTCCCTCCCTGACACTACTAAACATTCATTACCTTTATTATGCCCCTGGTGTCCCCCCCAGCACCAGCTGACCCCGGCACCCGCTCCCCGCTGCCGTTTCCCGCCGCCGGGGAGTGTAGCCACGCCCCCTTCCTCCCCGCTCCCGCCTCCCAGCTGCCCCTCCCTCCCTGCACTTGGCCATAAATGGCGACCGTGCGGCACAGGTGAGTGTGACCTACTTGTAGGACACCCCCGCGCCGCACGGCCACCAGCTGCTGCGTGTGCCCCCGCCTGCCGAATCAGCCTGCCTCACAGAGCCTTCCCGCCCTCGGATCCGCCCTCAGGCCACGCCCCCCGCCTGCTGCTCTCTCCGCGTTATGCTCCTCTGCCTCTCCTCTGCCTGCCTGTTCCTGCTGTAGTGTTTTGTTTTACTGTGCCCTGATACTTTTTCCCCGTGCTGCCCCTGGTTTCCCCCCCAGCACCAGCCGACCCCGGCACCCGCTCCCCGCTGCCGTTTCCCGCCGCCGGGGAGTGTAGCCATGCCCCCTTCCTCCCCGCCTCCCAGCTGCCCCTCCCTCCCTGCACTTCGCCATAAATGGCGACCGTGCGCACGCGCAGCGGGCGCGCCGATTGTGCGCCGAAGGCGCGCCAAAGGTAAGCCCGTCTGCGCCCGTCCGCGCCTGGACCGCGCCCAGTGCCAGAACCCCTGGCCCCCGAAGATGCAAGCCCACTCGCCGGATGTACGACGCCGCCACCCTCAACGCACTCAACACCGGCCGAATCCCGGGATGCCACCAAGCCACCCCGAGACGAACCCACGGACCCTTCAGCTGCCACGCCTGCAAGTTCTCCTGCAACCGGACCTGCCCCGCACCAGCGCCCGCCAAGCTGAACACCAGCAGCAACCACCTCAAGTGCATCCTACTCAACACCCGCTCCGTCCACAGACACACCATCGAACTCTGGAACCTCCTCGACACCACGGCTCCTGACGTCGCCTTCCTCACGGAAACCTGGATGAACGACTCCTCAGCGCCCGACATCGCCATCGCCATCCCAGAGGGCTACAAGATCACCCGAAGAGACCGCGGCAACCAGACTGGAGGAGGCATCGCCATCATCCACAGGGACACCATCCGCATCACGACCAACACCGACGACACCCTGAAAACCGCCGAACACCTGCACTTCCAGATCCACACGGACCCCAAAACCACCCTCATCTACCGACCCCCGGGACCACGCACACAATTCAGCGAAGACATCGCCGACTTCATCTGCCCGCACGCCCTCCCCTCCGCTGACTACATCCTCCTGGGGGACATCAACTTCCACCTGGAGAACAACAACGACCGCAACACCACCACCCTGCTTGACAACCTCGCCAACCTCGGACTCAAGCAACTGATGACCACCCCCACCCACCTCGCCGGACACACACTCAACGCTGTCTTCTCATCCAGCAAGGACATCGTCTTCAGCCACGCCACCGGACTCCACTGGAAGGACCACAGCTGCCTCCACTTCACCTTCAGAAGATCCACGACCCACCACCACCAGCAACAGGTTGCTCGAAGAAACTGGAACAAGATCACAGCAAACCGGCTCGCCGCTTCCCTGAGCCAGCACCCTCCCGCCAGCTCAGCGAACCCCAACCAGGCCTCCGACAACCTCACGAAGTGGATCAGCAACTGCGCAGACGACCTCGCACCACTGAGGACCCCGCCGAGCAGACCCGGCAGCAAGAAGGCCCCATGGTTCACCGACGAACTCAAGAGCTCCAAGAAAAACTGCCGAGCCCTCGAGAAAGTCTGGAGAAGGGAGCCTACACCGGACAACATGACCACCCTCTAGCTCGCCACCCGGAAGCACCATCAACTGATCCACGCCACCAAGAAAACAGCATTCAAGGACCGGCTGGACAACAACGCACACAACTGCAAGGAACTCTTCAACATCGTGAAAGAGCTCTCCAACCCCAACGCCGGAAGCAACAACATCACCCCGTCGCAAGACCTCTGCAACTCCCTCGCCTCCTTCTTCCACAACAAGATCGTTGACATACACAACAGCTTCAGCCCACAAACAACGCTCCCCACGACCGCTCCAACGCCCCCCACCACCACCCTCAGCGCCTGGACCCAGATCAACACAGAAGACACCATCTGCACGATGAACTCGATCCACTCCGGATCTCCGACCGACCCCTGCCCCCACCACGTCTTCAACAAGGCCGACGCTGTCATCGCACCCCACCTGTGGGACATCATCAACACCTCCTTCGACACCGCCACCTTCCCGGAGAGCTGGAAGCACGCCGAACTCAGCGCTCTACTAAAGAAACCAACAGCGGACCCCAACGAACTCAAGAATTACCGCCCCATCTCGCTCCTCCCGTTCCCAGCCAAAGTCATCGAGAAGACCGTCAACAAGCAGCTGGCCGCCTTCCTCGAGACGAATGGATCCCTCGACCCCTCACAGTCTGGCTTCCGAGCCAACCACAGCACCGAGACCGCCCTCATCGCTGCCACCGACGACATCCGAGCCCTGCTGGACAACGGTGAAACAGCGGCCCTCATCCTCCTAGACCTCTCCGCGGCGTTCGACACTGTCTGCCACCGCACTCTAGTACAGCGCCTCAGCAACATCGGAATCCAGGAGAAGGCACTGGAGTGGATCATCTCCTTCCTCGCTGGAAGGACACAGAGTCCGCCTACCACCGTTCAGATCTGCAGCCACGGAAGTCATCTGCGGCGTTCCTCAGGGCTCCTCGCTCAGCCCCACCCTCTTCAATGTCTACATGAGCCCCCTTGCGGCCATCGCACGCCAGCACAACCTCAACATCGTCTCCTACGCCGACGACACCCAGCTGATCCTCTCCCTGACCAACGACCCCGCCGCCGCCAGAACCAACCTCCACGAAGGGATGAAAGACGTAGCCGAGTGGATGACGACCAGCCGCCTGAAACTGAACTCAGACAAGACGGAAGTCCTCATCATGGGCTCCTCGCCCTCCGCCTGGGACGACTCCTGGTGGCCCCCCGCCCTGGGCACCGCATCCAAACCGACAGACCACGCACGCAACCTGAGCTTCATCCTGGACTCCTCCCTCTCCATGACCAGACAAGTCAACGCCGTCTCCGCGTCCTGTTTCAACATCCTGCGCATGCTATGGAAGATCTTCCGGTGGATCCCCACCGAGACCAGGAAGACGGTCACCCAGGCCCTCGTCACCAGCCGACTAGACTACGGCAACGCCCTCTACGCCGGAACCACCGCCAAGCTCCAGAAGAGACTCCAACTGATCCAGAACGCCTCAGCCAGACTCATCCTCGACATCCCCCGACGCAGCCACATCTCCGGACATCTGAGAGACCTGCACTGGCTCCCCGTCAACAAGAGAATCACCTTCCGTCTCCTCACCCACGCACACAAAGCCCTACACGACCAAGGCCCGAGCTACCTCAACAACCGCCTCAACTTCTACGCTCCCAAACGCCACCTCCGATCGACCAACCACGCCCTCGCCGCCGTCCCCCGCATCCGAAGAGCGACAACAGGAGGAAGGTCCTTCTCCTACCTGGCCGCCAAGACCTGGAACACCCTCCCTACCGACCTCCGCCTGACCCAAGACCACCTCTCCTTCAGGAAGAAGCTCAAGACCTGGCTGTTCGAGCAGTAGCGGCACCCCCCCCCCCCCTCCAGCGCCTTGAGACCCTCTGGGTGAGTAGTGCGCTCTATAAATGCCTTGATTGATTGATTGATTATGCTATATCCACGGAGGTTGAGGAGCGCCGGACCCATGCCATAATTTTGAGAAATCCATGTAAAACAAATTTCCACACAACAAATATATATTACACTTTTACAGTATTCGTGGTTGACTGAAAACCTAGCATGAATCTGACCTTCCGAGACCTATGTTGAGCATCTCTACTTTAGAGAAAGGTAAGTTACATTTGAATTAAATAATTTGAAAATGCAACATTGTAGAAGTAGGGGAATGAAGACACCGGAGTTGCCTGAATTTCTATCATCCCACGTAAGGCCAGTATGCAGCTGAAAATGGGAACGCCACCGAACAGGTGCATGCGGACACCCTGCTACTGCCCATCACCAAGCATGCCTCCATGAAGGAAAAGGAGAGCTATTTCTGCTGACCCACTTAAGGATTCATTACTGATGCCATTAGCACTGCCATCCATCATTCTTGCACACTGTACATGCTCGGGCAAGAACCCATTCACATGTACATTAACAAGCAGAATACTCCAGTAAGTCCGTCATAGACTCGGGTGAGTGTGGGAGGAGGCAAGGTCTTATCCGGGAATGCCCAAGTACTAGAAATTAACAGCAGGTGTAGTAATACAGTACCCAGTTATTGCCACTTCAGGGCATTCATCACGGAATTAGCACAATTAAATATGGGTGCAAGCATGTCAAAGCATTTGCCGCCGTGATACGATTGCAACCCGCAGGTCACAGTTTCGAGGACCACCTGGTGCAGCTCCTCCTTTCATCCGTGAAAGCTGAATAAAGGCAGAGATATTGAGTCGGGCGTTAATAAAATAAGATTAACTGAACAGCACCGACATAAAATGCTAAAGCTCTTGAAACCTGCGGTTTAAGGGCGTGATATATAACAATCTGTTATTTACAGGATGTTTGGCATTGCTCCGCTCTCAGCCAATGGCAGCTGTTCCTCCTCGCACACACCTGCAGTGCAGTTTCATTCAGAGATTATTAACCTGCGTTCCAAGCCCTGGAAAGACGCATATTGTGCCCGACAAGCACAAAATGCACACACAGAGCTGCGCATCGCACTCCCATTAAAAACCGCACTCAAGCACCGTCCGCTGGGGGAGGACCGTGGCTGCCCGCGGACCCAGGGAGGTTTCCGAAGTCCTGCGCTCCAGAAATATGTCAACTTTTATATCTACCGCTGTCAGGCTGAACGCTCCCTAAGCAGCCCGACACCTCCACCCCTTCCGGATCCCGCACACTGGCTGCTGAATTATTGATCCCCACTGCAAATTGATTTATAATGTTTGGAATGCAAAAAAATATTTACATTGAGACACCTAACCTTCCCCTGCCCGTGCTCCTATAATCAAAAGGAAATGGAATGGCGCAGTATGTTAGCATGGGGGCACCATACTCCACCTTAAATCTTTCCTAGACACAATGCAGTTCCAAATGCACACCTCGTGGTTGTACTGCGCAAGCCATGCTATGCACTCCATGTCAGAAGCCTCTGATGTTTGACTTTATCTTGTTAATGTGTTTATGGGGCAACGTAAGACTGATTACGGTTCCCTAGGAGTGCAAAACGAATTTGCAGGAAGAAGTGGAAAAACGGGATGAGAAGTTTAAGCTCTATGTCCAGGCAAGTAGAAGAACATTGGTTGTGGGGAAAAAGGAGGTAAGGGGGCTTGATTAATAAAGGAACTAGGCTGGCAAATGAGAGCCGTCATACCTAATGAAGGAAGGAATAACACATACCTGACTTAGAACAAACAAGGTTGTCAAAGGAGAAACGATCCTCGTGAGGGAAACCAATTCTTGCAAACCGATGTAGAGTGAAGCGGGCGGAGAGGCGCAGCGTCAGCAAACCGCTATGAACACTAGCAGTCTACGGGAGGGAAAGATCTAAGCTAAGCCACGGGGAGTGATCGCAGTCAGAGCGCGGGCAGTAAATGAATGATAGCCGGCGGGGGAAATGAAGTGTCCCGTCAAGGTGCCCAAACACAATGGTGCAACGCTGGGGGCCGGCGTGTGGAGATACTAGCAGGAGAGGGAGGTGGGTCATGTGACGTGGGCAGCACTAGCCCGAGAACTAGAAAACATTACGTGGTGTCCCGGGGGGACAGATAAGAGACAGAAACCAGTCCTGCGCTGCCATCAGCTCTTTGCCGGCCTGTGAGGAGTGGGAGGGCGGGGGCTGCCTGCGCATGCGCGCCACTCTTCAGTTTCGTTTTGACGAGCGCGAGCCCGGAGAAGAGAAGTGCCGCATGAAGTCCCGGGTCCCAGGAGGGGGCCCGGGTGAAGACCAGCGGGGAGACTGCGGGGCCCCCATGCCTATGGGGAGAGCTCCGCTTCTTGGTAGAGTAGCAGAGGAGCTCGAGTGCTCTGCGGGGCTCCCTTGGCAGATGGTGCGAGCCCGAGTCCGACTCCGGTGAGGTAAGGGGGGGGGGGGGGTTGTGTGCCTGCATGTGTGTGCCTGCATGTGTGCATGCGCGCGTGTGTGTGTGTGTGTGCGTGCCTGCCTGCGTGCTTCTAACAGAAAGCGAAACCGTGCAGACTGCAAGCAGCCAGAGGCGCGCTCACGCGGTCAAAACTGACTAGGAAAAAGCACGCGTCTGACTCTTGTCCACATTCCCAAATACGGCTCACAATAGGTCTGAAGCAGACACAATCAATGCTTACGCATTGAATGTAGGTCTGCTCGACCTAATTATCAATGTTAGTAATTCGGGTCGAGTGGGCCCCTCACATCCTGGCGCCACTGCACCTTCCGCACTATTCACAGATATGACCCGGGGAAGAAGGCATTGTCTTTACATTGTCCTCAATCATTTCTGCCTCACCCAACCCTCTGTCCCTCTCACTTTTGCCACTTTATCTTTACCTCACCCCAACGTACCTTGCCTCTTCCCTTCCTACCTCTCACCACCGCACTTCACATTCACCAAAGTGAATGCGGCTGCCTTGCTTCTCTTGTATGTAGATTCACTTGCTTCTACCTTAATCACATTTCGCATAAGAGCCTCATACCTCTACCTCATTCTCCCTCATCTCTGCCTCACTTTTCTTCCTCTCATCTCAGCCTCAATCTCCCCGATCTCGCCTCTGCCTCAATCTCCCTCTCACCTCTGGCTCATTCTACCTCACACCTCTGCCCCATCACTGGTCAGCTGTCCACCTCCCTCAGGAAGAATCTCAGCCATGTTATTTCCCCCTCACCTCTGCCTCATATAAGCCCACCCTCTCCTTGCAAGCCCCCCTGCTTCATGTGTTCCTGACTGCCTCTTCCCTCATCGCTTCCCTCCCATTGCAGCCCGCTCCGGCTCATCCCTGCCTTTCTCTCATCTCTAATTGCATTTCCCTCCCTTTCCAAAATCGCTCTGCATCATTTTCATTGGAATGACGACCCTTCTTGTTCGTGTTTCCATTTCCACATAACTGTACCTCCCTTATATCTCTCCCCTCCATCTCGTGTGTCGATTTATCCCCCCTCTCCACGCTCGGACCTCTGCGGCCTCCTTCCTTGCTTTTCTCTCAATCAATCAAGGCATTTGTATAGCGCGCTACTCACCCAGAGGGTCTCAAGGCGCTTGGGGGGGGGGGGAGAGTTCCATGTCTTGGCGGCCAGGTAGGAGAAGGACCTTCCTCCTGTGGTGGCTCTTCGGAAGCGGGGGACGGCGGCGAGGGTGTGGTTGGTCGATCGAAGCTGGCGGGTCGGAGTGTAGAAGTTGAGTCGGTTGTTGAGGTATCCTGGGCCTTGGTTGTGCAGGGCTTTGTGTGCGTGCGTGCGTGAGGAGTCTTGTTGATCGGGAGCCAGTGCAGGTCTCTCAGGTGTCCGGAGATATGGCTGTGTTGGGGGATGTCCAGGATGAGTCTTGCTGAGGCGTTCTGGATCCGCTGGAGTCTCTTCTGGAGTTTGGCAGTGGTTCCGGCGTAGAGGGAGTTGCCGTAGTCCAGTCGGCTGGTGACGAGGGCCTGGGTGACCGTCTTCCTAGTCTCGGTGGGGATCCACCGGTAGATCTTGCGTAGCATGCGCAGGGTGTTGAAGCATGACGAGGAGACGGCGTTGACTTGTCTGGTCATGGAGAGGGAGGAGTCCAGGATGAAGCCCAGGTTTTGTGCGTGGTCCGTTGGTTTGGGTGCGCTGCCCAGGGCAGGGGGCCACCAAGAGTCGTCCCGGGCGGAGGGCGAAGATCCCAGGATAAGGACTTCCGTCTTGTCTGAGTTCAGTTTCAGGCGGCTGTTCATCATCCACTCGGCTACGTCTTTCATCCCTTCGTGTAGGTTGGCTCTGGCGGTGTCGGGGTCGTTGGTGAGGGAGAGGATCAGCTGGGTGTCGTCGGCATAAGAGATGATGTTGAGGTTGTGCTGGCGTGCGATGGCCGCAAGGGGGTTCATGTAGGCATTGAAGAGGGTGGGGCTGAGCGATGAACCCTGGGGGACTCCGCAGATGACTTTGGTGGCCTCTGATTTGAACAGGGGGGGGCGGACTCTCTGTGTCCTTCCTGCGAGGAAGGAGGTGATCCATTCTAGTGCCTTCTCTTGGATTCCGACATTGCTGAGGCGCTGTATTAGGGTGCGGTGGCAGACGGTGTTGAATGCTGCGGAGAGGTCCAGGAGGATGAGGGCCGCTGTTTCCCAGTTGTCGAGCAGGGCTCGGATGTCGTCAGTGGCGGCAATGAGGGCCGTCTCGGTGCTGTGGTTAGCCCGGAAGCCAGACTGCGAGGGGTCGAGGGATCCATTCGTCTCGAGGAAGGCGGCCAGCTGCTTGTTGACGGTCTTCTCGATGACTTTGGCTTTCCACACCTCTCCCTCCTTTCAGACCCCTCTGATTCTCCTCACTCACCCGGGCCCTAGTCCCCATCACTTCCCAGAGTGGATGGCAGGTCAAAGAACATACCCTGTTAAACCCACACAGCGGTTTCATTCCCTACAACCAGCCCCTTGCTTTAAAACAAGCAAACTACTGAACATATTTACACAAAATCACAAAAAGCATTTATTCTAGACCAACATCTAACTTTCTTCCAAATTTGGTGTAATTCTGTTCAGCAGTTTGGGCTGTAGTTGTGTTCAAAATTCCTATGGGAAAAATGTATGGGAAAATGAAAAAAGGAAACGTTTTTAAAATTTCGTCAAGCTTCATTTCATGCATTTCCTATGGAAATTAGGTCCTAACTATAATTACCTACTGGTCACCGACAGTAGATAAAAATAACTATTTGCAATGCAATAGCTCTCGCATTTACGCAAGTTTAAGCTATTGGCATTGTAAATGATTTTGCCTTTTATTTAAGTTTTAAAAATGAAAACAAAAATAAAAGGCATTGTTAACCGCGGCGGCAATTCCACCGCGGTGCGGCGGTTTAGCGGAGTGGGCGGGCCGCGTCGGCCAACGAACGTGCGCAGCACTACTGGGGTAGTGCTCACGACAGCCATTGGCCGACAGAAGCAGCAAAGGGGTTATTTGCAGTGTCAATAGCTCGAACTCGCGTAAATGCGAAACCTATAGCATTGCAAATGCTTGTTCAATGTGGTCTTGTTAATGGTTCAACAGTGCCATGTCTCCGACCTGTTGGTCAAGTACCGCAATCAAAATCCAAAAGGTTACGTGTCCCTTTCCTTGTGACCATTTAAAATGAGGACTGGCGAGATTGGCAGCAGGGCACAAAAAGGAGTGTTGTGAAAAGCACAGCTCGAATTTACAATTAAACAGTAGCACTTGTGAAAACCACAGCACTATTAAAAACAAGCATTGGCATAGCCAGTAGGTCTCGCCTATGGGACCTTATAAGTGTTTAGCAATGCAGCACATTATCACCCACCAAGCAGATTTCCTTAATGGAACTAGTACTTATGTAAAGTGCTTTTATACCTTCATTCGCGCCACATAATGCAAAAAATAAAAAGGAATAAAAGGAGAAGTGCTTGCAGATTTCTGAGGTGGGGGAGCGAAAAGATGCACTCTGTAGAGTTACGTTAGGCCTACCTGCTGTAGATGTTTGGTTTTTCGCCACAACAGGTAGGGTAAAATGCTGATTGCTAACGTTCTTCTGTTTTGTGTAAACAGAAGCATGATCATCAGGTCAACAAATAGTTAAGTATCACAATGTAGCTATTTACTAAAACCCCACGAGGACTGTTCCCTTCCTCCCCAAAACATGAGTGGTCTTTAAGGAGCTTTAACTACTGTAGCAGCTGCTTGTTGCCTTCCAGGGTATGCTGGTTGGCCAAGGCCCGCTCATTAGACGGTGTGGACAATACCGCTGAAAAGTAAGATGTCACTGTAATTAATTTTGTTTCTGTTCCTTTGTGTTTTAGAGAAAATGAAAGGGCACTATTGTGGGGATGGGATGGAGGGGGTGTGCCTTCTAATGAAAGCGGCATGGTCTGGAAATGAACCCTGACCCAAAACAGATGGCAGCCTGCACGCCGCCGCTGCTTGCTCCTATTATATAATGCCATTACCAAATTAGAAAGTGAGCACAATATAGAAAATCAGGAGCCAAATTGAAAGGAGGCAAAAGTGAGTTATCCAGGTGTGCAAGTGAAGGCGGGGCTGGAGTATGCTGCATCTTGGTGCCGAGTAACAGAGGTTTATTGCCAACCAAATGAATGTTAGTCAGTCGGCCTCTAGTAGGATGAAAGGCTGAGCAGACACGCTAGAGTTCGAACCTGCGGTTGTGAGGTCAAGCATAAGATTAATAGGGTGCTTGCCTTAACCCCTTTACCGCGGCGCAAATTCCACCGCGTTGTGGGGCGTACCATTGAGTGGGCGGGGCTGCGTCGGCCAACAGATGTGCGTAGCACTACCGAGGTGGTGCTCGTGACGGCACAATCAGAAATCTAGCACAGCAGAGAAAATCCGGAGCCGAATTGAAAGGAGGCGATAGTGAGTTATCCCAGTGTGCAAATGAAGGCGGGGCTGGAGTATGCTGCATCTTGGTGCAGAGTAACACATGTTTATGCCAACCAAATGAATGTTAATTAGTCCGTCTGCCTCTAGTAGGATAAAAAGCTGAGCAGATGCGCTGGGGTTCGAACCTGCAGTTGCGAGGTCAAACATAAGATTAATAGCGTGCTTTCTTTAAAGTTAAGATTGCATTATATAATGCCAGTACCAAATCAGAAAGCGAGTACAGTAGAGAAAATCAGGAGCTGTGTGTGTAAGCAGAGGCCTCGCTGCCTCTGCTTCGGCCGCCACTGTCAAAACACGATTCTGCTGCCTTCCTCCTTCTACAAGTCAACAGCAATGGGCCTAGCAAGACAGCGAATGCACAGGTTTCTCATTGCAAACAGAGCATTGTCAGGGTTGTGCGTGTGAAAGGAGGGTCGGTTAAAAAGAATGGCGCAAGAGAGAAGCGAGGGCGTGTGAGCACAGCAGTGCAGCAAACGTGCGGATTAAAAACAGATGGTGACATGGCCTCGAACAGATGGCGCTCCTGCTTGTAACCGCAAGCCGTAGGCGGATACATTTCCTGGGAAAAGTGGTACACGGAACCGCCTTTGCCCAATTGCGTGCTGGCTTTTTAGAACGACGCAGTCAAAGACCAATAGAAAAAATGCTATAAAAAAAACGCACGTGCGTGTGAAAAGTCCAGAGTGATTCCAAGAGGTCTTTTTCCTAGAGCAACGCAGGAGTGCTGCGCTATGCTCGACCTAAAAATGCTTAAAAAAAATAAAACATACACGAGCTTCTGAAAAGTCCAGAGTGATTCCAAGAGGTTGTTTTCCTAGAGCAGCGCATGCGGGCTGCACTAGGCGCGACCTAAAAAATAATGTAAGAAGAAGCTTGCAAAAGCGGGCGGCCCCCATATATAATAAAATTGAAAGGGCAAGTCCGGTGCATTGTCCAGATATGTAATTTGACCCAAGAAAAAAAGTAGTCCTCGGAGGAATACTTAAACTCTGACAGTGTAGGGAGATAGTACTCGGCTGGTGCTCCGTAGCTGGAAAGCGGAAACAGAAAGGAGGGAAAAGAGGAACAATTGATCAGTAGCAAGGAAGGATTTTCAAAGGACAGTGGCAAAGACAAATTAAAAGCGAAGGCAGCCAGGGGGTGGCGTTTAACTCCAGAGAGCATCTACAATAGGTCGACCTAAAAATGAGGAACAGCAACGCGGATGTCAATGTTTTAAATCTACCAGTATAAACAAAGGATGCACATAAGAAGATCTTGTGGGAGCAGCTTATTTTGTAAATGCCTGAAGACTACAGCAGCTTATGGGAACAAAGTTAAAAAAGCCAGTAACTATACTAGAAATGTGAAGGGCTTAGGGCGCCTTAGACTCGGTGAGCCGAGAGTGAGAGGCCAGAGTTCCTCCTGAGTTTCTTTTATTGCATGACAGCATCTTGAAACCATACAAAAAGAGGGAAAGCGCAGGGTTCCTTTTTTGTAGTCCCAGAGGGTACCTCTGGAACAAAAGTGATAGAGGCTAGGGTGATGGGTGCAACTGCAACACAAATACTCTATATATTGCAAACAAGGGTAGGATGTTCATAGGCAGTGAGCAGACAGAGTAAGAAGTGGGACGGCAGCGGGCAGGGAAAGGAGCAAGATGGCAGCGGGCAGACAGGGAAAGGAGAAAGATGGCAGCAGCGAAACAGTGAAAGGAGCATGATGGGAGCAGGAAAACATGGAAAGGAGCATGACGGCAGCGGGACGACAGGGAAAGGAGCACGATGGGAGCGGGCAGACAGGGAAAGGAGCATGACGGCAGCGGGAAGACAGGGAAAGGAGCATAAGGCAGTGGGCAGACAGGGAAAGGAGCAGGATGGGAGCGGGCAGACAGGGAAAGGAGCATGATCGTTGCGGGCAGACAGGGAAAGAAGCAGGATGGCAGCGGGCAGACAGGGAAAGGAGCATAAGGCAGCGGGCAGACAGAGAAAGGAGCACGATGGGAGCGAGCAGACAGGGAAAGGAGCACGATGGGAGAGAGCAGACAGGGAAAGGAGCAAGGTGGGAAAGGAGCAAGGTGGCAACGGGCAGACAGGGAAAGGAGCAAGGTGGCAGCGGGCAGACAGGGAAAAGAGCAAGGTGGCAGCGGGCAGACAGGGAAAGGAGCAAGGTGGCAGCAGGCAAACAGGGAAAGGAGCAAGATGGCAGCGGGAAGACAGGGAAAGGAGCAAGGTGGCAGCGGGCAGACAGGGAAAGGAGCAAGGTGGCAGCGGGCAGACGGAAAGGAGCAAGGTGGCAGCAGGCAAACAGGGAAAGGAGCAAGGTGGCAGCAGGCAAACAGGGAAAGGAGCAAGATGGCAGCGGGAAGACAGGGAAAGGCGAAAGATGGCAGCGGGCAGACAGGGAAAGGAGCATGATGGCAGCGGGCAGACAGGGAAAGGAGCATGATGGCAGCAGGCGGACAGGGAAAGGAGCATAAGGCAGCGGGCAGACAGGGAAAGGAGCACTATAGGAGCGGTCAGATAGGGAAAGGATGGGCAGAGGATGAAAGCAGTGATACCAGGAACATTTTGCTTTTTAACTTTGCACAAGCCCAGTGGATGGTCAGCTGTTTCAGTATTGTGGCCCTGCGTTGATAGGGTTAAATAATTCTGCTGCGTCTTTGCACAAATGATGGCATATCTCTTCCATAGCCACCCCTTGCTGCCCAGCACACCACTGCAAGCTACCGTCACTTCTTTGTCTCAAACCACATCGGTAGTTGGGGGAAAAAAGTGAAAATAGGCAGTTTATTATTTTTATATTAAAAAAATGGAGTGCTTATAGTGAAACTAACAAAACGCTGCCTGTGCACTTTGATTGCCTGTCACTTCTGGTGTCTTTCAAAAAGACTGATGTTTGGAGATCCTCGCCATGGATATAGTGCAATTATCAACCCTAATTAAGCGCTGCAAATGTACTGCTGATTACTGCACTGTGGGAAACTCTTATCTGAGATTTTAACAGCTCTAATCGACATATTTTCTCTAAGAATTTCAACAAGCATTTGCAATGAGATAGGTCTCGCATTTGCGAGCGTTTAAGCAATTGGCATTGTAAATGACAATGCCTTTAATTTATGTTTTTTTAAAAACAACATATATAAAATGCATGGTTATTTCTAAGGAGAACCTTCAAGCTCCTCACCCATGCACGCAAGACACTCCACAACACCAGACCAGCGTACCTCAAGCGGCTCAGCTTCTACACCCTCACCCGCCGGCCTCGCCCTCGCCACAGTCCCCCGTATCCGAAGAGAGACCTCCGGGCGGCAGATCGTTCTCCCACCTCACCGCCAAAACCTGGAACACCCTCCCCATCCACCTACAGCAGACCCAAAACCTGCTGACCTTCAGAAGACTCCTCAAGACATTGCTGTTCGAGCAGTAGCAGCGTTTCCCACACCCCAGCTCCTTGAGACCCTCACAGGTAAGTAGTGCACTTTACAAATGCTATGATTGATTGATTGACAGTGAGCAGCGTCTAGGGGGAACTTGTAACAACACTTCTGATAATGCGGACAATGCTAATACCGACAAACAGGTCAAGCCTAGCGGGGCATGTTGTGGCTCCAATTTAATCTCTAATGAGCCGCCTAGCAATAGTAATGTTGAACATATGGAACATGTGGAGCATGACATTAATCTGTGTGCGAAGAATTTTTTTTAGAGATTATCGGCGGAGCTACCATAAATGATCTTGGCACTTCTGCGAATGCAGATTTATTAGCTGAGAACGATAAAGCAGCGCCGATCATGAGACTATTATGAATTCTAAATCAAGCTCAGAGACCCTTAGTATAACTCCTTCAGTCGACATTGATACTGAAAAGGTTAAATTGGCAGTGAGTGCTGTGGCGAAAAGGTACCAGATGGTATGGGCGACACGATGCTGTCTTCATTGATGGGCTGAGGAATGCTCTAATGATGATTACGAGGAACTTTTAGAAGAAGAAGATTTAACTAGCTCTCCAGCAGACACGGCCAAGCATTCTGGGCGTAAAAGGGGGAAAGCAAAAGCGAAAAATAAATTTAAAAAAAAGGGAAAAACTCTAATGCTCCTATTCTTTCTACTTCAACTTTGACCTCGAGCACACGAGGGAAACCTATCAGTGATGAGAGCCCTCTTCGGAAATGGATTCAGGCTAAGGGGTGGGGGGGGGGGGGGGGATTCAAGAGTATGGCACTGCGTCTATCAGGCACTAGCCCTACGGAAGGGGAATTTCGAAAAGACTGTTCTGTAATGACCGGTTGTAATATTGCCCCCCACAAGCATGTCTTAAATTAATTTTACCAGCAGAGGCTAAATCTTCTTCAGAATCCGGCTGTGCTATAACAACTACAGCAACAATAGGTCCTGTCTTGGGGGCTATTTTGCCCACAACTTCAGCTGCAGTTGTAGATAATATAACTAACATAATCGAAAAGCCAGCTCTAGTTATTCCAGATGACCTAGAGGCCAATCTCTCCCCCTTTAGTCTGATCTTAAAGACTTTAACCGACCATCGACAGGAAGCACAACAGCATTTCCTACAGCTGAGAGAGGATAACAGCAAAATGCAATACTCCCCGTTAGAGGTGACCAACAAGCTCGGAGGGATTACACAAGAAATCGAAGAACTTCAACAAAGGGTGGTGGGCGTCGAAGAATCATCAGCTCGCAATGAGGTTCTAACTCATCAACATGATACACAGATCACGAGTCTTCAGAATAAGCTAGAGGACATGGAGAATGGCCAAAGGAGGCAAAATCTTAGACTTTTTGGCATACCAGAAGGATCAGATCCGCGAGCTTATGTAGTCAAATTATTTCAGAGGGCCTTTCCAGATTTGTCAGACTGGGACTGGGACTCACAGCTCCAAAGAGTACACAGATTGCCATTAATTCAAAGTGAGAGCAAATTTCCCCGCCCTTTTCCGATTCATTTCGGGAATTTTTATACTTAGGCAAGCAGTATCTTTCAAAGCGAAGCCTAATTCCCCTGTTACAATAGAGAATGTAACATTTTTTGTCAGATCTGATCTGAGTAAGGCCACAATGGAAAAACGATGGAAGCTACGCCAGCTTATCGACCCTTTTAAATGTCTGGGGGTGCAGGTGTTCCTCCAAGAGCCGGCCCGTCTTAAAGTACTTAAGGGTGGCCGTACATATTTTTTTTACAGATGTTAAGGCAGCCGAGCTAGAACTTTCTAAATTTGGTTAAGGCATATACATGCAGCACCAAGGTATGTGGCTTACATGAAAAGGGGTTATAAAATGTTTAAGATTTGGCTCTTTTTGAGTATTTAGCTAATGGAGGCTCGTATAGCATTACTATCTCAGGGGTCTCTGCTTGTCTTTATATTGATTTTTCTTTTTTTTGCTATCCCCCTCTCTGCTTACAGTTTTTTTAATAGAATAAAACATAATTGAAATCACTAAAAAAATCTTGGTTTTCTCTTTTTGCTATATATTTTCTTTTATTCTTCTTTTATTGTTTTTTTAGTTAGTAGGGAGTTGTAGGGGGCGGACTCCGAGGCTGCCTCACTGCAAGGCTGCCCTAACAGCAGCAGCAGGAAATAGAGGGGTGTATCCCCCTAAGGGACAAATGGAGGGGGTAGGGTGGCTGGCTTTGTGAGGTGGGTAAAAATGTTAAAAGTGACAACACAAGAATGGGATCTGTCGAAGACAATCAGGGAGAGAAATTAATGTTTATGATCAGAATAGAGGGGAGCAATACACTTAAGAAATGTATCGATTGAGAGGAGGAGCTTAGCGGGCATCTGTGATGGCCGCGTGAGCTCGGAGCTCTCCGGACCCCCGCCACTCCCGGCATAATATCCTGAAAATATCCTGGATTCTTACATGGATTATTGAAGAGGAACCTGGGCTGATCTCAATACTGGTTTCGGATTTTGAATTGGACCGGGGGCACCGAAGATACGTCGAATCGAACTTTCCGGGGCCTGCCTCGGGGCACTCCCGGGACCTGGCGAGGCTCTGATGCCGTGTCTAAGTTGAACAACAGCGGCAGTGGGATTCGACTCATGAGTCCCCCTCTTAACTTTCGGTTTCGATTCCCGCTCTGACTACGTCTCTCTACCGATGTGTCTGGCCGGTGGCTGACCCAACAACGAAGCAGTGTAAGGGAGCCTTTCGCTCGATTTGGATCTGTCCGGGCCGTCTCCCACCTTGACTTGCCCCCGTTGGTGATTTCTGGACGGTGGCGCCCTGTTTTTTGGCGGCCATTTTCACCAGGTCGCGAGGGTCCCTCGGGGGCTCATTCTCCGCCATGTCTGGCAGAGGGGACCAAGAGAGACGGAAGGCCAAGACTCCCCTTCGTGGGGGCCCGGTCCAGTCTAACATCATGGACCGGTATACCCAGTTTAAAGTGTCCCCGGGTGCCGTCATGTCTACCCCGAGTGCAATGGGGGACCCGATGGCGGAGCTATCCCTACAGGACGTCATGGGCGCCATCTCGAACATGAAGGAGACTATCGGCCAACAGTACGAAGCCTTGGCTCACAAAATCGACACTGTGGCTATTGATGTGAACTTGATTCGGGCTGATATGTCTAAGACCAATGAGAAGGTGACGTCATTGGACCTCAAGACGACTAGTCTCACGACCGACGTCTCGGAGCTTCAGACGGAGATTGGCAATCTTAGAACAGCGAACGATTTCATGTCCCATCGTCTGGAGGATTTTGAGAACAGGGCACGACGCTGTAACGTGCGTGTAATTGGTGTTCCGGAAAATCCTGAGGCTCACTCCGTTGATCTCCTTGTTGAGGACCTGGTTCAGAACTACCTTGCTCCGTCTGGGTTAAGCAAATTCTGAGCGGTGGAACGTGCCCATCGTGTTCCGGGTGGGAAGGGCAAGCCAGGCGCGCCGCCGAGGCCCATCGTTGCCAAGCTTTTTCACTACAGGGACCGAGACGCTATCCTGCAGGCCTCGAGAGTGAAGGGCCCGGTGGCTTTTGAGAATGCTACTGTGAATTTCTATCCGGACTTTTCTCAACTGGTCCAGAGACAGCGAATGGGCTTCCGTGGAGTCAAGAAGCGTCTCCGAGACTTGGGACTGAAATATGCCATGCTTTTTCCCACCAGGCTGCGAGTTGAGTACAATGAGCGGACATTTTTCTTTGATCGACCTGAGACCGTCAGTGATTGGCTGGATTCCTTGCCGGATCGGACTAACCTGACTGATCCCGCCGAGCTCCCGGGTGGGGCCGAGGGTGGCGTGGAAAGGGGACAGCAATATCTCTGCCTCCGTAACAAGACAATTTCAGCTGGGGTTCCGTAGTTGTGTGGTTTTTGTTTTCTGTGTCTCCCCATCTTTTTCCTCCTTCGGGGTGGCGGGTGGGACATGGGCCCTTTCCTCCTCCGGGGTCTTTCTGTAGAATGGGGTTGTTTGGGCGACAGGCACACTGCATGTTGGGGTGGCTTTCTAGTCTATTGCAGGGGTGCAGGGTGTGGGGTGTTGCGTTGGGTGTTGGGGGTGGGTTGGTGGGGTGTTTGTGGTTGTGTTTTGTTTTTTTCAAGGTGATGTAATGTTTGCAACTTTATTTTCAGTGTCTTGCTCTTTGTGGGGTGGCTCCTGCATCACATGTTGGGATGGGGGTTGATGGGTTGAGGTTTGTTTCGTGGAATGTCAATGGTTTGGGGGATCTTATAAAACGGGGGGTGGTGTTGCGATACTTGCGACGACTGTCTCCTGATATTGTGTTTTTGCAAGAGACACACCTAGTGGGTAATACTTGTCATGCGATGAATAGGTGGGGCTATCGTCTTGTTGCACATTCGGGGTTTACTACGGGTTCCAGAGGGGTAGGCATCCTTGTCCGGTCTTCCCTTCCCCTTGAGATAGACGAGTTACTCCTGGATGATAGAGGGCGCTATGCCACCCTCGTGGGACGATACGAGGGCAAGACCCTTTCCCTATTTACCGTTTATGTACCCCCTGGCCTGCAGACCTCCACCTTTTCTGATGTTGGCAGAGTGCTGTTGGGACTTCCTGATGGTGCTCTTTTCCTGGCTGGTGATTTCAACTCTGTTCTCTCGGGTTTGGTTGATCGTCACCCCCCCAGGGATACCCCTTCGGCCCAAGCTTGGCTGGGTGGCTTCCTGGATACCTTTGGTTTGGTGGACTGCTGGAGACGTATGCATCCCACCCAGCTCCAATACACTTTCCACTCCGGGGCTCATGGGAGTTTGTCCCGCCTTATTTCCTCATGCCGGCGGCGCAGGCTTCCTCGGTCCGGGAGATTAGACACCTGGCCCGGGGCATCTCTGACCACTCCCCGCTCTGGCTCTGTTTTGAAATGGGTATAGAAGCAGTGGGGCGGGTGGCACCTATCAATCCTTGGTACTTGAGCTCTCCTGGGACACGTGATCAACTGCTCAAGTCCTTAGACCACTACTTTCTGGACAACGAAGGGTCCGTCTCCTCTGCAGTGTCCCTATGGGAGGCCTTTAAGACTGTGATCCGTGGGCAGGCCCTATCTCTTATCGCTGAAACTAAGAAGGCAAGGAATCGGGAGGTGGTGGTTCTGGAAACAGAAATACTTGGGTTGGAGGCTGACCTGGAGTCGGGTGTTACGTGTGACAAACTCCATGCCCTTAGTCTGAAGCAATTTGACTACAAGTCCCTGGTCACGGATGCTGCCAAGAAGATGTATAGGGAACAACAGGGCCGACTATACGATGTTGGGGATAAGGCGGGTAAATTGCTTGCCTGGTTGGACAAGAAGGAAAGAGCGAATCGTGTTGTGCCTGTGATTCAGACTTTGGATGGTGTGAGAGTGACTGACCCGGGTGAGATAGTGGAATGTTTTGCGGATTATTTCCGTACGGTTTATTCCCCGGTGTCGGCTAGGGACGAAGATGACTCCCACTTCTTGTTGCGTGATATAGATCTGCCCTGCCTTTCGGAGGTGGAGCGGGTATCTATGGAGGCCCCGTTCTCTACGGACGAAATAGCGGCGGCAATTCGATCTCTCCGTTCGGGCAAGGCCATGGGCCCGAACGGCCTGCCGATTGAGCTATACAAACTGCGGCCTGATAAGATTGCGCCCTATCTTCGAGCGATGTTTCGGGAATCCCGTGATCTAGGCACGCTCCCCTATGACCAGCGTCTGGCCACGATAGTGGTTATTCCTAAAGAAGGTAAACCCCGAGACCTTTGTGCGTCATATAGGCCTATCTCCCTGTTAAACGCGGAGCCTAAGGTTCTAGCCAAGGTTCTTGCCACTCGTATGCTGGTGGTCATTGGTGACTTGATTCATCCGGACCAATCCGGGTTCATCCCGCACCGTAACACGGCCCTTAACCTGCGACGCCTTCATGGAGTCCTTGCGAGGGCGGGGTCTCTGACGGAACCGGCCATTTTGGCTTCATTGGACGCCTCGATGGCCTTCGACACGATAGAGTGGCCCTACCTTTGGGCTGCCCTCGCGAAGTTTGGTTTCGGTCCGGAGTTTATCGGATGGGTGAAACTGTTGTATACCAACCCCTTGGCGCAGGTCGTTGTTAACGGTCGGGTGTCGGTACCCTTTTCCCTTGGTAGGGGGACCAGGCAGGGATGTCCCTTGTCTCCGCTGCTTTTTGCTCTCGCGTTGGAGCCGCTCGCTGCGTGGCTCCGATGGGAGCCGTCTATCAAAGGTATACGGTGGTCCCCCGACTTTGAGGATCGCGTTTCGCTTCACGCCGATGATATTCTTCTCTATCTTACCTCCCCACGTAAATCTCTGAATGTCCTCTTTGACGTCCTTACCTCGTTCGGCAAGAACTCTGGCTTGATTATAAACTGGGCTAAATCCTGTGTGTATGTTATTTCTGGTGGCTTGCCTCCGCTACCACGTAGATTTCCCATTCAGGTTACTCAAACGGGCTTTACATATTTGGGGATATTTATTACACTGGACTCGTCGCTCCGCTTCGAACGCAATCTCCTTCCCCCACTTCGTAGATTGAGGCTGGACGTGGCCCGGTGGCGTAAGTTACCTTTGTCGCCGCTGGGCAGGGCCGCCCTCTTCAAGATGATGTCCCTACCGCGCTTTCTTTATGCACTCCAGAATTCTTTTGATGTTATCCCTACTAGTTATTTCCGGGAGGTAGAGGGTTTACAGAGGCAACTGATTTGGGACGGGCGTCCGCGCATTGCCCTTGCGAAGCTCACCATCCCTTGGTATGACGGGGGTATGGCGCTTCCTGATATCAGAAGATATTACTGGGCCTCCCAGTTGTCCGCCATCAACCATTTGATGTACTCCCCCGGCGCGAATCCGGCTTTTGAAATGGACAAATTCCAATCGCCGGGTGGAGACTTCAATAGGGTGCTTTATTCCAGGGCGGCTGGGCTCTACCTTACGGGTCCGACTAGGATTGCTGTTAGTGTGTGGCGGGCTGCGAATGTGAGCTTCGGCTGGGATGATCGAGTTACGCTGGCGACTCCACTTTATGCGTCTGAACGTTTGGGTAGTCTCTGGACTACGAAGGGGTTTGAACGCTGGGACATGATTGGTATCTGTAGAGTGGGTGACCTTTGGGTGAACGGAGCAGTGAAGTCTTTCGAGGCCCTCCGGAATGAATATGAACTGAGTGACAGAGTTTTTTAGATATTTGAAGGTCCGTCATGCTCTGACTTCGGTTCTTGTTTCCGGTGCCGCCATCCCTGAATCCTCCCCCCTTGAAGATCGTATACTTGACGGTCATCTCCCTGATAGCACTATCTCTTTGATCTACAAGAAGTTGATCAACAATCGTGCGGATTTACTCGGCCGGCTTCGAGAAGTGTGGACTGGAGACGGGCTGGACTTGGACGACGAAGACTGGCGATCGGCTCTGTCTTCCCCGAAAGAGGTCGCCATTCCCGCCCGGCTCCGTCTTGTCCAGCTCAAGATATTACACCGTGTGTACGTTACTGGTCCTCGTTTGGTTGCAATGGGTTTCTCCCCGGATGGTTTGTGCAAACGTGGGTGCGGGATGAGTGCTACGTTTCTCCATATCCTTTGGGAGTGTTCGGAGGTGGCTGATTATTGGACTAGGGTGCTTGCGGTGATGGCTGATGTTACTGGGATTGCCCTGTTGCCTGAGGCCCGGAGGTGTCTGCTAAACGTGTGGGAACCCAATGATTACACTGTGGCCCAGACGAGATGGGCGACCCTGGGGTACATGGTTGCAAAACGAGATATAGCGCAGCTTTGGGGCTCGCAAAGGCCCCCTGCAGTGTCTGTGTGGGAAGAAAATATGGACTGGTCTATGTTCAGGGAAAAGACAGTGTACACAGCTAGGGGCAGACCAGGGGCCTGGACGAAGATCTGGAGTCAGTGGAATGCCTATCGTGGGAACATCTGTACTCCTCCCCTGGTAGAGACCCCTGATGTCCCCTTGTCCCCCTGACTTGGCATTCCCGTCAGTTCGTTCATTAATCATATGATTTGCTCGACCTCCCCTCTGTCCCCCCGCCCTGACTCATTCTATTGCTTGCAATTTGTATCTCCTGTTAGTGAGCTTCCCCCCCCTTTAGGGCTGACTCTGTTCATTATGCTATTCGCCTTTGTTTTTGTGTTTGTTTTCTTTACGTTTTTATTTAAATTAAGAAAAGTCTTTTATCCTGTTCTACACTCTGTGCGGCACTTTGTATCCTGTTCTCGCCTGACCGCTGGGGTTTCGACCACTGATTTTCTTGTATTGCACCATGCCTTGTTGTTAGCGGCCGGCCCGTGTGGTTGTGGGCCCGTGTTTGTACTTATATTTTTGTGGCTCAATAAAAGTTTTTCAAAAAAAAAAAAAAAAAAAGAAATGTATCGATTGAGATGTTTAGCCTGGAACGTTGCAGGCCTTAACAGTAGGAATAAGAGACGATTAGTCCAGGAGGAGCTCAAAATGTATAACCCCACCTAGTGTTATTAACAGAGACTCATATTTGCTATAAAGATAGGATGTTACTAGGACAACTGGGTTATGAGGTAATAGCCTGCTCAACACTAAATGCCTCTATTAGAGGGGTTGCCATTTTGAAACAAAAGCAATTGAGATTAGAAGCTACCAAAATAGCAGTGGACAAGGGGGGGGGGGATGGGCAATCGCTCAATTAGACATAGAAAACTGTAAATATGTATTTTGTGTTGTATATGGACCTAATATTGATGAGCCTTTTATTTTTGATTGGTTAAGTATTGAGTTGTTGGATTGGGAAGGAGAACTTATAATTATGGGAGATTTTAATTGTGTAATGAACTATCAGTTGGATACTACCAGGCGGGGTGCCTTCTAACGGATGCGCAAAACACGAACTACCATATTAGAACTAAGCCGCTTACATAATATAAAGGATGCCTGGCAAATTATTCATCCTAACTTAGCAGGGTATACTTACTATTCAGCACCCCATAAACTATGCTCACGTATAGATATGGCTTGGGTATCTGACAAGACTTTAGAGTCTAGTACTATAGAGATATGCCCCGGGGTCACTTCAGACCACAATCCTATCCTTATTGCTTTTAATATCTTATCAAAGAAACAAGGTCTAAGGCTGTTCTCATTTACCAGATATTTACTATCAGAATCAGTATTTATCCTTCAACTTAAAGAACACATTACAGAATTTATAACATTTAATCTTAATTCTTTTTTACCCATTTTTGTTTGGGATGCTTGTAAGGCCATTATAAGGGGATTCGTCCAACAGTACATTTTGAGACAGAACTTAGAGCGCAGAAAAGAGATTAAAAGTATGACCTGTAATATCTTGTCACTAGAAGATAATTTGGCAGAAGCCCTTCACAAAGGCTCACCAAAAACTACTGAATAAGGATTATAATTAGTAAACCTCCGGTCTGCCATGAAAAACACCCTCAGAGAGGAAAGTAGTGTTAAACTTCATTAATACCGACTGTCTCAGTATGAGAGTGGTGATAAAATTGGGAAAATCTTGGCATACAAAGTTGCTGATGATAAAGCCAACACACTAATTAAATCAATTAAGGGACCTAATAACATCATTTACAATCAACCTGCGCAGATAATGGAACAATTTGTTAATTATTATAGAAATCTCCACACTCCGGAAAATTATCCTACCCTGAATAGTATACAAACGTACATTGATAATAATTTGATAAATAATAGAGAAATAGAAGGAATGGGGCAACTGGTTGAGAGTATCACTACTACAGAGCTCAGACTCGTGATTGCTTCTCTTCCTTCTGGGAAAGCTGCGGGTGAGTATATGCTTCCTATAGAACTCTACAAAATCTGCATTGGTGAATTACTCCCTTTATTAGGTTTCGCCTGTCGAAAGCTGCGCACCGCGCAGCTTTTCGGCGCAGGCGAAATCTAATGAGAACAGTTTGTGACTTGGTCACCGCCTCTCTGTTCCATTGGCTAGCTCCATAAATGGAGGATAGCCATTGGAACAGAGATCTGTCCGTCATAGCTGGAGCAGATTCGTCGGCGTGCCGGCAATTTTTAGGCTTTTCGCAACGTCATGAAGACGTGTCCACTGTGGGCATGTACTTTTTTTTTTTTTTTACATGGCTGTTTTTCATCATTTGTTCGTTCGTCCTGGTCCTGCATGGTTGTATCCCGCTCTCCGTCCCCCCTCCCGCTGTCCGTGTCTTTGTTCGCCCCCCCTCGTGACTCCCGATGTCAGTGTGCCCGTCCCCGCTGTCCCACTGGGCACCCCTAGCCATATCTTTTTTTTCTGTCTTGCACTTCTTCGCCTTTACTCTGACACAGTCCTGGCTACGGCGTATGACAAGAGATACTGAAGATGCAGAGCTTGTCAGCCACAGACAGGTGGCGGCATCATTCATGATGGCCTTAAAAGTGGTCAGCAAGGGGAACCAGCAGCGAGCCTTCGGGGTGGGGATGAGTTCGGCATATGTCCTTTGACGCTGGACGGCAGCCAAGGGTCGACAACACTCGCGCAGCCCAGTGTGTGCATAATCAACAAGGCCAGCGTGGCGCACGTTAGCGGCGCGCGGCGTTTCAAGGAGACAGATAGTATTTGGTCATCATCAGAGTGCTGCCCGCCGGCCCTCTGGGGCGAGGCAGCAGAGTCACAGGCGGGAACCCGCGTGGGAGCGCGCGCCTAGCTGCAGGGCAGTCCCCGGTAAGGGGAGAAGGGCCGCGTTTCATCCCGCAGACAAAAGCAGCGGCTGCCCACGGCACGCGATCCTCTTGATCCGCACAGGTCTCAGCCCGCCGGTTACAGTTCCATGGGTGTCTTTTCTGTGTCACAAAGGTAACCAGAGCCGCTGACACCTGCCCACGGCTGTGGCCTGACTGTAAACACTTCCCTCCCGCTCCACTGCCCCCCTGCCCTCTGTTAGTCACACTTTCACCTGATGTACACATGCACACCACTCCATGTACCAGTTTCAGGAAAACTGGACTAGTGTTTACCGTTAACCATTTATCGCCCAATATATAACGGGAATTCAAGGTGGCTCTGACACCACGTAATTCAATTCTGCAGTGTAAATGGAAAGGGTAATAAGCATCCGGAAAGCCCTTGAACAGCAGCAGTCACTAGGTGCACACATTCTTCTAGTTACAGCTGGCCTACCAACACATGGTTCCTACAGAGTTACTCCACAAGTACCGTCACTTACTTTCAGCTTTAGGGACGGTTTTAAGTGTGTGTGTTCACCTTAGGAGTTCTGAGTAGTGAGCAAAAACTGGTTCATGAAAGTCACCGAGAAGCCTGGGAGAAGGTGTTTCAACTGAAGGGCTGCAGGGCCGGATCCGTCCCCGGGCCCTGATGAAAGGCAGAGCGGGTCCGTGGGTGAAAGGAGGAGCCCCGCTGCCCCCAGGGGGTGGTAGAGCCGCACAGGGCACCTCATCTCCGCAAGGTCCGTCCCCGCCATGACGGTCCAGTTGTCTCCGGTGACTGGGCTGAGGTCCGGTGGATGAAAGGGGGAGCCGGGGAGAGATGTGAGACAATGAAAGAGCCTCCGAGGGGCAGCCGGCACTGCGCAGGATCCGACCGGGGGGCAAAACCAGCGCAGAGGACAGACACTGATCCCCACACACCACATACAGCTCACCCCACACAGCTCACAACACACTGATGGATCACGAGACACAGCTCATCACACACAGCTCACCACACACTCCTCACGAGACACACTCACCACAAACACAGCTCACTACCATACATGCCAACACGAGCCTGTCCTGTCACCAGACGTGCTCAGGTCAGGCACGCTTTAGGCCCATGGGCCTTTCACCGGGGCAGGGCTTCCCGCTGTGATTCTCTTTCGATCAATTTTCGAGGTACTTTGGCTATCGAGCGAAGCAAAGCGTTGCAGCTAAACTATGCAGTCCAGGGAAGTGCAAGCTCGACTGTTCCTCGTAGCGCCGGCCAGATCCCAGCTTATGTTTATTCAGTGAGCGTCGCCTCCATGTTATGCAGATCAGCCCTCTCTAAACCTTTCCCGGTAGATGTTCTTCTGCAGTGCCGCGGAGGCTCTCTCTGCAACCTACACATTTAAACCGGAAATAAAGAATGGGTGTATGTGAGGGTGAGCGAGGGGTGATAGTTTTCTTAGTGCGCTGAAATGCCTTGTTGATAAGTGTGTCATGAAGGTGTTAAATGCACGATATAGCACATACATGATAGTCACGCTTCTAGCAGAAAAAGCACATCTCTGTTTTCATCCCAGACTTCTAATCCCTGCAGAACTAGAGGCCTTGTTCAACGACCAGTGCATCCCGTTTAGAGACAGGGACGTGAAAAAACACTTCCTCGTCCCATCACGACTACCGTATTTCCACACTTCCAGCACAAATAGCTTTGCCTTTTTTTCTATCACCTTAGAAGGGTCCCGGAGGTTGAGGTTACTTAGCACGAAGCATTATAAGCAAGAGACTTCCAATCACAGTTCATGTTTTTGGGCAGTGCACGAGGTGTCACCATGGATCACCTGGTTCATGAAAGTCACCGAGAAGCCTGGGAGAAGGTGTTTCAACTTAAAGGCTGCAGGGCAGGATCAGTCCCCGGGCCCTGATGAAAGGCAGAGCGGGTCCGTGGGTGAAAGGAGGAGCCCCGCTGTCCCCGGGGGGTGGCAGAGCAGCACAGGGCACCTCACCTCCGCAGGGTCGTCCCCGCCATGACGGTCCAGTTGTCTCCGGTGACTGGGCTGAGGTCCGGTGGATGAAAGGGGGAGCCGGGGAGAGATGCGAGACAATGAAAGAGCCTCCGAGGGGCAGCGGCAGCAGGCACTGCGCATGCGCACAGCGCAGGATCCGACCGGGGGGCAAAACCAGCGCAGCGCGGGGGACAGACACTGATCCCCACACACCACATACAGTTCACCCCACACAGCTCACAACACACTGATGGATCACGAGACACAGCTCATCACACACAGCTCACCACACACTGCTCACGAGACACACTCACCACACACAGCTCACCACACACAGCTCACTACCATACATGCCAACATTTCAGAAGAGCAAAGTGGGTGTGTGTGGCTCTGGGTGTGTGTGTGTGTGTGTGTGCGTGTGGCTCTGGGTGTGTGTGCGTGTGGCTCTGGGTGTGTGTGCGTGTGGCTCTGGGTGTGTGTGCGTGTGGCTCTGGGTGTGTGTGCGTGTGGCTCTGGGTGTGTGTGCGTGTGGCTCTGGGTGTGTGTGCGTGGCTGTGTGGCTCTGGGTGTGTGTGCGTGGCTGTGTGTGTGTGTGGCTGTGTGTGTGTGTGGCTCTGGATGTGTGTGTGTGTGGCTCTGGATGTGTGTGTGTGTGGCTCTGGATGTGTGTGTGTGTGGCTCTGGATGTGTGTGTGTGTGTGGCTCTGGATGTGTGTGTGTGTGTGTGGCTCTGGATGTGTGTGTGTGTGTGGCTCTGGATGTGTGTGTGTGTGTGGCTCTGGATGTGTGTGTGTGTGTGGCTCTGGGTGTGTGTGTGTGGCTCTGGGTGTGTGTGTGTGGCTCTGGGTGTGTGTGTGTGGCTCTGGGTGTGTGTGTGGCTCTGGGTGTGTGTGTGGCTCTGGGTGTGTGTGTGGGGCTCTGGGTGTGTGTGTGGGGCTCTGGGTGTGTGTGTGGGGCTCTGGGTGTGTGTGTGGGGCTCTGGGTGTGTGTGTGGGGCTCTGGGTGTGTGTGTGGGGCTCTGGGTGTGTGTGTGGGGCTCTGGGTGTGTGTGTGGGGCTCTGGGTGTGTGTGTGGGGCTCTGGGTGTGTGTGTGGGGCTCTGGGTGTGTGTGTGTAGCTCTGGGTGTGTGTGTGTGGCTCTGGGTGTGTGTGTGTGTGTGTGTGGCTCTGGGTGTGTGTGTGTGTGTGTGTGTGTGGCTCTGGGTGTGTGTGTGTGTGTGTGTGTGGCTCTGGGTGTGTGTGTGTGGCTCTGGGTGTGTGTGTGTGGCTCTGGGTGTGTGTGTGTGTGGCTCTGGGTGTGTGTGTGTGTGTGGCTCTGGGTGTGTGTGTGTGTGTGGCTCTGTGTGTTTGGGTGTGTGTGTGGCTCTGGGTGTGTGTGGCTCTGGGTGTGTGTGGCTCTGGGTGGGTGGGTGTGTGTGTGTGTGTGTGTGTGGCTCTGGGTGGGTGTGTGGCTCTGGGTGGGTGTGTGGCTCTGGGTGGGTGTGTGGCTCTGGGTGGGTGTGTGGCTCTGGGTGGGTGGGTGTGTGGCTCTGGGTGGGTGGGTGTGTGGCTCTGGGTGGGTGGGTGTGTGGCTCTGGGTGGGTGGGTGTGTGGCTCTGGGTGGGTGGGTTGGTGTGTGGCTCTGGGTGGGTGGGTTGGTGTGTGGCTCTGGGTGGGTGGGTTGGTGTGTGGCTCTGGGTGGGTGGGTTGGTGTGTGGCTCTGGGTGGGTGGGTTGGTGTGTGGCTCTGGGTGGGTTGGTGTGTGGCTCTGGGTGGGTGGGTTGGTGTGTGGCTCTGGGTGGGTGGGTTGGTGTGTGGCTCTGGGTGGGTGGGTGGCTCTGGGTGGGTGTGTGGCTCTGGGTGGGTGTGTGGCTCTGGGTGGGTGTGTGGCTCTGGGTGGGTGTGTGGCTCTGGGTGGGTGTGTGGCTCTGGGTGGGTGTGTGGCTCTGGGTGGGTGTGTGGCTCTGGGTGGGTGTGTGGCTCTGGGTGGGTGTGTGGCTCTGGGTGGGTGTGTGTGGTAGTAATTGCTGTCTGCTGAGCTCGTCCGTAGGGTACAATAGGTCTCACATTTGCGAGAGAATGGCAATGTAAATGACAATGCCATTTATTTATCTGTTTTCAAAACCAACACAAAATACAAAATGCCATTTACAATGGCAAGAGCTCTAACTTTTCCAAAGGCGAAACCATTGCATTGTAAATGCTTGTTCTGTCTAGTAATTAATTCGATTGGCGAAAGTGGAAGGGTCCCTAACTCATGGAATACAGCTGAAATAGTGTTTTTAAAAAAAAAAGAATAACCTGCTAGTGAGTGTGGGTCATACAGGCCCAACTCACTTATTAACGCAGACGGTAAGGCATTAGCGAAAGTTCTTGCTACTCGACTGGCTCCTCTTATGCCAAAACTAGTTAATTCTAAACAACATGGATTTGTAATGGGCAGGGATACAAGAGCCCATGTAAATATGGCAATAACTGCTTTTGATGTAGCGGCGAATAATTCCACCCCACTCGGTATGATACTACTGGACGCTGAAAAAGCTTTCGATCGACTGGGGTGGGATTATCTTTGGGCCCTGATGACGGCATATGGTTTTAAGGGCCAATATTTAAGGTGGGTGCGGGCTTTATATGATCGTCCTACCGCGAAAATTAGTTATGTCGGTATGATATCTTCTAATTTCACAATATCTAGGGGCACCCGGCAAGGGTGCCCTTTGTCACCCTTGCTGTTTGCACTCTCTATGGAGCCATTCATAAATGCACTTCAGGCTCAATCATGTATTGTCCCTTTTGAATTCGGTCTTAATTCCCTTAAAATCACGGCCTATGCTGACGATATTGCCATATATTCAACAGACGTGGTAGAGGCCTTAACAGGGATAACTGAAGAAGCTAACAGTTTTGGTGCAATATCTGGATACAGATTAAATATAAATAAAACACAGGTTATAGCGAACTATAAGCGTCAGGCTCTTGTTCTAGGGATATATAGGGCCGCTACATATCTGGGTGGCAAAATATCATCTAAAATAAGGGAAATAATAACACTTAATTATGATGCTTTATTAATGGAAGTGTCAGTTCTAGCAAAAAAATGGCATAAGGTTCCCCTAAGTCTTGTTGGTCGGATTAATTTAATAAAAATGAAGGTTCTGCCAACATTTCTTTACTTATTTAGATCAATTCCTTTACGCGTTAATAACTTTTTTTTTAAAACTAGATGGGATTCTTAGCAGTTTTGTTTGGGGATACAGAAAAGCTCGTAGATCTATTACCTTACTTAAACTTCCATTCAATATGGTGGGCTTAATTTCCCCGACTTTAGATTGTATTTTTTTTTCAAACTTCTTTGGTCGCCTTCGTAGCTTGCTCAATTCCAATAATCCATACTACTTCCATCAATTTATGCTGGGCACAGACTCTAATCAATTTTTAGCAAGAGTAAATAATCCCAACTACTTTAAAAGTGTAAAGTTTAAGACTGCAAGGGATACGGTCAGAATATGGAATTTGATACTGACCATTTGTAGGACCTTCTTTTTTCATTTTAAGTTACCGCTGTGGGGTAACCCGGGACTTCCCGGAATCTTTAGTGACGGAGCAGGGATTACATGGGCTAACTATGGCATTAATACTTTAGGAGATCTTTATGGTGCCGATGGATTTCTGGATTTTGCAACACAAACTTCTCTATAAACGGATTGAAACCATGCGGTTTAAATATATGCAAATTCAAGACTTTTTTTGCGCAAGATGAGGCTGAGGGAAGTCTCTGACTCGGACATTTGGACCTGCCTTTATTCTGAAAAGATGAAATCATTAAGCAGTGAGGGCTACAAATGTCTTAACTATTATAAGGTGGATGATTGCCTGAAGCTTGCTATGAAATGGACTATAACACTAGGTACTAATATAACTGCTAGTAAAATATCGACTACACATGGTAACATCAATAATGTAGTACAATCATCAAGCTTAAGGCTCCAACTATATAAAACAATATGTTTTTTGTATTATACCCCGCAAAGAATATCAAAGTGGTCCCAAAGTAGCCCACCAAGTGAACACTCCAAATGTCCCAAATGCGACTTAAGGTCTGCAGATCTCGAACACATGCTTTTTTTATGTCCGGCATTGTCCGAGTTTTGGCTTGGACTGGAAAATCTACTGAATCAAAAACAAGTTACTTTTGCTCCTTTGTCAGCAACAACTGTATTATTAGGCATACAATCATCAACCAGCCCACATAAAGATTTAATAATTATTTTACTCTTGTGTGCTAGACTGACTATTGCTAGGGCATGGGTATCCACGAAACCTCCGCACATTATGGAATGGGGGTCTTTGGTTAACGAAATTTACACTATGGAGTCCGCAATAGCTAAAATAAGAGGAGTGCGATCAATGTTAAAATTGGATAGAATCTGGAGAACCTTTCTTTAATCTTATCCTGAACATGTTATGTGCCTAATGAACATTAAGGCTTAATGAATGTGATTACTAAAAGTTTCTTTTTCTTCTATAATTTAATGCTGCTTCATGATTGATTGTCTTCTTCTGATATGGTTAAAATCTTCTTTTTGTATGGATTTGTTAATACTTTGTTTACCTCTCTGATTGTATATGCTACTAAAGTTACTTTGTTTTCTTTGTGTTGTCAATAAAAATATTTTTTTTTTTTTAAAGACAGTGAGCAGCGTCTAAAGAAAGGGGCGCGGCCAACATTAAAGTGAAAGCGCGTATGGGATGCTTTCAACCAAAGCTGAAGACAAACTAAGAAAGCTTCTGTGGCGTGGCGACCAAAGTGAAGGCAGCCCGCGCTGTTAATTAAATAAATAAATAAGTGCAACCGCTAACCTGAAAGCAGCCTACGCTGATAAATAATTAAATAAGCGTGGGCGCGAAAGCGAACCGCACCCTAAATTAAATAAGCGTGGCCGCTATAGTTGAAGCGGACCACGCTGTAGTTTAAATAAATACATTACTAACAAGCATTTACAATGCAACGGTTTCGCCTTTGGAAAAGTTAGAGCTATTGGCAATGTAAATGACAGTGCCATTTATTTATCTGTTTTCAAAACCAACACATAAATACAAATTTAGTCATTTACAATGCCAATAGCTCAAACTTTTCCAAAGGCGAAACCGTTGCATTGTAAATGCTGGTTTTAAATATGGTATAGTTATAAAAGCTCCTTCTGCAAAATTGTGTATAAATTGAGTACTTTTAAGGCAATAATAAAAGCGTCAAGATATCTCTGGTGATTAATCTTCCTGCTGGAGAGAGCTGATGTTTATAAGTAACAATAGTAATCTATCACAGTAAGCTATGAACTGTCAATAGCCGAACCACATGCTAAAGGTTAGAAAGTTATGTTTTTTTCACTCTTTCATTTTCCTAATATTGCTAAAACGGGTTTGTTTGGGTAGAAATAAATTTGTATTAGTAAATGTAACCCTAACCACTGTGTTACATGTTGAATCCTGTTTGTGCTTCTCCAGCAAAAGCACTCTTAAAAATGCCTAGACTTCGTAGTGTCCTTTGTCTTATGTAACATTTCCTATACAGTGGAGAAGTGTGGCTCAGGGGTTAGAGGCGGCAGACCAGGAAGCTGAGATCGGTCCTGGACCAGGGTTCAATTCCCCGCCTCGGCGTGTCTTGGGCTCAAAAATTCCACGGACTCGATAACTCTCGTTCCGGTGCCTACTCGACTCACGGGTTCACACTCTGCGACTCTGGGCAATAGCTTGCTTAATCTCCACTACGGCCCCTCGTGGCGGGATGCCTGGCTTTCACCTTGTGGATACCCTGCTGGGGTTATCTCACAGGGGAATACCAGGACGGGTTCCCAAGGCAAGCGCCTTGATGCCTTCGGGTGATACGTGCGCTATATAAATCGCAATACAATACACACACATACACTGACTTACACACGCATTATTCATTGTCTCTATGTGAGTTTGATGTAAAGTACTCCAACCCCATAATATGGTATGAGAGGCACTGTAAAACAAATTAAAGACTTGTGAGATAGGAGCTATGAAGAGATAGGAGGCACTGTTGCAAGGAGAAAGTGAGGGAACCATTAAAAGGTCCCAATAAAGATTGTTGTATCCTGGTGCATTATAAGGTCATCCATTACTATGCTTTAAAAGCTTTTACAATCGACTATATAATGAAAAAATGTTGTAGGAAGCACCATTTTTGCTATTTCCCCCAAATTTTCATGTAGGGAGAACACCCCCAAACCCTCCTTGTAGTGGTTGAGCTCCCTCATTGTGCTCGTTCTCGACGCAACGTACGGGGGCTGGTCTAACAAAATGTGCCAGGGCTACTTTGGGTTCCCATTTTGGTCCTGCTCACATGACAAACACAGCTTCTCCCCAAAATACCACTACACTAAAACAACTCCCACTCCCTGAAATGCAACCCTAGTCCTTGACATCTAACTACCCTGGACACACAGTTATGCTGAAACTCCTGTGCTCTTCCTAGTAACCCACTCCTCCCCAATTCCCCTTTACTCTCTCACACCTATCCAATCTGGGATCCCTTTCCCCCTTTCAAAATAGCCCTGCCCTCTTAGCACTAAGCTCCTCTCTCAAGCTTCGCTCCCTCCCCTTTCACTCTCCTCTTCTACCCATCACACCTGCCTCCTGAGGTATATCCAGTCATGTACCAGCACCCTATTTGCTGGTGGTGATGGCGAAAGTTGTTGTGTGTGCCTGATGTGATTTTACAGCCTGACTGACGCGGAAAATAATACTCTACACAGAGCGGAATTCCACTTGAGTTCACAGGTGTGAATATCGATAAGATGTGCTTGATCAGGTTATTCCAGTTATTATAAGGGTCAGAGACAAACTCTGCCCTTCATTGAAGGCTGAGAGGCAGTGATCATTTGCCTTCTATTTAACCTCTACCGACAGCTTGGTTCCTGTCACTTTAAAGCTCAGATGCAGCTTTTCCAGTTACCTTTAAGACCTCTTTCAAATCAAACGATCGGGGTTTTTATGTTGCACTCAATTTGCGTTGCTCTCATTTATGATAGCGTTAGCATAATTTCCCGTTTCGTGAAAGATCAGCAATCGCATTTCTTATTTAAAGTTCGGAAATAGTCTTTTCTGCAACTTTTAGGATGAGGCGCACTTTTGCCTTCTGTTTTACGCCCCGACGCGGTCAGCCCCCACCGCCTCTATTTAAGGCCCGGAGACCTGCGAGCCTCCGTTATTTACAGCTCAGAAGCGGTCTTGCCCTGTCGCTTTAACGGTCCCAGACCGTCATTTCCACTTGTTTCCACGGCTCGGCGAGTCATTTCCCAGTCCCCGTAAAGCCCTGGGGTGCGCTTCCCAGGGATGTTGTATTGGTCCGGGACACGCTTTCTCCTGTCCCCACACGGCGGCGGGACATACCTCCTAGCACCCCGGGGGCGCCCGCGCGCCCCCCAAGCGCTCCCCGCACGGCCAAAGTGTGCGCGGAGAGCTGGAAGCGGCGCCCGCGAGGACGGTGCGCAATGAATAATGAAGCGTGTGCCTGTGATTGACTTGAACGTTTCCTCGACGCCTCTGAGGGGAACTCAAGCACCCGCTCCCCCCTCCCGCCTTCCACCGCACCCTGATAATCCACCGGGCACCCGGAAGCCTGCACCCCTTCAGATAGCGCCCTTTCTGAGGAAAGCCCCAGCCCCGCGCACTGCGCGAGCCCAGGATGGAGCGACAGCCCTTCCATTGTCATCCCGGCATAATTCATGGCAGCTCCGGAGGTGTCGCGGCAGCGAGCTTTGATGAGCCGAGCCCGACACATTAAGAACCTGCTCAGATCGTCCATTTTTTTTTCTCTCCGAGGGCAGCCCCTCTCCTCCAGCAGCGCGAGCCTGACCTTGAGCCGCCCAGAGCGCACTTGTTATCCGCCCTCCCGGCTCCCCAAATCAGCGGCACCCGGCCCCGGGCGGCGCTCCGTGCCTCAGGCTCAGCTCCCCGGACTCCCTTCCGGCACCCCCAGCCCACACCCAGCGCGGCGTCCGCCCGGAGAGGGTCCTTACCTGCTCCCGAAACTCTTCCAAGTCTTCTTTCTTGGGGGAAAGTCTCCCGAGTCCCGGTGGACAGGCAGCACCCCGAGCCTCGCCAGCCCCCGCGCCGGCATTTAGCACAAGTAATCAGCAATAAAATGACGCTCATCTGCACTGTAACCTTGTGGCGTATTTAATGTAAATAAGCCAGTTATGTTGCCAATCGCAGGCACACAAACACATAAAAGGTCCTCGGCTCTGCTTCCTCCACCCGCTCAACGCTGTATTTACAGACACACAAGGCATCGGATAATGTTAAAACAATGCCACTGCCAAATGATTATGAAAATATGATTTTAATTAATGACGTAGTAGGCAAGGAAATTAGCATACGGTAATTAAACTTAGAGAGAAAGGGAGAGAGAGAGGCAACGTCATCGAGTTGCTCTGCCTTAAAGGTTGGGGGTAAAACATACTCGAATTTGGGGTGGCGGGGGCGGTGAAGCGGGACACGAGCGCCCGAGAAATAACTTTTCATACGTCGGGGGAGCAACTTTGAAAAGATTTATGCCCCGAAGTTGGGTCCTTTGGAAACAATGTACATTGATGCTTAACGTGACTGGTTAATTACGTTTTTTTACGGAAAAATGCAATTATAAATTACGAGTCCCATAGTTGACAAAAGGACAGTGCATGAATGGATTCTTTGTTTGGGGGATTATATAATGTCCGGAGTCCAATTATGGGGTGAAAGGATTTTAGTAATAAAGAGAAAATGTATCAAAACACACAAACGAGCGGCGTCTTTAAAAGAAAATGCTGGCATGTGACATTGGGAGCATGTTGGTCACAGAGAAAAACAAGTCAGGTCCCGGGCCGGCAGCCAATCACAGCGCGGCCCGGGAATGACGTCACGGGGGTGTCCCGGGCCGGCAGCCAATCGCAGCGCGGCCCGGGACAAAGGGGCGGGGCTTAAAAAAGCCAGAGAAACGCCCCCGAATCGCGTTTTCCCCGAGAAAGCGCGATTGACAGCCTCTGTCTCCCAATGGCTAGCCTCCATTTATGGAGCTAGCCAATGAGAGGCAGAGGCGGTGCCGACATCCATACTGTAGACAAAAGTTTTCGATCTGGGAGGGGCACTTCGTGCCCTCACCAGGTCGAAACCTAAAAACAATATAAAAGGTGGTGGCGTGCTGCGAAGTCATGGGTGGAATAGGGGAAGATTATTAAAGAAAATAGTGCTCACCGACTAAATAACGCAGGCCGTGGAAGAACACAAGTATAAAGTCCATTTGTTATGGGAGATTACAAATGCAGACGAGGCAGAACCAAGGAGAGACTACTAAGCCTATTCACAATTGAAAAGCGACGATTTTACAAGGACAGTAACCGGGGCCAATTGAAAAGAGGATATGTGCGGCCTGTATGTCATACCTCTCGCAGAGCAGCGCATGCGCTGCCCAGTCTCGACCTATAAAAGCGATATAAATTCTAAACTTCTTAATGTTGGGCGGGATAGTTAACATCCTGCTGCTTATACCCTTAGTTGAATTTCCTAAACATTATGCTTTTATAATTTTGATCCAAATCAAATTGGAAATTAGTGGTGCCATACAGTGGCGTTCTTAGAATGCGGCATGTGGGTGGGCAGCCTTGAGTTACCAGACTCCTTTCCTCTGATATCTCGCTGACAGTGCACAGTTTATCAGAGGCACGAGGACTGGGGAGAAACAAGAGCGATATGGACAGATTTTCCATTTTGTATTTATTTGCCACTAAGACTTCCATGCTCACGTGCCTCTTAATGTATATCAGTTTGGAGATAGATTTTTTAAAACTTTGGATGGGCAGGAACTGAATAAAGGCCAGAGATAAATAAATAATAAAAACCAATCACATGGTCTGAACTGGAATATAAAGTACACAATTTAAGTTCATGGAGAGTACGCAGCAGATTGCGCTGAAACCTTGTATAAAATGTTGATCTGTTCTCCTCCTTGATTTGAAATTTCTGTATGAAGATGGCGGCAAGTGAGAATAGGCTGTGTAGCTTAAGTTTCATGCTAAGTGTGAGATGTAGAAATTACTACCCTCTTACAGACCTTGTACTACTCTTTTTGAATTTGCTAATCTTGAAGGGCAAGAGTAGAGTTATAGTAGTGTTCACCTTGCTTTGCCAAATATCCAGAATAGTTTTATTTTTTCACAATTCTAACATTGCATGCCCGAAGCTGTTTTCAATCTAGGACTTCTGTTTTCAAGACACCAGCTCAGTACACAATGTTTTGCTTTAAGTGCCAGTATTTTATTACTTTTAACTTGTCTGTAGATTCTTTAGATTGTCTCTTATGGCTGCTCCTATATATTGCATGCCTGTGAGATGTTCACCCGTTACTCTTGGATGGAACCTAAACTGCATTTACTCTGGAGGACTGGTATCAGGACAGGTAGTCTCTTTACCAAGTCTGTCTGTATCCAACACATGCCTGTGGGTTGCTCAACTGCTGCTCTTTGGGGGACCATATAGGTCATCGGCCACTGCCTGTGTCCCGTGCATACCGGGGTCTGCCCCAAAGTAGGTTCCTCAGGGGCCCTTCGCACAGGCATAGCACAACGATCCTAAATGTAAAACGCTCCGATATCCTCGTGGGTCAAGTTCGCGCTATATAAAACGTTATAAATAAAATAAATAAATAAGCAGAACGCTTCCAGTATTCCATTATGCTTTTCTTTCCCCTTGCTAGATGCTTAATTAAGGACAGCAACCCTTGTCAGGATAGTAGCACACTACCGTCAGTCATGCAGGACATCAATACGTTTACCCCCGCCCCCCTCCCCCCTCCCCCAACAAATCGCTATGACCCTGTCAGCGCTCGGCATCAACACTATCTAGAAGGAGACCAATTATGTTATAAACTGGCTCTCAACATATATTACAAAAATATAAAATAATCACACTGCTCTTTTAACACCCCATGTACTACAGAGGCCAACAATAACAGCAAGGATATCTTTAAGATCGTATTCAGCAGCATGGACCCTAAAACTAAAGCCCCGCTCCTCCAACCAAGACTTAGGCTCGGGACTAAGCAATTTCTTCTAAGGTAAGAGTTCTTAAATCCAGGTTAACATGGGGCGGTCCAGGTATGCTGGATTTTGCCCCAAGACCTGGACATATTACAGGGCTATCAGCAGGGACAAAGCTGACACTTTTTTTTTACCACTTGAGACAGAGGATTGGAAATTGCAGTTTGCAACCTAAAGATCAATAGCGTACTCTTAATGCTAGCTGGTCCATAATCACTGGTGCTCAATACATGCACTGAAAACCAAAGTCCTGGGCACACCTAAAGCGATTATACAGTGAAAAGGTTCATTAAATTTGAGTATATTCGAAGAAATGTCAAAGATGCTCAAGTGAATCAGTTCTTTTTCTTTTGTTTTAGCGAACAAGAGAAACCAGCCAACACGTGTTTTGTCACAAAGGGAGATAGCCCTGCGACTTCTTCAGGGCTGAACTCGAAGCTAAGGAATCTTTATAACCGCTCTGCCGGTGATAATTCCAACCCGGCTGGAGGATAGGAAAAGTCACTTTAACTGTTGATTATGTGAAAAGTAAAGACGCAGTCGGATCTGAGGATACTCCACAGTAATGGTGATCCTGTATTTGTCTGTGCCGTGAATTCTGAGGACGGAGGGTAGACCATTCCAGAAATCGATCTCCAGCAGGTACACTGCAATCCCTCACGGCGACTGTCTCGTATTCTGTTCCGGTTAAGGCTTACTGGATATCACTAATACACTATACGTTTACAGAGCAAAGCGCCACGCTTCCTGAGTCACTAAAAATCCTTCAGTCAATGGAATTTCTCAATACATGCACTGTTGATGACGGATGCGTAGATCTATAGCGTACTCTTCATGTAAGCCAGTCCATAATCACTGGTGCTCAATACAAGTGCCACTGATGACTGGAGCGTAGCTCAATAGCGTACTCTTCATTCAAGCTGGTCCATAATCACTAGCGCTTAATAAATTGTTTCTTCCTCCTGCTGTGCACTTTTGGTTGCAACCAGCTCCTTCCCCTCCATCTCAAACCAACAGTCTGAACTGCCAGCACTATCTCCTGACAAGTGACAACCAGAAATAGCTGCAGAAGACCATCGGCCAGGGCCTCCACCGATTTACAGACATGCAAGTGGCTTCAACGCATTCCGGTCTAATTTACTTCCATATTCCTTACGCCTATCTGTAGTACGTAGAGGTAAACACACCTTGAACGGAAGACCTCAGCTGCTGAGATAATAGTTCACTTGAATCCACTGCACTACGACCACTCTAGCATGCACCCACAGGCAAGACCTGTATTCCTTAGTTAACAGGAGATATTAAACAATATTAACAGACCCGCATTGGAGGAGAACCTTGCAACAAAAGCCGACACCTAAGCCCCCCATGACATATATTACAGCCACAAATGTTGAGTTTGAAAGGTGACAAGATTTAAGCTGAAGTGCAGACTACCACCACAGGGAACAACGCTCACTCTGAACCACTTCACAACCCCTCACTACAACTGTGGCAGTTGGATGTTACCCTGCCACACAGAAGCCATCTGCTGGAAAATACATAGACAGAGGAACTGCTGAACACTGATATAGAACCTGCACATTTTATTCCGTCTGAAGCTTCGCTACCTACAGATCATAAAGCATCACCTCCAGTGTCACCCAGCATCATGAATGGGTACATGTCTGGTATATGGCAAGCTGTGATCGGTAAGGACCAAGCTGGCTTTTACCAAGCAGAGCGGCCAGACTGACCTTTACGCTATTAAGAGCACTTGATCATCAGATTACATTTTTCAGGCACACTGGAAACCGTCACACATTATGTTGTCTGCTGCTCATACAGCGAAGCCGAACTGACCATATTTGCATGTGGGATATGCATACGAGTTACATTACAATGAACAGTAACTGAGCCTCAAAGCACCAGGTCTGTTAAGACAAACAAGTTTAAGGGGCCCATACTTTCATTTACACATTTTCATATGCTTCTACAAACACTAGGATTGGTTTAAAGCTCAACACTGTTTATGGGACTGTCTGTATTTCGCTCATAAAATGCTTACCTTGGGTGTGCTGCTCTTCCAGCTGGGCTGTCAACTGGATCTCAGTTTCACCTTCCCTAGGTAGTGCTTGAAAGTCTTCCCCAACCAAGTAGCTCTCGATCAGTTGAATGGCGATGTCGAGGGACAGAGAGGCCATTTGCTGGCTGATCCATTCCCCTGCCCCCTGTGGCAGGATCTGAATGAACTGCTCAACCACAACTATTTCCACAATCTCTTCAGGGCTACGGATTTCTGGCTTCAGCCATCGCCTGGCCCAGTCCCGCAGTTCATGGGCCACCTCCCGTGGTTTTGCACCTTCGGTGAAGGCCACGCTGCGAAACTTCCTTTGGTAACTTCTCTCACTCACACCCAAGTGATCTAGTATGGTCTCTTTCAGGACATCATAGTCTTCAGCAGTGTTATGGGGTAAAGCCTGGTAGACAGCACAAGCATCTCCAGAAAGCAATGGGCCCAGGTGCTCTGCCCACTCTTCCTTAGGCCACATGGCGCTCTCTGCCACAAACTCAAAGGCTCTTAGGAAGGTTTCTGGGTCATCCCCAGGCTTCATCTTCCCAAACTTGATGATCTGCACAGGCATCTGGGATGCTGCTAACAATTGGACTTCAGGTGCCGACTGACAGCCCTGGGGCGGCAGCAGGACTGGCCGTTGAGGCAGCTCCATGGTCCTTTAAGTGTGCTTGGTCTTTGTCCTGGATCCTCTCTGGTGCTCAAATAGTTTGTCCTACCACAATCACTCCAATGATCAAGCGCCGCCCATGCTGGAAAGGGTGTCAAAGAGAATGCAAATTTAGTAAGTAAGGTCAGTGGGACAGAGAAGTAGCTGCAGATACTCGTCAACCAGTTCCAGCGTCTCTTGGGACAATTACAATGAAACCAGAACCTGAAATGACAAGAGAGGTGTTTCAATAAAGTTTTCATTTTTAAGCAGTGTTTTTATCTGTTGTATTCATTTACCATAAGAAAAAGCTTATTAAGGAATATTGGTCATTAAAAAGCACAACTTTCCCACACACTAGTATCCCCCTAACAAGCCCCCGCCCGTCCGTTCCTTGCTGGATGATCCAAAGGTAAATCGTCATAACAAAATTCAGCACTAGATTGTCATTTGACTAGTTTATAGAAGATCGAGAGCCCATAAACACACAAATCTATTCACGCTTAACCCAAAAACAAGCAAAGAAAGACTAGACTGAGGTGAGAAGAACGGGTCTACAGACTCACTGTATCAGAATTTAACAGCGAGTGAAGATACGCTCTGGGTGCTCACTGCCTTTTCTACATGTGGTCAAACTGTGCATGTCTCATTATTGAACCACTGCTATTAACCTTAGCTACGCCTCTTGGGCGCCTGACCGCGGTGCGATTTCCTGCACTGCAGGGTTTTACTCCAGGCCTTGGTCTAGCACCCGCCCATATAAAGGCAGAAATATATTAACAGATAAAGGTTGCAAATAGACTGGTTCCATTTTCAACAGGAGCACCTGTAACGGATACAGGACGCTCATGCCTGGTCATTTTTTCTGTAAAACATTGTTCATTACAGTTTTACTTTACAGATCATTTGCTAAATATTCAGCCCCAATGTGGGCCATCAAGAAATTGAAAGGCGTATAGTTTACGTTATCAGGGATGACTACATTATGGATCGAGATAAAAATGTAACATATGATCCAAACTAACCATCAGTAACACTATTCCTTCCTCCGCCCGCCTCAACAAAGTCTGTGCACAAATAGTGACCAGAGTACATGCTGGCACAATTAACACTAACGTTTACTCTGTGATTGAGGAAATTCTTCAGGTACTCCAAACTAAGGAAAGGGTGGCCACACTATTGCCCCAAAGTTCAGGATTAACATTACTGTACTACAGAAGTACTTGTGAGCAAAAGATTACACGTAGATTTTGCTCGGATCTTTTCCAAGTTCCGGTTTATTGTCTTCTTCAACAAAAGGTAGCCAACAAGTGTTTCATCCTGTATCATTTTCTGGACTTCGTCAAGGCTTTGACCTCAATTCTCTACTGACGGATGCTAATATCCGAATATTATCACATTTGTGGCCTTGTAGTCCTGCACAGTCCATTCATGGTTCGGAGGCACTGCCAGCCAATACGCCACTTGGCCATGGAAGCTGACATTTTCAGGGGCTGGAGCGTGCTCTTCTGTGGCCAGGTCAGACGCAACCTCCACTGCTCTCCACCTTCACCTCTGACATTCAGTGACTCCCCCAAGGAGCACTGGGATGGGGGGCCAATTGTGCAGTAGAGGAACTGCCTGTTCGCGGTTACAGAGTATATGTTTTAAGTTGGGCCGAGAGCTGTAGTGGAGCACGTCCAGCTGCTCCGATATCTTGACCATGCCAAATGTTTTCATTTTGACAATATCTATCCTGCTTAGCCAGGAAATAAAAAGTGGGGTCCATTTGAAGGTCCTAAATTATTTTATAAGATAGAGGGGGAAGTGGTCTTATAAAGGACCTTTAATCTGGGTATTATTTTACTGCCCTGGCATTCAATACAACATGAGCCCCACTGAAACGGCCATATTCTCTTCAAGCGTGCAATGTGTTCTGCAGGTAACGAAAGGTTTAGCATTTTAATGTCTCTATATTGATTTTATATCCTGTTATGCCTTGACGTATTAGAAGTTGACTAAAAAGGAAGAGGAATTATTATGGTTCATACAACGTAAAGGGGGAAACCTCTTAAACAGTATATGTTAATGCAGATCTGGGCAAATGTTTTTGGGGGGTTTATCTTCATTCCATATATGCGTCATGCAAATAGTTAAATGGTCCAAGAAAATGGGCTCGGTGACTGGAAGCCCTGCCCGGTTCCCATTTGTAAGTGTCAGTCCTGATTTTGCACCATTTACAATTATTGTGGCAGATGAATTATGATAATTGGCCATTGCCACACGGGGAATTGGCTCCCTTCCCCACAAAGAACTCTTAAAAGAACAAGCCTACCAGTTTGAAGGCCTTCTCCAAGGAAATCAGTGTTGCAGGTAAGTTTATTTGCAGTTTTCGTCCCAGTGGATTACTCACCACACATTACAGCAAGCTTGTCTGTCTCCAACAAATCCAGATTGGCTGCATGAACTAAATCCAGTACCAAGTGTACTAATAAAGTTGCTATTGCAGGGGTGTGGAATTTAACAAAATATCTACTTGTCCACAGGATAGGTTGCTTCATTAATCTACTTGTCCTGTAAAATAAATCCACTTGTCCTTTTCGTGCCACGTAATGCAGCGAAAAAGTATGGCAGCAATCTCGTTATATAAAAGCTCCGGTATTAGCCTTTCTTATTATGCCAGAGCTCATACTAAACCAGGATTTGAATTCTAGCAATTTCCTTATTTTGCCACCTTTCATCAGATTTACATACTGGGGCTGAAAGTGGCGTAAGAACATAGTTCAGGGTTCTAATGCCCTTTTATATCTATACAAACCTATTAAACTTGATGTTTTAAGGGGTTTTGTCAGCTCTCATCTGAACTTTTTGCTGCACTGAAAAGGGTTGGAAATTTACTCCTGACAATGGCAGAAGTAAAACTTCTTCCAGGTTTGGGAAAAAAAAGTAGCTGGAGGAAAAGTGAACTTGTAAACACTCGACAGATTTTCGCATTAGCAAATCTACACTTGTATATCTGTGTGCTAAGAAGCAGTTCACAAATATTTCCTTTGAGTACGATTTGCTGGCCTACTTTCGTAAAATTCTTATGAATTCATGAAAGCAGTAAATCTGTACTAAAGCAAGGACATATACCTTGGGGGCAATTGTGTGACTTTCTTTAAGAACTGGGGCCCCAATTAGGTCTGAGGTTAACCAAGATTTTTTGTTATACTTAAAAATCTATCTCTCTTTATCAGTCGACTAACTTCCACTCATTCACCGTTATCATATGGGCACACAAAGTAGTTTTTTCCCCCCACAGAGGCATTTTTACCAATCTTTGTTATCATGGTTCCATTTATCTTGTTGAAACTGTTTGCACTGATTTTCCATTATGAATATGTTTGGTAAATACTAGAATGGATGAACACATTTTTCTAAATGATGCTTCAAAGAAATGTTACCTACAATTTCACAGCAGTTTAGCAAAATGTTTTCCCCAGTTGCATTTCTTTTGTGAACATTTTACTTTGGACACAAAGGATCATCAATTTTGCCCTCAAGCTTCTGCAGATATTTGCATCTGTATGTCGCCTTATATTGTTAAACTTTGCAAACGTATTTATGTACATATTTTGATACTGGAAACACTGTCAGCAGTGCAGTCCGCCATTACAGACATTCTTTAGAACGCTCACCTTAATAATAAAGGCTTTGTATTAATGAACCATAAATACAGTTTGAACAGCATTAACTTATGGTCCCAAAAATTACCTTAACTGCAGGCAATGCCCCTTCCTGATCAATAATGTGGTAGTGCAAATTGGCAGCCAAAGGGTTTGACATGAAAACTTGTTGTCCTTGACCCCAAATAATATCTCCTCGGCGTCGAGCTATAGTAATTCCACAATCCTGATATTCAATATTTTATCTGTTGAACTAAATGGTATTGCAAATTGAAGTAAACTTTACATATGTATGTACAAATATGTGTTTAGGCTTTAAGTGCATATATAATCTGTGTAGCTAAGGGTTCAGGGATAGGTAGGATATTAAGATGTAAGTTCTTTAAGATGACTATTTAGAAGGTAGATTTTATGATTTTAATTAAAGGCACAAATTAAAATCTATTTTATATTGAATTGAATTTTTTGTTATTTTGTAAGTCAGAAATACTTATATAAAATGTAAAGAACATTTTATTAACTACGGAGTTTATTTTTCTAAAGTTAAAATTAATTTAATTGAATACATTTTGTTATATTAAAAGTAACTTACAAGGACACTCATTAACAATACCCCCACCTCCCTTGAGCGGCTGCGGACCGAATGGGAGGAATGGGTGGACTCCCTGGAAGAGGAAGACTGGCGCGACACCCTTATGGCGCCCAGGACAGTCACGGCCTCAGCCAGACAACGCATGATACAGCTCTACTTCTTGCATGCTGCCTATTTGACACGGCACGTCTGCAACGCGCGGGGTTCAAGCCGTCCTCCGCTTGCGTGAGGTGTGGGCATGAGCCGGTCGACTTTTTCAATGTGGTGTGGGCGTGCCCGCGCTTGGCGCGCTTCTGGGGAGACATTGAGGAGGAGCTCACAGAGGTGCTGTGGTGGTTGATTCCACACGATCCGAAGCGTGTGATCTTGGGCATCACCGATGGGTTGGACGGGTCCAGACATGAAAAACTGTTTTATACTACAATAGCGGTGGCGAAGAGGGATATAGCCTCCGTTTGGAAAAGCCCTGATCCTCCCACTGTGGAGAAGTGGCGGGCCGGGGTCGACTGGTGCACCGTATCGTAGGGTTTGGGGGGGCTTTGTTTAGTCTTGTAGGGGATTCTCCAAATGCTATCCTTTTTACTTGTATGCACTTGACCTTTGGATTGTCCAGACCATTGTATGCATTCCTTTGTTATTATGGAACCTTGATGACTGGCTGGTATTTTTTGTTCAACTCAAAAACTTGTTTATCAAAACAAAAGTAACTTACAAATTTAAATGGAGCTTAATATACCAATAAATGGAAATAAATAAATATATATACACACACAAACACTTGGCAGTTTATATATATATATATTATTTTTTGCGTGATAACTTCGCTACGAAGACTCATTTCTACATAAGCCAAAATGTAAAATCTTTGCCCGACGGCTGTACTTCCGTTTGTTTTGGATTGAGTGATTCAGATTAAAAAAAGAATAGCCCTGGAAATTGTTTGCTAATAAATCTTACTACCAGATTGTATGCAATATTATTCATCACTAATTTGGATTTTTTAGAATCCTATGAATATACTCACCTGTTCTGGTTTTCTTACATATCTTAATCCTTTGCGTTACTTTAGCATCAGTGGAAACAGTCACTAGATAAAACTCTGACCTCTCCCCAGCAGGAACATTAATTGTCAAAGTTATCTTTCAACTCTTATTTTTGCCCGAAAACCTCTGGACACACATGGACATGTTCTTTGATGTAGTTGTGTTACTCCATATGGGAATTAAAATGGGAAACGCAACCCCCACCCTATTTTCAGTGCCCGCTTGACGGATCACCCGAAATTTCGCATGTACAAGTTCACATGTACAAGAAGAATCATCGGTGCACATTTTTATGGAAATTTTTGTGAAGATTCAGCAAACTGCGCCAAAGATAATATATACACATATATGCACTGACAAAAAAACAAAGGTTACAAGTACGTTATAGTTAGGCTATTAACTATATGAAATAAGTATTTTTAGGTCTCGCCTAAACCAGTGCATGCGCTGCTCTGGTGAGACATTTAGTAAGCGGGTTTTCGAAGTGTTACCCACATGCTTTTTCCAGCCACCAGCTTGCTGTTACGCGCACAAGCAAGCACGACATGCACAGCTGCCATCTAGCTTTATCGCGTGAATTTGATCACGATCACTTTCCCTGTGCGCTCGCAAGCACCACTCGCGTGTTTTTTTTATTTTATTCTTGCTCGAGCGCACACAAATCCCGGTCGCAGCCACACTTCATGCGGTCGCCTCGGTACTGCTCCATGGCTCAGCATGCGTCTGCCCGGCCCTAAATATATATTACGGTAAGAGAGCTTGCTTCAGTACCTATGCAGTGTCCGCAACATCGCCAGAGGAATGACCTGTATGATACTGCGGAGGTGAGAAGTGGGTTACAGCATGGCGCCCATGCCCCATGTTCAATAACAGACAACGAAAACTCATAACATGAACTTGCACAGTGAAAAGAGAATTACTTTGCTAAAGTAGTTTGCTGTTTGATTTTAAGAAATGTGGCAATTCCCAGTTCTTGTGCACGCACGTGCAGAAAACTGGTTGCCGAAATAGTATTTCCGCTGGCCGCCGTAGTCAGTCATGCCTTTAAAAACAGGGCAGTGATACGTTTTCTGTTGCTGTTGCATGGTCCGCGTTTCGATTGTCAAAACTAGCCTTTCTATCCCACGTCATTTTTGACAAAACTACAATCTTAATTGGCCCTCCTGCTGAGAGTCTCTCCAGAGAGGCCCAGGATTTTGAGCATGAAGGCTCCCTTGTATCTAGCAGCAGGAGTAAAGGGGAATGGCTGTGAGAGGCCGAGCCACGGAGGAGCAGAGCCACGGAGGAGATTGCTACTGAAGCCAAGATTTAAAATTCATTCAAAATAGCAAGGTGATGGAATAAAAACCTTCATCAATTTCATTTATTACCAAGTGGGTGCCTTGCTCTAATGATCCATGCCCACCCTAAGAATTTAGCCATGCCTATAGACACGCACTCTGAGGTGTTCGATCTTAGGACTCCGAGAGCTTCTTAATACTATCATTATTCTCCTGAAGATGTCACCCTCCATAACCCAAATGTCACACTATACTTGAATTCAAGCCTCATAGGTGAAATGTGCAATGGTATCTCCCAGTCCCCCTTTTAGGGTGTTTCTGCTTTTCCATTTAACCACTAGTTAATCCTTTGTTCCCCCAAGATATTGTCACATTTTCTTTCCAGATTGAAGTTATCCAGTTTAATCAGTGCTGCATTTTTAATCTGTGTGATCACTTTAGATACCTCTCCTTCCATCTGTGGCTACTCCTCACAATGGGTTTGATGTAAATGCACGGTGCACCACTTTTCACTTGGCTGCTTCAGACTTCGGTTGCTACCTCCAAGTATAATGTTTTAGCTTATCTAAATATCCTATACCAACCTGACCAGAAACGTCGACAGAAGCTGTCATATGTATAAAGCGGGGAGAAAATGGAAAAAATGACTGTAATGTGTGTATTGTGTTGAAGTACAGTGAATTTTCCTCTGATGCAGTCATGAATAAAGAGTTGGGGAAAAAAATCTAAATATCCTATACCTTTGGCTTTTAGCCCTGAAGTATCAATCCATTTACAGATTTTGCATCGTCTGCAACAAAGCAAGCTTCCATCTCTGCTCCTCCGCAATGTGCTTTTGTAAGGTCATTGAGCACACACACAAGTGCGATCGTGTGGCCCACCGTATCTTTCTTTCTAAAGGGCAATGTTGAAGGGCCTCATACAGTTACACGCTGAAGATGATGAGGAAAGATATTCCGTCCAACTCATTTCTCTTTACTTTCACCTCAGTGACTAGGTGGTGGACCATACCTTTTTAGAACACAAGAATTGGGTCCTGGATCGTCCTGATTGCTTCTGGAGCAGTACAATGTGTTCACCTCCACAGAAGGAAAATAATGTTCTCTAGTAGAACGTAAGATCTCTTAATTAACTTCCTATGTGGGCGTCATGCTCTTCATTTTCCGCTACAGTCAAGAAAGATGGCTATGCACTGTGTACCTAAATGTGAACTCATAGGAAGTAGGCAGTGCTTCTGTCCAATGAATCACATTAACAATTCAGTGCGTATCCATTTAACGTCATTTCCTTCAAAAAAACACAATGGACAAATTAATAAACGAGGGCTCATTTCTCAGTTGAATAGTTGATTTCTCAAAGAACGCCCTTCATAGGTGGGCAGATAGTGGGACATAATCAACTACTTAACTTGAAAAAACAGGGCACATATTTCTCTTTATGTATAGTGCTTTGATGATCTCCACATCCCCTATTAGGCGAAAGTTCTCCCCATTTCTTATTTGGAATGCTGCAATGTCCTTCACTTGCCATCTTCAGGATACCCTGTGTTTATCCTACAGTGAGTTAGACAGTCATATGAGTCTTCATAATGTTTCCATGTTGCTTCTAGTTTTAATGGACAGCAGAGCTGAGGGATGCGGCCAAAGTATGCTCATTTTCTGAGTAATAGTGGCTACCACCCTGTTTGTATGCTGCAGAAAACTCTTGGACACCCAAGCCTGCATTTACACCCTTCCTGTCCTTCGACCAAAAGCTTATGTACCCGGTGGGTGTGGGAGTGCTTACATGCACCGGATGAAGTTGTTGCATCAAAGATATTGTGCTGCATAACTAAATACTTATAAGGTCTCAAAAGCTAGACCTATTGGCCATGCCAATGCTTGTTTTGGTTGGTAGAGATGTTCTCAAATTCTTAGGCACCAAGAATGCATCACCGAAATTGGGAAACTCACTCGGGCCTTTTGATAAGCTGTCCATCATCCTAGCAAAAGGCGGGAAAACCTTTGCATACTACTGAGGAGGACAGGGCGGTGCCAAACAGTTGGAGCATCCAGGTGATTTTGCATATTTGCATACTCACAGTAATTTAAAGGGGGAACCGCAGGCTCTGCTCTCACCAGGAGAGGCCAAAAAAGAACCCACTTGTCAGTCGCTTCAGATTGCGCTCTGAAAAAATACACTTGCAAAGCACAAGAAGTTAGGCACATTTGCTCCTTACAGAAATGAAGCTTCAACTGGACCACATGATAGCCTCAATTCCCCTGCAGTCCTTGGTATTGCTACAGCAAGGATGGAGCTATTAAATATCCAGCCCACTGTGTGCAGGAGCAATCCTTTCATATGTTGGGCAGGAAAACAGATGAAAACTCCACTCCCAGCAAGAGGGAGCAGTTTGACAGCCCCTGCTTGCTGGGAGCAGAGTTAGTGTTTGTCCTTGCTTTGCAGGAGCTGTAACAGCTCCAGCAAAGCAAACAGCTATTTCCTGAGTGTGGGCACCTCGGGTGATAGCAGAATCAGACCTGCAAGTGGGGGGGGGGCCCATGACCTTTAAGGACTCCAGGAGGGGGGCTATGCGGACCCCCTCCTGTTTCCACAAGCTGGCCAGGGAAGGTGGTGGTCCCAGGGGATAAATATGGCTGGGAGGAGGGGCAGGCAGCCCCCCTCCTTTTCTGGCAGTTCTTTTGTGCCCCAGGAGGTGACGGTCACTGGGGCAATTAATTCCAAAGTCCCGGGGAGGTGGTGGTCCCGGGAACCCTTAAGGCCTGTGTAGGGACCTGGCCCACCTGAGGGCTCAAAAAAAATAAAAAACAAGTGCAGAAACCTATGCAGTTTTTGCCCGCCTGTGTCACACAGAAATTTCCGATGAATTCCTAAGTATTTGCCTTTCCTATGGAAACTAGAACAACCTACTGGAGATATATATATATATATATTCTTTTTTTTCAGGGATGTGGAATTTCTATAGCCCGACGCCCAGGACATATTGTTTGGGGTCAAGGGCAACAGGTTTTCATGGTATTTTGTCCTAGGGACAAGTAGGCCCAACTCCCTGCAACACAAACCCTTTGGCTGCCAGTTTGCAGTACCACATTATGAATCAAGGAAGGGGACTGTCTGCAGTTAATATTTTTGCCCATATGTTGATGATGTTCAAACTTGTATTTATGGTTCATTAATTGAAAGCCTTTATTATTAGGATGAGCGCTCGAAGTAAATGTAAGTTCTGACTGCACTACTGACAGTGGTTCCAGTATAAAAATGTGGACACACCGTTTCAAAGTTTAGCAATATGAGGCCATGTATAATACTCCCAGAATGCTCTTCGATCTGATGCAAATATTTGCAGAAGCTTGAAAGCAAGAATAATGATTCTTTGTTTTCAAAATAAAACGTTCACAAAAAAAATTAGAGCAGAAAAACAAAAACATTTTGCTAAACTACTGTAAAAATGTAGGTACCCTTTCTTTGTTTGTATGTTTGTTTGAGCAGCATCATTTAGTAACAAGTGTTGGTGCATGCTAGTATCTCCCAAAAATATTCATAATGGAAAATCGGTGTAACCAGTTTCAATAAGATTATGGGAAACAAACAAACAAGCATTGGCAAAGCCAGTAGGTCTGATGGTCAGCTTTTTCGTTTTGTCAATGTGTGACTTGTTCTGGCATGGTTTTTGTAAAAACTTCTTGGTGTGGGAGCCGCCGGGCCCTCGCCATTATAACCATCATTGGCAAAAAGAAAAACACATTTTTGGTCTCAAAAAGCACACACTGCCACAGAACTACTTTATGCGCAAATATTGTCCTTGTGAAAGAGCAGAATGCTGCCACTCACAGTGAAGCCAGTCGATACAGAAACAGAGAGAGACAGAATTTTAATAAACACAAAAGGTCACTGTCAAAGCCAGAACAAATTAGGGACCTAGTAATTAAAAAAAGTCTCAAAAGTGCACCGATGGTTTATGTCCTTGCATTAAGTGCAGCTATACGGCTTTCGTGAATTACAAAGAATTCACAGAAGTAGGACAAGAAATAGTACTCCTAGAAAATATTTGTTAACTTAATTTTAGCATGAGCAAATATGCATGTGTAGATTTGCTCATGCAAAAATCTGGGTGTTTGCAAGTTCACTTTCCCTCCAACCACTTTTTTACCCAACTCTGGAAGAAGGTTTAAGTCTGCCATTGACGGGAGTACATTTCCAACATTTCTCAGGCTGGGAAAAGATTAAAGAGTTGTTGAAAAGCCTTAAAACATGCAAGTTAGCAGTTTGAACAGACTCAAAAGGGAATTCTAACCCTGGAGCTATTGCTTACCACTACTTTCAGTCCCAGTATGTGGATCTGTGGAAACGTGGTAACAAAGGGATAGCAAGTATTCAAATACTACTATGGTATGAGCCCTGGCATAATCAGAGAGGCTATATCAGAGCTCTTATATAATGAGATTGCTGCCATAATTTGTCACCGCACTACATGGCCCCAAAGGGGCAAGTGGATTTTGTTACAGGACAAGTAGGTTTATGAAGCGACCTGCCCCATGGACAAGTAGATATTTTATTAAATTCCACATCCATATACACACACATACATGTTTCATAACTCAAATTAATTTCATGCCTACAGAGCTAAAAAGCGCACTACTGTATGTGACACTAGAAACTTTTTAAAGTAGTTATGCAGCACAAACAATAAAATTTCTGCCACACAGCCTTTACTGAGGTGACAACCATGCCCAATAAATGACTGCTATTAATACAAAAGACAGAATTTCAAATGATGTATATATGCATCCACCATCTTGGAGTGGTGTTTATGAAATATTGAATATTTTAACCTTCCTACCCGACTTGAAGAGATGACTAAATTATTCCTTGTATATAGAAAACCTAATTCCGTAACAAATAATCTTACATTTCTCACTTTAATCAGTGTTGTAAAATCCATCAAAATCTGCAAACACTCAAGAAAAATGTATTGAATACTTTGTAAAAACAAAAAAAATTCAACAGTTTATATATGTTTCCCCTTGTTAAAGCGCCCTGCATAAAACGAACAGTTTACATGTACAAGTAAATCCATCATTCTAAAGTAATATGTATTACAACACTATTTGCTTTAATTACGTTTTATGATATATACAGACGGACATGTATTTTTCTGTGCTGCGTATAGGAGCCTATACTTTTCATTATTACAAGTGATCTGTTCTCATCAAAATTACACAGGATTATCCCAGGATACACCCACAGGATTATCACAGGATACACCCACGTGGGCTCAGGATTCCTAGCACATCAGGTTTCTGTAACATTTTCTATATTGGATTGCTTCATGGAACAAAGTATTCAAATGCATCACAAAACCTCTTCTATCTTGAAGGATATAACTAGTTTCATTTTGCTTTCGTACATGGCTGGTTATTCATAAACAAGACAAAAACATATTTTTTTAAAAAAACATAGTGCAAACCCCGATTGAAAAGTATTTTATGAGAACAGTATATCAGAGAGAACTTTTCACATCTGTCCTTTCATGTGTATTTTCAACTATTCTCCAATATTGAGATGTGGCTTCCATGTCAATAATAAATTTAGACTCAAGGTGTCTAAGGGTTAGTTGTATAATCCCACCACTATTGCTTAAAACTGGTCAGTGCCATGTGTATAACTCACTCATTTCACTGTAATGTCTAGAAATGGGATGGTGTTTTTAATTATACTCTAAGATGTGTTTTGTTAGTAGTTAAACTGTACACATGAACAGATATGTTTGTGCATCATGTAGTCTGAACTACAGCTCATAAATGTAAAGATGATTCTATTTCTGCTATTGTGCAGTACATCTTAGATCTGAATACTTTAACGGGATTTACAAGCTTTACATCCTAGATCTTATACTTTGCTTGAATGTACAAGCTTTACTGCAATAGTGGGATTCGGAATACCACAAACTAAATTGTTGAGATAATGCAACACTATTCATCGAGGGCCAGTTAATCCACAAGGGCCTGATGGTGGAGAATTCTTCTGCAGCAGTGCCATACACACCAGGTAGGCTATTTGGAATATGTGTTGGGAACGTGTTTCCTTGTAGCCTTTTGCTCCTAGTACTAGTCAAAGCTCAGTGTGTTTTATAAGCTATTCTTGGAGATTATGTGCTCTATAAATGAATGGGAAATGCCAGAGCTTAACAATAGCTTCGGTGAGGGTGGTTCAGGGCTGGAGAGAAGCATAGAGGTGGCTTCAGAGGTGTCTTTGGAACTGCTTTTGGGGAAGGATCCAGTATGTAGACCTTTATTTATCCTTGCTGTATAGCTTCACATCCCCCAGGTACAGTTACCCGTCTGCTACCCTGTCCCACCTTCATCCCCTTGAATCTCCGTAAGCCCTCCTTTATACCAAGTTTTAATCGTTTATCGTGTGATATGACTCTGTACTCCTCTACTGTATCTGTAAAGCGCTCTGATACCCTCACGGGTCATGTTCGCGCTCTATAAAACCTTAAAATAAATAAATAAAATAAACTTTCCATGCTGTGTGTCTCACCCTCCCCTCCTCTTTCTCTCCGTCATTCTCTGTCTACCTCCCCAGCTCCTACCCCCGTCCCCTGAATCTCTCCCCCCGCCTGCTTTCCCCCTTACGTACATGTTCTTCTTGTTTGTCTCGACCTTACATGTAACTATGTTGCCGTGCTCTAATAACTGTGTAACCTTTGTAAGGTGCATGTATAGTCTGATGCTCATGTAAAGCGCTCTGATACCTCCGGGTGGAGCCAGCGCTAGATAAAACCTTTACAATGAAATAAATCAAATAAGGAGCGGGCCATGGGGCTAGCAACTGTGTGCATGGAGCGTGGTTGGTGGAGGCTGGGGATGTTGGAGGGATGTTGGGGCAGAGAGGGGGCAAAGGAGAGCGACACAGACCTGATCTGGGGGCACTGACAGGGGCAGCAACGGGGGGGGGGGCCAGGGGGCAGTGAGACTGACATGAGCGGGGCAGAGGGGGGGGCAGGATACTCCGCGGGGCAGGGGGACAGACCGTGACAGGTCAGTGCGGGGGGGGTCCCTGTGGATCGGGGGGGGGGGGCAGGGGGACAGACCGTGACAGGTCAGTGCGGGGGGGGTCCCTGTGGATGGGGGGGGGCAGGGGGACAGACCGTGACAGGTCAGTGCGGGGGGGGGGTCCCTGTGGATGGGGGGGGGCAGGGGGACAGACCGTGACAGGTCAGTGCGGGGGGGGTCCCTGTGGATCGGGGGGGGGGGGCAGGGGGACAGACCGTGACAGGTCAGTGCGGGGGGGGTCCCTGTGGATGGGGGGGGGCAGGGGGACAGACCGTGACAGGTCAGTGCGGGGGGGGGGTCCCTGTGGATGGGGGGGGGCAGGGGGACAGACCGTGACAGGTCAGTGCGGGGGGGGTCCCTGTGGATCGGGGGGGGGGGCAGGGGGACAGACCGTGACAGGTGAGTGCGGGGGGGGTCCCTGTGGATGGGGGGGGGCAGGGGGACAGACCGTGACAGGTCAGTGCGGGGGGGGTCCCTGTGGATCGGGGGGGGCAGGGGGACAGACCGTGACAGGTGAGTGCGGGGGGGGTCCCTGTGGATGGGGGGGGGCACGGGGACAGACCGTGACAGGTCAGTGCGGGGGGGGTCCCTGTGGATCGGGGGGGGGGCAGGGGGACAGACCGTGACAGGTGAGTGCGGGGGGGGTCCCTGTGGATGGGGGGGGGCAGGGGGACAGACCGTGACAGGTGAGTGCGGGGGGGGGTCCCTGTGGATGGGGGGGGCAGGGGGACAGACCGTGACAGGTCAGTGCGGGGGGGGGGGGTCCCTGTGGATGGGGGGGGCTGGGAGCGCAGGGGGGGGGTGTCAGTCCGCAGTACTGACCCCCGCGGCCCCCTGGGGATGTCTCTGGACGGTGGGGGCTCCGCGGCCTGTAGCACGGGGGGGTTGTTTATAGACCTGTGACCTGGGACGCGGGGGGGGGGGGGGGGGGGTGTCTGTGACATGGGCCGCAGCTCGTACCCCCCCCGCGGTGAGGGCACTCAGCCCCGGGGGGGGGGGTCTCGCAGCCCCCGCTCCCGCACCCCCGGCCCCTCTCACCTGCTGCGCCCGCGGCCGCCGCCGGATCCGATGACAGGACGAGGAGGAGGGAGGGGTGCACTTCCGCTTCCGGGTCAGAGGGAGCGGACCAGGCCGCGGCGCGCGGCGGGGAGAGGAGGGCCCTCCCGAAGCCCCGCCCCCAAGGGAGGTACGAAGGCCCGCCCCTACAGAGGCACGAGCCCCTCCCACCCCGGAGCTCCGCCCCCCAGGAGTCCAAAGGAGGCGCGAGCCCCTCCCACCCCGAAGCTCCGCCCCCCAGGAGTCCAAAGGAGGCGCGAGCCCCTCCCACCCCGAAGCTCCGCCCCCCAGGAGTCCAAAGGAGGCGCGAGCCCCTCCCACCCCGTAGTCCCGCCCCCTCTCGGAGCCCCGCCCCCTCCAGGGCTTCCTGTTCAGTCTTCATTTATTGTCATTTATCCTTCTGGACCCGGCGGGGGATATATGTTTATTTTATTTATTTATTTATTTGTTAAATGCAATTTTATAACATTACCCGAAGCTCTCAGAGCGCTGCACAATAGAACCAGTTGCGTTACATGAGAGAAATGTTACAAAAATGGAACAAACAAAAACAGCCACAGATGTGATCTATAATGCTCCAAGCCTATTCGCTGTTAAAATGTAATCCTGAGTGAATTTACTATTTGTATATATAGAACTCTAACCACGGGTATATGTAGCAGACCTTTGTGTTCTCTGCCATTCCTATGTGATTTTAGAGTTTTTCCGTTTGTATCTCCTCCTTGAGTGACTTTACAACTTCTACATTTGCAATTTTTTTCTGTTTGTATCTCTTATTTAACTCATGTAATCCAAAGTCCTTATGTAACGCAACTGGTTCTTTTGTAAAGCGCTCTGACACCTGCAAGTAATGTTTGCGCTCAGGCCCGGACTGGCCATAGCGGGCACCGGGCAATCCCCCGGTGCGCCGCACAGGTGGGGGCCATTTTTGTCACAGGGCCGTTTATGCAGCATAGCTGCAAAATCGGCCCTGTACCAAAATCGGCCGAAAACCGGACCGGCAAAGAGCTCGGCGGCACCTCCAACACCCCCGAGTGGGGAGGGGGGTTTTGTTTCCCAGTCCGGCCCTGTTCGCGCTGTCTAAAATTGCATTAAATAAATAAAACAGTGGAGCGAAGGGCCTCAGAGGGGCGGGAGGGGGGGGGGGGAACACTACTGGCAGCTGCAACCAGGACCCAAGGGCTGAGGGGCAGAGTCACTCATAGGAAGCCCCCTTCTCCCCTCACACAGCACGCCTCCCTGGCACCGGGACTTGGACACAACCTGTCCCACCACAACCACTGTTGCCAACAGAGGCTGAGACTGAATGGGAGGGGGTCACTTGGTGTGAATATTTCACTCATTATATTTCTGCTTTCAATGACAAAGAAGATGAACAGTCACCTGAAAAGAAGAAGACAATACTCTTGCATTGTTTAGGCGCTGGTGGGTTAAAAGTGTACACTCGCATTAACAAAAAGATCTGTGAGGGTGTTGTATACACCAATGCCCTGAAAGATTTAGACAGTTACTTTAAACCTACTGTGCGCGTCACAGTGGATAGATTCAAATTATCCACCTCTAACAAGGCAAAGAAGAAAGTATTGAGAAATATGTAGCATTTCTGAAAAATTCTGCAACAACGTCTCAATTTGGGGACTTACATGATGAATTTATTAGGGATCAACTAGTCATGCGACCGACCAAACCCTCTATCCAAGATTCCCTATGGGCCAAAGGGGAGAAACCTGCACAAGATGTAATCAAAATTGTTCAAAGAGCAGAATTAACAGGTAGATGCGCCAAAGCGGTGCTTGCAGACAACAAAACTAAACTGGAAGAACCTGTTATTGTTGCCAAGGTCAATGAAGTGAAGCTGAGATTACAATCCCTTGCACAACATAAAAGTAAACACCATCATGAGAATGACTGTAAGTACAGCAACATGAGATATTCCCAAAGTAAATGCTACAGAAGCAGAAGCTCAAGACATCTGGCCGATGACAAAAGATGCCCTGCTCGAAATCATAGGTGGTCTAAATGCGGCACCTTTGGTCATTTCCAGAAGGTTTGCTGAAAGAAAACAGGGAGGAGAGTTAAATGGGTTGAGCAAACAGAAGTAGACAATTCAGATTCTTCAAGTAACATAGATGTCAACATGTATCTACTTAATGTGAATGATAGTCAAAATCCAAGCATTGACATAGAAGAAGAATCCAAAAGAAAGAAACCAAAGTGTGAAATGTCTATTGGGGGAGTGAACATTTCCATTGCTGCAGACTCTGGTTCTCCTTACACGATAATTAATAAGGAAGTGTGGGACAGTAAATTCGTCCAGCCATTGAGACAAGAGTTGGTTCCTCTTCACATCTCATTAAAAACCTTCACAGGTGAACCTATAGAATTTGCCGGCTACAGGAAATTGAAATTTGTTTTCAAGAACAGCAAAGCCATGTGCAATCTGTATATTTCCTTTTCAGATCCCTCTGTATTGAGATGGAAAGACCAGGGTAAATTAGGAATTACCCTCAATCCTAACAGTCCCGAACCTGTTTTGTTAACACAAGATGAGGAAGAATTAGGTTTCTATAATATCTAAAAATACCCTAAAATATTTAAAGGTAATATTGGTAAGTTAAAGGGTTTCCAGCATAAAATACAGGTTAAATCGAATGTGGTACCACTAATACACAAAATGAGAAATATCCTTTTTTCATTGAAAGAGGAAGTAAAGGCCCAACTGGAAAGCTTACTCAAGTCTGGGGTCATTTAACACGCTGAGTCTTCTGAGTGGGATGCACCATTGGTTATGGCCAAGAAGGCCAATGGTAAATTAAGATTGTGCATTGACTTACGTGACCTAAACCAATGCATTAGGGTAGACCAGTTTCCTCTACCCAAAATCAATGAAATGCTGAGTCTTACAAAAAATATGATGTCATTCTCTACCATCGACCTCACCGCAGCATATCATCAGGTTTCTCTACATCCAGAGAGTAGGACATTTACCACCTTTATTTCTCCCTTTGGACGTTTCAGGTACACAAGAGATCCATTTGGATTGGCCTCCGTGGCCGCGATGTATCACAGACTGATGTATGTGGTTTTTGAAGGGTTCGAAAATCTACAAATTTTCCAGGGAAATCTCTCGGTGATAGGAAAAACGAGAGATGAACACGACAAAAACTTATTCTAAGTCCTAAGCACATTGCAAGAGAAAGGTATGACGGCGAGTGCAAGAAATGTAAATTCGCCAGCCCACATGTAAAATATTTGGGTCATGAAATTACTCAAAAAGGCATAAAAATAAAAAAAAAGAATTGTTAAGGGCCATAAAAGATGCACCCATTCCCAAAAATGTGGAGGAAGTACGTGCCTTATTAGGGTTACTGGAATTATATTCAACATTTTTTTCAAAATATTTTTCATCAAAAACGTACAACATCAGGTAACAACTTAAACAAAAAAACATGTTTGAATGGTCCCCCATGTTCAGAAAGCCTTCATCTCCTTCAAAGAAGATGTTTGTAATGCCCCCCCCTTACAGGGATTCAATCCTAACTTAGCTAGCATCTTTACTATGGATGCCAGTGAGAGGGGCATTGGTGCTGTCTTCAGCCAAAACAACGGAAGTGAAAAGGAGGATACCATTGCCTTTGCCTCACGCTCCTTAACACCGACCAAAGAGAAATATTCGGTAATCGAGCGTGAAGCCCTGGCATGTGTATGGGGTCTAGAGCATTTTCGCCAGTTTATATGGGGGAAGAAAGTGTTATCACGCAACGATTACAAACCCCTCACCAGATTGTTAACAACCAAGGGTCTGTACACTGCTTCACCTAGACTAGCTCGCATGTCTGTAAGATTTCTGGACTTTGACTATGAACTGCAATATGTACCTGTGTAAAGAATGTCGTGGCCAACTTTCTCAGCAGGTTACCCCTTCCCATGAGTGAGTGTGAGGAAGACCATGGGGGGGGGGGGGGGTTTGGGTGGCCAGTATCACAAAAGAATTCCCAGGTATTACCAAACAAGAGTGGCAGAGATGTATTTCTACTAGAGGTGAGCAGAATGGTACAGGTTGGGTGGCCTAAAAAAATGTACACAATGAAATAAGAGTCTAATGGGAATTGAGGCACAAACTGTCCTTGGAAGGAGGACTCATATTGAGACAAAGGGAAGTAGTTCCCTCAGAAGCACTGAGACCTAAAATACTAGAAATCTGTCACGAGGGTCATTTGGGTATCAACAAAACCAAAAGCAGAATCAAAAGTTGGTATTGGTGGCCTGGAAGTGACTTAGCTATCGAAAGGAAAGTAAGAAACTGCATTCAGTGTGAGATTTCAGACAATCAGGCCGGCATTACATCCCTTGCCCAGTCCAGGTATGCTGTGGGAGAGAGTTGGAATTGACTTAATGGGACCCCTATGGAATAAGGAGGAACAAGTGTACATAGTGGTACTCATCAATCACTTCTCCAAATGGCCAGAGATAGAGATACTCAGCAAGGCGGACTCAGGAAACATTATTAGGTTCCTTGACCAAGTTTTCACTAGAGAAGGGTTACCCAAGTTCCTAGTAAGCAATAATGGTCCACAGTTCAACTCCGACATCTTCGAAAAGTACCTTGCCAGGAACGGTATTACGCACAAAACAACCTTGGTGTACCATCCTGCAGGTAATGGGGCTGTGGAATGCTTTAATTGTGTCATCATGGGTGTCATACATCTGGCCAACAACAACGGGTTGCATTGGGTCAACAAATTGTCCAAAATAATATGGGCATAGAGAATAACCCCTAGGGAGTGCACGACATCCAGTCCATTCGAACTTAAGAGAGGGAGAACCCCCTTATCGAAAGACAACATTGGGTGGATAGTTTGAGCCAAACACGTTGATTGGACTCCACAAAAGGTAAAAGAGAAGTTGTCACAAGCACCGACTAGGTGCAAAGATCAATACAACCGGAAGCAGAAATCTAAGCCGATCACCCTTAAGGCGGGTGATTATGTAAGAGTCAAACATAGTGGTTTCATTGTAAAGGGGCAAAGCCGCTATACTCAGCCGTTGATTATTAAGAGAATGTTTTGCAATTCGGCCCTTCTCAGCGATGGCAAAGTATGGCATGCATCTGCCCTTTCAGTGTGCAAGAAAAGGGATGGTGAATTAATTGAGGTGGATGAAACTAGTACAAGGCAGGAACAAATTATTGCCGCAACAGAGAATTTAGATGGTAAAAGAGGTACTGAAGTGTGGTATGATGAATCTGATTTCGATGAAGACTATGAGAGTACCCAACCCCAGAATTGCAACATAACGCTCTCCTCCATTCTCGAGGAGGAATCAACCAAACAGCCTAATGTACAGGTAACGACCAACCAGTCTAATGCACAGGTAACTACACCTGTCAATGGGTCTCTTAATAAGACTGTCAGACAAAAAGGGACATCTCGGGGTCTTGACACAGAGGTACCCAGTACTAGCAGTAGAGGAAGAGTTATTGTTAAACCATGTTTGTATAAGGATTTTGAATGCTATTAATGCATAACTTTGCACTCTCTTGTGTTTGCCTGCCTCCCGTCCCTCCACCCCTCCACCCTACCCCCCCCCAGTACTGTCCTCTTTTCAGGAGGAGATGTGTTAAGATGGACCCTTGTTTCTAGATCTTTTCTTTCCCTTTCCGCACCCGTGCCCCCACGCACACTCCCCTTCAAACTTATGTATCAGCTGAGCTAGAACCTCGGCCGAGCAGTTGTCATTCTGGAGAAGTTGTTGGGGAGTTGACTCATCTGTGGTCAGTGCAAGTCCTCCCTTGTGGTGTGCTGAATTACTTCAATTAAAGGCTACTTCAAATTACGCTGACTCTTGTCTTAATAATTAGGATTACACAAATACATCATTTCAAAATTGAGGCAGCAGCTCTCCTGAGTGCCATGTACCAGTCAGGGTCCTGACCTGGGATGAGGAGGCTTGTACCTGCTGGGGGGCTTGGGAAGGAGAAGTATCCATCAAAGTGTCTTTGTAAGAGAAGAGTTTTAAGATCTGTTTTGAAGATCCGGAAAGAGGTGGTGGGAAGAAGGTTTGGAGGTGGCGGGTTCCAAAGTCTAGTCGCATTACCTGAGAAGAATTGAAGCACAAGTCTTTCTCTTTTAAAAGTTGGACGTTCGAGCCGTAGACTTTCAGCATTGCGTGATCGCCTGGAGACAATTGATATTTGGAGTTTGCTGGCCAGAGAGCAAGAGGGAGAAGTGTGTATGGCTTTATGGGTGATGCAAGCAGACTTCTATAGTGACCTATCTTCAATGGGAAGCCAGCCAAGAGAAATCTGTATGGTTGTAATACGGTCATTTCTTTTGGTCCCATAGATGAAACACGCCACTGAATGCAGGATGCATTTTAGAGGCGATAGGTGGGATTTGGGGAGGCCTGAAAGGAGAAAATTACAGTAGTCCAGCCCTTTCTTCACACCCACACCAAGGCCCTCCCGCCGCATTCCCTCCACCCTGTGAGTTTATTTTTTGTTTTTGCAATTGTATATAGCACAGACGTGGCCGAAGGCATCAGATCACTTTACAACCCACAGAAGCGAGACCTCAAAGCCCCCTTCAGATTCACTCTCGGAAGCAGCAGCCCCAAGGCGGGGGGTCCCTGGGGAAGGGTATGAGGGGGCTCTGCTTTCAGACCCCCAGGCCCTTTAATGCCCACGCAGGGCCCCCAGCCACAGTTCATGCCCATCCTGGACTCTTAGTCATACTTAAAACTGATCCCTGATTCTGATCCTTTCTTAATACCCTCAATCCCTTCACTGCTCACCCATCCTTCAACTCCCACTAATAACCCAGTCCTCAATCCCTTCACTGCTCTCCCCTATCACCTGTTATAGGTGGAGGGACCGTGTGCTCATTCTGCAGCTGCCTCTATATACTTTAATAAGGGCCCACACCTGCTCCTTGTTGCGTCCACTTGCTCCTACATGAGGATCCCATATCTTGCTCCTACACAAGGTCCGTACACCTGCTCCTTGTTGCTTCCACTTGCACCTATGTGACAGTCCCACACCTGTTCCTTCCTCCTTTTATACGAGGGTCCCTCATCTTGCTCCTTCCTACATCCACTTGCACCTACACGAGGACCCCACAACTGCTCCTTATTGCGTCCACTTGCTCCTACATAAGGATACCATATCTTGCTCCTACACAAGGTTCGTACACCTGCTCCTTCCTGCTTTCACTTGCACCTACACGACAGTCCCACACCTGTTCCTTCCTGCTTTTTTATGAGGGTCCCTCATCTTGCTCCTTCCTACATCCACTTGCACCTACACTAGGTCCCTACACCTGCTCCTTGTTGCTTCCATTTGCTCCTCCATGAGGATCCCTGTTAGAACTGGGGGTCTCCAGTTGGCAATGCTTTGCACCTTTGTCGAAATAGGGACCCTTGCTTCTAGTCAGAGTAAGGCGGCTACACTCCTAAAATAGCCCCTGCTGAACCCTGTGGTAGCGTGGCACGAGCAGGAAGGCTTATCTCAGAGGCAGTGTGTAAAGCATTTGTGAACACATACAGTAACCCAGTGAAAACACTACAGCTGGACAACACACAGGTTTTATAAAAAATAAGTATTCTTTATAAAGACTTAGCACAAGACCCAAACGACAAAAATCCACAATACAATATTAAGAAAATGACTTTTAAATGGTAGAAATAGCTTAGTTCAAAGATGATGGTAAATGTGACACGTTTCTCACAAAGTACCTTTGGATGTGACATGCAAGATAGACAAAAAGGTTCGCAGGGAGAACGAAGCGTCGGTTCCTTGCTTCGGGGGAGGCAATGCATATGTTCCTCAGTTCTTGCGCAAAGTAGGCAATGCTTCTGTTCCTTACCAGAGAGGAGGTAATGTGACGATCTCGTGTTGCATTCCAGTTGCGATCGACAAGATGGCACCTCGATGCGACGATCCGGTGCGATTCGACAAGATGGCGTCTTTGATGCGATGCGACGATGTGAAGGCGATGCATGCACTCCCAACGGCCGTGCAGTGACTGGAACTTCTGAGTCGCGACAGGCCCTGCAACATGCTTCTCCGGTGATGCGACGGCGACCCTTGCCGTGGCGACACGCTTCTCCGGGATGCAACGTCAAACAGCTGCGACGGACGCACGCTTCTCCGGTGATGCAACGGCGACCCTTGCGGTGGTGACACACTTCTCTGATGATGCGACGGCAACAGATGCGGATGCGACACGCTTCTTCTCGTTGAGTCGCGATTCCAGTTCCCAACACCACGCAGGCTTCTGCAGACAGAATTCCCAGCAAGGAAATTCAGGAGGGGGAGCAGGGAGTGAAGTCTTGTATCCGTGAGACTTCAGCAGGAGGCACGCACAGTACATGCCCTTGGAGATTCTTCTTCAAGATGATGAAAGTTCAATAAAAGTTCCTTCTCCTTTCCTTGGCAATAAAGAAACCACTGCAGGCAAACACCAGAAAATAACAAACTGTGTGGGTCGGGCGCAGCCGGTCCCATGGATGTGTGCAACTTTATTTGAAATGAAGTGTTTCTTATCTCAATTCTCAATTTGAAAATCAAAAACTCCAAATCTTTGATCGTTGGATTGTAATTCCATGAATTTATTCATTCAATTGTTAAATTTTTTCATTTGTTTATGTATGCAGCATAACTTAATCACAACGCAGTGCATTATTCCAAAACCCAATGCATTTCGGGTCCTGACGACTCTTCTTCAGGGGTCTAAAGGATGAATACAAAGTAAACCAAATCATCTTTCAACTTAAACAATGTCATTGACCTTAGCGCAGGTTAGCAGCCGAATCTGCAGAGCATCTCATTACAGCGATAGATATCACTAATGAGATGCAAAGTAGGCATTCCCTAACTGGACAACATGTGAAATGATCGCAAAACCAACATCGCGGTATTACCAACGCTGCCCATGAACAGCGAAGCGATAACAAAAGGTGCGCTAAGCCCCTATTATCGCATGAATCTAATGCCTGAATAAAACCTGACTTGGCATTATTGCCTATGGGAGGTGGATTGTATGGTTAAGTACACACTCCCCTATTAACAAGCGTTTCATTAGCGCTGTGAAATCATCGCTGGATTTCACACGCTAATGATCATTATCGCAGTCTATCGCTGGAATGTACTACGCCTGTTCGCAAAGCATTGCTAATACGCCGCTAACTCGGCAATGTAATTCAGCAATAGAGGGCGATAATGAAAAACGCGCTAAGCGCGATTTGCGATATTTATCGCGTGTTCTTGATAATATGGCCCCCAGTTATCTGCAAAACTGGGATCCCCGTAACACACTGGCCTAGAGCCTAAGATCAGCTAACTTGCACCTTATCCATCAGGTGACTGAAGCATGGATGCGAGTCCTGAGCAGCTCAGGCCCCATTCTGCAGCTGTTTGAATCTCAGCTGGCAACAGAAACAATTCACGCATGTTTTAGAAAATGGAACTGTGGCATTCTGCTGATGTCCTGACCCCGGTGAGTGAAGTGAATGAAGCAGATTGGATATCTGCTGCACCTCGCTGAACTCAAACTAGCCTGTATTTCACAGCGCAACAGCAGTGTTAGAACCGGGAGTCTCTGGTTGGCAAAGGTAAGTACCTTGGCCCAAGTAGGGACCCCTAGTTCCGGTCAGGGCGACGGAATAACCCTCTGAGATAACCCCTGCTCACCCTCTAGGTAGCATGGCGCAAGCAGTCTAGGCTAAACTCGGAGGCAATGTGGATAACATTTGCACTTAACACAACAGTAATTCCCAATCCACCACAAACTGAGACCACACAGGTACGTATATTTTATAAAAATATATAACTTTATCTAGTTTCAGCCAAGTAAATCAAGCAGTTGCACGATTATTACTTCTTCAGGTAAAGGTTACACTTAATTCTTAAGGGTTGCACCTATTAATAGGAAGTTCTTTATCACATCAGTCTCAAGTCTCTAGTCTCTTTAATAAGTAGGTAAGAAAATATGGCCACTGATTTATAATTGGGATGCTCTCAAAACGAGCAAAGGAAACAATGCCAGCGTATGAACTATGCCAGAGAATCAGCCCCTCAAGCACTGGGCCTCAAGCGCTGCAGATGCGCCTCACCGCGCGGCCCAGGGACTCTCTCTTCTGCCCCGGGACAGCCTCACTCGTTCTCAGGCTCCGGGCGCACCTCGCCCGGCAGATCTCTCTCGTCCCCGCCCCGGCCGGTCCCCTTTCCCCTCCCGCCCGCTCTCGACAATCCAACGAGTGGCGGGGGAGGAGGTGAGGCTCACCTTGTGTGGGACGGCAGGCCAGGGGGACGGGACGCTTTTCTAATCCCTCGGCGAGGTCAGCTCACCTTTTCCCGGGCCTAGCGGTGATCACGGCAATTCTTCGGCACCTCCCGCAGCTTCAGCACTTATCAGGCATTCCTTCCTCCCTCCTCCCAGGCAGGCAGATGTGCCCTTTCATCCCCGGGATGGCTCCGACCCTCTCCTCTGGGGCTCTGCAGCCCCTCCCTGTCACATCCAGACCAGGCAGGCATTCCACAAACCCAGGCACACAGAAAGGTTTAGACAAGAGAACAGCCACTTTCTAAAAGTGCTATTCTCCAACACAGGATTTAAAAACACCCTTCACTAAAAGATGGGTCATTAAATTCTGAGTCCAGGGATATCTTTCACTTATGTCCCATCTTGTTCCTATGGGGAGATAGGCTGGTATCACATGGGCCCAGCCTCCTCCATGTTACTCTATGGAGCAAGATAGCCTTACAGCGGTGAGCACACAAAATGGCTGCAGCCCACTACCAGAGCATAGTACCTGCACTAGCACATGCTCTACCTTATCCATACATTGCACCCTGCCCAGGGGGGTACCTAGAGCCTTCCATAGGGGTGACTGATGTGCACAGACAGGGAAGGATTAGGCCTAGCCAGTGGGGACACTGGCCAGGCTGACATGGCAGTCACTGACTGCACACAGGCCCTGCGCTGGCAGGCCTGAGTCGCCCTTTTAAAGCTACCCATGTGGGTGGCGCAATCTGCGCTGCAGGCCCACTAGTAGCATTTGTCATCACCAGCCCTGGCACACACAGTGCCCTCTACTAGGGACTTCGTGGTGATACAAATATGCCAATTAGGTATACTCAATCAATATCACAATTTACAGAAGGAGCACTTACACTCTGACACTGATCAGCAGTGGCAGAGTGTCCAAAGCATCTAAATCAGCAAAAACGAAATCCAGCACAGCATCAAAACACATGAGTCAGAGGCAAAATATGGGGGAAGAATCACGCCAAAAGGTGTCAGGTCTAACAAGCAGTGCTCAACTTTTCCCCTTGCACTCTGTAGTGCCTGTAAAGGCAGCATTTGCACCAAATAAGATTCCCAAATAATAAAGTGAATAACCATATGAAAAGCAACTTACCTTCGGTATCCGCCTTTCTCAGTGGTTCCTCTATCTAACTGCAGATTCCTGGTTTCTTGACTATCCCAGGCCCTCAGCTGGCTCCATAAACCTCTGGACGTAGCATTCCTACACCCTGGATCCATCCCTACACTGTAAGTGGAGTAGTGGTGATGTAATTGGAGCCACATAGTGCCACACAAGTGACCTGATGTCATTTCTTCCCTCTTTTTAACAAAGCCTCTTGAGGCGGAGACAAAGGGACATCAACAGTCAGACCATTGCAGTACAGCGGCCTACTTTGGAACCTTATCAAAGGCCTAGAATCTTCCTTCCGGTTGGGCGTAGGGTGGGGTTGGTGTGGAATCTTCAGTACAGTATCTACCAGACCAATTGTTAACAAATAATTTTTTTCTGATGGGTACTTGTGGAGAAGTGTGGCTCAATAGTTAGAGCGACAGACCCTGATGCAGAGGTCTAGCCCGGGACCAGGGTTCAATTCCCCGCCTCGGCGGGTCTTGGGCTCAAAATTCCACGGACCTGATAATTCTCGCCTCGGTGCCTATTCCAATCATGGGTCCCACTCTGCAACTCTGGGCAATAGCTTGCTTAATCTGCACAACGGCACCAACAACGCTTGGGTGCCTGGCTTCACCTTGGGGGTGCCCAGGAGTGGGCACTTCACAGGGAAAGCCAGGAAGGGTTCCACAGCGGTATTCGTACAAGCGCCTTGAGACCCTTGCGGGTGAGTAGTGCACTATACAAGTATCAATTTACATTTACTTCTACCTGCAGATTCTTCACCTCTTGAAAAGATTGCAAAGCAGTACCCACATCCAGTGGAAGGTCTGAAGTTAAGGGCCGATGAGGAAATCATGGAGGAGTGTCCGGAGACAAGCAGTGGTGCTTGGCGAAGGTAGGCCCATGTCGCTGCTCTGCAGCTCTCAACCACAGGAACGCTGCTGACCAACGCTGCAGTGGAACATTTAGACCTAATGGAAACTGCACGAATCGCTCCTTCTTCACAAGGGCATAGCACATCTTCATATGCAACAGTGTCCAGCAGGACTAAGCTCTCCTCTGGACTGTCCCGCTGCAAGTGTGCCCAAAGAAGAGCTGGTCATCACATTATCTCCTTGGTGTGTTCCAGGTTATAATTAAGCACACGTTTGGGCTCCAGCCGGTGCAAGCCCTCCTCCTCTTTCGTCAAAAGGAGTTAAGAGTAACAGGTGGGAGAAGTGATAGATTGGCCCAGATGGTAGGCAGTCAACACCTTGGGCAAGAAAGCCTATTTAGTTCTAAGGGCAACCTTGTCCGGAAAGAAGGAGGTGCATGGTGGGCAAGCAGTCAGTGCCTGCGACTCACCGATTCACACGTTGACAAGGTAAAAACGACTAGAACTTGCATTTTGAGGGATATTAAATATATTGGAAAATTGTGGAGCACTCCTCAAGAAATCCCAAACCACATCCCACATCCCATTGGGGCGTGAGAAAGGGAGTTGGAGGAAACATGTTTGCCAGTCCATTCAGGAACCTCCCACCTACAGTCATCTTGAAGAGGGCTAGTCCTGGGGGCGTGGGAATCTGACAAGGCTGCGATGTATCCCTTGACGTTCCCTCCTAGTACAACATGTGGAATGATCGCAAAACTAACATTTTTGGATTTCAGATCAATGAGCAAGTATACCAAGCAAGAATGTGTTCCACCTCTGGGAATACACCAACATTATGGAGGAGTAACAGATGGAAAGAATTACGTCAACCACCTGTGGCAGCTGGAATGAGTTCAGATGTGCCCTCTCAATATCCCGTCACAAAGGTGTAAGTTCTGGAGGTTGGGATGCAGTGCTTTCCCCTCCAGCTGAGAGAGAAGGTCTGCCCTGAGAGAAAGATAGAGCGGCCGACACTGAAAGACGTGCAGGAAGTCTATCTACCACATCCTTCGAAGCTAATCCAGGCCAATGAGAATGACCTGGTCTCAGTCTTGGTAAATCGCCCTTAGAGCGCAAGAATTCAAGGGTACGGAAGGAAACGTGTAGTGAAGTGTAACCTTTCACCTCCACTAAAAAGCTTTATATACTGGAGGGTTTAGAGCATTGGACAGTTGTCATTTTAATGAGCAGCAGATCCACCTGAGGTGCGCCCCACAGGGCAAAGACGTCTTAAACCACCTCTAGATAGAAACACCACTCAAGGTTGGCAGGATGATGCTGACTGAAGCGGTCGGATCTGCTGGACAGAGAGCCAGCCAGATGGTAGGCGACGAGCCCTATTCCTTGCTGGTGCACCCAGGTCTGGAGCCTCAGTGCTACTTAAGCAGGGAAAACCTCCCTCCCAGCTTGTTGACATACCACATTGCAGTCAAATTGTCCACCAAGATCTGGATGGACAGATTGGGGAGGAAGGCCTTGAGCGCCCACTGAATTGTCCTCTGTTCGAGCAGGTTGATATTGTTGGACTTTGGCCCTTAGGGCAGGTTCACCCCGAGACTTTTTGCTTGAAATGGTGACCTGGAGATGGTGATTTTTGGATTCTGCGCACTTTCACTGTGTCCCAGTGGAAAGTGAGTGCGCACTCTGAGTGCATGTGCTGAGCTAGGCCTGCCCGCCCATAGGAATGCATGGGGAATGTATGTGTCCCTGGTAGTTCCTGATGCGTGGGGTGTACAGGCTTGAGTCTGGTATGTGTGAACTCGTGAGAGTGAATGCTGCGAGACGGTGTATGCAGCATGTATGTGTCTAGTAGCGAAGCGCCATTTCTAGACATGGCTGTACGTGTGCTGTGAGGGTGCTGGCGTGTGATTGGCTGGAGCTGGCTGGCATGCCAGGCTCCAGGAAGTCTGGATGGGTCTGCCCGGTGGTGAGTGGGAGATTAGCATGAGTGATGTGTGGGAGGAGTGTACCTGTGTCCTGGATGGGCTGGGTTTTCCCCACACAATGCTGGCTCCGCCCCCCTGTGGTGTGTCTAATGACCCAAGCCCTGCCAGTGAATAGAGAGGGTGGTTGAGGTAAACAGAGTACTCAAGAACCAGCTGCGACTGGTTCCGCCCCCACTCTGCACCTTCAGACAAAGGAATGCACTGTATAAAAATGGGGCTGTGTCCCCACAGATGTTGTTCTTTTCCAGGATCCTGAGGGGGCTGCTGTTGCTGCTGCTGGGCCAGAGGACCGCCACTTGGGGTGTCTCCCTGCCTGGAGACCCAGTGTGCTGGCTCTGGGCCCAGCCTTGCCCCCCTGCCTACCAAGGAGGACTTCTGCTGGGCTTATTAGCCCCTAGCGCCTGGGAGCGCTTTTTATTGACTTTTGGCGCTTGAGGGCGCTTTGCTGTGACCCAGCGCTTAATAGCGCTTGAAATTGCCATTTGAGCGCAGGGAGCGCTTTAAATTTCATTTGGCGCTTGAGAGCGCTCTGGGTGCTTTTTCCTGCTCTATTTGCCAATTTGGAAGCCCCTGGCGAGTGCCCACCTCGCCAGGGACTGTGCCGCTATTGTCGTGGCCATAGCGAGAGCCCACCTCGCCTGCTATCTAAATTGGAGGGTTCACCGCCGCTGCCCGGAGTTTGCCTCGAGGGCCCGCCTCCCGACCGAGGGCCGCGCTGCCATTGGCGGCCCCCAGTCACCGGAAGTCAGGCAGGCTGTAGCGGGACAACAGGAAGTCCCGTCCTGCCCCGGCCCCCAGGAGGAGAGAGACCCAGCGAGGAGCAGCGCGAGAAGAAGAAGCCGGCACCTGTCCCCCCCGAGGCTCCAGGAAAGTGAGGAGAGCCCCGGGGAGAGGGGAAGCGCCGGCGGAGCAGAGACGCCGCCGAGACCCAGCGCGACGGCGGGAACCCGGTGAGTGCATCCAAAGGAGAGGGGGGGTGTCGGGGCACATTGCCGGTGCCCGCCCCGCCCCTCCCGTGCAGGCCTTAGTGCTGAGAGGCCCGTGGGGCCTCCCTTGATCCCGAGTCCCCCGGGAGCGACTCCAACGAGTGGGAGCCTTTTCTTGGAGCCACGAGGTGCCCCGGGGGCACCAGTTGCTTTGCAGAGCCCAGAGAGGCTCGTGAGCCCCACCATTGTGTTTCAGAGCCAGAGAGGCTCTTAGGGGGCATTTCTGGGCAATTCGAGTCCCCAAGAGGGGGACTCCAACTAGAGCCAGAGAGGCTCGAGGCGCTATTTGTTTACCGAGCCCAGAGAGGCTCTAGGGGGCCTGCTGGTTTTGTGAGAGCCCTGAGAAAGGCTCATTGCCCATTTTCGTTTTGAGAGCCCTGAGAGGCTCTGGGGCCCAGTGGTCCTGGAAAGAAGGGCCTGAGAGAGGCTCAGCAGCCCCCTTACTTGTCCAGGAGCCCAGCGAGGCTCCGCAGTGCCACAGTGGTGGTTCTTGAGCCCAGAGAGGCTCCAACGTTGCCCTAACTTTCCCTGCACCAGTTGCCCAGCACTTTGTGGGCAACTGCGACGTTTAGGCCCTGACATTGGGACACAGGGACAGTCACAGGTGGTGACTGATCTAAGTTTTGCGCAATGTTATTTCTTTACACCTCTGAATGAATGTTATGCATTGCATCATGTGTTTTCCTCTTACACCCCTACAGGTATTGTAATACATAGGTGGTTGTTTTCTCCCTAGTACAGGTGGTGCTAGTGAGATCCTGATTACCAGTGATTACTGGTTGTGTGCTATTTTGTGCTATATTCTATGTACTAAGTGCTATTTCTGAAAGTGCTACTTCTGATTCCTGACAGTGGTCCAGGTGGCCCTGTCTTGTACATATCCCCTTGTAAATTCTGCCCGTGCCTCTGGCACATTGTAAAGTGTGTGTTTTATCTAATGTGTTTTGGTGTAATACAAAGGCTATTTTTATATAACCTTGTGTGGAGTTTCCTTTGTGGTGGGCCTTTGGGTGTTGTTGCTGGGGTGCGTGCGCAAATACTTAGCCTACATCGCCTCCAAGTTTAGCCTTGCTGCTCGCGCCACGTTACCTAGAGGGTGAGTAGGGGTTATCTTGGCGTGTAACTCCCTTGCCCTGACTTGGGTGTGGTGGTCTCTGACTGACTTTGGCGAAAGCCCTGGCCAGCCGGGGATCCCATTTCCAACATTGGCGGCAAGCGGCGGGATAAGGATTTGTGTTTGCGTTGTACCTTAGTAGCAGCTGGCTGCACCACAAAACTCTGCATTTTAGATGACAACATTTTAAGGGGATTGTGTTTTTGAAATTCCATTGTTTCTTCTCCTGAAGAGTGTCATTTGATTGTGTTCAGTACATTTGTCCCCCGCCCTGCTTCCAGAGTTTGGTACCTGTGTCGCTTTTGGTCAGGTTGAGAAGTCAGGGGTGGTAGAAACTGCCTTACCGATCCGAGGGGAGGGTGTGTGTGGATGAATGGTGTGTTTTCCTGGACGCATGAGTATGAGTTCTCTTTGATAAGGAGAGTGTTGAAGTTTTGGAATTGTGTACTTTCACTTCAGATTGTTCAGTCCCCTGTGTTGCACGTGTCTGTGATCATCTTGCCAAGATGGAGTCTGCTTTTAATGTCTGGGGTCTGTTTTTGCATGAACTGAGAGAGTTTTGCGAAGAGAGAGACATTGCAGTGAATGAGTCAGACACCCAGTCCCAACTTAGAGGTAACCTGATCCAATGGCAGAAGGATGACTGGGAGCGTGAGCACAGTGCGGAGAGGGCCCGGGTCTCACACCATGAGGGTGGTGGGTCAGAGGGGAGCCCTGAAGAGTCTGAGGAGGAAGAAGATGATAGCACAGGGACGCCAGCAGAGAGTGAGGACCCCATAGATAGGGAGTCCCTTGCTGGGTCCAGTTTAGGAGGCAGCGCCTCATCCCTTTCCCTGTCCCCAGAGGAGCTGGAAGATAGGAGGAGAGAAAGGGAGCACCAGCTGGCTTTAGAGAAGCTCAGGTTGGAGCATGCCCAGGCTATGGCACAGCTGGGCATTAGAAAGCAACAGCTGGAGGTTAAGAAGCAACAGCTGGAGACCGAGAGGGTCTTAGCGCAGGACAGGATAGAGGAGGCTGAGAGGGCCGCCACCAGAGGCAAAGTAGCTCTGGAGGGTAGACTATCCCCTGCGCGCAGTGTTGAGTGTCTGGATCCCCCAGGGAGGGTTGGGTCCAGTGGTGGCAGCTATTTAAATCACAGTGTAGAAATTCCCAGTTCCCAGAGTATGGTTCCTGTTTCCCCAGAGGAGGAGAATAGGTTGAGGTTTAGGAACCTTAGGAAACCGTCTCACCAGTCTTGGGTAGACTTTGAGGATGACTGTTGTGGAACACTGTGGGCTTGGGTAGAGGTTCACACTGACTCTGATTTTGAAGTCTTGTTTGATCTTATAGTCAAAGAGCAGGTGCTCGGTGGTTGTTCGCCAGAGTTGCGCCAACACCTGTTGCAAGTTGGATTTACTGATACAGAGTTACTGGCAAGGGAAGCCGACCGCTGGGAAAGGGCCAGAGGTTCTCTAGGGTCATTGGTGAGTGACTCCAAAAGTAGTGGTTCAGGGATCTTCCAGCCCAGCGTGGTGGAAGAGGCTCAGTGTAGCCCAGCTAGGTCCCAGTATAGTGAGGAGGGTGTAGGGGCTCACTGCCTGGCTCAGTGGAGCAGGAGTGAGGGGGAGACCGAGGTTCCCCAGACGCCCGAAGCCCTGCCTCAGGACTTGGATGGTTTCTTGAGGGAACACCAGGTTGGGGACCTAGGCTGTCCTGTTAGTCCACTTGAGGAAGATCTCCTAGTGAGTAGAGGACCTGGAGCGTCTGTAACCAGAGCTCCTATGGTTCTAGAGTCTGGCAGTACCGCTCCGGTAGGGAGGGTGCAGGAGTCCAGAGTGAGGAGTGATTGGGGGAGTTCCCCAGTGGAAGGACCAGTGGGTCAGGGACTACCCAGTTGGGCTAGGTTCCCGTGTAGTGACCATGGTAACACCACTTCTGGTCTGGGGGATCGTCACGCACTGTCAGGTGGACAGAGGGCGGGAGATCTGCGCCAGACAGACAGTCACGCAACAGATGTGACATTTGTTAGCCTCAGGGAGATTGTGTGTGAGTCCCCAGAAGTCCTGGAGTGCCAGGCAATTGTTCCACCGAAGGTTCTAGACCAGAGGTTGGGAGGCCAGGTTCAGGATCAGCCTGACCTGAAGGGTAGGACGACTGTAACCAGTGTCCTGACCGGTTCTTCTTCCAGAGGAACTTCTCCAGGTGGGAGAGGGCAGACCTCTGGAAGGGGGTGCAGAGGGTGGGAGAGCCCACCTCTGACCCCGGTGCAACCTGAGTGGATAAGTCCTGGGTTGGAATGGCGTTCTAGGGGTACCCCTCGCAGAGGGAGGAGGAACCCTAGGAGAAGAGGTAGGGGGAGGAGAGCCTTCCCCGAGACTCCTGGTCTGCCTGAGGTTGTAGGCCCTAGGCTGGAGTACCAGTGGCAGTCTAGTCCTGTCTTGCAGACAGGAAGAGTGGAAAATGGCTCCTATGTGCCAGGGGTTACTACCCCCCGCTCTGCGAATTGGCATGGACCAGTGGCACCTGGGTGGCCCAGGGCCTGGTCCTGGCCGCGGACAACTTGGGAGTACCAGTGGGGTAGCCCAGTTGGTCCAGACAGTGTGTTTAGAAGGAATCCCATGGGTTCACCGTGGCGTAGAACAGGAGGGTGTCCCTGCAGTTGTGGGCCCGCGTCCGTGTTCTATCGCCCCAAGCAGGGAAGTCCATCACGGTGGTGATTGTTCTCCCCTGCGTTTTGGCTGGAAGGGGGTTATGTTGGACTTTGGCCCTTAGGGCAGGTTCACCCCGAGACTTTTTGCTTGAAATGGTGACCTGGAGATGGTGATTTTTGGATTCTGCGCACTTTCACTGTGTCCCAGTGGAAAGTGAGTGCGCACTCTGAGTGCATGTGCTGAGCTAGGCCTGCCCGCCCATAGGAATGCATGGGGAATGTATGTGTCCCTGGTAGTTCCTGATGCGTGGGGTGTACAGGCTTGAGTCTGGTATGTGTGAACTCGTGAGAGTGAATGCTGCGAGACGGTGTATGCAGCATGTATGTGTCTAGTAGCGAAGCGCCATTTCTAGACATGGCTGTACGTGTGCTGTGAGGGTGCTGGCGTGTGATTGGCTGGAGCTGGCTGGCATGCCAGGCTCCAGGAAGTCTGGATGGGTCTGCCCGGTGGTGAGTGGGAGATTAGCATGAGTGATGTGTGGGAGGAGTGTACCTGTGTCCTGGATGGGCTGGGTTTTCCCCACACAATGCTGGCTCCGCCCCCCTGTGGTGTGTCTAATGACCCAAGCCCTGCCAGTGAATAGAGAGGGTGGTTGAGGTAAACAGAGTACTCAAGAACCAGCTGCGACTGGTTCCGCCCCCACTCTGCACCTTCAGACAAAGGAATGCACTGTATAAAAATGGGGCTGTGTCCCCACAGATGTTGTTCTTTTCCAGGATCCTGAGGGGGCTGCTGTTGCTGCTGCTGGGCCAGAGGACCGCCACTTGGGGTGTCTCCCTGCCTGGAGACCCAGTGTGCTGGCTCTGGGCCCAGCCTTGCCCCCCTGCCTACCAAGGAGGACTTCTGCTGGGCTTATTAGCCCCTAGCGCCTGGGAGCGCTTTTTATTGACTTTTGGCGCTTGAGGGCGCTTTGCTGTGACCCAGCGCTTAATAGCGCTTGAAATTGCCATTTGAGCGCAGGGAGCGCTTTAAATTTCATTTGGCGCTTGAGAGCGCTCTGGGTGCTTTTTCCTGCTCTATTTGCCAATTTGGAAGCCCCTGGCGAGTGCCCACCTCGCCAGGGACTGTGCCGCTATTGTCGTGGCCATAGCGAGAGCCCACCTCGCCTGCTATCTAAATTGGAGGGTTCACCGCCGCTGCCCGGAGTTTGCCTCGAGGGCCCGCCTCCCGACCGAGGGCCGCGCTGCCATTGGCGGCCCCCAGTCACCGGAAGTCAGGCAGGCTGTAGCGGGACAACAGGAAGTCCCGTCCTGCCCCGGCCCCCAGGAGGAGAGAGACCCAGCGAGGAGCAGCGCGAGAAGAAGAAGCCGGCACCTGTCCCCCCCGAGGCTCCAGGAAAGTGAGGAGAGCCCCGGGGAGAGGGGAAGCGCCGGCGGAGCAGAGACGCCGCCGAGACCCAGCGCGACGGCGGGAACCCGGTGAGTGCATCCAAAGGAGAGGGGGGGTGTCGGGGCACATTGCCGGTGCCCGCCCCGCCCCTCCCGTGCAGGCCTTAGTGCTGAGAGGCCCGTGGGGCCTCCCTTGATCCCGAGTCCCCCGGGAGCGACTCCAACGAGTGGGAGCCTTTTCTTGGAGCCACGAGGTGCCCCGGGGGCACCAGTTGCTTTGCAGAGCCCAGAGAGGCTCGTGAGCCCCACCATTGTGTTTCAGAGCCAGAGAGGCTCTTAGGGGGCATTTCTGGGCAATTCGAGTCCCCAAGAGGGGGACTCCAACTAGAGCCAGAGAGGCTCGAGGCGCTATTTGTTTACCGAGCCCAGAGAGGCTCTAGGGGGCCTGCTGGTTTTGTGAGAGCCCTGAGAAAGGCTCATTGCCCATTTTCGTTTTGAGAGCCCTGAGAGGCTCTGGGGCCCAGTGGTCCTGGAAAGAAGGGCCTGAGAGAGGCTCAGCAGCCCCCTTACTTGTCCAGGAGCCCAGCGAGGCTCCGCAGTGCCACAGTGGTGGTTCTTGAGCCCAGAGAGGCTCCAACGTTGCCCTAACTTTCCCTGCACCAGTTGCCCAGCACTTTGTGGGCAACTGCGACGTTTAGGCCCTGACATTGGGACACAGGGACAGTCACAGGTGGTGACTGATCTAAGTTTTGCGCAATGTTATTTCTTTACACCTCTGAATGAATGTTATGCATTGCATCATGTGTTTTCCTCTTACACCCCTACAGGTATTGTAATACATAGGTGGTTGTTTTCTCCCTAGTACAGGTGGTGCTAGTGAGATCCTGATTACCAGTGATTACTGGTTGTGTGCTATTTTGTGCTATATTCTATGTACTAAGTGCTATTTCTGAAAGTGCTACTTCTGATTCCTGACAGTGGTCCAGGTGGCCCTGTCTTGTACATATCCCCTTGTAAATTCTGCCCGTGCCTCTGGCACATTGTAAAGTGTGTGTTTTATCTAATGTGTTTTGGTGTAATACAAAGGCTATTTTTATATAACCTTGTGTGGAGTTTCCTTTGTGGTGGGCCTTTGGGTGTTGTTGCTGGGGTGCGTGCGCAAATACTTAGCCTACATCGCCTCCAAGTTTAGCCTTGCTGCTCGCGCCACGTTACCTAGAGGGTGAGTAGGGGTTATCTTGGCGTGTAACTCCCTTGCCCTGACTTGGGTGTGGTGGTCTCTGACTGACTTTGGCGAAAGCCCTGGCCAGCCGGGGATCCCATTTCCAACAGATATGTAGAACCTTCTCTGACGATTAAAGGTCTCCAAGCTTCAGCTTCACTAGATGCGCACCCCACCTGAAAGTGGACACGTCCATCACCACTGATGCCAGATGTGTGACAGAAGAACATCCCTTGAGACAGGTTAACCTCTGTCACCCAGCTCAAATCCACTGCATTGCCCCTGGAGATTATACGAGAATGTGCCAGAGGTTTCTGATATTGGAACCACCGCCCTCAGAGGCTCCACTGGAGTGCCCTTGTGTGCCAAGATGCGTGCGTGACCAGCGGGTTACAAGACTGTCAGGACTGGAGACTGAGCTCACACCCAAAACATTGGAATCAAAAGGAGGTGCTGGAGGGCTCTAGCCGAGACTTGGGCACATTGATGCAAAAGCCTCAGCCAAACAGCAAGGATGTTGTTACCTGCAGGTGATGCAACACCATCTGCGTCGAGTTGGCTTTGAGCAGTCAATCGTCGAGGTGCAGGAACACTGGGATTCCCAACCACCTGAGGGGTCCAAGTAACATCATCACCATTGTGAAGACTCAGATGCTGATATCAACCCTAATGAGAGGCCCATGATCTTGTATGACTGCAGGATTGGTATGTGGATGCACACTCTGCAAGTCAAGAGACAGTATCTGGTCCTCCACTTCCAGTGGCAAAAGAACCCTGAGCCAGGAGAAGAATCTTGAATGTCTCCTTGTAAAGGTAAAGGTTTAGGAGCCTGAAGCCTAGGAACAGACAAAGGCTACATTCCTTCTTGGGACCAGGAAGAACAGAGAGTAGCTCCTCTACTCAATTTCCTGCTCTCACGCCAACTTCACTGGTCTTTTCTGCAGCCGGCCCGCTATCTCCTGCTGTGGTATCAAAGGTGGTCTTGCTGGGGAGGGATAATTGGAGTTGGGTAGACCCTGTTTCAACAGTCTGAAGGATCCATTGGTCAGAAGTCATTACCCTCCAGGCCTGTAAAACAAGGATACCCGCCCTTCCTCTAGCAGCACATGCTCCATTCAGGGCGAACTTCTACAGTGATGTCCGTGGTGGAGGAGGAGGTGGAGTGCTGGACTGGCCACCTTTTCCCTTCCTTCTGCCCTGTAGAGTCTCACAAAGGTTTTTTTTCTGCTGTTGCAGAGTCTGGGTGGGCTGGCGTAGCCAGTAATCACATCCTTTTGAAAACCTTCTAAATTTTTTTAAATCGATGAAAATCCTTTATTATGGATTTAAGTCCCAGGGACCCGACTGTCACCCTTTCTGCTTCTAAACATTCCAATGCCGTGTCCACCTTGTTGCTTTTTAATATTGATAAATACAATGTGGATGCAAACCATGATATATGTGCGTACAGTAACAAACTCCCATCTCCATTGTTGAATTCACACGATATAACCTCCCCCTCAAAGTTGAGTCAGGGAGGCCCTGCGACCTAGGCCTCGAGCAACTGATTGATGGATCATAGGTGGGGGAGACATGTAACCCTCAGACAAGGCACTCCAGATCGATCCCACAGAGATGCAGTAACACCACAATGGTCTCAGGAGATTGGTCCCAATAAAACACGTTTGGTCGGAGGGGCGCGTGTACCCAAAGACACCGTACAGTCAGAAGGCACACTAAGTTAGGAACACAGGGGGGACGTGGCCTGATCAAGCACCAAAATGGTGACTGGATCGTGAGGCTCCCGGGCAGCCACGTTCATCGCACTGCCTTGCTGCCTTCCTTGATGGGAACCTGAGCCGCTTAGAGCGGTCGCTCCCATTTGGGACCCCGCGGTGCTGGTGGAGCGCGACAAAATAGACGCAGCTGCTCTCGTTCTTGGATCGTGGCTCTCCTGCGGTGACGGGCTGACGTGGCCCTCGGAGGCCCCGTGATGTTAGGGGTCGCGGATGAGCCTAAGGGCGGGTCCGGCCATGGGGAGGTATAGATGAGTGCAAAATTGAGGCTGATGGTTTGCGGCCTGGAGCGGAGGATCACTGGAGCAACTGAGTACTGTAGGGCCGGACAGCGATGGACACAGTGAGTGTTGCATGCAATCACAAGCCCCCCTTGTACACGGCCACCCCCATCCACACTGCCACAAAAGAGGCCACTGTTCCCCCGCATGCGGAGGGCTGGATGGCGAGCCTTTCCCAATGCAGGCGTCCACTGAGGGGCCCCGGGATCCCGCAGAGACAATATAAGTGGTGCAGAGCCCGGCAGCAGATCGTAACCTCCCCTTCTTCCCCTGGCTGTAGGCGGTGCGGGGTAAAGATTGCGCAGTGCTGGCCTGATCCAGCAAAGGAAAACACTACCTGGCCCATCTGTGATGTGACTGGAGGCCCCTGGGGTATAAAGTCGATTGGTGCCTTGTCATGTGCCTCGCATTAGGGGGCAGAGGAGACTCTACATTTTCTACAGCGGGAGGCTGTGGCCTTTAAATTATGGAGTGGCTGGACTAGGCACTGCCCATCATGGGTCGTGGGGACCGAAAACAAGGCCAGTTCTCCTTTGAGGCGGCCAAGACCCCTAGGCGAGAGTCCTGAGATGACGTAACTCAAGGAGACCCACCGATCGCGCTGACCCCCCGGCCTCCCAACCTCCCGTGTTGGACCGCAGAAAGCCAGATACCTGCCAGAGATGTGCGGCAGCGCATGCTGATTTTATACATTTGGCGTGGATCTGCCTGGCGGTTATAGCACTCTGGGAGGGGGTATTTGCCTCACGGGTATGTAGCGCGCTCTACAAATACTATGATTGATTGATCGACATCCTGAACTTATGGCTGAATCTGAGCTCGTGCCCTCGCCGCTACTGGTCCTTTGGGCTTTGTTACTGGCTAAGAGGCAGGTCTCCTAGCATTAGGGCGCTACTACGCGGCCTTTGGTGAAGGCCTGGTTGCGAGACCTGATGTACTGTGACACCACCAGCGATATCTATGCTTCTCTTCTGCCTCCCGCCCTAAAAACATCTGGCAGCCGCTCCGTTCTTAATTGCTGCTCCACCCTGAGCTCACTGATTGATGTGCCCTCTATGGTAAAAGTAACCACTGAGCCGGCTGGCCGATTGTATCGTATTCATTATCCACGACTCATTAACCCCTTCACTGCGGGGGTTATTCCCCCGCTGTGCTGGGGGGCGCACACAGCGCCCGCATGCTACGGCGCTCCTGTGCTCATGACGAGCTCAGCTCGTCACAGGTGTATTGGCTCAGTGGAACGTTCAGCACAGGAGAGAAATTCTCTCCGCACCTGAACGTTCCACGGGCCATGACGAGCTGAGCTCGTCAGGAGCACCGGAGCGCCGTGGCTCATGACGAGCTCAGCTCGTCATGAGCATGGGAGGGGTTAAAGTGTGTACCTGCAACGTTGTTCAATGTTGGGTTTTTGTCTTTTATTTCTAGTCACTATCGTCCTATACATGTTTTGCATGTCAATACCTGTTAAATAGCATGCTTCATATTTTATTTGCTGTGACTGCAGCCGCTTATTTGAAAAATTCAATAAAAACTATTTTAAAAAAATTATCCCAAGAAATAATCTGAAAGGGGAAAAAAAGAAAGAAAGAAAGTTAGGAACACAGAGTTAATCAGAACACAGCATGCGCAGTGATCACGCACTCCCCACGCCGGACATCTCGACATGTACCCACTGGCCTTGCATTTTGTCCATACACAGTCAAGGCTCACAACCAGTTTTTTGCCCCATGGCAGAGCCAAAATGTCTGTGTCCGCGGAATGTACAAATCGTTTTATGATACTTCATGTAAATGTAAAAATGGCAGCCAAAACCAATGTGCTTTGAGACAGTCTTCAGACTCCGACTCGATTCCCTGATCTCCCGGCCGCTGCATTTAACTAAACCAACTGTTCCTGTTTTGCCAAACGCCTCTTGTCTTTCATATTTTCAAGGTAAATTCACATTGAAGCAACACTCTGAAGAGACGGCATGTCCTTAGGTGTGGCCGTGACATTGGCAGAAAAGCCTATAGAACGCAGCCAGCCATGAAGGCGAAAGACCCTTGTTCAGACCTGCTCTGAATAGGTGTCTGGAGGCATCCTGACCAGCGTGGACTACGTTCAGGTCGGCTAGGCACAAGCCAATTCCAATTTCAAAAAGCTTTATTCGACAGTGAGTCATAAAAGCACATACAATACAAACCACTATCAAGATACACAATAAATACTACATAGACAATACACAAGATAAAACAGTATTAAATTCCATTTGTCTATTGTTGAATAAGAAAAACAAGATAAAATTCATATATAGCACAGTAAAATTGAATTCATAAGATAAAAACAGTATTAATATCAATGAGCATAGTAACTAGCTAGTAGCAGATGGCAATAAAGTGCGTGTACGAATGATCCAGGCCCACCTCAAAAATTTAGCTACAGCAATAGCCATATATATATATATAGAGAGCAATCTGATCCAAGTATCCTTAAAGCTTCTAAATGCCTCAAAGTGCCCAGGGAGGAACAAATAGGTCTCAATCATTTGCGACGAGGGGCAACATATAAAGGGCATACAAAAAATAAATGGGGTATAGACTCTACCATGTCTAAACAATTATGACATTTTTCATCCTGAGAGGGCACCCATTTATAGGTAAAAGCTTTAACTGGTAAGGTACCAACCCTAAATTGAAAATACAATTTTCAATCTGGGGGGCTCTCAATTTTGTCCCAGTATGCTTCACAGGACGGCCAAAATTTATGGTCTAAAAAGCGGGCGGTGAGGTAAGTATTCATACCGGACCGATAGGATGACATCAGGACCATTTCCCAGTATTTTTCTTTCAATTGTTTTTTTGAAGGGAAAGTTGCTGTCTCTGGTTCATCCCATGGTATCCTTAGGTCCAGGTTTATCAAAAGAGACCTAAGCTCTTTTAGCCACTGGATTTTATGAAAGCGATCTGCCAAAACAACATCCCTCAAACCCTGGACATAGTGTGTGAGTTCAGGGGTGGTCCAGATTCGCCTCCAGTGCAAGAGTGGGCGTAGCCTGGCTATATCAACCAAGTTTTTTCTGCCTAGATCTAATAAAAGCGGAACCATAGGTGTGCTTTGGGGAACAACTACGACTAGACTACGTAGGAATTTATTCTCGGCTTTTGCAAGATGACACAGGTTACTAAATCCCCATAACTTTGCTCCATAGAGGGCAGAACTTATCACTTTGATGTTATATATCTCCAAAACTGGAATAATTGGTTTTGTGAAAGAGGATTTATGTTTAGAGGATAAAATACCTACAAGCTGGTGGAATTTTAAGATGGCCATATCAGTGTGGCTTTTCCATCCCATGTTACTCTGGAGCAAGATACCTAGGTAGGTGAAAGCATCCACCTGCTCTAAAGGAGTATCATTCAAGAGGATTCTACCTTTGAAGGGTTTATGCTGGTTCAGGGACATAAACTTAGTTTTTGTGGTATTGGTCTGAAGCCCACCCAACTGGCAAAATTCCCCAAAGGCGTTGACAGCCTTCTGCAGGCCACTCGGGGTCCTGGAGACGATCAAGGTATCGTCCGCGAACATGAGGACAGGTACACGAACCCCAGCTATAACAGGGGCATCAATAGGGGATCTGGAAAGATGGTCCACTATTCCATTAATGTATAAAGAAAACAGGGTGGGGGGCCAATACACAGCTCTGCCGAACACCACGTTCGACAGGGAATGAATCGGTGACCTCACCCTGTGTCCCCCATCTGATCCTAGCAAAATTGCTCTTACGTAGGCGGACGAGGAGGGTCACTAACTCAGGGGCCATCCCCAGTTCAGCGAGGACTCCCCAGAGTTTGCAACGTGGGACCATATCGAAAGCCGATTTCAAGTCGACAAATACAGCGTAAAGTGTCCCTTTAGGCAAGACCACATTCCTCCAATAGATTGTAATAAAGCGGAAGACTTGGTCTATGGAGCTGGTACAGGCGCGAAAGCCAGCTTGAAACGGGGATAGTATGTTACATTCCTCTACCCACGACTGTACTTTGTTTTGAACTAAACGCCCCATACGTTTTTGTGCTGAGTCTATTAGACTGATGGGCCTGTAATTACTGGGGATGGATTTATCTCCCTTTTTAAATACTGGGATTATTTCTGCTCCCTTCCATGAAGATGGGATGGGAGCACCCTTAGCCACTGAATTAGCTAACAAAGCAAAATACTGGCACCAGGTCGGTCTATCGCTTAAAAAACACATCAGCCGGAATACCATCCATGCCTGGGGCTCTGCGCCTTGACACACAATCTATTGCTAAACTAACAACTTTAGTAGTAAAAAAGCTCTCTTTGATAAAAGATAGAAGGGGGTAAGGGGTGATTCTCCTCTAACGGGCTACAGGCATACTGGGGCTTAAAAAAGTCTAACCACTGGGACTGGGCAACATTATTTTGAGGGGGTTCCGCCAGTCCACCCCTGTCCCATTTAACAATGTTCCAGAATTGCTTGGAATCTTTAACTTCACAGGCGTGTTTCAGATCCTACCACCTATCTTGGTCCCACTCTCTTTTTGCTACCCTCTGACTGTATCTATAGGAGTCCCTTGCCTCCCTCACTCTTGCGGCGTTCTTAGACCTTAGTTCCACACTCAATTTATGGCGGGCTAATTTACAGGTTTCGTTGTACCACCTAGCCGTATCGGTGTTTGTACCTCTGTTAACCGTTTTTGATTCTTTGAAAAAGAAGGATTTTAGCCTAAGGAAGAGATGGTTGTGTGCCTCTAACATAATTTGGGGAAAATCCGAGTCACTGGTTTGGGTATTTAATTGGGACAGTTCGCTCATGACTTCCGCTTTAAGAGCATCCAGTTTTACTTGGTTTTCAATACATTTATTCCATTTGACATGGCGCATATTGTTTGAGGCAATGATGTCGAGTGTGGAAATCCCTCCCCTGGGTGGCTCAACTCTATCTCCCCTCAGGGTTAGAAATGAAGAACAAAGGGGGTTATGGTCACTTTCCAAACGGGGTTTAATGACCGTGTCCACTAGGCTATGCCATAATCTTATGCCCACCAACAAGTAATCTATGCGGCTGCTGTTACGACCATTATCGAATGTGTTCGCTCCCTGCTGATCTGAAGGGGTTCGCCCATTTGCTGCTCTAAGGCCTCTTTCTAGGCACTTACAGCCTGATTCATCAAGCCGAAATTGGCTCGCAAAGGGCCAGATTCTGACAATCTGGCCCTTTGCGAGCGCTATTTTTGCATTTGGGATTCATCATCCCAAATGCAAAAATCGGTAATAGCGATTTTGCTATTTTGCGAGGATTTACATTTAAGGAATCTCTATTTGAGATTCCTTAAATGCAATTCATCATCCATTTAAAAATTGCGAATTCGCAATTTCGGCCCGCTATTTCCGCGAGGTCAAACCTCGTGGTAAATAGCGAAAACTTAGAAAAATGCTTTTAAAAGCATTTTTCTAAGTTGCATGTTGCACACACACATGTCCTTTGGACATGTGTGTGCGCAACACCTGTTTCAATTTGCATTTAAGGGGTGCTACAGGGTGTCCTTTGGACACCCCTGGCACCCTTTAAATCGCTATCTTATTTGCGATTAGCAAATTGCTAATCGCAAATAAGGAATACTCCCCATTCATTCCTATGGGCCTTTTGGCCCATAGGAATGAATGGGGAGTTATTCCTTATTTGCGATTAGCAATTTGCTAATCGCAAATAAGGAATGTATAGGAATCGCATTTCTTTATGCAATTCCTACATGAATCCCGTTTTGCAAGTCCTTAATAGCGATTCGTTATGAATCGCTATTAAGGGCTCGCAAAACGGGAGATTGATGAATCAGGCTGATAGCTTTTAATTGAATTGCGGCAGCTGACCATCTTTTTATCGCTGGAACTTCAAGGTTCCTGGTCTGCAGATAGATCCTGGTCTTCTTGGCCAAGTGGTTCATAAGTAGTGTTAAAATCCCCGCCCACAATCGGGACTATGTGGTCTGGAAGAGCCTCTAGCTGCAAGTTAAGAGCGACTATTACCTCAGAGGTATGCCCCCCAATTATTCCCCTAGCATAGACATTAAAAATAGCCACCCAGCCATCATGGCTCCATTTAAGCCTGACCGTCAAAATATCTTTTTTAGGGGACCTGATTTGCTGAATTTTACATCGTAAACTCTGACGGACCCAAATTATCAAGCCACCTGCAGGACAGCCTTTTGTTTTTTTTGTTGCGGGGATATAAAAATTAAGAAATCCTACACGGAAAACGGGGACCACTGACCAAGACTCCTGAAGAAGGCAAATGTCGTGCTGGTCTATGAAACTACCCCATTCCGGCGATAGTAATTTTTTTCTCCAATTTCTGCAATATTCCATGAGAGCAGGGACAAGTTTTCTTTAGTATGCAAGGTTGTACTAATGTTTAGAGGCCTCTCTGTGCTTGCTAAAATTTCATTCTCCCTCTCTACAATTTGCCCTTCCGTGGTAGGTTTTGGGATTGGTATGCTTACAGAGTGTCTATACTTTGTAGAAGCTCCTAGATCTATAATGGGATTCGAACATTCCACTAAGGAGAGGTTAGATTCTTGGGTGATCCCATTACTGGTCGGGAGGCTAGCCAGCGGGCGGGCAGATGGTATGTTATCTAGGTAGATACCTCCATTACCTTGCACCCGAAGATCGTTAGCTCGAGCGCTCGATTATGTATTTCTCAATGGGTTACTAGTGACAGCCTGTAGTCAGTCGCATTCCTCCATATCGGTCAGGGCTCCAAAACGATTCCTCAGGCCGATTCCTTCAAACAGGGTTGGGGTCACCCTCCCATGTGGCAGGCATGCGAGCAAACAATTTGGCCTTGACCTCCTGGTATTCCTCAGACACCAAGTCCTATCATAAAAAAATTCTAAAGTTAAAGGTATTATTGCAGAGCCCCTTTGTTGGGGAGGGAGTACATTTGCCAACACTTCAATTAACACCTGGGGACTAGAGAAGTTCACGGCTAAGCAATCCCCCCCCCCCCCCCCGAATCTTTTTTTATGGTGTCCCACCCATGACACCCTTCTAGCCATTATGATTTCCCTAGCTAATTGCTGGCTGCCCCTTTCAGATATCTTCATGTTCTTAATCAGCCAGTGCAATGCTTTATCGGTTAATGTAGTTGTTGATTCCACTTGGCCTGGTCCCAGAAGAGGGGCGTTAGCCAGAACAAGTACTAATGGGAGGGCCTCTGGTATAAACTGGAAGGCCTCCTTCTCTTGGGGAGGTTTATATATGTCTGAGGAGGCGACTGGTCGGAGAGCAAGAGGGACTCCTTTCTCTGGATTTACAAGCTCGCCTTTGCGTTTGGGGGCAGCATTTTCAGGCGCTAGATTCTGGACGGATAATCCATCCAAAGCAGAGGGGAGATGAGTTGTACCCTTGGTTAAAAGCATCTGTGGAACCTGCCCCATCGACATAAGTAGCTGTCCAGCGTTCCCCTGTGGAGCTGGGGCTGATATTAAAGAAGAGACATTCGGCGGGGGAATCAGGCCACTAGTTTGCTCCAAAGCTATGACCCTTTCTTCAATGGTGGTTAATCTGGTCATAATTGGGGCCAGGGTTGAGTTTAGTTTCTCTTTAAATGGTACCCAGAGCGAGTTGGACATGTCCACCAAAGAAGGCTGGTTAGTGGGGAGTGATTGTTTAGTCGATTTAGGCTTTGGTTTAGGGTGCCTTACCACCTTCTGTTGTTTCGCCTTATTAAGGGGAGCCAAACCACCCGCTCTAGTACATCTCCTCGTGATCTGCACCGGCGGCGGAGAGGTACAGGATGGGGCATCTTCGAAGCGACCCGAGGGAGATACATTTTGGGACTGGTCATTACAACTCATAAATGTAGAGGGTGGCTCGACCAAATCTATCAGATCCCGTGGCAGCCCAGGGGATAGAGTTAATGGCTGAGAATTGATACCCTCTGCAATTTCATGAACCAAAGCAGTAACAGTGCGTCCTGGGTCCATAGAAGGTCGCCTTTCAGTTCTTTCGATTTCTTCAGTAAGCAAACTAGACACCTTCACTAGATATGAGTCCAGGGTTGCCCCTCCCCCTCCATTAAGTTTTTGTCCATCAGTTCTCTTCTTTCCCATAGTTGCTTGTCAAGTGAAAAAAGAAACAGGACAGTACCTTTCCCCAAAACAGATGTTAGAGAAGGGGCCCAGCCCGGCCTCCTCCGGCCCCTGACGGCCACAGACGGTCCCGCCCTTTTTCCGATGTAGTTCCCGTGCGTGCGGTGTGTGGTGCAACTACTGCCGTTGCCCTCACGGCGTGGGATCCAGAGAGGACTGTTGCTGATGCCCTCACGGCGGAAAAGTAGGTAAGGATGTGCCGTTGCCCTCACGGTGTGGAAAATGCAGTGCCCTGTAGCTAGGCACAAGCATGGTAGCCATGCCTCACAGGGCATGTGTATAACATCCCAGCAGACAGGTAGCGTTGAGGGAGTGCAATGAAAGGCTACCACTTGAAAATACCTTCTTTCCCACTCCTTCTAACATTTTAGACTCCCTGTACAGTGGAGGAATGGAAAGGAACCAAGATTACGTGTAGTAGTAGATGAACTCTGAACAACTCGACGCTGTGGGGAATGGTGCACTGAAAGTGATGCTTGGTCCCCAGGGGCTGGCGTGTATCGCCTTGCTACCGTGCCACTGAGTGCCAGGGTATGGCTGGGTGAGCTTAGACCTCCCACAGACTCCAGAAGAGCCTCCCGCAATGGAAGTAGCGCCTTCGCTGATGTGGTAGCAGTCGGAAGTACTTCGGTGAGGGTCTTAGTCCCACTGAGGGGTATTGGTAATTCATTTCATTTCAAAAACTTTTATTCAATTAACACTTGGTAATCATAAAATGTACATCATACAATTTGAATAGAATTTACATAAAAACGCATTAGTACATTGCAAAATGATGTTTTAAAAACTTTGTATAAAACCAGTACTGACATTGATTCTAATTGCCAGATAATCTTGGTGTGGATTAATTGAAAAACCATCACCGCATTAGGCACAGACAATACAGCTTAGAATAGGTACGTTTCACTGAACTTCAGGTTGGGTACTTAAGGATCTGGCAAAACCCTTTCTCCAACCTTAGAGAGTTTTGTTTACAGTAGGTTAGGTTTGTGCAACACCTCACTACACCTAGTTACCATGTCTTTAGTTTGGGATGCTAGTGCACCCCAGTCTTCTAGATACAGGTGTCTTAAGTTTCAGGAACTAAGGACCCTGTGTACTTCTAGGAAGTTAAAGACAGGTAGCTGTAGGAGAGTAGGGTCTGCTATCCTATGGTCACCCCAAATTTTTGCTTTTTGCTTCACTGGTTTATGACTTAATGTGGCTGTGTGCCTGCTGATCAGACCCACAGCCTGCTGTTCTCTCTCTAAATTGTTACCCATGTACTTTAGGTGCATAACGAAATTGGAACTGGTTCACCTTATTGGCCCCTGTAACAGTGTACCCAGGTACCCAGGGCATAGGTGCTTCCAAGGCCTACCAGGGGCTGCAGCATGTATTGTGCCACCCCTGGCCTGGCCTCCATATTTGACACAACTGGCTGATTACTCAGCTGGGGTAAGTCGGTGTAACCACCCCTTACTTAGGTGTAGTATGCCTATACCTAACCTAAAATGGACACATATGTTCCTATCAGCCACTCCTATGGAAGGCCTCATCAATCCTGGAGGCAGAGTGCTTGGAAATATGTGAGATGGTGCTCTGGCATGAGCTGAGCCTGTCTGCAGCTTTCGGAACCACTCCCTAAGCTGTTCCATGATACTGCCATACCATATACTCTTAAGTGCATTATGAACCTCGCGGTTAAATGCTATCTTAGGTTTGGCTTTATCAAAACATGTCGAGTAAGGTGTCATACGAATTGGAATACTACCCCCTCGCCAGTTCTGGCGACGGGGGTAGCATTCCACCCTTCTAGAGGGACACGACATGTACCTAGCCTGAACCCCGGTTAAAGTTAAACAGAGCCTTAGCATCTCAAAATGGATGCTGCCACCACAGACACAAGTCTGACCTCCTGCTGCTGGGAGTCCTTCCAGCGAGGGCAGCTTGGACAAAGGGTTTCCTGCCTGGGGAGGTGCTAGCACCACCCCAGACAGGATTTTGTGTATTGGGTAGGACAGGGCTGAAAAGAATCAGACATGCCTGGGGCACACAAGGTGTCCCTGTGCATAGGCCAGTTCAAACCGGTGCTGGGGCTTTCCAGCCCCAGTCCTGGCGTGAAACTGGACAAAGGAAAGGGGGTGTAACCACCCCCCTTCCTGGTTCCACCCAGAGGAGGGACCTAGTAGGTGATCCGGCCCCCCAGATTCGAATAAGAGTGGGAGCTGTGTCCTGAGACTTCAGATCATCCTGAATCAACTTGAAATACAGAAGAAGACTGGACTTCGACATTCTGCTGCTCAGAAGACGGAAGAGAATCTCCCTTGTGGCCAAGGAGTGACCACCCTGTTCACACAGGCACCATCCAGCAACTCGACGTCTGCTTTGCCGCCGCCTCCCACCGGAGCCCGAGCCCAGAGCCTGACAAGACCCAGACTCCCAGACTTCTCACAGCCCGATCCACAGTCCCTCCAAAGAAGGGACCCGTGGAGGCACCGAGAGACGTGGGACCGGACATCTTGGAAGACCCCCGAAACGCTGACTGCGCAGCATCAGAGGCACCCTCGACGCTGTGCTTTGGGGTTTGAGAAGTCCCAACCTCGAGCAGCCCTTGCACCGAAGATCAGCCCCCCAGCATCTCCATGATCTGCGTGGGGCCCTTTTGCATCGTGTCACTCGACGCGCCTAACCGTCCACTTGCCACGCGGCTAGTGGCCATCTTGGCGACGAAACCTACAACTTTCACTGCGGGTCTGGTTGCTCCAGACTTGCCCTTGCTCCTGTAAAAAGGAGTACCTGCTCTGACCTTGCTGGTCCGAGTAACAAGCCTTTTTTGATTCCTGCGTGGCTTGCATTAGCCAAGGCCTGTTTGCTTCTATCAAGTCGCCGACACCGCCAACAGCGAGAAGCCTGCGTGGGACAGCTCGTGACCGACTCCTGGACGTCTTCGACCCCTTGTGTCCACGTGGCTGCAGAGAGAAGCTACACCTCAACGCCTGTTTGCACCCGACATCGCCTGGTTCCACTCTGGTTCCACGGTAGTCACTGGCTAGTGACTTTGAACATTGTCCCCTCTGCTTTCAGGTCTTCACCTCTTCAGATCCACCCTTGGATCCACCGGAACTCTTCACATCTAGCCGCCTGCAGCATCTTCAGCTCCAAGCACCATCGACCTGCGTGACGAAACCCGACACTACTTCGACCCTATGCACTCGCTTCCTGTGGGTGAGGTAACTCAGCTCCGCCGGTGTTCCCACACTGGTACACACCTCTAGTGTCTGTGTCTCAAGTTTCAGCTTTCTAGGTCACTCGGAAGGTTCCTTCCTAACTAACTTTGTACTTTTTACGCACCATTGACATTGCATTGGTAAAGCGTGCACTTTCCGCACTGCTCCCGAGTCCCGCGGGCCTTTCCCGACTTCTTCACTGTTAGTCCCGAACAGCTCCAGCGATTCCCCAGGCCCTAGGCCTCTTCACTTTCCCCATAGTGGTTCTTATGCCACTATTTTAGTATATGGTTTAGGTGGCCCCTAGGGCTCATCCATATTGTGCAACTTTTGTGTATTTAAACTGTGTTTTGTTTTAACGCATTTGCTTCTGTGCTCATAAAGAGTATCAGGGATATTTGTAGTAATAAATCTATATATATTTTCAATATATATCTGTGTGGTGTCCTTTCATTTGGTATTCAAGGGATTGTGTATGGTAAAACAGCTTGCTTCACATGCCTTTACAGAGTTTAGCCTAAGACTGCTTAGTCCATGCTACCCCTAGGATAGCTTGTCTATAAGGTTGACTTTACAAACTGCACCATAAGGGTTGCTTGGCATGATACAAGGTGATCACTACAACTAGTGAGCATCATATATCAGGCCAACTTCTCACAGTAGCAATCCTACCCCTAAGCATCTCTTAGAGCTACTTATCCTAGGACAATCTCCAGAAGCCTGACAGGCTGGGGGATCAGGACAAAGTGGGTGGGGATGCTCCAAAAGATTAGACAGGAGGGGTAGCCCCCAGTGGCCCTAATTCTGAGCATGACCAAGAGGAGTCTGAGGACTCCACCTTGGTGAACTCTGATCCAGTGAATAGTGCAGACGTCACAGAGGGTGTCTCAGAGTTCTTTGAGGATAAGATTGCCCAGATCCATGCATCCTTCCCGATAAGTGGTGAAACTGAGTTGCCCACGGCAATGGCCGGGACCCACACTGCTAGCCCCACCCTCACAGAATTTGCAGAAATTCCCCTTGAGACTTCCTATCTAGAGCTACTTAGATGTAAGTCAGGCAGCCCTGGGGACCCATGGCCCGCTAAACACTATAAAGGGCTGGCCTCCTTTCTCAACCCTTACCTTAACTCTATTTGGAACACCTCTTTAAGCTCGGGGGTTTACCCGGAGGCCTGGAAACATGCGTTTCTAGTCCCTATTTTAAAAAAGGCCAACGCAGATCCTGAGAACCCGGCTAATTATAGGCCGATATCCCTCCTCCCGGCTCCGGCCAAGATACTAGAAAGGCTAGCCCATCAGCAAATCGCACGCTATATTGAGAATAACGGACTCTATCACGATTCCCAACATGGTTTCCGTAAGGGATACAGCACGGAGTCGGCCCTCATTGAGATGGCAGATTCAGTGCGCTGGACATTGGATCAGGGATCGAGGGCGGTGTTGGTGCTGCTGGATTTATCAGCAGCATTCGACACTGTCTCTCACTCCCTACTACTGAATAGACTGAGGGAGATTGGAATTCAGGGCAAGGTCCTTAATTGGCTAGGCTCATTCTTATCCAATCGGATAACGGCACAGGAGAGGGCCTGTAAAGTACAGAAGGTCCGTCAAGGGCGGTGGGCAGCCATCTTGTGGCTCTCCTTTTGCTAATAAAGGTAGTGGTAAGCTCCTCACTGTTAGAGAAGAGGATGCTGACAATTATTCCGTTCTGAAGAGTGCACTCTTGATAGGTTTGGCTTAACCACTGTACAGGATTGAGTTCAGAGACACCAAGAAGGCACAGACTCATGACTGGGTAGACTTCTTTGATAGTGCTATTAAGGCTCTGGAAGGCTGGCTTCACGAAAGCAAGGTACAGAACTATGAGGGATTGTACAATTTTTATAATGAGGGACCACATCCTTAATAATTGTCAGAATCAACTTTTGCATCAGTACCTGGTGGACTCTGATCTGACCTCTCCCCAAAAATTGGAAAGAAGGCAAACAAATGGGTCCTCACCAGGGTTAAGCAGAAAAATCATGGTGGTGGAGGTGACCAGAAGAAGCAAGTCTTCTAAAGCCCAAGAGAAAGGTGAGGAAAAGGGGAAAGATAAAAAGAGTCTTCTCAAAGTCACAAAATTCCAAGAACTGCAAAAAAGAAACCTTGGCGTTCTTTTGTTAAGGTAAAGACACATTGGACAAGGGATACTGATTGTCCAAAGGCCAAGGAACCTACTACCACAGCCCCCAAGGCACCTGCTCCCCCAGCACAAGTACAAGTGATAATACAGCAACCAAGGGATAAGTTACGTTAACCATGGGTTCTGAGGTGGGTTCTGGCCTAGTCAGAACTCCAGCTCAAGTTGTTCTAGTCTGCGATTGTGGCATTGATCTGCCATCTTACTTGTAAGTCTCACTAACTTGGGCAAGTACAGACAACAATCAATCAATGATCAATGGAAAGGAAGCCATATCTTTCAGGGACACGGGCCAGTGTCACAATGGTGACAGAGAAACTGGTTTCCCCTGAACAAATCATACTTGGACAAATCTACCAAGTAACCAATGCTAGCAATGTCAGGACTGGTCGTTCCTTGGCAGTTGTGAATCTCATCTGGGGAGGGATAACTAGACCTAAGAGAGTTGTGGCATCTCCAAACCTACCTGTAGAATGTCTGTTGGGCAATGATCTAGAAACTTCAGCATGGTCTGAAGTAGAGTTCAGCACAACGCTGGGCGTTCTATTGATCGGGCGGGGCCATGACGGAACCGCTCCGTCATCAGCACAGCTCAACCGCGGCTGGTGACGGAGCGGTTCGGTCACCAGCATGCGGCCGCCCCGCCCCCTTAGCACTGCGGCGGAATAGCCGCCGCAGTGAAGGGGTTAAATAAATAAAAAGGGTAGGAATTGACATTGTTGGTCTCTTGAACTCCTCAACTGCATCAGGACACAGTTTTATCCTGGTGGTGGTGGACTATGCCACTAGATATCCAGAAGCAATTCTCCTTAGAGCCACTACAGCTTCTGTAGTGGCCAGGGCCCTCCTGGGAATCTTTTTCAGAGTGTGATTCCCTAAGGAGGTCTTAACAGACAGAGGTACAAACTTCATGTCTAGTTATATAACTGCTATGTGGAAAGAGTGTGGAGTAACTATAAGTTTACCACACTCTACCATCCACAGTGCATTGGGCTTCATGAAAGATTCAACAAGACCCTTAAGGGTATGATTATGGGCCTCCCAGAAAAGCTCAGGCGAAAATGGCATGTCTTACTACCCTGCCTTCTCTTTGCCTTCAGAGAGGTTCCTCAGAAGGGGGTTGGCTACAGCCCACTTGAACTTCTGTGTGGACATTCAGTTAGGGGTCCATTGTGTCTAGTTAAGGGGGAGGGAGCAACCTCTTAAACCTCCCAAACAGGACATTGTGGACAATGTCCTTGGCTTGCATTCACGTATGGCTGAGTACATAAAGAAGGCAAGTAAAAACCTGGAGGCCAGTCCAGAGCTCTCAGAAAGCCTGTCAAGACCAAAAGGCTGTCCTGACTGTTTACTAGCTAGGCCAGAAAGTGTGGGTGTTTGAACCTGTGGCCTCAGCAGCTATCCAAGACAAATGGAGTGGGCCCCACACCATTCTTGAAAATAAAGGTGAGGTCACCTACTGGTGGACCTAGGCACTCCAAGACGTCCCCACAGGGAACTTCATGTGAACCGCCTAAAACCTTTTTTGGACAGGGCTGACATGAGCTTGCTCATGGCAACTGATGAGGGATAGGAAGAAGAGAGTGACCCTCTTCCTGATCTCCTCTTTCAGAACTCTGTTGATAGGTCAGTAGATGGAGTAGCCTTGACAGGCAGCCTCACTGACCAGCAGCAGGCTGATTGCAGGTAGGTCCACAATCAGTAGAAGCATATGTTTTCTCTGACATCTAGTCAAACCACCTGGTGTACCCATGAAGTGGATACAGGTGACAGTCTGCCAGTAAAGAACAAACGTTACAGATGTCATGACCATACATAGAATACAGGTTATACACAGAAACAGCACAGGTTATGACTGAATAGGTGAAGATATGAGTATAAGGGACTACATTTCCCAGAATACCTGGGGAGACGCTAACACTGTCAGCACCAATCACGAGACTACATAAGCTCCACCTTCACATGATCAGGTGCTTGTCAAACTGTATTCAAACAGCTTCAGTGAAACTTGCCAGTCGGTCGCGCTGGGGCGCTTGCCTAATTGGCTGCCTTTTTGAACACGACCATGCTAGTGTGCATTCGCCCTTTTTGCATTCAAAGTGATTTTCGGTCACACGCACTGGTGCGTGTGGAGCGAGCGAGCCGTTGGAAGGCTGTCTTTGCTGCTGCTGAGTTTCTTTTTCACTGCGCTGGAGCACGCTTAACCGGAGGCACATTGCTGGGGCACGGACATCCTGCCACAGCACAGTTCTTTTCCTTCTTCCGAGGGCCCTCGGAGATCACAGGAGGTTGCGCTGGAGCACTGCTCTTTTCACCATTTCTGCTGCTCACTAATGTGGCAAAAGGGAGGCTTATTTGCAGTCTCAAATTAAGAAAGAACGATAGGAGAGCTGGTTCTGTGAAGAGAACAGAACAGGAGAGCATTCTTATTCCCATGAACCAAGCCCAGATAAGTACTTTGTATGGTGCAGAGTACCTTTTTAGGTCTCGCTTGCGCATTGCTCCGGCGAGAATTATAGTAAGGGCAAAAGAACAGTCTACCAAAACGGCGGATTAGACACAGTTCATGTGATCTATACGCGTGTACAAACCAGCCACGTCACACAACCATTTGTCTGTGCCTCGCATCAGACTTCAAAGGCCGCCGCTCCCCTGCCCCCGCAGTAGACTTCAAAGGAATGCGCTCGTGCTCCCACGCCCCCCCCCCCCGCCACAGCAATGCCGAGAGCTTGTTTTCCTAACCGTCTCTTTCCCTAGCTGGCTCCTTTAGCCATCTTCCAAAAAACCTAACTGTGCTTTCAAAGCATATCTTGTTTCTTCTTCATTTTTTTATATTGTAATCATTTTGCAACTTCCGACTTGAATCATGGCATGGTCCCGCTCGCCCTGCAAAAGGAGGGGTGGCTGAACCAGGCATCACTTACAATACCTATTCACTGACTGGACACAGTTCAAACAGCGGGTTGCCGTGTCTTGCTCTCCTTATGTGAAAGCCATCTCCACACTCGACAGCACTGATCAAGACAGCAATGAAGCGTTGTGGAGGCGCCTTGAGATCTTTCTGTCTCACATATTATACGCTGTGCGATTGGTCCTTAATGTTACCCTTTGACACCGGGATTACCCAGAGGTTGAAGCATGCGCAGCGGTGATTCGGTGTCATTTCTGGTTTATTTAATGAATGGGTCGAATGAGCGTACACGGATTTAGCTCTCACTCACCTTCGCATTTAGCACTCACTCACATTTGAACCACTGTACGGCACAGGTGTTGATGCTCACTTCTCTCCTTCTCTGCACTGAGACGCTCAGAGCAAAGACACTCTAACTCTATTCTCAACCCAGGTCTGCACTGCTTCATGGCACTTTGTGGTACTTATTTACAAGCCTCTTGCATTGCTTGTCCCATAGTAAAATTGACACATTGGTGGCAAGTGGCTTGTAAATAAGCCCATGTGATACTTGTTTATGGTTATTTCTTTCTTTGCATGGAAGCGACTTTTCCTGCTTTTTTAGGTCGAGGACCGTAGGCTGCGCTTGCGCAGTTCGGTCCGAAGATTTAATGTTTTTTAGTTGGGGGCTTGAACCCACCCCTCTTCTCCAATGGCTGGCCTCGTAAATGCTGGCCAGCCATTGGAGGAGAGGGGCGTTACTCCGTTTAAGCTCCGTCTTTTTCGGATTGGGGGTTGTGTTTTTTCGTTTCTTTCTCGCTGTGACATCATCATGAAAAAACACGCCCCCCAGCCTGAAAAGGACGGGGCTCTTTCACGATCCCTCCCCCGAGGGAGCTGTGCCCTCTGCTGCAGGCCCTTGTTAGCTGATGCGCTTCCGGCTTCCCTGAGGACCACAGATCACTATCTCCCATCCATCACCCCTGTGGTCACTCACACAATCCCAGTAACAGTTTATCAAGCCCAGTACCCCCTTCTCATCCATCCCAGCTAACCCTCGCCCTCCGCGGGTCTCCTTGGTGACCCAGGGATATAATTAGAGTCCGGGAGCTCGGGGAGAGTCACGTGACCGCAGGATGAACACAGAAGTTGGGGCGGGTTAAAATATGTGTCCAGGAGCAACAGCGCCGATCTGTCAGTGCAACCGAGGCGGGGACGGAGCAGGGCACGAAGGAGCAGATTGGAGGACAGGGACTGTGCGGCGTCGTAACTAAGCAACAGTAAGGCCTGGAGGCGGTACTTCCTGCCAGGTGTGCTTCCACTTCCTGTGTGTGCAGTGGAACCGGATCCGGGAGGAGGATGCGGTGAGGAGGAGGGGGAGGAGATTTAGGGGGTGCGAGGCTTAACCGGTTGCGGAGGGTGTGTGAGTGGGAGGGGCGGGATGGTGCCAGCAGATCTGCTCCTGTCTGTGATGTGACAGGCGGAAGAGGGGTCAGGGAAGAGGGCGCTTGGATGACTTGTGCGTCTCACTTGCTGTCAAATAGGTTTTAGTTCCACTTTAGTGGTCACGTCGTGCTGTGCATGCTGCAGGGATTGTTCTTTCAACCATAGTCACCTACTGTACAGCATTGTCTTTGGTTTTATTTGTAATTTGTCACGTATTCTGCTGGTTTTTATTTGGTTTTGGAAGCTAAATCCTGGTTGCCAATAATTCCTCTGTTAAACATTAAGCAAATTCAGGCCTATTGACTTACTCGACTTTTCGTTCTGGGTAATGCTGTTCAGCTTTTAAACATTCTAAGCACTGGATTTAAAACCCCAGCATATAAAGTCCTGTCTGCTGCAAGGACAGTCCTGTAGCCCACGAAGGTGTCAAAATGACATTGAATAACTATCGGGTGTAAGCCCCTGCACGCTGTTACTAGTAATAATGTGTTCTTCACTCAGGTTTGCGGCTTGTTTTTGAGGTTTTTTATACGTCGCACTTGTCCCAAGGTCGTTCAGTACTTTACACGAGCACCCGATTATATGACACAAGTCCAGATTCATTTTTTAAGCACAGGGAGATTGTGATTTGCCCAGAATCACAAGACGTTGACCGTACGTCGGGACTGAATCTGGTTCCCAGTTCCAACGTCGGCAGTACTGGCCTTTAAGCCACATATGTCCCGAATTTCAAATGTACTTTGTTACTGTACCCAAGAAAGCTAGTTCTTCCTGCCAAGTTACTCCATGTCTTGAATGACGCCAAGCTATGAATAACAACATCGGTCAGTCCCGGCTTTTAAATCAGCTCCATTTCTCAAGCTGAAATTTTCGAAATCACGCATTGAGCTCCAAAGCTAAACTGCAGGTGTCCTAATGCAAAGTGCTGAGGGTGTAAAGGTTAAGGATGCCAGTCTGTGTTTCAGACCCCAATATCATATCTTTTTTCCTTGATCATGGGGCTGTGGTCGTTTATTAGGTCGAGGACCGTAGGCTGTGCTTGCGCAGTTCGGTCTGAAGATTTAATCTTTTTTAGTTAAGGGGCTTGAACCCGCCCCTCTTCTCCTGCCCCCTGGATGTGCTTGCTCTCCTGCCCCCTGGCTGTGCTTGCTCTCCTGCCCCCTGGCTGTGCTTGCTCTCCTACCCCTTGGCTGTGCTTGCTCTCCTGCCCATTGGTTGTGCTTGCTCTCCTGCCCCCTCGCTGTGCTTGCTCCCCTGCCCCCTCGCTGTGCTTGCTCCCCTGCCCCTCGCTGTGCTTGCTCTCCTGCCCCCTGGTTGTGCTTGCTCTCCTGCCCCCTGGCTGTGCTTGCTCTCCTGCCCCCTGCCCCCTTGTTCATTGTGCTTGCTCTCCTGCCCCTGCCCCTCATTGCTTGTGCTTGCTCTCCTGCCCTTTCGTTGCTTGTGCTTGCTCTCCTGCCACTGCCCCCTCGCTGTCCCTGCTCCCCTACCCCTTTGCTGTGCTTGCTACCCTGCCCCCTCGTTCGTTGTGCTTGCTCTCCTGCCCCCGCCCCCTGTGTGTGGGTGCTAATGCAATAGGTCTCACATATGCAAACGATTAAGCTATTGGCAATGTAAATGACAATGCCATTTATTTATGATTTAAAAAAAAAAAATGTCATGAGCAATGCCAATAGCTCTACCTTTAATAATGCCGAGACTATTGCATTGTAAATGCTTGTTTTTGGTCGCCGCTGGGAAGTTCTTTCCACTCATTTACGTCTTCATCTGCTCCTTGAAACCCACCTCGGGGTTCCAGGCACCCTCTGGGTTGAATCTGCTGCCACATCAATGGGAAGCCATGTGAGATGTTTACCGCTCTGTCTGCCCGCATGCATGGAGACAGACAATAATGCCGAGAGCACACGTTTAACATTTTTTACCTCTCGTGAACTTCTTTTTCATTAAGATCAGTGTTAAAACACTTAGGGCCCGATGTAGGTAATTTAATTTTACCACTTCTTAAATACCGAATCATACCGATTCGGTATTTAAGAAGTGGTAAAATGGAGGGGGGGATGTAGGTATTTCAGAATCGGTAAATAACGAATTGTTGAGATTCGGTATTTACCGATTCTGTAAATACCGATTCGGTAATGCCCATTGATTCCTATGGGCATTGAAGCCCATAGGAATCAATGGGCATTACCGGATCGGTATTTACCGATTCGGTAAATACCGATTGCAGCAAGGGTGCAGGGGGTGTCACTTTGACACCCTCTAGCACCCCAAATACAGGCATGTGTGCCATGTGGCACACAGACATGTCTGTCTGTCACATGGCATAGGTGTGCATGCACACATGTGCATGCACACCTGGATTCGGTATTTCACCACCCAATTGGATTGGGTGGTAAAATACCGAATTCTGAAGGCCTTTAGCACTGTAAACAGTGCGACCTACATCTGGAATTTACCGAATCGGTAAAATTACCGATTCGGTATTTTACAGAATCGTTAAATTTACAGAATCGGTAAATTTACCGATTGTGCAAAATATTGGCCCCTACATCTCAATCACCAAATACCGGTCGGTTACGGCCGAATTCGGCCGTTACCGACCGGTATTTGGTGACCTACATCGGGCCCCTAGAGGGTTATTTTCAAAGCTGCACTGTTCCTGGTTTCATTCCTTTCTCGCTCCTTTCTTTCTTTTTTCCTTTCTTCTCCTTCCCTCTTTATTTCTCTTTCCTGCTTTTATTCTCTCTTCTTCCTTTGTTTCGTTCTATCATTTTTCTTTTCTCTCCTCTTTCTTCCATTCTCTCCTACTTCATCCTTTGTCTCTTCCTTTCCCTTTTGTTTCTTTTTCGTTTCCTTTTTTCTTTCTCTTCTCCTTTATCACCATTTTTCCTTTTTCTCCTTTCAGTTTTGCCTTTTTGCTGTCTCTAATTGCGATTTCTTTTTCTTTGCTACCATCTTTCCTTTTTTGTCTTTCCTTTATTGATCTCCGTTTGGTCTATTTGTCAGCACTTTTTCATGGTTGTTTCCTTCTTTCGGTCCTTCGTACCCTCTTTCTTCGTTTCTTTTTCCCTCTCCTGCATCCAGTTAGGGTATATGTAGTTTATGGTTCCATCATAGCTAATAACTCTTCCATTTCCTCCATTATGTCATCAGACTTGGCTGAACAGGAATGATGGGTTTCTCAGTTTAATTAAGTCTTACAGTGTTCTGGTAGTCTGGAATATTTGAGAAAAGTTAGTTGGTTGCTACCCGACACTTACTGTTATTCCCTGACCACCTACTTTCTCTTCCATAGCCCTATCCTGCAAAGAAGGCCAACGACTAGGGCGTGTTTTCAGTGCTTAGTTGACTGTTTAACTACTACCAAATGATCCATTTTACAGCACTATTTCCCAAAACTATGAATAAAACACCTATGGTTTTTACGGGCTATTCTTTAAATTAATTTCTAAAATGTTACAATAATCCACGAGCCTACATAGTTACACCAGAGATGTATTGCTTCAAAAGCAAATCTTGTACATACCTTGAAGAAAGTGGAGTCTCTCTCACATGGGGCAGCTGTTCTGGTTGGCTTCTCTGCGGACTACAGCCCAATCCAAAATGCAACCTACTGTTCACCTCTCCCCCACCCAACCAATATGTTTTTCCTGTATCCCACGTGTGCCGTAAAGCCCTGCAGGGTCCAGTGGGCTATTTTGGGGTTTTGTCATGTTTCCGGGCTTCTTGTTTTTGTGCATTTCCAGTGTGATTCATATTGTGGTGCAGGTTTTGGGAATTACACATTTTTATGGTCTAGAGTTGTGGTATGTTAGAAAGTTTAATAACCTCAAATTCATTGGCATGAAGATGGCGCACATGTGGAGTAACAAAGATGGAGGATGGTTGACAAATGAAATCAGAGAGTGGCAGCAGCAACTGGCAGCAAACCGTCTCACCCATAACTTGTTTTCTCTCACTGCCTCTCATATTCAGCCCTCCATACTACCACATCCATCACCACCACGTCCACCACCACCACACCCACCACATCAACCACCACCACATCCACCACCACTACGTCCACCAACACCATGTCCACCACCACCACACCCACCTCCACAACCACCACACCCACCTCCACAACCACCACCACCACGTCCACCACCACCATGTCCACAACATCCACCACCATGTCCGCCACCACCATGTCCACCACCAACACCATGTCCACCACCAACACCATGTCCACCATCACGTCCACCACCACGGCCACCACCACGTCCACCACGAGGCCACTACCAGGTCCACCACCACCACATCCACTACCACCACCACCTCCACCACCACTTCCACCACCAAGTCCACCACCACATCCACCACCACCACATCCACCACCACCAAGTCCACCACCACCAAGTCCACCACCACCACCACGTCCACCACCACCACGTCCACCATGTCCACCACCACCACCACCATGTCCGCCACCACCTCGTCCACCATCACCACATCCACCACCACCTTGTCCACCTTCACATCCACCACCACCACATCCACCACCACGTCCACCACCACCACCACCACCACCACCACTACCACCACCACCACCACCACCACGTGCACCACCACCGCGTGCACCACCACCGCGTCCACCACCATATCCACCACCACGTCGTCCGCCACCACCACCACGTCCACCACGTCCACCACCACCACCTCCACGTCCACCACCTCCACCACCACGTCCACCACCACCATGTCCACCATGTCCACCACATCCACCACCACCATGTCCACCACCACCACGTCCTCCACCACGTCCACCACCACCAGGTCCACCACGTCCACCACATCCACCACCACCACGTCCACCACAAGGCCACCTCACTCTATCCATCGCCCTTACTCTATCTATCGCCCTCACTCTATCGCCCTCACTTTATCTATCTATCGCCCTCACTCTATCTATCGCACTCACTCTATCTGTCGCACTCACTCTATCTGTCGCACTCACTCTATCTGTCTATCTATCGCCCTCACTCTATCTATCTATCGCCCTCACTCAATCTATCTATCGCCCTCACTCAATCTATTTATTGCTCTCACTCTATCTATCGCCCTCACTCACTCTATCTATCTATCGACCTCACTCTATCACCCCTCACTCTATCTATTTATCTCCCTCACTCTATCTATCTATCTATCGCCCTCACTCTATCTATCGCACTCACTCTATCTGTCGCACTCACTCTATCTGTCTATCTATCGCCCTCACTCTATCTATCGCCCTCACTCAATCTATCTATCGCCCTCACTCAATCTATTTATTGCTCTCACTCTATCGCCCTCACTCACTCTATCTATCTATCTATCGCCCTCACTCTATCACCCCTCACTCTATCTATTTATCGCCCTCACTCTATCTATCGCACTCACTCTATCTGTCGCACTCACTCTATCTGTCGCACTCACTCTATCTGTCTATCTATCACCCTCACTCTATCTATCTATCGCCCTCACTCAATCTATCTATCGCCCTCACTCAATCTATTTATTGCTCTCACTCACTCTATCTCCCTCACTCACTCTATCTATCTATCTATCTATCGCCCTCACTCTATCACACCTCACTCTATCTATTTATCGCCCTCACTCTATCTATCTATCTATCGCCCTCACTCTATCTATCGCCCTCACTCTATCTATCGCCCTCACTCTATCTATCGCCCTCACTCTATCTATCGCCCTCACTCTATCTATCTATCGCCCTCACTCTGTCTATCTATCGCCCTCACTCTGTCTATCTATCGCCCTCACTCTGTCTATCTATCGCCCTCTCTCTGTCTATCTATCGCCCTCTCTCTGTCTATCTATCGCCCTCACTCTATCTATCTATTGCCCTCACTCTATCTACTGCCCTCACTCTATCTATATATCGCCCTCACTCTATCTATCTGTCTATCTATCGCCCTCACTCTATCTGTCTATCTATCACCCTCACTCTATCTGTCTATCTATCGCACTCACTCTATCGCCATCACTCTATCTATCGATCGCCTTCACTCTATCTATCTATATATCGCCCTCACACTATCTGTCTATCGCCCTCCCTCTATCTATCGCCCTCCCTCTATCTATCTATTGCCCTCCCTTTATCTATCTATCGACCTCCCTCTATCTATCTATCGCCCTCCCTCTATCTATCTATCGCTCTCACTCTATCTATCGCATCAACACAGCATCACTCAGCACCACCACAGCATCACTCAGGGGCACCACAGCATCACTATGCGCTACCACAGCATCACTGAACGCTACAACATCACTCGTTGCCACCACAACATCACTCAGCGCCACCACAGCATCAATCTGTGCAACCATTCAACAACAACTGGTTCAAATATGTTCTCTCAGTGTTTCAAGCTTTATTACAAATGTCACAAAAAGATGTTAATATTTCACTTCTGTTCTTGTATTTTCGTCACAATAAAATACACTGAACATAATCTTCACAAAAGTTATTTACAAAAGTTTAAGCTATTGCCATTATAAATTACAATAGCTTTTATTAAAGTATTAATTATTTAAAAAAAATAAAAACCATTGTTATTTGTAATATCAATACATTTAAGTCACGTAAATACAACACATATTGCATTACAAATGTTACAGGTGTCACATTTGCGAAAGTTAAAACTATTGGCATTGTAAATGACAAAGCTATTAATTTCGCTATTTTCAAAAACAACACATAAATAAAAAATTGTGTCATTTACAATACCAATAGCTCAAACTTTCCTAATGCGAGACCTATTGCATTGCAAATGCTTGTTGTTTTTATGTTCTACCAAAGAGCTTTGGAATAAGACTTGTGTGGTTTCCGGCAAGGAGTGATATCTCCTTACCACATATTATTGTGAGCCTGTTTCTTTTTATTTTGGTTATTTTTGTATTTCTGTTTTGGCATAAGGATGAATGTGGCAATGTGGAAGTAAGCGCTCATACATAAGTATATAATTGCTTTACGCATACACGCACTTGTAGTCTTGTACATTGTGTTTTTCTTTTGTCTTGCCACAGGGAACACAAGGCTATACATCCTGATTATAGAGAATAGGATTGGCGTTCTCCATCCTGAGGAAGGTTTCTCATCTTGTGTTACCACAGCCACAACTTTATTGTTTCTTTTGTCCCTTAGTCCAGTAGTCCTTGTGCCAAAACCTCACATCCAGGGTGGAAAAAGAGAGATGAGGTTTTTGTGGACTACAGAGGCCTCAATGCAGTCACTGTGGCTGATGACCTTCCTCTTTCCACGGGCAGATGCGCTTATAGATACTTTGGTCTCAGACAAGTTTCTGATTACCTTTGACCTGAGTGCTGGCTATGGGCAAATCAGACTAGCTGAGGATGCCAAGCCAAGAACAGCATTTTCAACTTCCAGTGGGCATTATCAATTTATTGTAATGCCCTTTGTTATGAAAAATGCACCTGATACATTTCAGAGGTTGGTGAACAAAGTCCTTACAGGCCTAGAAGCCTATAGTACAGCATATCTAGATGATATTGGTGTCTTTAGCTCCACCTGGGAGGATCACCTGGTCCAGATCAGACATGTTGTGGAGGCCCTGCAAAAGGCAGGCCTCATTATTAAGGTCACCAAGTGCCAGATAGGGCAGAGCAAGGTTGTATACTTGGGCCACCTAGTAGGTGGAAGCCAGGTTCAACCATTGGAGAGCAAAATCCAGACTGTAGGAGAGTAGGATCTGCTTACTATGGTTACCTCCACTTTTTGCTGGTGTTTCACTGTTTCTCGACTTTAGTCTGGCTGGGGCCCTGCTATCCAGGACCCCAGCCTAGCTGCTTCCTCTCTAAAATGATTGCATGTACATTAGGTACACTCCAGATTGGCTACTGGTGTACCCTTGTGAGTCCCTAGTATATGGTACCTTAGGTACTAAGGGCATAGGTACCCCAGAGGCCTACCAGGGGCTGAAGCATGTATTATGCCAACCCTGGGAAGCCTTCCAAAATGGTACCACAGGTCTGCTACTGCAGCCTGGGTAAGGTGGTGCATACACCTCTTACTAAGATATAGGTTACCTATATCTACCTTAAATCACTGACACATGTAAACCTATAAGTCACTCCTATGGCAGGCCTTATCAATCCTGAAGGCAGAGTGCTTGGTTTTGTGTGAAAGGGTGCCCATGCATGTGCAGGACCCCTCTGCAGCTTTTGGAATCTATTCTCTGAGGCTGTTCTGTGATGCAGCCAGACCATATACTCTTAAGTGCATTATAACCTCACGGTAAATGCTATCTTTGGAATGGCTGCATGGAAACATGTTGTGTTTGGTGTCAAACACCTTGGAATCCTACCACCCCCTCTAGTCCTGGCGGCAGGGGTAGAATTCCACCCTTCTACAGGGAGAGACATGTACACACTAACCTAACCGGTAATCGTTTAACCCCTTGGCCGCGGCCGTAATTCCGCTGCGGCGCTCGGGGGGGGGGAGGGGGAGGCATGGCACCGCCATGCTTGTGACGGAACCACTCCCCCACGGGCGCGCTGTGCTTATGACAGAGTGGTTCCGTCACGGCTCCGCCCACTCACTAATTCACCCGCACAGTTGGAGAATCAGTGCCGCATGGGCGGAGCAGCCGCGGCATGACGGAACCGCTCCGTCATGAGCACAGTGCGCCCGTGGCTCGTGACGGAGTGGTTCCGTCATAAGCACGGAACGGGTTATAAGAGCCCTGGCATCACAAAATGGATGCCACAGACACGGGTCTGACCTCCTGCTGCTGGACGAAACTCCAGCAGGGGAGGCCTGGACAATAGGTTTCCTGTCACAGGGAGGTGTAACCACCTCCCAGACAGCCTTTAGTGTATTGGGGCTGGCTGGGTGCATTCAGAGAATACTTTTCAGACAGTGCTGGGGCACACTTGGTGTCCCTGTGCATACCCCAGTTCAGACCGTTTGGAGGGGCACTCAGCCCCTGCTCTGGCACGAATCTGGACAAAGGGAATGGGTGTAACCACCCCTCTTCCCTGACCCTCCCATAGGTGGGTCCCCAGAGTGTGTCTAACCCCCTTTCTTAGTATAAGTATGGGACACCAGTCCTTAGGACCTCAGATAACACCTGTAACCAAACTCTGCAACATATATCCTGGAACTTCGGCATTCTACATGACTAGAAGATGGAAGAATCTCCCTTGGGGTCAAGGAAGGATTCCCCTGTTCAAACAGGCACCAAAGAAGCATCTTGCCGGTCTGCATTTCTGAAACTCCCGCTGGACTCTAAAGTATTTGTGACTCAGGACATGGACTTCCAGACTTCTCAGAGGCCGACACGAGATCCCAGCAAAGTTGAGACCCGCAGCCCTCACGAGTGACGTGGAACCGGAATTCTTGGACACGATGCACATTTGCAAGTGCATCAACTTCCTGAGTTTTCCCAAAGTTGTGCTTTGGGCTACTTGTAGTCCAAGCCTCGAGCACCATCTGCACTGAAGATATTGGGCCTACACTCCACGAGTGTTCCGTGAGCCTGCTTCTAGCATTTCCGCTTGAGGCCCCCTTCGCGATCCCTGGTCCGTCGACTGGTGGTTGTCCACGAAGGTAACTCTTCTTTTCTTTGGGCTTTCCCTGTTGCTCCAGATGTGCCCTGACTCCTCACCGAGTGGTGAGTCCCTCCGACCTTGCTGATCTGCACCGAAGCCAATCTTTGCTTTCTGTGTGGGATGCTGTTGCCAAGGCTTGTTGGGTCCAATCCGGAAACCAACACTGCAGCACTCGACATCCTTCATGGGACAGCTCGAATACAGAACCTGGTCATCGTCGACACCTCCTGGTCCTCGTGGCTGAACAGTCAAGCTTCACCTTCTTCACCTGAAATCACCCGACATCGGTGGGCATCCGCTCATTGCCTTCCTGGTCACTGGCAAGTGACCCAGACTCTGTCCCCTCTGCTTTCAGGTTCTTCTCATCCTTGATCCAGGCTTGGATCCCTCCGGACACTTTCGACTTGGTCGCCAGCAGCACTTTGCAGCAGATCGCCATTGAAATCGACGACGAAACCCGACACCAAAAGACACCTATGCACCCAGCTTTCCTGGGTGAGGTAACTCGAGTACTCTGGTGCTCCCGTGGGTATTGACTCTAGAACTGCCTAGTTCTAAAGGGGTTTGCTCCAAGTCCTCTTCTAAGTGTCCTTTATCTTTAAAATTCCAACCACGACTTTCCCTATAGAAGTTAATGGTGATTCCCGGCTGTGTTTATGCACTGCACGCGTCCCCTGTGTCACTACCTTGGGTGGTTCCTGGTGGCCCCAGCAGTTCTAAAAGGCTCTAGGCCTCGTATCTATGTCAGCCATGGTTTTCATACCACTTTCTTAATATATGGTTTGGTACGCCCCTGGGGCTCAACGTATATTGTGTTAATTTACTGTGTGCTAAATACGTTTACTGAATGTACTTTTGCCTCTAGCCTCATAAAGAGACTAGAGGGTTGTGTTTAGAATAAATACATATATTTTATATATATACCTGGTGTGGTTTTCCTTTCATTTGGTCATTCATGAGATTATAGACTGGTAAAACAAGCTACTTTACATTCCTTCAAGACTTAGCCTGAAGGCTGCTCTCGACAGCTACCACTAGGATAGCTATCTATATAGGTTGTCTTTAAACCTACCATCAATAAGGGTCGATTGGACTGGTGCAAGGTGCCCACTAGAATAGTGGACAGCATATACATGGCCAACTTCTCACACAGACCATCGTGGACTGGGTTGCTCCCACTACCCAGAGTCAGGTCAAAGCTTTCTTGGGCCTGACTGTGTAGTACAGAGGGTTAGTTAAGGGATATGGGTCAATTGTGACTCCACTTAATGATCTCACATCCAAGAAAATACCAAAGAAAGTTCAGTGGGCAGTTAGCTCTCAAAAGGCATTTAATGACCTGAAGCAGGCCATGTGCACTGCTCCCATTCTGCAGAGTCCTAACTATTCCAAAACCTTCATTGCCAAGACAAATGCATCTGGGATAGGGGTAGGAGCTGTGCTGTCACAACTTAATGCAGAGGGCGAGGACCACTCAGTAGCTTACATAAGCAGAAGGTTGCCCCCCTGCGAGAAACGTTGGTCGGCTTTTGAGAGGGAGACCTTTGCTGTGGTCTGGGCCCTGAAGAAGCTGAGGCCATACCTGTTTGGCACTCACTTCACTGTTCAGACAGACCATAAGCCTCTTATGGCTAAAACAGATGAAGGGTGAAAATCCCAAACTGCTCAGGTGGTCCATTTCCCTACAGGGGATGGACTATACAGTGGAACATAGACCTGGGAGTGACCATGGCAATGCAGATGGACTCTCCAGATATTTCCACTTAGAAAATGAAGACAACTGGGCAAGGTTAGTCTCCTCGCCTTGCATTTGGGGGGGGGGAGATGTTGTGTAGGAAGGTAGGATCTGCTTTCATGGCCCCCCCTCACCTTTTGCTGGTGTTATTATGTTTTTCTGACTAGTCTGACTGGAATCCTGCTAACCAAGATCCCCGTCTCTGTGCTTCCTCCCAAAATTGGACATGGTGAGTACTCAGGTACATTCCAGATAGGCTACTAGTGTACCCTGGTAAGTCCCTAGTATATGGTACCCAGGGCATAGGTATACCATGGAGGGGGGCTACCATGGGCTGGAGCATGAATTATGCCACCCATGAGAGCCCACTCAAATTGTGACTGTGGGCCTGCCATTACAGCCTGCATAAGCTTGTTCTAGCACCACTTATGACAGATATAGGTTTCCCTATATCTGAGGTCACTATAATGAAAACCTAAAAGTCACCCCTGAGGCAGGCCTTCCAATCCTGAAGGCAGGGTGCTGATTCCTAAGTGTGACGGGCCCCTGCATGAGCAGGACACCCCTACGACCCTCGGATTCCATTCTCCCAGGTTGTAAGTGCATCAGCCATTACGATATATAGAGTGGCCATGCGTCATGACGCGATGACCATCTCTAAACTTACTGTAACGAACCCAGTCATGTTTGGTATCAAACATGTTGGAATCATACCCTCACACAAGGTATGATTCCATGTACTATAAAGCTCCTCGGGGAGGCCCTCAGTCGTCCCTGTACCAGTCTTCCAGAACCAGACAGCAGGCTAGGGCTGCTGCAAACCAGGGACATGTTTCTGCCCTCCTACTGTTGAGCCAAGCTCGAGCAGGGGTAGGCAGAACAATAGGTATCCTGCCACAGGGAGGTGTGACCACCTGCCAGACAAGCCTAGTGTATTGGGGCAGGGTGGGGGTGCTTGCCAGAACCACTGAGACTGCTTGATTTGGTGCCCTCCTTGCATGCTCCAGTTCAAACCAGTTCAGGGAACCGTTGGCTCCCGCTCTTGTGCGAAACTGGACAAAAGACATGGGAGTATCCTCCCCACTGTCCACCCCTCCTCTGGGAGGGACTCTTTAATTGCCCCAACCATTTCCTAAGGGTACTTAAGGGCTTACCTGTAGGTAGATCCCTAGATTTGTGGTGGGACAAGATTCAAATCAGATACCACTTCATCATTAACCATCTGGGCACTCTGGACTTCCCTGGACTTTGTTCTGGACAAAAACCTGCAACTCAAAAACTTCTGCTGCTCCTGCTCTCATCGCCCTGTAATTCTGCTGCAACGTCTGTGCCTGTGCCCCGTAGAGTATCCTCACAAGGCCTGTGGACATCCAAGACACCAGAAGGAATCTCCCTGGAAGTGAAGGAGTCACTTCCCTGCATCTGCAGGCACCGCAACGAAGCTGACCGGTCTGCTGATCCTGGACTCCCACGTACTCCGAAAGGCTCAGCAACACAAGTGGTGGTTCTTCAACTCCCTCGAGGCCTGCCCTGTCTTTGAGGCCTGTATCGCTCGTCGGAACTGCTGGGACAGAACCCCTGTACATCGTGTCAACTTGCCGTTGCCAAGGCTGGTTGACTCTCCTCCTCAGAGAACTTCAGGCTCCAAGAAGCTCCAACTTCAAGCATCTCCTGCAGCCAAGATCATCATCCTCACTGCATCCCTTGTACGTGGGCCTGCATCTTTGGTGAGCTGCTCAAGGTCTTCTTACGACTCCTATGCCTCCGGCCTGTGGGTCCACTTGAGGGTTTCTGTCAACTCCAGTAGGCTCCCCTAATTGCTTGGGGCTTGCTCTGACTCCCCTGCCTGTGGTGAGTCACTTGGACCTTGCTGGCCCCGACACTGTACCTTTTCGCTTGCCACATTGTTTGCAAATGCCACGGCTTGTTGGTGCTCCGGACGGACAACGACCTCTCAACTCTCGACATCCGACATGAGACAGCTCGTGGATGGCTCCTGGTCTTCCACAATGGCGCCTTGTCCACACAGCTGCAGCTCCAAGATCTGCATCAACTCTCCAGCATCACCCAACATCGGTGGGCATTCGTCTTCCGTGCCTCCTGGTCACTCCTGAGTGGCATAGACTCTGTCCCCTCTGCTTGCAGGTACCTCTCATACTGAATCCACCTTTGGGTTCTGCCGGCATCTTCCTGAAGTCCTCCATTGAGTTTGACGGCTGTTTCCAACGCCACTTTGCACCTATGCACCCGGCTTCCCTGGTGTAGGTATCCTGGTTCCTAAGGTATCCACTGGAGGGGTGGCTCACCAACCTTCTGTCTTCAACAGGGTTTCTTCAGGGTCCACTTGGAAGGGTCCTTCTTCTTGAAAATTGCAACCGTGACTTTCCCTTTGACTTGAATTGAGCAGACAGTTGTGTTTCCACTCCACACACGGCCTCCGTGGGGTTCCTGGATAAGTGCCCCTGGTAGTTCCTTTGGTCCCCAGCACTTCTACGCCTTCTGGGTATAGTCTGGACTTGAGCCATGGTTCGCATCCCACTCTTTTAGTATATGGTTTGGTCTCCTTCAGAGACCAATGTGTATTTGTGTTACTTGTTTTATTTGCAAAGTATTATGTGCATTGTGTTATATCTCCGGGTAGGAGATATTATTATGTGTTAGTGAGTGTCTTAAAAAAGAATACCAATTTATATAAATACTCTGTGTGGTTCTTTTTCACTTAAACTATACCAATAAGATATAGTTGTATGTAAAACAAGCTGCTTTTCACTCCGTCTGGACTAAGCCTGAAGGCTGCTCTCCACAGCTACCACTTAGAAAGCTTTCTAAGGTTATCTAAGACCACTAAAATCACTATAAGGTTTGTCTGGATTTGAGTGGGTATACATGCATGCGGTGTTATGAAGAATGGGCTTTCCTATACAATTTTTGAAATGGATAGAGATATTGTATACAGACCCCAGTACCCGAATTAGAATAAACGGACACACGTCAGAGGCCATAACTATAAATCGCGGAACAAGACAGGGATGCTTGCTTTCCCCCGTCCTCTTTACGTTGATAGTAGAACCGCTGGCGTGCAAGATTCGACAATTGCATTCAGAGTCAGCATTACAATTCCACCTCCGTGCCATTGGGAATCTCTCTTTAGTCAGACGACAGTGGAGAAGTGTGGCTCAAGGTTTAGAGCAGGCAGACCTTGATGCAGAGCTCTGGCCGGAGACCAGGGTTCGATTCCCGCCTCGGCGGGTCTCCGGCTCATTAATTCCCCAGACTGGATATTCTCGCCTCAGTACCTGTTCTGATCATGGGTCCCACGCTGCAACTCTGGGCAATAGCTTGCTTAGTCTCCACAACGGCCCCAAAAGCGCTGGGATGCCTGGCTGCACCTGGGGGGTGCCCAGGAGTGGACATTTCCCAGGAAAGCCAGGAAGGGTTCCTAAGCGGTATACGGACAGCGCCGGGACACCTCCGGTGGAGGTAGCTGTGCGCTTTACAAATTCCGACATTTACATGGTGCTACTCACCCGACACCTGGACAAACATTTGAATGCGCTAATTAGGGAGTACATACGATTTGATAGTTTTTCTGGCCTAAAAATAAATTGGGATACATCGGGGGTAATACCTCTCACACCGGCTACAACGGCACCAGCCCTAGATTATCCCCTGAAGTGGCAGACGGACCCGGTAAAGTACCTGGGCATATGGGTGCACAGAGATCCGGACCTGGTAGTGAGGGAAAACTATGGTAGAGCCATGTCAAAGCTGGAAGATCAGGTAGATAAATGGACGCGGATGCTCCTTTCGCTGGCGGACCGCATAGCTTTACAAAAGATGGTCGTCCTGCCGAAATTTTTATATTTATTTAGTAATATCCCCATTTGGCTGACACAAGCGCTGTTTGCGAAATTGAGGACAGAAATGCAGAAGCTCACATGGGCGGTAAAACAAGCCAGAATACGTTGGGATATTTTGACACAACCGTACCACAAAGGAGGGTTTGGGGCACCAGATCTAAAATGATGCTACTATTGTGCGCAGGCACAGCATGCTTAGTATTGGCTGCAGCCGCATGCTTGTGTTCCACATGTGACGGTGGAAAGAGACAGTGTATATCCAACACCACTGACGGCTTCCATCTCGGACCCTGTGCCCTTCACACACAGTGACAGAATTCAAACAGTACGCTGTACCTCGAGAGCCGGGCATGTGCTGGCGAGTCGAGCCGGGATATCTCTCGTTTATGCTCCGGCACTTCCACTCGCGTATCATCCAAGACTTTCAGTCACACAAGAAAAAGGATGTTACGTCTTGTTGCTGAGATGAAATTGCTCACTATGACAGATGTATTCCCACGCGGTAGTTTTATACGGAGGGAGGATCCATCGCTCAGCGCGCATGGCACACAAATGAAGCAGTTCGCTCATATGCGCTTACAGATGGCAATGAAGGACCTATATGACTCATTCCCGGCGGAACCACCCACACTGTCAGCTTTACAAGCACTATTGACTGCATCCAGCCGAAGGAGATTGGTCACCCGTTTATATACCACGTCACAATCAGAGCAAAAAGGGAAAGTTAACAAATCATTACGTAAATGGGAATTGATGCTGGGGGACACTATAAGAGAACAAGACTGGGATTATAGCTGCACTCAACTGCAATTGATGACACCTAACTGCAATTTACGAATAGTGCATATTAAATACCTACATCAATTTTACTACACACCGACCCAATTACACAAATATGGCCTTCGGCCGACTGACAAATGCTATAGGTGTGAGTCTCCTGGGGCTGACTTTCTGCATATAGCATGGGCCTGCTGGGAGGACGTACCAGGGGCGCTAACGGCTATGCTGACAGAGATGATACCTAATGCGTCCCGAGTATGCCTATTGGGTATGTATAAGATAAAATCAGTAAGGAGGAGGAAATTCTTGGCGGTGGCCCTTCTACTGGCTAAACGCGGCGTGGCTATCCGGTGGGGCAGTAAACGCCCCCCTAGATTTAAGGACTGGCTCAAAGATATGGCATATTGTAGGGACACCTTGGAGGTTTATTCGGAGGAGCTACCGCTTTCCTCCAGGCCTAGGGAATATTGGGAACCATTGCTGCAATATCTTTCAAAACGCACAGACGGATGAGTAATTCTTGAATATTTGGAAATGACAGCTGTATATAAGATATGTAATGACGAGCAAGCCGAAGGCACTAAATACCGATGTCTGTCCACAGCGTAAGATGGTACAGCGGAATTCGTAATGTCAGAATGTCAGATAATTACAAACCACAGAGTGTTGACGTGTAATGTACAGGACTGTCTAGACTGAGAGCCCTCTGGGTAAAGTGTGTGGTAGCAGCTATATCGCTGAGAAGGTACATGTATTATGTGAAGTATACTGTGATGTACAATATGTGATATGACATGATAAGCCCTGTATGTTGCTGTAGACTGGACTAAAAATAAATAAATAAATCAATACAAAAAAAAAAGGTTTGTCTGGATTAATGCGGGGTGCTCCACTTACATAAGTGGTCACCATACACTAATCCAACTTCTCACAGGACCCATTCATTGGTGCCCGAGTCCTGGTCCTGCTGTCATTGTTGATTCTATTCGTCCAAAGCTGTTTCCGAATGGACAACAACAAACAACGACATTTTGCACAGTGAACTAAGTCCTTGTACAGAATGTTCTAAGGCCAGATAATATGCCTACAAAGGCAAGTAACTATAAGCAAACCATTTCTAAGTACATTATCTCATGAGGCCATGCAAGCAAACATGTCAAAAGTCATTGACTGAAAAGATGTACATTTTAAATGTACCAAAACATACAAAATGGGTTTACCCTTAAAGTTAAAGGATTTGGGTACAGTGTGAGACAAACAACAGAAATGGGCCAAACAAACAATCTGTATAGGTTAACTCAATTAACTAACCCTACCACAATACAATTACAAAACAAAATGAAAAGCATGTAACCCTGGCTCCTGCGCAAGGAAGAGGAAACACGAAAGTACATCACACACCAAGAAACGCAAACAGGATGCAATGACATTCAAAATGTATTGAAAATGATTACTATATATACATTATTTTCATTCAAATAGTTGCTAAGTTAATTGAGTTAATCTATCTGGACCATTTCGGTTGTTTGTATCGAATTTTAAACATGAGCAGGTAAAATGGAAGTTTTGGTGCCCAGGGCATATGCTACCTTACAACACCCACTCTTTGTCTGTAAGTTGACTAAAAAGCTACATATTAAACCTATAACTTACTTAAAACAAAGCTTAACTTGCACATGAAACCCTAAAACTTTTAAAAGTGTCACACACTTTAATAATAAAAGCAGAAAGAAAGCTAACTGCATATAAAAGTCAATTTTCTTTTAAAAATGTGGCATCGAGGGCGTGGCCAAGATGGCGGCCAGAGCGGACGTCTAAACGAGTGGCTCCTCGTCACGAACCCCCTTAGCGCCCCTTACAGTTAGCTGAGCCCCCCACTTGCCCTGATAAGCGGCGTTTCCTGGGGCCGCAAGTACGAGGCCCCACCTGCGGTGAGCAGATTGCGGCAAACGAGGCGCCTGAGACCCACGCCGGCGACGTGTGTCGGAGCAGGCCGGAGAATCACCCGGGAGGCGGTTGGACCCACTGGGCCTACGATCGGACCGCCCGGTCGGTGTCGCTCCGCGGACGACCGCTGGGACGGTGCACTGAGCTGGAGCCCGCCGACACAGACCCAGCTGAGGTGTGGTGGAGAGCGGCCCCGGAGCACTAATCGAGGCCCCGGCGCGGGCCTACACCAACGAGCCCTCCAGCAAGCAGCGGACGATACAGTGGGTCGACCACCCAGGGGGGGCCACCACAGAGGTGAGGAGCAAGGAGTAGGGCAGGCTCGGGGGGCCTGGAGATTGTGCCCCCAGCGGGAGAAGTAGAGAGCCCCTACCGGCGCCAGCCCTAGAGCGACTGCGAGTCGGTAACAGGCGGCTGGCAGCAGCGGAGGTCCGCATCATCAGGGGAAGGGTCCCAGAGCAGTGAGAGACGAGGCCGCACTGGGTCTCCGCGAACCACCGGGGCAAAGTTTGGAGCCCTGCCCACGGGAGTAGCTCGGACTCGGGGGCGTAAATAGAGCCCCCGGCGCGAGGCCTAGCAGGGCCTGCCCGGCTCAGACCACCACAGGCCTAGAGCGGCGCAACGAGCCGGAAACGGGCGGCTGCAGCGGCACCAACAAGGGGGGGGCCCAGAGACATTTGAGGACCGAGGCCACATGGGGTCTCCACGGGGCCCCGGGGCAGGGTTTGGAGATCTGCCCACAGGGGGTGGCACAGATTCGGGGGGCGGAATTCGAACCCCCGGTGCGAGGCCTAGCCAGGCCTGCTCGGCCCCGATCACCAGAGCCCCACCACACACCTAAGGCGAGAGTCCAGGAGCAGTCAGAGGGGCCAATTACCAGCACAAGGGCACAGGATCCCGAGCGGTACGCCCAGGGGTGCAAGCCGCGGCCTGACGGAGAGGAGAAAGGACTTGGGTGGCGATTGTCGAGCCCTCCGGGGGGACGCTGCGGAGACCGGCCCGGCAGCATCAGGAAAGCCCAGACCTTTGATATAGTCGGCGACAGGGGGCGAGGTGCCCCCACATCAGCTACAGGAGCGGAGTCCAGGGGCAGCGGGACGCACCAGACGGAGCCCGCGGAGTTGAAAGATTACAAGGTTGGCGAGCACCCTACACGGGCCCGCGCGCCTCTCGCCCAGCCTAGACGCAGTCCGGGAGAGAGGCCGGGGCGGGGTTCTGCTGACCTCCCCCTCACACACGTCGGGCCCCCCAACACCGACACACTAATCTGCCCCCTTGGCGCTACGGCCATATTGCGCAGGGGTCACGACATGGCGAACCGCAAGGGAGGACGCACAATCCCCGACATGCTGGCCAGGGGCACCCCCAAAGGGGAGAAGAGCCCGGAACAGGGGCAGCTGGCGGAACATCCCAAAATACAGCCAGAAGGGGAGATCCCCATCACGAGGGCCTTCATGGAGACCCTCTTCAGCTCCCTCAGAGAAGATTTCCAGACACTTAAGCAGGAAATGGCCGGGGAGCACAGGGAACTCAGGCGCGACGTCGACGGCCTTGGGGAACGTGTGGCGGCGGTGAAGGACTCGGTGAACAATAGGAGCGGCAGGCGCGGTTTGTCCATTGGGGCGTGGGGGCGTAGCCCCCCTGCCCGAAGCCGCCCGCAGCTCCCTCGGCGTTTTTTTTTTTTTTTTTTAAAAACCTTTATTGACATCAAAAAGGAGAGACAAGTCGAGGCCTACAACCAAGCCGGCCGGCCGCAATGTGCAAAACAATCAGGAGTACCAGGCAAATATTACATAATCAATCAATACAAAGCAGAGGCCGTACAATCATAAAAGGGGGAGAAGAGATAGAGGAACCAAAGGGCTAAAACACAGGAGTAAATAAGGCTTAATTTTATAATATGGGGAGAAGACGTATGACAGGCTCACTTTCAATACGGAGGCATCCGATATCCCGTAACCAACCTCAACATTAATAAGGGGGCATGGAGCCAAAATATCGGGGGGGACAAGACAATGCAGTCAAGAAAATCAGGATATGTGAGACACAATCAGCCCCTGAGCATTATCCTCGTAACATGCCCGCCACCCAAGACACTACCAAGCCTGAACAGAGGGATCGGAAAGACAATGCACCAGAACCAGCCCGTCATAGTAACCTCTAGGACACAGGAAGGAAAAAGGGGGGGGGACGAGGGGGGAAAGGGGAAGGGAAAGGAAAATGGAGGGAAGACAAAATAAAACAATAAAAAGGAAATAAAGAAAATGAAAAACGAAAGGAAGAAGACACGCCGACACAGGCCCCCCGTGGCGGGAAGACAGGAGACAAAAGGAGTAGCGGCCCAAGTGGGGGTATGGCGATCGGGGAGAAAGACAGCCGAAACATAGCAGGAGGATTAACGACGCCACACCCCCCACCCGAAACACACCATAGGAGGTCGGGACAGACGCGGCCTCACGAAAAAGAAATAGGAAAGGGCCATAGAACCAGAGGACAAACAAAAAGTAGAACCCAACCCACCCGTCCCACCCTGCACCCCTGTAGAAGGCTATGGTCTACCCTCCAAACAGCGTGCCTGTCGCCCTAAACCAGAACCCGAAATATAGCGAGAAGTAAGAAAGAAGAACGAGACAAAAAAGCAACAAAAGCGGAGAAAAGAAGACAGGAGGGAGGAGCAGAATAACTATAATCCGAACGGGCGGCCGCAGCCCTCCGCCCAACCAGACAAGCACAGTCAAAAAACAGACCAGGACGACACCCCATCACGCGCCACGAAACATTAGGAGAAGGGGACCTCCCACCTTTCTACGATTAAAAACAATTATGCTACTAAATCGTATACCGGGAATCATACAGAAGTCGTACATTTCACCCCCAACCCTTTCGAGCGACAAACCCCACCCACCACATGGCAATGTAAACCCACATACTAAGTACGGAATCAGCATATAATCGAGTGGAATGGTGACTAGCATAGTTACGTGGGGGGTAGATAGATCCACAAGGGAGCAATAGTCCGAACAGAAAGTACAGATGCATCAACAATCGCAGCACGAGCAATGAAAAACAGGAGTTCAGTTGCGCCACTGGAGCGGGCGAGGTGGCCCCAATTACAGACACAGGCAAAGTCATCGAAGCAGGCACAGGAGGCAGTCCACCAATAGTTTCAGGCAACAATGTCGAACAGGGTCGCAGTACAGCATCCGAGTCCCCGGGGTCCGAACCTTGAAAAGCGGGGCGCCCCAAAGTCACCGGCACACTACACGATCTTCGATCAGTGGCGGAGACACTCAAGTCAATCGAGGGGGGCGAGGCAATGAAGTCATCGAAACAAGAGGGCGACATGAAGAAATGGCCGCCCAAAATGGCGGCAGATCGTGGCGGACCCACCGAGACGCCCAGGGCCAGGGAAGCGTGCAGGGATCTCAGGGCTTCCAGGATATCTCTGAGCGTCGGCTCACGTCCACCAGATCCGCTCCCCACACAATTAGGCAACACGGGCCCGCCGCCACAGGGTGATTCTCGTTCCAGAGGGTCGGCCGCCATTCCGTGAATCAGCCCAATCGCCGCCCACCTAGACACCCGGAAAGAACAGTTCGCAAATGTAGGACTTTACAAGCTCCGGGGGTCCCAGCAAGGGCGGCCTCGATGCCAAAAGGATGTCCGCCCAAGACGGGTCTCCACCAGCACCAGCACCGGTGCCCCAAACAAGCGGAGTCCGGGCCCCGAGGACCAGGGCCGCCGGACAAAGCAGCGGCGGGGAGAGACCCCTTCACAGAATCAGGTCCCGGGGCCACTCACCCACGTCGGCCGCGCGGCCACCAGGGCAGGCCCGGGTCAGGATCGCCGGGATCTTCGCACATCGGCTCCCAACACTGGTTCTCGCTCTCGGCCGGGGCCGAGAGCCGTCGGATCCCACCGGCCAGGTCCCGGTCCAAGTCTCGCAGAGGCCCCGATCTCTCGGAGGCCACAACTCCGGAGCCACTGCACACCGAGACCCCGGGGTCGGATGGTAAGTACAAACAAGCTGTTATGTTTCCAATGCCCCAAAAATGTGTCGTCCCCGGACAGGATAGAAGACAGGATAGGCAATCAGGACGGAGGGCTGCGGGAGCCGAGCTAAAGGGCGACTATTACGGCCGCGAGCTAGGCTCCTCCTTCCCCTCGGCGTTTTTGAGTTAAGACTGTGACAATCATGTCAATGAATCAACATGACGTTAGACCGCCGGGCGGGCATCATGTTGATTGATTGACATGATTGTACAGGCGGCAACACAAGTGCGCATGCGTGGGGACGGAGGGTGAATTTTTACCCGTGCCCACGCATGCGCACTTGTGTTTTTGCGGCATTGCGCATGCCCATTAGGAGCCCTAACGGTTGAGGGCCGGCGGAGTCCAAGGTAAGGCGCTGAAGATCTTACAGGCCTTCCTCTCCAACAGGACTCAGGTTGTGGCACTGGGAGACTTCGAATCATGCCCCTTCACACTTCCTTGTGGAGTACCCCAGGGCTCGTCCTTGAGTCCTACCCTTTTTAATGTTTACGTTTCCACGCTAGCCCCGATAATCCGAACCTTTGGCTTCAACCTCACAGCTTATGCGGATGACACACAGATAGTGGTGTCTCTGATGCCAGGGGACAGAGACAGCACTGCGGATAGGTTCAAAGGCTGCATGCGCGAAGTGGGTGCTTGGATGGTCCAAAACTGTCTTAAATTAAATTGCTCGAAGACAGAGGTGCTACTCTTTGGCGCCAAAGACAACTTCTGGTCCCCGAGATGGTGGCCTGAAGAAATGAGAACCCTGCCCACCCCTGTGACTAAAGTGAAAAATCTTGGCATTCTGGTAGATGATCTACTATCTTTTAAGCCTCAGATTAATGCCCTGGTATCATCCACCCATTTTGCTCTCAAAACAATTAGGAAAGTGCTACCATTTTTGGAGCAAGAACATAGGAAAACAGTGGTCACCGGTCTAGTTCTATCCCGGCTAGACTACTGTAATAGCCTTTTGCTGAATGCCCAAGCTGGCATACTAAATGAACATTACAGAATGCGGCCGCACGCCTGATAACAGATACACCCAAGTTCGCTTCTGTGGCACAAGACCTGGCAAAACTTCACTGGTTGCCAGTGAGGAAACAAATCACCTTTAAGTCACTCTGTGTGGTCTTCAAAGCACTTCATGATCTGGGCCCTAGATGCATGAAGGAACTATTCTTCTGGTACAAACCGGCAAGATCTCTTAGATATGGTCAGCAGGCACTAGTATCAGTCCCCAGAGTTAAGAGAGCTAGATGGGGAGGCAGGAGCTTTTCCTTAGGAGCGGCAGTGGCCTGGAATAAGCTTCCCCTCCACATCCGACAATTGCCCGATCTTTTATCCTTTAAAAAGGCACTGAAGACATGGCTCTTTACCCATTAAATCACCTTTCCACACACACCAGTTTTTAATCTATTAGCACCAGGACACCTCCGGGTAACAGAGCGCTCTAGAAATGTAATAAATAAATAAATAAATAATGGGGGTGTTGCGGGCGAGAAGGTACCTGTGCCCCTGGCGCCAGGATTGGCCAGGGGCGCTGTGAGCCTCTGACGTGTGGGGAGCAGAGCCCAGAGGTGGCGCGGACCGGGACCGGCAGCAAGGTAAGAGTGTGTGTTTTTCTTTTATTTTAAAGTGTTTGGTGCGAGCGTGCGTGTATGCATGAATGTTTGGTGGAGAGTGTTGTGAATGGATGTGTTTGTGTGTATGCGTGTGTGAATACATTTCTTTTTTTTATCAAAGTGAATACATTTCTTAGAGTGGCCTGGGGCCCGCACTCGCAAATCAGTTTGCGCCTCACCACTGTAAAATGTCACCAGCCGCCCCTGAGGAGCGGGGAGATCGATCTCTTGCAACAGGAGATCGTCAGGCTACAGGACCAACAAACAGACCTGCAGGCGCACGCTGAGGACCTTGAGAACCGCTCTCGTCGCAACAACATACGGGTCCGAGGGGTGCCGCCTAAATCAGAGGGGAGCGACATGACGGCCTTCCTGCAAGAGCTGTTCCGAGACATACTGGGGGAACCAGAAGATTTCGAGGTCCGGATAGACCGAGCACACAGGGTGGGCCTGGCTCGCCGGGCTCCTGCTCCGCCGCCTGACATCCTGGCCTTTCTGCCCGACTAACCACTAAAAAAACACATTCTGAAAATGTCGAGGCAGAAACAACCTCTTCAATTCCGGGGCTATGCGGTGGCGCTCTTTCAGGACTTGTCGGCTAGCACATTACAGAAAAGGAAAGCGTTCAGGCTGGTCACGACTTTCTTGAGGGACAAAGGGGTTCCATACTCTTGGGGCCACCCCTTCAGACTTATCTTCAAGTGGAAGGGGACCCTCCATCAACTCCGATCCCTCCGGGACACTTGTGCGCTGCTGGGCATCACCCTAGGGGCCGACGACGGAGAGGAGAGCCCTGCGGTCTTCCCCGGCGAATTCTCAGACAGGCGGGTGACGGCTGGCAGCGTGTGCGGCGGCGGTGCTCCCCCAAACGCACTCTCAAGCCGGACCCCGCCACCGTGGCTCAAGAACACGTGGCAGCGATCCAGGAGGTCGCCAAAGACACTTCCGCTGGAACATGATGTCACACTGATGGGGGGTTCTGAATGAATGCATCTTCCCAGCATGGGGCGGTGGGGAGTCAGACAGGGGGCCACCGAGGTTGGCTTGGACACATGTTTCCTCACCAGGGGCCTGAAGAGAGTCTGCACAGGCCCGGGACAATGATTCCTAGTTTGGGGTTTGACTTTCGTAGGGAGTTACTGGTTGGGGTTAGGGAGGGATCCGTGTGGGACCTGGGGAGCGGGACAGGGGAGTGGTTGAGGGACGAATGAGAGAGGAGAGGAGGGCTGGGAAGTTGGGATCAGGGAGGAGGGGGGTACTCCTTGTCCACAGGGGTTCTTTTTTGATTTTCTTTGGCCACCACATGTTAAGAGCAGCGCAGAACCGATACGGCTACCTACCTAGGATGACACGCCCATTGACTATCCTCTCTCTCAATGTGAGGTGACTCAATAACCCAATCAAACGCCGAGCGATACTCTCCCTCCTGGAGCACTCAGCTGCTGATATCTGCCTCCTACAGGAGACACATTTACTGCCCAAAGATCACCATCGACTTAAGTCCCGGTCCTTCCCTTTGCAATTTTTCTCATCAGCAGCCAAGAAGGTAGCAGGGGTGGCGATACTAGTGTCTAGATCCTTTGAGGGGCGGTTATACAGAAGGAAGCAGAGATCAAGGGCAGGTTGCTGATCCACCGCTTTCTCATCGCCGGGCACACACTCTTAGTGGGCACCATCTATGCACCCGACGAGGGACAAGAGAAATTCCTACACACAGCGCTAGAATTAACCACAGCAAACACACAACCGCACTTACTGCTAGGAGGCGATCTTAACATAGTATTCCATAACACGGCAGATCGATCCAACCAACGTTATGGTCAAGTCGGGGCTCTTTCCGAGACAGGTCACGCCCACCTCTCCGACCTAGGCCTGGTTGACCTATGGAGGCACCTCCACCCTCAAACCACAGCATACACTTACTACTCAGCCGCCCACAAGTCTTACGCACGACTAGACTATTTTCTATGCTCCTCGCAGCTGGCGCTTCGTGCACAGGATGTTGACATCCTCCCGACCTCTCTGTCGGATCACTCTCCGGTGCTGGCCTCCTTTACCTTCCCAACCACACCTGGCCCGCAGCGACATTGGCGTCTGAGGGACGCCCTGCTCCAGAGCCCTACTATAGCGGAGCGGATCAAAGCCACCATCACCCAGTTCCTCACTCATAATGCTAACGCAGACACTACCAAGGCTACCCAGTGGGCCGCGCTCAAGGCAGTCCTCCGTGGAGAATTCATCTCTATCGCCACAGCTAACAATAGAGAACGCGCTCCGAAACGGGCAGAAATCACCCAGCGAGTGGCGGAGCTGGAGCAGATGCATCAACGCACCGGGGCGGCTCGGGCGTGGCGCCAGCTATGTAAGGAGAGAAAGATGCTGGCAGCACTGGACCAGGATGTGGCGGAATACGCAACTTTACGCCTGCGACACGCGTATTATTCTGGGGGAGACCGCTGCGGGAGACTCCTGGCGAGTAAAATGCGAGAACAACGCCAAAGACAGGGCGTCTGATCCATCCAATCTAGTCAGGGTAACCTAGTGACGGACGCCGCCGCCATTGCCACGACCTTTGGGGACTTCTACGGCGACCTATATGCCGCGGACTTGCTAGACATACAGATAGGCCAAGCCTACCTAGGAGGAGCATCCCTGCCATCCTTGTACGAAGCACAGGCGGAGTTCCTGGATCGACCCATTGGTCTGGAGGAGGTGATCTCGACAATATCTCGCCTCAAACTGGGGAAATCACCGGGCCCTGATGGCGACTCGGCGGCCTTCTATAAAACCTTCTGTCATCAGGTGGCCCCATTATTGCGGGACCTCTTCAATACCTTTGACCAGCCCGGTGCCATCACCGCGGATCTGTTGGAGGCGGCGATCTCGGTTATACCCAAACCTGGCGTAGCTCCTACAGACCAATCTCCCTGTTGAACATTGACCTCAAGCTCTACACAGGCATCCTCGCGTGTAGGCTGGCGCCCTACATGCAGCAGTTAGTGGACCCTGACCAAGCCGGTTTCATCCCCCAAAGACAGACAAGCGATAACACAAAACGAGTCCTCCACCTCACTGAGGCCGGGTCACGGACGCGGCCTGGCTACATGTTGCTCACTATCGATGCCTAAAAAGCATTCGATAGAGTGCATTGGCTTTACCTGGAGCTGGTGCTGCAGCGGGTCAGGATGGAGGAGACTCTCCGTAACCATATAATGAACTGCTACCGCCAGCCTAACGCCACGGTCCGGGTCACCAGGCATACCTCCCCGCGCTTTCCAATTGGCAGGGGCACCAGGCAGGGGTGCCTGCTTTCTCCGATCCTGTTCGCACTCTATGTGGAACCGTTAGCGCAGCGGATCAGGCACCATAACCTCATCAGAGGCATTCCTTTTGGCGGTGACGTACATAAGATCAGCCTATATGCGGACGACATCTTGCTATCCCTGATGGATCCGATGCAATCCCTTCGAGCGCTCTTTATTGAGCTCCACACCTTTGCGCTCGCCTCAGGTTTCAAAATTAATGTAGAGAAATCGGAGGCCCTGAACATATCTTTGGCACCAGACACGCTCGCAGAGGCCCAAAGTGAGTTTGAGCTGCAATGATCCGACACCACTATCCCCTATATGGGTGTCTTGCTGGCCCCCACCGTGCAGGACACCGTGGGGGCCAACTATGCCAAACTCCATTCACGCCTCAGTGATGAACTTAGGAGGTGGAAGCAACACTCGCTCTCCTGGCTTGGACGGATAGCAGCCGTCAAAATGACTCTGCTGCCACAGATCCTCTACGTGTTTCAGACCCTCCCGTTGCGCCCCCCTGCGGGTTGGCTTCAGCGGACACAGGCGGACCTGGCTCGCTTTGTCTGGAACGGTCGCCGTCCGCGCTTTAAGCATGCAATCGCAATACTCCCCCCCGCGCACGGCGGGGTGGGAGTGCCGGACCTCACCTTATACTATCAAGTGACACAGCTCCGCACCCTCGTGGAGTGGCACCAACTAGAGTCAGGCAAACACTGGCTCTTGCAGGACCAAGCGGTGGCGGGCAGGCCCCTTCAGGGAATTCCGTTTCTGCCGCGATGTCATAGGCCTCACAATCTCTATGCTTCACAGATCACAGGCGCCGTGATGGACGTGTGGGACAAAGTAGCGGTCAAACGGGATCTCACTTCATTCCCCTCCCCGATGACTCCACTTTTCGATAACCCCGACTTCTCCCCGGGTCTGGACCCCGAGGCGTTTGCTGCCTGGAGACACTCACCCTGTAGAGCCCTGGGAGACTTGTTCGACCTAAACGGCATCCTTCCCTTTCAGAAGGTGAAAGAAGACTATGGCATACCAGAGGCGGACCGCCTGCCCTACCTGCAGGTCCGTCACTGGGCCTTACAGCATACGATCAAGCCCGGCGCACAACGCTTCCTCACCCCGTATGAAAAGTGGCTGATGACGCGCACCTCAGATAAAAAACTGATTTCCGACCTGTACCAACACCTCCTCCTCACCAACATTCACACCTACAACGCAGGGAGGGTCAGGTGGGAGAGAGACCTGGGGAGACAACTCACGCACAAGGAATGGGGCGGCATATACCATAGAGCCAGGCACTCGGCCTATCACATGGGTCTCACAGAAACCCTGACCAAAGTGGCCACCTACTGGTACCACACACCAGACCGCCTTTATCGATGGGACCCTCGCATTAGTGACCGCTGTTGGAGGGGATGTGGGGAACTTGGCACGCTTGTGCACCTACTGTGGAGCTGTGATCACTTGCAGCCCTATTGGAACTCGATCCTAGATGAAATAGACTCCCATTTGGGCACCCAACTTCCCAGATTCCCAGCTTATGTTCTGCTCGGACTCCCCAATGCATTGATGTACCCCTTGAAGTCCAGGAGAGGGAGACTCATAGCGATCGCGCTGGGGGCCGCAGTTCAGAACATTGTAGCACACTGGAGGAGCACTCAACCTCCCCCACACACTGGCTGGCTCCACCGGCTGTGGATGATACTGGGGATGGAGAAGTTAACACTAGCAAAAGAAGGGAGGGGAGAGGAATTTGCGGCACTCTGGCGACCATTTTTGACTCTACTTGGGGGGGGGAGTTTAGGGAATTGAGCTGCCCACGCTATTTACGCCTACTTCGCCTTGCAGACACGCCACTCGAGGAACCTAAAGTTCAGCCGCACAAACGTAAGACTAAGGGCTGATGTTCGACCTGTGGCCTCCCATTAGAGAAGTGGTGATTTTCTTTTCTTTAATCCTTTGCTTTGTGGACAAGGAGGGTGGGGGGGTGGGAGGGGATTGCGGACTGGATTTCCCCGTTGCCAGACCCCTACATCGACGGCGCTGTCAATATCCCTGTTATCTTACGCCCTGGGGGGTTTAACGCACAAACCAACGCTGTTGCACCTGAGGGGGAATTGTGGTCTGATTGTTTTTCTTGTTTTGGAAACCCAATAAAAGATTTAAACCATAAAAATGCTGCATCAATATCTGCATATAAAAAGCTATTTTGTTTGTAAAAAATAGCCAAAGCCCCCAAAAAGTCTTCTAAAAACTGCATGTATAATTAAATGTTCAGAGAGGCAGGCGAAACCACGTTGATTCCAGCTCCCGCAGAGGATGTTTCCATCGGGACCCGAGTCACAAATTCAAAGAACAATCTTTTTTTTTTTTAAAACACAATTTTATTGATTTTTCCACAAAAAAAACACTCAATCTTCATTACAATTATCAGTTATTCCTCCCCCCCATCCATTCAATAGTCCTCACGCACCAATATACAATTACAGTACACCGGGTCAAGTTCCCCTCCATTTTCACGGGATATAACAATAATATGCTACTTCTTATTGCGGCTCTTCATTGTAACAGTTAGCATCAAAATTCACATGTCTTATACTTAACTAACTAACCACATAACTCTACCCACCTCCACCCTCCCCCCACCCTGTCACCGGTGCGTCCTCCTATAATTCCTTCCTATATCCAAAGAACAATCGTGGTTGTTTCGAACCCAATCAGCAGCTGATAAAGGTGCGACAGCCAGTGGTGCTTCCAAAGAAGACAAGCCAGGACCCAAAAATCCAGAAGTTGAGGCTTCCAGCTCATAATATGCATTTCTTATCAAGGACATATTTTCAGGTGGGTTCCTAACAGACCCATCAGCAGTTCAATATCCCTAGATTGAACCATTGGCATCCCAAGGCACATATCCAAAGCACACTCGAAAGTGCACTGCCGACAGCGGAACACGGGCTGTACGTAAGGTAACCATATAGGTCGAAAGGACAAAGACAAGTTGTCTTTCAGCTCCTGAAGGTGTGCCAAAATACTGCATAATGCGTTCACGACACAGCAGCACGTGTGGCAGTTCTATTCCAATTTGGCCATGTGGCGGATAAACAATTGCGAAGCAGCAAAAATAGAACCAAGATACCGACAATAAGAAACAAGACAAGTGGTATGCCTCCAAAAATGCTGGAGACCAGGCCATGTATGAAGGATGGAATTACTCTGAAGACAGTCTGGAAAGTGCTAAAAAATCCAGACACAATCACTTTGAAAAAATGTTCTACTCCTGCATCGTTTGATGTGTTGAAAATGCAGTTCACAATTTCTCTGAAGTGTTGCGTGAGGTTTGTGCATAGTAGCGACTAGATTTCAGAAGACCTTGCAACTTGAAGATCGAACGTCTCCTATACAGATGTTAAAGAGACTTCCTCATGAAACAAATTCAAATTTCAACGCTTTATTCGACAGCAGTCATAAAAGCATTACACAACATTACAACCTACAATGAATAAATACTACATTTTTTGTTTAAAAATCTTCATATTAAAATCTTATTAAACTAAGCTGTCTTGTTCAATTTAAAACAATTCATGAACATCAATTAATGCAATTCAATTTAACATTCAAATAAAATTTACCCATACAAAATTCAATGACAATAATTCATTAAGCATCAGCGAAACGATGAATGTCGCGGGCACGTATTATCCACGCCCACCCTAAAAATTTTGCAACTGCGACAGCAATGCACGGTGTGCAGTCTGTTTCAAGGATTCTTAGCGCCTCCATGCCACTACGTGTGCCCAGATTTAAACACGCAGGTTTTAACCACCTACGACGAGGGTTTGCGTACAAGGGACATTGTGACCGGCTGGGTGGGGAAAGGCAGGAGACGAGTCTTAGTTGGAGTCAAACTGGGTTTTATTGAGCTGAACAACCGGTCAGTACAAGTTTTTCGGATATGGATTCGTCGAGGCGACCTGCTTCTCTCACGTCGACTCTTGCGGATCACTCCCTCCTCTCTACGCCGGGTGGGGCTCTGCCTTCCTCTCTCCTCGGTATCCGTCTTGACCCAGGCTCCACCGAAGGGGGTGACAAAACAGAGGGAATATCAGTTCAGATGACTAAATAACAACCAGTTTCGGGTCAAGGGGGTGAGGGCCAACTTAGTGCTCGGGGAAGTACCGGGATAGTGAGGGGCGTGTATCAAGGGGGTTACACTAGGGTTAGGGGACCCCTCTTCTTTTATACCGCCCCCAACCCGCCAACCTGTTACGCACCTCCGTTAGCCACGCCCCTCCAGGGGAGTGGCTGGGCGAAGCGTGTGTCCGTTGGCCTCCTGGCTCTGTAGGTCCCGCTGTTCTCCGCAGGTACCCGATATGGCCGCTTCCCGGTGTCTTCCTCTCGGTAGGTGATTCTCTCGCCTCCTCCTTCTCCGTTGTAGGTCTCGCCCCCGTCGTAACACCAGCCTCTTAAGCCGCTCCCGCCTCCGATGTTACTCCTGCCTCCGCAGTTGCTCTCGCCTCCTCTGTCCCTCTCCACTCGACTCGCTCCTCCTGCTCCCCGACTACTACGCTCTCGTTCCTTGCCACTCCGCTGTTCTCTCTGCTCCTCCACACCTCTGTTCCGCTCCATGCCTCTCCTCCGCTCCAATCCACTCTGACCGCTCCTCCGGTGTACAGACACACCTGGTCCTGCAGATGGGCGTCCTTTATGGAGAGTGCTGGCTCCACCTCCTCGTTACACTCTCCTGACCAGTTAAAGGGTCCGTGGTCCGCCTCCTCCTCGTCGCAGCTATACCTCTCTTCAACTCGGTTCCATGTCGGGGCCTCGGACACCTGTGGGAACAAGAGGGGGGGGGGTCACAAGTTACGTGCTCACTCCGGGCCACAGGGGGCGGGGGCCACCCGTCCCGGTTACAGACATACAAACATCACATGAGAAATGTTCTCGAGCATGGTTTTGCAATGATGGCATTTGTCACCTTTAGTTGGAGACCATTTGTTAGTAAATATATTTAGAGGGAGGGTCCCAATTCTAAATTGGAAATACAATTTCCTATCAAACGGCCGTTCAATAATATCCCAAAACGGCTCATAAGATGGTAAAGGCTTGATATCTAAAAAACGTTCAGTCAGCCCAGTAGTTGAACCATTTCTATAACCAAGCGACCAGATCATGTCCCAGTATATTTTTTTCAAAGTTACCTTTGACGGGAACCCTGTATCATTGGGTCCATTCCATAAATGACCTAAATCCAACTTAGTTAACAAACCCCTTAATTCCTTCAGCCAGGGAATACAATGAAAACGATCTGCCCCAATAACATCTCGTAGGGCAGTGGCGTAATGTGACAATTCAGGGGTCGTCATTACCCTCCTCCAATATAGCAATGGTTGCAGCCGTGCCAAATCCTCTATTTTCTTTCTCCCCAGATCATAGGCTATTGGAATGGTTGGGGTACTTTGGAGAACCCCGATTAAGCTACGCAGAAACCTGTTCTTCGCCAGTGTTAATTGCTTTAAATTTGAGAATCCCCAAAGTTCAGATCCGTACAAGGAGGCACTCACTGCTTTCATATTATAGATTGCAAGGGCGGGACTAATTAATTTTGACATTGACGCTTTGTGCTTGTTTAGTATTGCGCCCGCATTTTGATGACATTTCAAACCTGCCATATCAGTATGGTTTTTCCATCCCAAATTGCTCTGAAGTAAAATTCCAAGGTATGTGAAAACCTCAACCTGTTCTAGGAGTGTTCCATTGAAATTGATTTTCCCTTTGAAGGTATTTCGATGATTGAGGCACATAAACTTAGTTTTGGAGGTGTTTAATTCAAGGCCGCGCATCTGGCAAAACTCGCCAAAAGCGTTGACTGCCTTCTGTAGCCCAATTGGAGTTCGAGAAACTATGAGCGTGTCGTCCGCAAACATGAGAACTGGAACGCGTGCGCCTGCCAAGACAGGAGCATTGGTGGGGGACTGGCTCAGGTGATCTACTATGCCATTGATGTAAATAGAAAACAGAGTGGGTGCCAAGACGCACCCCTGCCGAACACCACGCTCGACGGGGAATGAGTCGGTCACCTCACCCTGAGCCCCCCACCTAATTCTAGCGTAATTGTTCTCATGCAAACGGACGATCAACGTTAACAGTTCGGGGCGCACCCCCGCATCAGCAAGTACCCTCCAAAGTTTGTTACGAGGAACCAAGTCGAATGCTGATTTTAAATCGACAAAAACAGCGTAAAGAGTCCCCTTGGTTAGGGTCACATTCCTCCAGTAAAGAGCAATAAAAAAGAAAACTTGATCAATTGAGCTCGTGCAAGGACGAAAGCCAGCTTGGTATGGCGACAAAATTTCGTTTTCCTCTGCCCAAGATTGCAGTTTGTTTTGCACTAACCGTCCTATCACTTTTTTTACAGAATCTATAAGACTGATAGGTCTGTAATTACCTGGTAGAGCTTTGTCCCCCTTTTTATACACCGGGATTATTTCCGCGCCCAGCCAAGAACCGGGTATGGGTGCCCCCATGGCCACTGAATTTGCTAGGCATTCAAGATACTGTCCCCAAGTTGCCCGATCACTCAAGAATATATCAGCAGGTATCCCATCTATACCTGGAGCCCTACCACCGGTCACACAGTCCAATGCTATATTTACCTCCCTTGCCGTAAATAGCTGATGGCGGTAGTGTACTGTTGGGGGTACTATGCTATCGCCTACAGATTGATCACGAGCATATTGAGGTTTGAAAAAATTGATCCATTGATCTTTTGCTACATTGTTTTTTGGGGTTTCTGCTCTCCCTCCTCAATCCCACTTGACGAGGGACCAAACACGTTTTTGGTTCTTTGCCATACAAGCTGACTTTAAATCCCGCCAATAGTCCTCATCCCATTGCTTCTTGGCTGCTTTCTGGGCCTTCCTGTACTTGTCTCTTGCCTCTTTTACTGCTTGGTTGTTCCTCGACTGAGTTGAATACTAAGATTTCTGCGAGCTGATCTACAGGCCTGATTATACCACCCCATTACGGGGGGGATTTTTGTTGGCATTTGCAGATTTTTTAGGCTTCATAAAGTACCCTTGAAGTTTAATGAAAAAGTTTGTATGGGCCTCTAGCATAAGTATTGGAACGTGGGGATTTTTACTAAGTAGATTAATGTTCGCTACTTCTTCAGCAACCACCTTTTTAATGGCCTCCAAACTCTCAGGGTTCTCAATCACTCTCTCCCAATTTATGTGCCTTAGGTTGTTCGAGGCTACAATATCCAGGGGAGTCATTCTACCCCTTGCCTTAGTTCTCTTGAGCCCTCCCAGGCTAAGAATTCTATGCAGAGTGGATTGTGGTCACTTTCCAACCTGTTAATTATCCTCATGTCAATCAGCCTGTGCCATTCCCTGATATCCACAAGGAAATAATCAATTCTGCTCGAAGACCTCCCATTATCGAAAGTATAAGCTCCCTGACGATCGGAAGGCGTGCGTCCATTCACTGCTCTTAGACCTCTCACCAGACATAAGCTTGTAAGTTGAATGGCCGCTGCTGTCCATCTTCGAACCCCTAGTAGTTCCAATTGAGGCACACCCCACTTACTGTCCTCTTCTGCAGCCAAAAGTTGGTCCTCCTGTCCCAACGGTTCAAAGATGGTATTAACATCACCCCCTACCATTATTGATACCGGGGTCGTAAGCAGCTCAAGTTCACGGTCTAGGGTGGCAATTACTTCTGAAGTTTGGCCACCCACAACTCCCCTAGCATAGATGTTGAAAATGACCATTTCCTGTCCATTGGGCCATGTAATGTTTACAGACAGGATATCGGTTAATGGAGAATTCCTGAGCCTTATTTTGCAGGGTAATGACTGGCGAACCCAAATTATTAGCCCACCCGACGGGCGCCCTTTGGGGTTTTTCCTAGCCAGCACATGAAAGCTAAGGAACCCAACTCGATGCACTGGAATCAATGACCAAGTTTCTTGAAATAAAATAATGTCATACTGATCAATAAATGTGCACCATTCTGGAGAGACTATCTTATTAGAAATTCCAGCTAAATTCCATGAGAGGATGAACAGCCTAGCACCCACTGTAGAGGGGCATGACAGGTCTTGAGATGTTACAGGATCTTGGATTGTAGCCTCCTCTCCGGATTCAAATCCTAAGTTTGCAACCGTAAAATCTACTGTAGCCAAAAAGGGGAAATCTGACCTCAGCCTGGAGTGGATCGCAGGGTGCTTGCCATGAGTCAGCCGCTCAAGGCTACTGAACTCTGATAAGGACCCTGAAATAATTGGGACCCCCACCCTCTTTTCTATATGTGCATGGGTGCTATTGGGAAGTACAGATCCCCAAATCGGGGGAACAGAGCTCCTATCAGACTCCCTTATTTCTATAAGCGTAGTACTAACATCTCCTCCAAGTCAATCGCATTCGTTTAGGTTGGACAATGCAGCAAACCTGTTTTCTAAGTTAACCCCCCAATCGCTCTCTTGGGCCCCTCTACTCCCTTTATTCGATACCAAATTCCATTTAGTCCTTAGTACACTAGAATTAATTCCTGTACCCCCTTTACCGTAGAAGAAGTCAAGTGTAAGCGGAATTATA